>NC_064618.1:445383942-446008942 GCF_023898315.1 Schistocerca nitens | reverse complement strand
AATCGTATGTCGCTTACGTAGTGCCAATTCGATGGTTTCATCTGTTTTCAACTATACTGACAGTAGACTCCTAGGCAGGGCACTCACCTACGAGGTGTGCCAAGTCGTAATCTTATTTATTCGAAACACAGTCCGTGATACTACTCACTTCCAGGGAATACGCTATTAGTGTTACATTTCGTTGTCTGTTTCCACATAATGCTCGGTAGATTTTCTTTCCACGAAGTTATCGCAGAAAAGGTACATGCAAGTTCGGTGTTGTTTTGGATGACCCGTGCTTCTTTGCACTACATATTTTTAGGGTTCCGCGCCACAATCGGTAAAAACGGAACCCATACAGGTTCACTTTGCTGTCTGTCCACCTGTTAAAAACGGTACTTCTCGGGAACGGGTAGATTTATGAAGTTGAGGTGTAGGTCACATACTAAGACCTACAGTCCCCTGCCAGGATAAAAAGTTAAAGCTTGTATATCAATGCAGTCAAAAGATACGGCCATGTATGACACATATTTTGAGACTCTCAAACTTACTCATCAAAACCAATGGGATACTTCTTGTTTGCAAGAAACAAAGTTTCGCAGTACAGCTAAAGGGAATAAATCGAAAACTGTAATTTTATAAATACATCCAAAAAAAAAAGTTTTTGGTCATTTGTTATCTTACGGTTCCATGGTGGGTAAAAGATTAAAGCTTCTCAGTCAATGCAATAAAAAGATATGGTCATTTACGTCACATATTTTGATACAAACTCGCTCGTCAAAACCTATAGAGTACTCCACGTTGACCTACAATAATGAAGTTTGGCAAGAAGCAAGGTTTCATAGTGCAAATAAAGGAAAAAAATCCGAATATAGTGAATCTGTAATTACATCACGCAATAAAACCATAACATTCTTGAAAATCTTGGAATCCCTGGGACCGATATCTTGCCAGTATCAGTTCCGAAAACCGGCAAAAATGGTGGAGATTCTCGATTCCCGGCATAGAAAAACTGTCTTTATATGTAATGAAGTTTGTATGGAACCCATAGTACGTTTTTAGTCATAAGAAGTTTTGGTTATTTTTCTTATTTAGATAGGGTGCTTTGAAAAGGGGCTTTTCGTCTCATAAAATATCGCTGTTTATCGGATAGAATACAAATCGCTGGGAATGGCATCCAAGAAAAATCCCAATGAAAAAGGAGTGACCGTAGGACAATGAAACTTTTGTAAGGACATGCGAAAAAGAAACAACGAATAAACCTTTGAAAGAAACTTTCAATTTCCACATGAGACGGTAAGATTTGTACAAGGATACAAAAGTTGCTCAGTGTGACGCCCATCTGCACTTGTGACAGCCTGGAACCCCATTGGAAATTGCTCTACGGCTGTTAGAATCAATCAGAAGACAGGGAAAATTACTTTGTAATATGTGTATCGACCTATAACTCGCAACACGAGGTAGTTGTCTGCAACTGCCACGAAAATTTTTACAGTTCCGTTACTTATACACTCCTGGAAATGGAAAAAAGAACACATTGACACCGGTGTGTCAGACACACCATACTTGCTCCGGACACTGCGAGAGGCCTGTACAAGCAATGATCACACGCACGGCACAGCGGACACACCAGGAACCGCGGTGTTGGCCGTCGAATGGCGCTAGCTGCGCAGCATTTGTGCACCGCCGCCGTCAGTGTCAGCCAGTTTGCCGTGGCATACGGAGCTCCATCGCAGTCTTTAACACTGGTAGCATGCCGCGACAGCGTGGACGTGAACCGTATGTGCAGTTGACGGACTTTGAGCGAGGGCGTATAGTGGGCATGCGGGAGGCCGGGTGGACGTACCGCCGAATTGCTCAACACGTGGGGCGTGAGGTCTCCACAGTACATCGATGTTGTCGCCAGTGGTCGGCGGAAGGTGCACGTGCCCGTCGACCTGCGACCGGACCGCAGCGACGCACGGATGTACGCCAAGACCGTAGGATCCTACGCAGTGCCGTAGGGGACCGCACCGCCACTTCCCAGCAAATTAGGGACACTGTTGCTCCTGGGGTATCGGCGAGGACCATTCGCAACCGTCTCCATGAAGCTGGGCTACGGTCCCGCACACCGTTAGGCCGTCTTCCGCTCACGCCCCAACATCGTGCAGCCCGCCTCCAGTGGTGTCGCGACAGGCGTGAATGGAGGGACGAATGGAGACGTGTCGTCTTCAGCGATGAGAGTCGCTTCTGCCTTGGTGCCAATGATGGTCGTATGCGTGTTTGGCGCCGTGCAGGTGAGCGCCACAATCAGGACTGCATACGACCGAGGCACACAGGGCCAACACCCGGCATCATGGTGTGGGGAGCGATCTCCTACACTGGCCGTACACCACTGGTGATCGTCGAGGGGACACTGAATAGTGCACGGTACATCCAATCCGTCAAAGAACCCATCGTTCTACCATTCCTAGACCGGCAAGGGAACTTGCTGTTCCAACAGGACAATGCACGTCCGCATGTATCCCGTGCCACCCAACGTGCTCTAGAAGGTGTAAGTCAGCTACCCTGGCCAGCAAGATCTCCGGATCTGTCCCCCATTGAGCATGTTTGGGACTGGATGAAGCGTCGTCTCACGCGGTCTGCACGTCCAGCACGAACGCTGGTCCAACTGAGGCGCCAGGTGGAAATGGCATGGCAAGCCGTTCCACAGGACTACATCCAGCATCTCTACGATCGTCTCCATGGGAGAATAGCAGCCTGCATTGCTGCGAAAGGTGGATATACACTGTACTAGTGCCGACATTGTGCATGCTCTGTTGCCTGTGTCTATGTGCCTGTGGTTCTGTCAGTGTGATCATGTGATGTATCTGACCCCAGGAATGTGTCAATAAAGTTTCCCCTTCCTGGGACAATGAATTCACGGTGTTCTTATTTCAATTTCCAGGAGTGTATATAAGAGGAACGCAAAGCCACTAAGCTGGGTCTATGTTATTGATGATGGGAGTAGAAATGGTCTGTTAGGGTATTCCTAATACTAGTCTGTTTTGAATTTAATTATGACTCCCGGAGGAGTTCGCAAAAATTGCCGTAGCGGACGGTATTTCACGTCCACTAGGCGGGGTATTGGTAAAAGTTTTCAACTAGCAATAATCACACCTCGGATAAACCTCATCTTTTTTTTTCTTTTTTTTTTTACCTCCCCTATAGCCCTTCCTTTTCCTCTCCAAGAATGCCGCCATCCGTTAGTGTCCACGCAGCACGTAAAGCAGGGTGCTGTTTGTAGCAAGATGTATTGCCATAAACCGAAAATAAAAAACCGAGGCACACTCTGCTATGCCTCGGGGGCGACGACACACTACTCAGTAATACACCTCTCGCTGCAGGTGTGAAGCAAGTGATGGTTTAGAAACCAAAAAGAAAGAAATAATGAAGGCAAATGAAAAGCATGGACGGCAGCACACATAAATGAAAACTAAACTGGCGAGATAATCTCATCGCCCATGAATTAACTAAGTAATAATCCTCTAAGATTATTTACGTGGTTTCTGATTTCCCAATCTTTAGAACTAACAAAAGCGTAAAAAGGACTGAAAATGAAAAAAAAAAATGAACAGATCACACACAAAAGAAAACTAAACTGGCGAGATAATCTCATCGCCCATAGAATTAACTAATTAATAATCCTCTAAGATTATTTACGTGGTTTCTGATTTCCCAATAATTTCCCATACAAAGTTCACACAATTCCCATGTTATCAATTGTCATATCATTAGTAACATAGAATAGTCTACTCTAGTGATGCCCAGAAGGCCAATGTCAGATCTGGGGTATAGGCAAGTCCAGGGTAGTTTGAAGGCCGAGTGACATAGCTCCAGGGGTAAACTCAGGCAATTCCAGGACGAGGTGCCTTAGTCAACCCGGAACACCTTTTGATACCCATGAACCATTGCAACTTTCAGAAATCTGGCAAAGGTAGTGGTATATTTCCGGTCAGATTCCGCCAGGCGATGCTGGCTCCACAGGTAGTCCATGAAAGAGACAGCATCGGTGAGGGAAAGGTCATAGATCGTGAAAATGGTGTGGCCCAAGAGCCACACCATTGCGTTACGTCGTGTTCGGGGGTTGGACTGAATATCAGGGGTAAGGAACCAGTCGATCGACACATTGTCTGGTGTCGTCCCACCGATCAGCGCTAATAGCACACGTGCAAGGTTCCACACTTCTTGGACGTGAGGGCATAAGAGACGATGCTCTCTGGTGTCTACGTCACCACATCGGCCGCAAGCAGCCGATGGCCGTAGGTGGATGGCCGCCAGTCGATGATTAGTGGGTATTAAATTGTTGACGACACGATACCATAGCGCCGAAACTTCCGTGGGAAGGGCTGGGTTGTTGACATTAGCCCAAGCTTGGTGCCAGATGACCGACGGTCGTCTGTCCTCTAATTTATGTGGTGTGGGCTGGCCTCGAAGTGCCTGGTAAAGGCGCTTCGACGTGCGCGCCTTGTCAGTGGCCACTGTTAAGACGTAACTTTGATTGAGGTAATAGTCCTTGACTGTCGTCATCCGGAACGGAATATGCGTCAAATATACTGGTGCACGCGCCGATCGTGGACGATAACGGTCGAAAAGAACCGCTGTTGTCCCACCTGGGTCAGTTTCGCGCAAAGTGGCGATACGGTGAATCAGGAGGGCCGCACATTTGCGGGTATCGACTTTTGGCAGTGTACAAGTCTGCGCATCAACTTTGAACAGTGTATGCCGCCACAAGAGCCAGTATACTGCTCGTGAGATGGCTCTGCCGATTTGTTTCGGTAGCGTAAGGATTTGTGCTACATACCATGCCCGTGAGAGGATGTAGGTATTAATCAGTTGGATTCGTTGATGGAGGTCGAGGCGTCGATCAGCGTGGCTCACGCAAAGTCCTCTGATGCGCGTGAGAAGCCGCCTCCAAGTGAGTGTTAACATACGCCGCGGGCAGGCAGTTACCTCAAGGCCCAAGATACGTTGTTCCCCCACAACTCGGTACCATGGGCGTTCGATGGTCAATGATCGTGGTCCTAGCGGGAGCAGCACCGTTTTGTTGGAATTTAACATGGTACCGGATGCTCGTTCATAAACGTTGAGAACTCGGCGAACGGAATCGATGTCCCTGGCGTTTGCAACGAACACACCGACATCATCCGCGTATGCCGCACTGCGGAAGGTGACGCCTGGGAGAGCGACACCATCGACCATCCGTCCGATGTCACGCAGCATGGGGTCCAGCGCTAAAGCGAACAAATACATTGACAGGGGACACCCTTGTCGAACTGATCGTCTGATGGGAATCGGTCGTGATCGGCAGCCGTTCACAACGATTGTGGAATTTGCTCCATCCAAGAAG
This sequence comes from Schistocerca nitens, assembly GCF_023898315.1. Classification (NCBI taxonomy): domain Eukaryota; kingdom Metazoa; phylum Arthropoda; class Insecta; order Orthoptera; family Acrididae; genus Schistocerca; species Schistocerca nitens. Next base: position 446,003,595 of record NC_064618.1, on the reverse strand, counting down.
TGCCGGATGATTCTTATGAAGCGCTTCCCAAAACCCATCCGCGACATAACGGCCAGCAGGTAATGGTGGGAGACCCTGTCAAAGGCACCGGCGAAATCTAGGGACAGAATTGCAGCCGGGGTTCGAGCGTCGGCGGTGAGTAAGACCGCATCACGGTATATAGAAGCGGCGGTGAAGATGGTTCGAGTCGAAACGCCACATGATTGAGTGGGGCAAAGTACCGTATTCATGACTTGTTTAAGACGTGAAGCCACGCTTCGTGCCATCAACTTATAATCAGTGTTAAGAACGGTGATGGGACGCAGGTCTTTAGCCCGACAGTAACCGGTGACCTTTGGAATAAGGGAAATGCGTCCAGCTAGAAAGTCGGCGGGTAGTTCGCAACCAGCAAAAATCTCCTCGCACATTTTGCAGAAGCGGTCCCCTAACAGGTCCCAAAATTGTTGGTAGAATTCATAAGGGAGACCGTCGGGGCCAGGTGATTTGTTTCCCGGGCAGGCGCGGAGGACAGAGGTGAGGTCAGCGAGTGTGAGTGGCTCGGTTAAACAGTCGCGGTCTCGACGGTCCAAGGAAGTCGGGACCCCACCGATAAGTGCTCGTTGGGCGGCGACGTCTACCGCAACATCCTGGAAGAGGTGCGTATAATGGTCTGTTAGGTGTTTGAGGACTTCACGGTGATCTGTGAGGCGCGTACCATCGTCTGTTTTAAGGCGTAGAATGGCGTTCTTCTTTGCACGATTCCTTTCACAGGCAAGGTGATAGATGGATGGCCTCTCGCCGTCAATCGGGGTTGCAGATCGGCACCTCACCATCATCCCCTCGGCCTTCTCCCGAGAGAAGCGAAGGATTGTCGCTTTAATTTTGTTGAGGCGCGTGCGTAGCTGGTCATACCTGTCGGCAGGAAGGGTTAGTGCATCACTGAGACATTGTTGATAGAAGTCTAACGTGCTACGCTTCCAGTGTGCGACTTCGCGACTATGTTGCTGGATGACACGTCGCAGCCGTGGTTTCGCACAGCGGAGCCACCAAACCACATTGGTAGGGTACTTTGAAGCAATAGCGATGCAATCCCGCCATGTTTTCGTGACAAGTGTGCGAAGTTCGGGCGTTGGGAGATGAAGTGTATTCATCTTCCAATAGGTGCCCCGAGGAAACGGGATTGGACCCGTGATATGCAAGGAGCAAGAGTATGCACAGTGGTCACTGAAGGCCACAGGAATGACTTGGACGGCACAAAGGGCAGGAATCAAATCAGTAGAGACATACACACGATCAATACGGCTTGCCCCAGTGGGATATATGTGAGTAAATTGTGTGTAGGCGGGGTGAAAGTGGCGCCACGTATCATTAAGGGCAGCCGCCCGAAGGAGTGAAGCGAGCGCTTCACACCTCATAGGCGTTGGGACCTGATCAGCATCGGCTACCACACAGTTGAAATCTCCGCCAAATACGATAGGACGACGAGCTGTCAAGAAAGGGGTGATAACTGACGTAAAAAGTGTTGTTCGGTCATGCCTGTGAGTAGCTCCTGAAGGAGCATAGACATTACTAAAAAGTACATCTCGAATGATACATGCAAGAACGCGACCATTGGGTAGTGTTGTAATATCGGAAGGAGTCAACTCGGATCTGTATAGCAAGGCGGTGCCCCGCCTGGCGTCAGGATCGATGTTATATAGTGCCTCATAACCAATCAGGTCAGAGAGGGGGCACAAACCTCCTGGAGAAAAACCACATCGAATGCACCAAGGCGCAGAAAGTCTTTCAGAGAGCGTAGTTTTACTGGGTTGGAGATGGAGTTTATATTGACTGTTAAAAGGGAGAGGGCCCCCGGCGGACGGTCAATAGCAGGCATGAAAAAGCAACACAGAGAAGGTAACGGCAGATAAGGTCATGGTCGGATGTAAGCAGGTGTGTAGGCATCGAAGCTGTAACCCGGCTACATCACTCCGGATGTTAGAAACAAGTATCAGGCGGCTCATGTGGGAACGAGCCCACTCAATCACGCATGTCATCGTCTTCGTCGTCAGCCCAGTTCAGTCCTCCCCCATCGGCGGGATAGTCCGAACCAGGCGGCGCAGACGGCTCAGTCGCAGCGGCATGTAAGAGGGTGCGAGTGCGCTGCAGCGGCTGTTCGCTACTCTGTTCATTTTTACGTTTTGCAGGGATCGCTCCCCGATCTCGTGATGAACTAATAAGCGCCTCTAATTGCCGAGCAACTTTCCGCATACCGTCCGAGCGGTCAGCGGAAACAGACCGGGTAACTGATGAGGCCTGAGATTCAGCCTCACTGCTGCTCTCAGGAGGGGGACGGATGACGCCCTCTTCCTCCGCCTGCTGTTCTCGGCTCGCCTTCTTGCGCCTATGACGACGGCGGGGCGACTTAGCGTCATCTGCCGGTGCGGGTGGGGGAGGAAGCACTACCTCCATCTGTTCAACAGTGCCAACATCCCCGGCCACAGCAGGCGCACCAGTCGCCTCCGGCGGTACTGCCACTACGGGCGTCTGGTCCGGGACAATCTCAATAGGGCTGTCAACAGATGCACTAGGTACCGGTTGCACCTCTCCTGACGGACCCGGAGTCGATTCGTCAGTTCGATCAGCGGTTCGGTGGGCAGCACCCGCCACTATCTCGCTGAGAAGGGGCACAAGGTTGTCACCTTCAGTGCGGTCCCGCGGCAGTTGCACAGGGCGCCTGCGCGGGCAGTCCACGCGTAGATGCTCCGTAGATTGACAGAGGGAGCATGTCTGTGGTTGCCCTATATAGGTAACCTGGGCCCTTGTACTCGCAATGTTTAAATATGACGGTATGTGCTGGCGGAGGTCCATACGAACACTACGGACTCCGCTGTTGCCCTGGAAACGGTAGGCACTGCCCCATTTTTCATTCGTGTTGCTAAGCACCTTGCCATACCGCGATAGAACGCGGCCGATTACGTCATTGGGACACTCAGGGGGCACGTTAAATACCCGCACAGTCCGTATCCCAAAACCAGATGGCACTATATGTACTGTTCCGACTGTCCCATCGAAGTAGCGGAACGGATGTTCGCCTGCGAGTGCCAGGCCATACTTTTCGTATTTCGCTTGGTCGAGAAATTTCACAAATAGCGAGATAAAGACAAAATCCAGTTGAAAAGTGTCAACGTCGTTTTCCGGTACTTGCAAATCACCAAATATCCACTCCTGTATTTCAAAGGCCGTTGGCCGTCTCGCCGCCCTGTCGAATACACATTGTATACTGTTCGACCGGTTCGACATTTCACCGCAAAAATTTGCAACGCTGGAAAGCCAAGAGCAAACGAAACGACCACGAAACGCGACCCGTGACCCGCTACAGAGCACGGTCAGCTTCCTATACAGAGTTTGGCTGACTGTAAGAAGCTCGGACATTGTATATATAGTTGGTATTCGACTGACGAAGTTGTTTCTAAAATGTGGTTAATTTAAGTCAAAAATTAAGAACTAATAGACTTTTTATGGTATTTATAACACATCAGTTTCCTAGTATGAATTAAAATGAACACCTTCTGAGTAAGAGAAAGGTTTTAATTTTACTTATTAAAGAAATAATCAAATTAAAAGTATGAGTTGTGCCCCTATATTTTCCCTATATGTATGTATGTGCTGCCATCTCTTGTGTAAGTCAGGAAACACTTGATCTTAGAGCCTGAGCATTTCTATCTGTAAAGATATTCTACTCAATATGATCCACAAACTCTTCTACCTGTCAAGATATTCCACACAACTCTCGACTTCAGGTGGCATGTCAGGCATGTAAAATTTAATTTTGTTATAACTTTTTTATTTTTAGAGATCAACAAATTCTGATTGCATTTTTGGACAGCACTATTGCCCCTGAAAAACCGCTACCCGGAATACACGGAAGTAAGAAGGGTTGCATAACTCGCACGGGCAAGGGGTAAAAATTGCATCTTTAATTTCTCAGACAAATATCGATTTTAAAAATTCAAAGTGCTAACATAATCTACATTAAAAGAGCTATCTAATAAAATAAGAAAAAATAAAAGAAACATTATCCTAAACTTGAGATTTCAAATTTTTTCATTTTTATCACACTTTTCTTTCTTAAAATATTTCACAATGAAATATAAACATGCTGTGAATACATCAACGACTTTCTCTAATTTTTTATACATTTATTTAATTAAAAATTTTCGGTAAGAATTCTGTGTTGTGAGTCATATGTTAAATTTCTTTTCCCATACATAACTATATAAGCTAATGTTTTATCAGGTATCTTATCATTAAAGACAGCACATAACTTCATTGTTGTTTTCTGAGTTGCTAATACATTCTTTCTACGGGTCATATTTATAACATAAATAGGACAGTTGGTAATAAAATTATATGGATTAACATCAATATCACCCTTCAACTGTGTAACACGTTTAAAATCTCTAAATGCATCATAAGCTTTCATAAAGTTATCTGGTGGATTCAAATTCCAAATTTCCTGAGGAAAAACTTCATTTCTTCCATTCTTCAGATAAATGTTCTGCAGTTTAACATGATCAAATAATGTCGAATCTTTAAGCTGATTATTCTTTCTATCTGTTTGAAATACTACAAATATGAAGTAAGGCATATCAAATTCCATTGAATTATAATAATTTGTGATGTCTAATTCAAAATGTTTGCTACCACTTAATCCAGCAACCTCTTGAGTCCGTAAATCATAAAAAGATATTGGAATCTTTGGATTTTTAAGTCTTTCTTGTTCTAATTCAAGTTCATATTCAGGTTCATATTTTACGATTGGAACTCTAATTTCCATGCTGTTTATAACTATTTTGCCTTCTTTTGGAAGTGTTCCAGCTACTTCACTTCCATCTCCATTTGTACTAGACCATCTAAGAAGAGCATCAGTTACAGATAAACTCCATGTAAAAGATATGGTTAAATCACCTTCCCACATCATTTCCTTGTAATCCTTGAAGAATCCACCAAGCAGCTCTAATGGATATAGAACTTCATTCTTCTTCCTAATTATTTTCCCATTGTTCATTATAATACCTTCCAAAGATATTTTATCAGAAAGAGATGAAGTTAACTGAAGTAAAACTGTTGAGGAAATAAAAGGGTTCTCAATTCTAGAAAGGATATTATTCCCCTTCTTTATTGTTATCAAATCAAAAAGCTTTGTAACAAAATTGTCAATTAATTTTGCGTTTGTTTTACCCTCATATTCAGAAAAATCTGTTCCATCTTCATGAATAACATCAAAACTCATATACAGCTGAGCTCGATTAGGATGTAACCAACCATCACCGATATTGATATTAATCTCCACATCTTTGCTGGGAACATTCAGATTAAACTTACTCTTCTCGTTTACTGGAAACGACTGAAATTGATAGCTCTCGATTCTGTTCATTTATATAGGATTAAAAATACTCTTATTTCATTTCTAAAATAACTGTCACATCAGCTCCATTAAAATCGATTATTTCTTCATTCTCATCAGTTACAGTTATTACTATATCCTGAACTTTATCATGTTTTGGTACAAATAATGGATGACTCGGTTCATAAATAATGGGAGCACCAAACTCAACATTCGGCTTAAATGAAGCAATAATATTCGTTTCTCTGTGAAAATGATCACCATTTTTAACAAACATACCATCTGCTAAATTAAAGCTTACATTAATCAGTTCAAATGGAATAATTTTGGGAACATCAGTAGCAACAGTCTTTTCATTTGCATTACTAAAGCCTAACAGACTTCCAATACAGTCCTTTACATCCATATATAATTTAACATCACTTTCAATAACAACTCTATTTAAAACTTCATCTGGTTTAATACTTTTATTAGGTTTGTTCATGTGAAAAAATCTTTCCAAATTTTTCAAACTTTACTGCCCTTCTGGAATAACAATAGTCTCTCCATGAAAATACAGTTTATTATTTTTAGCTGTAACATTTGGTGTGAGAAATGTTGAATAAAAGCCAACTAATGCAACTTGTTTAAACTCATCTCTTAATGGAACATTTAATCGTTTTCTCAATACTGAGGTCTTACCATTCAATAGAAATAGTCTACTCATTTAAATGATGAAAAATTTATCTAAATAAATGACTGACTGGGAACCGAAAATACGCCTAAAAGAAAAGAAAACGAAAAATAAGCATGGGGAATTATTACCTAACTCAATATGATGTGCAATTATTGGTCCAAGTGGATGTGGAAAAACAACTCTAATGATCGATAACTATATATTAGCTCCAGGGTGGTTAAATTGGGATAAAATAAATCATTTGTATGTTTATTCTAAAAGTTTGGATCAGCCAAAATACCAAGAGTTTGTAAAAAAGTGTAATAAAATTGAAGAAAAAATTGATGACAAAATTGTTACTTTCATTGATAACAATGAAGATTCAATAAGTCTAGATGAATGTGAAGATAATTCAGTTGTTTTGTTTGACGATTTCATTCTTGAAAATCAGGACATTGTTAGAGAATACTTTACTAGAGGTAGACATAAAGGAATAGATTGTTTTTATTTAGCTCAGACATATTCCAAGATTCCAAAACAATTAGTGAGAGATAATCTCAACTTCTTGAATATATTTCGACACGATGACACAAATTTGAATCACATTTATCACGAGTTTGTAGGTGGAGATCTGAAATTTGATGAGTTTAAAGAAATGTGTAGTAATTGTTGGAATCATGATTTTGGTTTTATTACAATATATTTAACAAGGAAAGCGAATGATGGAAAGTACAGAGATAGAATAAAAAATTTCTTGCTATGTAAACATAAACATCAAACATTAACATCAACATCAACGTGAATATTAAACACGTATGTTTAAGATGATTAATAAACATCGACAGAAATGACAATATTTTCTCCTTAATAAATGTTCGCAAAATACGATCACTCTAAGGAGGTTAGTAAGCATAGTGGTTATGATCCTGAAATTGTTAAGAAAGCAAAGAGAAATAGAAAGAAAAAAGAAGAGTTGAAAGAAGCTTTTCGAACATGGAAGAAACAACTGAGAACAGAGTATGAGAAATATAAAAAAAGAAGATCAGCCTGTTATTGATGCAATTCAACAAGTTAAGGAAGGAATTGAGGGCTTAGGTGATAATGTGTTGAAAGCAATTGAAGAAAACAGAGAAGTTGAAAAACAGATGGTTCCTTACCATCATCATCATCAAGAAAATTATGATGATATATTTCCGATTCCTTCAACACCAACTGAAACATCATTTGAGAAAAGTTTATTCCCTAAAGATGATGATATTCCAAGTGTTTCTACTCCATCACCTCAAAAACAGAAACAACTTGAACAAATGCTGAAAAGTGTAGAACAAAAAGAAAAACAAAAGATGAGTACAGAGAAATTATTGCCTCCAACTACCTATATTGGTCCAACAGTATCAAAATACCTTGGAGCTCTTAATGACAGAGTATTTGGGCTACGATTTGAAAATGGAAAACATTATATAGGCGATTCACAAGTTAAATTTAATAATGACAGAATATTAATCAAAGGGAAGGATTACAAAGCAACAGATGATTTAATGAATCTCTTAACTCAAAATACTGTTAATGGTGATGGATATTATGAAGAAGATTTAGATACATATGAAGATATTTTACTATTAACTTATGCAATATTTCAAAACAATGATCCAGATTCTAAGAAACCCAAATCCAGTGTAAGTGATAAATATAATGAATTAATTAAACCAATATGGCAGAAACTGAGAAACAAATCAAGCCCAAAAAGATCTGGTGAAGGATTGACAAAAAAGTATACAGAGAAACCTGTTGAATATGTTTGGATGAATGATGTGAGAGATTTAATCGATCGATTAACTGTTATTCATGGAGAAGAATTAGCTGGAAATAAAAATTATCATAATGAAAATGTGGCAATAACAAAAATGTTAACAAACAAATTTAATGATTTTATAATTAATAATCCTAAAGGTATTCCATATTTAATCAGATTTTTGAATAATTTACCACACACATTCTGGAAATCAGAGAAATATGGTAAAGGATTAGTCAACTGGGTTTTAAACAATGCACCATTTCCTGAGATGCATATTCCAGGATATTCATATTGTGGTCCCTTTATGAAGTTGGAAGAAAGATTGGCACGAGGGGATAAAGGAATCAATCCATTAGATGAGGCTTGTAAGAAACATGATATTGCATACAGAGATCATAAAGATTTAGAACATAGACATGAAGCTGATAAAGAACTACAACTAGCTGCAAAAGAAAGAATGAACAGTAAAGATGCATCAGTTGGTGAAAAACTAGCAGCAACAGCTGTAAGAGGAATAATGTATGGAAAAAGAAAATTAGGATTGGGTATTGAAATGGATGATAATGGCTGGGGACTATAACATAAATTTTTTTCCTATATAAATGAAAACATTTTCAATTGACTATAATATTACTCCAGGTGGTAAAACTAAACCAAAATCTGTAAAGATAAAATTAACCAGAGATGAATTAAATACATATGATTTCCTTGATAATTATTTAACTGTTGTTCAGAAGAGACAAAAGTCTAATCAGATTAAAAAAGGTGGCTCTCTTATTCTGACATTAGGTATTCCAGTTTTTAAAAAGATCTTTGAATACTTGAAATAAAAGAAAGAAGGTTCTGGTTTAAATGAACATGAAGGAGGTTTTCTCCCACTATTATTTGCGGCATTAAGTGCATTAGGATCATTAGCAGGAGGTGCTGCAGCAATTACAAGTGCAGTTCAGAAGAAAAAGAAAGAAGATGCTGAATTGGTAGAACAAACGAGACATAATTTGGAGATGGAGAAGAAGAAAGGTACTGGGATTAAAAAAAATTTTCAAAAAAATAATTGAGAACTATAAACACACTTTAAGTAATTTTGATATAGAAAAGTTAGTAAAAGAACTGAAAATCAAGAACGTTAGAGGTGTTTTCATGATTGATGAACTTCCATTAAAGCCAAATAATATTGAATGTGGTATCGTAAATTTAGATACATCATATCATGTTGGCACACACTGGATTTGTTATTATAAAAGCAGTAACAAGAAGTATGTGTTTGATTCATTTGGAGGAAATATTCCAATAGAATTGGTTAAATATTTAGGATCAGATGAGTTGTATTATAATGTAGAAAGGATTCAAACATTCGATGATTATATTTGTGGACATTTATGTTTATTCGTTTTAAAACTGTTTTCCGATAGTTACAAGTATGATGAAATTTTGAACTTAATAAATGGATATTTTTGGAAATAAGATAGCTGAGACAAATGATATAGTGTTACCCGATTTAGACAAGCTGAAAGATGTAGAAAAGAATTTTCTCAAGTTTCAAAAGTATTTTACGGATCTTCTTAAGAAATCAAAGAGTTATGTCAATTTCCTTGGCAGAAGAGTTGTTAATATTGCTGATCCAATAAGTGGATATGATGCAGTTACTAAACAGTATCTTGAAAACAAATTATTGGATGTTGTTAGTAAAGCTGAATACTCAGGTATTCTAACACAGTTCAGTAACTACTACAGTAAAAAAGAGATTGAGAAAGCTATCTCAGATTACTTTACAAAAACAGATTTGCAACCATACATTAGTCAGATTGAGAAATTAGATAATAAAATCATTGACAAACAGTTTATTGAATTCACTTTTAGAAAGAAAGATGATATACTGAACCATGTGTTTGATTATGACATTAAAATTATGAAAATTGTTGTAAGAGCTTATAGCAGTATTGGTGAATTAATAAAAATAGATTTGAATTTTAAGTTTTATCATGAAGGACATTTAAGCAAATCAGACGACTCTAGAAACATAGATAATGTATCTATTACTACTTGTACTGATGATGTTATGTGTGTAAATATCACAGATGCAATAGTTCCTCTTCGAGTAAAGCTATTCATATTTGGAAAATTAGAACACTGTATTCATGAAGATAGCTTGGAACATTAGTATTTTTTCTTCTATATAAATGAATGATCACATTTGGTGCTTGAAATGTAAGAAGTATACAGAGACACATCATCCTCAAACAGTAACAACTAAAAATGGAAGACACAGGCTTGAAGGTATTTGCACAATATGTCAAAGCAAAAAGAGTAAATTCATTAAAAAATTTTGTTTAGATCAAAATAAAGTTGGTTCTGGAAGCGTGAATATTCGTGAAGAAATTATTAACGAGTTACATAAACCAATGAGAAAAAATTTTCCTAGAAGAAGTGTTATTTCACTTGGTATTGATGATTTATGGCAAGCAGATTTAGTAGAAATGGATTCTGGAAACTTGAAAGGAATTTCAAAAATAAATAAGGCCTACAAATGTTTATTAACTGCAATTGATGTGTTTTCAAAATATGCATGGGCTATTCCAGTGAAAGATAAAACAAGTAGAAATGTGGCTGATGTATTTGAAAGTGTCCTCAGCAACAGATGCCCTAAAAATCTTCAAACTGATAATGGAAAAGAATTTTACAATACTGAATTTAAAAAACTTATGAAACAATATGAGATTAATCATTATTCCACTTTTTCAGAGATGAAAGCATCAGTTGTAGAACGATTTAACAGAACACTTAAAGAGAAAATGTGGAAACAATTTGCACTTCAAGGTAATTATAAATGGATAGACATAGTTTCAAAACTAGTTGATGACTATAATAATACAATTCATTCAACAATAAAGATGAAACCAAAAGATGTGAATAAATTTAGTTTTAACCTTACTAATGTTGTATTTCATAGAAAGCCTAGGTTTAAAATAGGAGATAAAGTGAGGATTAGTAAACTGAAAGGAATATTTGAAAAGGGATATACTGCTAACTGGTCAACAGAGATATTTGAAATAACAGATGTTGTGTTATCCAATCCAGTTACATATAAATTAAAAGACAGCAGTGGTGAGGAGATAAAAGGTTCCTTCTATGAATATGAATTACAGAAGACAAATTACCCAGATGTATATCTTGTTGAAAAAATATTGAAGAAGAAAGGTGATAAGGTATATGTTAAGTGGTTAGGCTTCGATAATTCTCACAATAGTTGGGTTAGTAAAAGTAATGTTATACTATAATTCTTTTATCTTTTTTTATTTTTCTCTTTCAATAATGTGAAGAACTTTTTGAGTATTGAGTTATTTTATTTAAATATAAATCAAGATGTCTTCTCTTAGAGATGTTTGTTATGAACAGATTAAAGATAATTATTATTATGGTTTGTTTGGTGATTTTAAATTGATTATAGATAAAAACACTGGATACTTTAATGCTTCTAAATTGTGTCAACAGGCTGGAAAAAGGTTTAGAAATTGGAAGCGATTAGATTCTGCTAAGCAGTTAGTTGAATATTATGAAAATAAAAGCTGCCGCTCAGATGAGAACACCGGCTTTATGTATGAAGTTTCTGGAGATAATAAGGATGAAATAAGAAAAATCATTACTGGTCAATACGTTTCTAAACAATTAATATTGGCAATTGCTAGTTGGATATCAGTTGATTTTTATGATAAATGTAATGATATAATTCTTGATTATTTTGCAAATGAATATAGAACTATATATGAGAGCAATATACATAACTTAAATGGAAAGATTTTAGAAGTAACTAAAAATATGGATCAATTAAGGATAAAAAATGAAGAACTAGAATCAACAATCAATAGAGTTAAAGAAGATGTAGCACCAAAAACAAGAAAATCTGCTAAACATCACACTTATACAATAATCAGAAAGAACAGTATAAACCCTGTGAGGGAATATTATTTCATAAGAACTATAAGAAGTAATTACAAGAAAACTATTGATCGTCTCAAAGCAAAATACTCTCATATGGAAATTATTTTAGAGAAGAAATATGATCCAAATGCCTTTAATTTATTCGAGAGAATGAGAGAATCATTAGATTATATTGACTGTAAGTTCAACCACTTTCAGATTAAAAAAGATAAAACATTACAAGATTTACTCAGAGATATAGAGATACTAACTTCAGATAAAGTATAAGCCATTTACCTCTATTCTTTCTAATATTTGGAGAAGTGGAGTTTTTTATTTTATTTTTCATTCAATATTCATGTTGTTGAATTTCTGTAATGACCATATGGTAATGTATCTATTTTATTTTCTAAAACAACTCTTTTATTATCATGAGGACTTAGAGCTTTTTTATTTACTTCTACAGTATATATCTCATGTTTCTCACTTCTAATGAGATTCATTGTTCTGTATTGTTCCCTATTATTAAAGAGGCAATCTTTATAATCTTCTAACGATATTTTATTTTTCACCACACATTTCTTCACACCTTTAGATTTTTTATTCTCTTCCTCATCCAATTTGTAGGCATACATTTTAGCTCTTAACCCTACAAATTCTGTCATAATTTTTCCACTACATTCATCTTTCATCTTACCCAAAACTTTCTTATTCACTCGCGGTATGCTATACTGGTTATCTTTTGGATAGTCACTTGTATCAAATAATTCAACCATATCTTTCATATCTTTGTAGAAATCTTCTCTTTTTATGTTATATATGAATGAGTCAGTATCCTGATAACACAGTTCAATATTATCCCCATACTTCGGTTTCATAATATTGTAATGGAAATCATACATCAGTTCTTTTGATAAGTCTAAAATACTCATACCCACATAAATAGGCTTATTAAACTCGATTTTCGTCTTCTACATATGTATTGCAACCAGGTTGTCATTGAATATTGTTCTACTCTTGAAATTCGGCCTAGCTATTAATTTATCACATACTTCAGCATCAGATACTAACCTTATATCCACTCTGTTTCTTATATTTTCCATCGTTTTCCCAAACACTGAATTATTCATCAGTTTATAGAAATCTTTCTCAAAATCATTTGTTGCCTTAGTTCTCATTTGAGTATTCAAATCTATGTATTTCTTTAACCAATCTGACTGTTTAAATTTGAGAATTCTATGAATCTTTGTCATCTTTATCCCCAGTTTTAAATACTGTTTTAAATTTCTATAATGTATCACATATTTCATTTTGTTTTGTAATGTTGTTATTAGTTTTGACTCTTTTGTTCCTGGAACAAGTTTATTTTCTGGAGCAAGTGGAAGATCTTTATGTTCATCATGTAATTCTTCTGGATATTCTAAATCCACTTCAAGAATGTATCCATATTCAGAATTATCTTCCATTTCATAATGTTTTTTCTGTAATGGTTTACATAAAATTGAGGATAATTCAACCATTCAAATTCACCATAAGGTAAATATTGTGACATTGCCCATCCATATAGATTATTAGCATCAAGATACATTAAATAATTTGAGTCCTTTTGTTTATCAAAATCTTTTACATATTTGTTATTTGCTTTTACATATCTCTTACAGCATTGTGATATTCCACCTCTAATTCCTTTCTCAATCATCAATATCATATCATAATCATGTAATAAATCAAGTGGTTGTTTAGTCATTTTCAGCATTGCATCCCAACTTAATCCCGGTGCTGTATAGTACCATGCTGGATCCAAACTATATGCTTTCATGCATGTTTCTCTAAAGTTTTCAAATACATCAGCTAGTAATAGAACATCAGTTTTTAGATATAAATCATGATATTCTCTTAGATTTTTAATATTAAATTTCTTCCAAACTAATTTTGCATGTTCATAATCATCATCACTTATGTCACAGTCGTTTAGTTTACTATAGAATTCAGTTTTTGATGGTAATTGTGTTTCTTCAAATCTTTTCCAGCTGTCCATGTAATCGTATGGATAAACACCTTTCCTAATAACCAGATCAACTTTATCTTCTGGAAAGAACTTCTTGGTATTTTCCATTTGATCTTTCTTCAGATTAGATGAGAGTTTATCTAAAGAAGAAGCCATGAATCTGAATGAATCTAAGAACTTCATCTTTATACTTTCAGTACATTTTCCAAAGCTTATGTATTTTTCTTCATTATTTGGAATCAGATCTATAGGTTTATCATCATATCCAAGTTCTTTTACAAATAAATGTGAATCATATCCTGATAGATTGTGGAGATAAATGGGGACAAATCTTGGTAACTGATAACGAAGGTTACAGTAACTATGTGCAGCACCTCTGAATAAACCAGTTAAATGATCATGGTCACAAACTTTTTTAATATTTTCATTTACTTTATCATTGAAAGAATCTAATTGCTTATTGTTATATTCTAATGACTTTTTATATCTTTGTACCTCCTCATTGCTTTCATCTATATTTCTTTTTCTTAATGACTCTAATTGATCATTAATATGTTTTATTTTATTTTCAATACGATGTTTTAATCTCATCAATAAAGGAGGTAATTCACTTAATTTACCTTCACAGATATGACATATCTTTGCTTTAGAATATGCTTTTCTTTCATCTGTTGTTAGTGGTTTCATTGGTTCTTTTTCAGAATAAATATCACCTATCACCTCCACTTCTTTCTTAATCATCTCAATGAATTTGCTTTTTGCATCTGGCCCTCTATATACAACCGGATCTTTATAATGTCCATTAGCATACTTTATATAATAGCAGAATCCACACGGTTCATGTTTCTGATACTTCATCGTATATGATTCATCTGGATTTGGTTGACATGTGTCAATTTTATTTAACAAGCTCTCGAAGTCTGCATATATCACAAAAGGAACTTTCATTTTATTCATTTTATTTCTATAGAAATAGTCCAAGCTCTTCGTCTCACCACATTTATTACACACTTTCACTGACAGTGGACTTTTTTCCTCCATTTATTAAGAAAGAAATTTTTTAATAAATATTTAGTAAATTTTTTCCTATATAAATACAAACGAAAATGAATAATCAATTGTTCGCTAAGTTGAACAACTCATATGAGTTTATAAAGCTGAATGAACTTGAGATTAATAGAAAGTATAAAGCATCTAACTTTGAAATTGCTGATACTAACTTCGGTAAGAAAGTTAAGTGTATCCTAGATGGACTATTTAAAATTACATTACCAGATAGATATGTTAAGATATTTGACAAACATACTCTGAAAGCAGTGAATGATGAAAAAAATGTTTTCTTCACATATAAAGGTTTAAAAGAAACGAAAACTGGTAAACCAATGCATGTAATACTTTTAACCAATGAATGAATCAATGGTGTTCTTTTACTTATATATTTACTTGTGCAGGCTCGTTCAGGCTGATGCAGGCTCGTTCAGGCTGATGCAGGCTTGTGCAGGCTGATGCAGGCTCGTGCAGGGTCATTTTTCAGATTTTGATTAAATGGATGACTTTTTAAGGTTTTTGATGTTATTTTTAATTAATTTTCTTGTTTTCTTTTATTTTGCGATTTTTCGTGCAGGCTTGGCTGGACCAGAAATAGGGATTTTTATGAAGTATAAAAAATCGATTTATTTCTGATTTTTGTGGGTGAATTCCGAGAAATGTTTGATTTATTGTGATTTTTTGATTATATGAAAAATGGTTCAGGTCTCTCAATTCTCATCTACTAGCCAGTCATGACAAAACTCTACCATCTAGTGAGCAAGATGCATGAGACAGGCGAAATACCCTCAGAAGAATATAATAATTCCAGTCCCAAAGAAGGCAGGTGTTGACAGATGTGAAAATTACCGAACTATCAGTTTAATAAGTCAGCTGCAAAATACTAACGTGAATTCTTTACAGACGAATGGAAAAACTGGTAGAAGTCGACCTCGAGGAAGATCAATTTGGATTCCGTAGAAATGTTGGAACACGTGAGGCAATACTGACCTTACGACTTATCTTAGAAGAAAGATTAAGGAAAGGCAAACCTACGTTTCTAGCATTTGTAGACTTAGAGAAAGCTTTTGACAATGTTGACTGGAATACTCTCTTTCAAATTGTAAAGGTGGCAGGGATAAAATACAGGGAGCGAAAGGCTATTTACAATTTGTACAGAAACCAGATGGGAGTTGTAAGAGTCGAGAGGCATGAAATGGAAGCAGTGGTTGGGAAAGGAGTGAGACTGGGTTGTAGCCTCTCCCCGATGTTATTCAATCTGTATATTGAGCAAGCAGTAAAGGAAACAAAAGAAAAATTCGGAGTATGCATTAAAATTCATGGAGAAGAAGTAAAAACTTTGAGGTTCGCCGATGACATTGTAATTCTGTCAGAGACAGCAAAAGACATGGAAGAGCAGTTGAACGGAATGGACAGTGTCTTGAAACGGGGATATAAGATGAACATCAACAAAAGCAAAACGAGGATAATGGAATGTAGTCGAATTGAGTCGGGTGATGCAGAGGGAATTAGATTAGGAAATGAGACACTTAAAGTAGTAAAGGAGTTTTGCTCTTTGGGGAGCAAAATAACTGATGATGGTCGAAGTAGAGAGGATATAAAATGTAGACTGGCAATGGCAAGGTAAGCGTTTCTGAAGAAGAGAAATTTGTTAACATCGAGTATAGATTTAAGTGTCAGGAAGTCGTTTCTGAAAGTATTTGTATGGAGTGTAGCCATGTATGTAAGTGAAACATGGAAGATAAATAGTTTGGACAAGAAGAGAACAGAATCTTTCGAAATGTGGTGCTACAGAAGAATTCTGAAGATTAGATTGGTAGATCACGTAACTAATGAGGAGGTATGAATAAATAGGGGAGAAGAGGAGTTTGTGGCACAACAAGAAGGGACCGGTTGGTAGGGCATGTTATGAGGCATCAAGGGATCACAAACTTAGCATTGGAGGGCAGTGTGGAGGGTAAAAATCGTAGAGGGAGACCAAGAGATGAATACACTAAGCAGATTCAGAAAGATGTAGGTTGCAGTAAGTACTGGGAGATGAAGAAGCTTGCACAGCATAGAGTAGCATGGAGAGCTGCATCAAACCAGTCTCAGGACTGAAGACCACAACAACAAGTGACCCGTGCGTAGACATCTAATGTCACGCACCTCCACAAACCTACCAACAAAGTGTCGCATCATTGATACGGGAAATTGGTGATGTATTTCGTTCCACAGATGGATAAACAAGCTACTAAGCAAGTGATCCTAATGTTCTGGCTAGTCAGTGTATTGCGATGTCACTCAAGTTATTTTTCTTCTGCCACCTTGGCTGGCAGCCGAGAGAAGAGACTAGCTTTACTCACTTTCGTAATTGACGTTTGCACCTCAGACACTTCTCATATTGATTTATTCTGCCACAAATGCATTACCCCCCCCCCATCCCATGGACCTTTACTTTCAGGAAATATATACAGGTTCATACCGGAGATCTCACTGCCACCAATTTATGGTTTTAACCAGTTCTCGGTACAGCATGTTATGTGCATGCTGCAGATTTTCCATACTACTTCAGACTTTGGCAGCTATTTGCGAATTCTTGCACAATTTATTAGTTATTTACTGTCGCCCGGTAAAACTGCATCAGTGTAAAGAAAGCGTGCAGCAAACAGCGTACCGTCTAGAAGATTTACCTTTTCGCCATATACGAAATGGTAACTTTCGAAAACAATTGTGTGGAAACTGACTACACAAATAATTATCATTCAGTGCATCTCTGCAAAACAGACAGGATTAAAGTTATCTACATTCAGTATGTTACGGAGCTGGTTTCTCATTCAGAAAACTCGCTTTAATGTTGTTTGTTCGTGAGAAGATCGTGTTATATATTGTGAGAATGAGAAACGTCAGCACGCAGGAGAAATTCGACAGCGGCAATACCACGTTCTATCGAGACTGTGATTTAGAGATCAGCCGGTGTTTTTGCTAACGTTGGTTGGCATCCCACGAATACGGTATCGGTGGGTAGAGGAGAGCGGTACTCAACGCCAGCGGCCTCTTGCCACTAGCGTCCGAGGGGACAGACATTTTCTCGTTTGGCCGTAGAGTATCGTACAGCAACGTGCGGTCCTTGGGTCAGGGAGTGAGCTTCTCTGGAGAAAGGCAAGTATTCATGTGAACAGGGCGACAACTTCTGGAGTCAGCGCAGACTGTCAGCACAATATACTGTATTCTGTTATGGAATTAGTATAGGAAATGATATAACGGTGTGACTCACCTTGGAAAGTTATACATATGTATAAAAGACGTTACGAATGATTTATGAGTCATGATTAGGATCCATGTAGTTCGTTCAATGTCTGTAAAATTGCTTTTATTTTCTTACCAAGTTCCTGCACTGTAGTTTTACGTTCACGAATAAGGTAAAATTCTTCCGATGTCATTTCGTAGCCATTTTGTTGTACCTCTTCTTTTCTTCCACCGTGACGCCTAGATTTTTAAAAAAGAACTTTTCTTCTCAGTACAACTGAATAAGAAATACCAAACTTATGTTCTGTTCACTTGCAACTGTAGGCCTATTCTTGACATACGTGCAGCAGTGGTACGTTACAAACGATATACTTTCTGACATCCGTGAGAAATTATCTTCCATTTATTATTCAGAAAATGGCTTTTATGAAGCAACTTCCATAATCTTGTTGACAGAAGCTCAATTGTAAAGTATAAAGTTCATGACAGTCCATGTGATAACACGCACTATAAGACTTCCCATTTTGATAATAAATAACCAAACAATTAAGAAACCAACCCTAAACCATCTGAACCTAATAAAATTCTAATCAAATTTTTACTAATAATTAAAAATCCTATTGAAAGATTAAACATCAAACAATAAAAATTAAACGATTTACATTTTTTTTGCGTCTTCAATGAGAAATAAGTTAAAAGTAAAGTAATTCTAACAGTAATTATTCCATGACACGGCACGTTTATGCCCAAAGCACTTAAAACATTTTTTTTTGTTTCATAAAAGCAAAGTTTAAATCATTGTTGTTTGTTTTATTTTTTTTCATATTTATTATTGATTGACCTTTTAGTATTCTTCAAAAAGAATCATAAAATTTTAGTCGCTGGCCTTCAGCAGGCGTTGTATATTTGAACGCTACACTGTAACAGCTACTGCTGCTGCGGATTTCCTCGATGCTGCATCAAAGAGAGCGGCGCCGATTGTGACGCTCTCAACCATCACGCTGGGCACTGGGGTGGTACCAGGTCATCTGACCAGATGAGTCCCAACTCTGCGCATCGCATCATGATGTTTGCGATCGTGAGCGGAGGCTGTCAGGAGAACGATCACTGCGAGACAGTATTCGTTAGTTTGATTCGGGCCCACCATCTGTCGTGATGGTACTGGGGACCGTTGAGTACGCGTTACGATCACCTCTGATTCCCTAAAATTTGGTTTGCTAGCTTTACGTTTCTTACGGGTAAGGGTCTCTGAAGTCTTCGTGACCTCATCTTCCAACAAATTAACGCTGGACCATATGTTGCCCATTCCGTCCTGTCCTACCTCGATACATTGTTGTTCGACGGTTTGGCTCAGCCAGCACGAACTCCACATCTCTCACCCATTCGTGGGTTGCTCAGAGGCAGGCAGGTCCCCACTCCCAGCGACTGTGGCTGATGCACTCTGCCAAAGGGTTGCAACAGCCTGGAACAACGATCTGTATCTGTTATTCACATTCACAACGGGGTCACACCTATTCGTCATCATCGATTTCGTCCAAATTTGTGGTATATGCAAGGCGTCGTCAGAAATAATAGTGACAGAAGTGCTACCTCCAGAACGTTAAGAAAAAATAGCATTTTTGGAGTGGATCTGGTGAGACATGAGTCATTTACGTTAGCGTAGTTCCTAAGCAGTGGGTGGCGCAGCGTGAAGATTGCGAAACACCAGTCCGAAAATAGTGCGATCGAGTACCTCTATGGGACTTTTTTTATTTTCAGTTTCTACGTTACTTACTCTGCAAATAAATCGAAATAATGTTCAATTTGTTGTGTTTATTTTCATTAAAAATATGAAAAGAAAAGACAAAAGAAAATTTGGGACTGTAAATAAATTTCGAGCAAGGGGTTGTATAGAGTACACGGGAACTTCGTATACAAAATCAGATACTTTTACTATTACACTATTGATATTTTTCATGTGCTAAAGTAATATTTATAGCAAAAACAGGAGTAGTAGTAACTTTATTTGCATCTTTCAAACGTTATAAACGTCGTATTCTTGTAATTACATGTTTTTAATAGTTTGTATACAAATACAAACTTGGTTTCCATTTATAAAAGGTTCTCTCTCCTCGCACAGAGTGGCAGCGAATCACGCTTAACACATCATTTCGCCAAATATTGGCGAGAACATGATGTATAGTGTAATCTACGAGAGTTGGAACTTAAATAGTGGCCACTATTTATTTGCGGCTCGTACAAAATAGATACGTGTTTCAAAGTTTTACTGACCGTCAAAGTAGTCACTAGTATTCTGTATAACCCTGTCTCCAAGCTGGTGGTAGGTTGTGTTCCAAAAATGAACAGCATAGAAACAGAATTGATAACACTTTCTGCAGGACCTGGCCATCATTTCTCAGGACAATGCTCAAGCACGTACAGTGCAAGCTCTTACTGATTTGTTTGACTGATGGGGCTGCTAAGTGCGATACCACCTAAAGCGCTCTCCTGACTTGTCATCCCTTGTTATTCCCTCTTGCCTCTTGTACATAGTGTACTACGTGTATTACCCGTCTCTCCCTATAGTTTACCCTTATTTTTCTGAGAATTTCGTACATCTTGCACCAGTTTACATTATCGAACGCTTTTCCAGGTCGACAAATCCTATGAGCGTGTCTTGATTTTTCTTTAGTCTTGCTTTTACGAGTATTATCAACCGCAACGTCAGATTTGTCTCTGTGGTCCCTTTGCGTTCCCTAAGGCCAAACTGATCGTCATCTAACACATCCCCAATTTTCATTTCCATTATTCTGTATATTATTATTGTCAGTAACTTGAATGCATGAGCTGTCAAGCTGATTGTGTGATAATTCTCTTACAGCTCTTGCTGTATTCGGAATTGTGTGGATGATATTTTTCCGAAAGTCAGATGATATGTCGCCAGACTCATACATTTCACGCACCAACGTGAATAGTTGTTTTGTTGCCACTTACCCCAATGACTTTAGACATTTTGATGGAATGTTGTCTATCCCTTCTGTCTTATTTGATCTTAAGTCCTCCAAAGCTGTTGTAAATTCTAATTCTAATACTGGATTCCTTATCTCCACCAAAACGACTCTTGTTTCTTCTTCTATCACATCGGACAAATCTTCAATGTACTCTTTCCACCTATCCGCTCTCTCTTCTGCATTTAACAATGGAATACCCGGTACACTCTTAATGTTACCACCGTTGCTTTTAGTTTCACTGAAGGTTATTTTGACTTTTCTGTATGCTGAGTCAGTCCACCCGACAATCATTTCTTTATCGATTTCTTAAATTTTTTCCTGGAACCATTTGGTCTTAGCTTACCTGCACTTCCCATTTGTTTCATTCATCAGTGACTTTAATTTCTGTGTCCCTGAATTACGCTGAACATTTTTGCACTTCCTTCATTCAACAATCAACTAAAATATTTCTTTTGTTACCCATGGTTTCTTCGCTGTTACCATGTTTCTACCTAGGTTTTTCTTCCAAACTTCTGTGATTGCCCTTTTTAGAAATGCACATTCCTCTTCAACTGTACTGTCTACTGAGGTATTCCTTACTGCATAATCTGCAGCCTTAGAGAACTTCAAGCGTATCATTCCTTAGTACTTCCGTATCCCACTTCTTTGGATATTGATTATTCCTGTCTAATCTCTGAAAGCTCAGCCTACTCTTCATCACTACTACATTGTGATTTGAGTCTATATCTGCTCCTGGGTACGCCTTAAGGTCCAGTATCTGATTTCTGAATCTCTGTCTGACCACGATGTCATCTAACTGAAATCTTTCCATATCCTAGGCCTTTTCCAAGTATTCCTGCTCCTCTTGTGATTCTTGAACAGGGAATTCGCTATTAATAGCTAGAATTTATTACAGAGCGCAATTAGTCTTTCGCCTCTCTCTCATTCCTTGTCCCAAGCCCATATTCTCCTGTAGGTCAACATTATATTTTACTCCTTCCCCTACAACTACATTCCGGTCCCCCATGAGTATTAGATTTTCATCTCACTTTACATACTGTATTACCCTTTCAATAGCCTCATACACTTTCTCTATCCCTTAATCTTCAGCTTGCGACGGCGGTATGTATATCTGAACGTTCGTTGTCGATGTTGGTTTGCTGTCGATTCTTATAAGAACAACCTTATCACTGAACTGTTCACAGTAACACACTCTCTGCCCTACCTTCTTATTCGTAATGAATCCTACGCCCGTTATACCATTTTCTGCTGCTGTTGATGTTACCACATACTCATCTGACCAGGAATCATTGTCTTCTTTCTATTTCACCTCACTGCCCCCTACTATATCTAGATTGATCCTTTGCATTTCCCTTTCCAGATTTTCTACCTTTCTTACCACATTCAAGCTTCTGAGATTTCACGCCCCGACTCGCAGAACGTTATCATTCCCTTGGTTAATCATGTTTCTTCTCGTGGCCACCTTCCCCTTGGCAGGCCTCTCCCAGAGATGCGAGTGGAGGACTGCTCCGGAATCTTTTGAAATTTGGGAGATCATCATGACACTTTTACAGTTACAGGCTACATATGGATTCACGTTATGTGTCTGTTATGCAGTTGTTTCCATTGCCTTCTGCATCCTCATGCCGTTGATCATTGATGATTCTTCCGCCTTTAGGGACAGTTTCCCACCCCTAGGACAAGTGAGTTCCCTGAACCTCTATCCGCTCCTCCGCCCTCTTTGACAAGGCCGTTGGCAGTATGAGGGGGACTTCTTATGCCGGAAGTCTTCTGCTGCCATTGCTGATTATTAATCTAAATTTAAGCGGCAGCATGTTTAGATCCCGTGACGGTGGACGTTTTGATTGGTAACGGAAGACGCTACCCCTAGACCAGCTGGTATGGGTCGAAAACACTCAAGAATAGGTTGCACTAGCGTCCTATTCACGGTCTCCTTCACAAATGAATCACACTTTCCCAGAATTCTCTGAATAATCCGAAGTCGACCAATCGCCTTTCCTACCACAGTCCTCACACGCTCATTCCATTTCTTGCCGCTCTGCAACGTTATGCCCAGGTATTTGAATGTCTTGGCTGTGTCAAGAAGGACACCACCAGTGCTGCATCGGAACATTATGTTGTTTGTTTTTCCCGTTTATCCACATTAACTTACATTTTTCTACCTTTATATCTAGTTGCCATTCATTACATCAACTATAAATGTTGTCCGTCATCTTACAGCCTCAAACAGTCACTCACTTCCGACACCCTACCCTAGAACACAGCATTATCAGCAAACAACCGCACTCTGCTACCCACACTGTCCGCCAAATCATTTATGTGTAGCCGGCCGAAGTGGCCGTGCGGTTAAAGGCGCTGCAGTCTGGAACCGCAAGACCGTTACGGTCGCAGGTTCGAATCCTGCCTCGGGCATGGATGTTTGTGATGTCCTTAGGTTAGTTAGGTTTAAGTAGTTCTAAGTTCTAGGGGACTAATGACCTCAGAAGTTGAGTCCCATAGTGCTCAGAGCCAACCATTTATGTGTATAGAGAATAATAGCAGTCGTATCCCTTTCCGTGGTGTACTCTTGGCGATACCATTGTCCCTGATGAATACTCGCCTTCTAAGACAACATACTGGGTTCTACAACTTAAGAAGTCTCCGAGCATTCTTACGTTTGTGAACCTACTCCATACGCTCATACTTTCTTTGACAGCCTACGGTTTGATGACGTATAGAACTCTTTCCGAAAATCTAGAAATATGGAATCTGCTTGTTGCCCCTTCATCCATAGTTCGCTGTATATCATGTGAGAAAAGGGCAAGCTCAGTTTCGCACGAGTGATGCTTTCTAAAACCGTACTGATTCGTCGACATAAGCTTCTCTGGCTCAAGAAAATGTATTATATCCGAAATGTGAATATATTCAAGGAATATATTCAGGGTTCTACAGCAAACCGATGTTTGGGATATTGGTCTGTAATTTTGCAAGTTCATTATTTTGCCCTTCTTATACACAGGGGTCACCTGCGCTTTTAATGGGACTTTGCGCTGGGCGAGAGATTCAATATAAATGCAAGTTAAGTAAGAGGCCATTGGCGTTGACTATTCTTTGAAAAACCGAATTGGGATTCCATCAGGATCCGTAGCCTTATTTGTTTTCAACTCCTTCAGTTGTTTTCCTACGCCATGGATATCTTATTGCTATGTGGTCCATATGGACGTCTGTTTGATGGTCAAACGACATTATGTTTGTACGATTCTCCCGTGGGAACGATTTTTTGGGCGCAGAACTTAAAACTTTGGCTTTTGTTTTGCTTTCTTCAATTGCCGCACCAGACTGGTCAACAAGTGACAGGAAGGAAGCCTTATACCCACTTGGCGATTTTACGTGGGACCACAAATTTTCTCAGATTGTGTATGTGTTAACATGACCTCTCAACTGGTGGCAGAAGGTGACTCTGGGACATAACCTGCTTTCTTCATCCCTTTACTCCGTCACAGTACACCGCCAGCGCGATCCTCCAGTGGAATTGTAGCGGTTTTTTCCACCACCCGGCTGAGCTATAAGATCTCTTAAGCTCCTCTTCTGCTTTTTGCTGTGACCTTCTGAAAACGTGGTTCCCAGCAACTTGGACTCCTGTCCTTTTGTCGTTACTGAGGTTATTTTAAAAATCATGCTAGTTATGATGGGTTTTTGGGCGTAGTTTTCACATAAATCCTGGGCTCTGTATAAAGGAAAATTATGCCTCTTGATATAAGTTTCAAGGCTGTGGTTGCTAGGGTGTGGGTATTTCAGGATTTTCCCCAACTGTACTGTTTATCTGCCTCCCAGTCGTGGAGTGACAGTTCATTGTCTGCATCGATTTCTCAGCTTACCCGGCTTTTGTAATCTTGGACAACTTCAGTGTCCATAATCCTTTGTTGTGTGAACCAATGATCACTGGCTACAGTAAAGATATCAAGAATTTAATAGCAGATCTCGACATCTCTCTGTTGAATACTGGTGCTTCCGCAAAACTTCAGTATTGAACGAGGATCTTACTCAGCCACTGATCCTTCTATTTGGAGCACTGTTGTTCTCCCAATCATCCAATGGAGTGTCCACAATGACCTGTGTGGTAGTGACAATTCCCATCTTCCTATCCCTCCCTCAGCATCACAACCCTGGGTGCTCACATAAACGGGTTAGCTACAATATGAACAGTGATCCTTTCACCTCCACCGTCGTTCTGAGCTTCCTGGTATATGGAGGCAGTGACGTGGCTATCCAGACTGCAACAGCAGCCTTTCTATCGGCAGCCAACTTAGCGATCTCCTGCCCTTTGGTATCTTCTCATTGGAAGGCAGTACTTTGATGGATCTTCACCCCAAAGCCATTAGGACTGTAGGCCACCTCTTCAATGGCGTAAGTGCATTCATTGTTAGATTACCTCATTGCCTTTAAATGGCTCTATGCATGGGTCTGCCACTTCGCAAAACGACAGAAGCAAGAATGCTGGGAATGGCACATTTGAATCATTGGACTACATACACCGCCTTTGCAGCCTTGGGTAAAGATTAGATGTCTCTATGGACGCCAGTCCTGCAGGTGTTTTCCATATTTCACTGAACGAACCTCTCTATGTGAGGACTATCAACCTTCTTTTCTGTCAAACAAAGAGATAGCACTTGTCTTTCACTACACACCACCTGGAGCTCTATAATGCTCCATTCACTGAGTGGAAATTCTTCTGTGCCCTACCCCTTGGCCCTGATATAGCCCCAAGGGCAGACTGCATCCACAACCAAAAGCTCAAACACATATCAGTGGATTTTCTGAGTCATCTTCTTACCACGTTTAACAGTATCTGGAGCAAGAGTGAGTTCCCTACTCAGTGGCGAGAAAGCAACATCATTCCTGTACTGAAACTAGATGAGAATCCCATGGAGATGAACAGCTATTTCCCAATTAGTCTTTCCAGTGATTTCTGTAAGTTGCTCGAATGCTTGGTGAGCTGCTGGCTGTGTTGGCTTCTTGAGACTCCGGGCCTCCTGGCTCCATTGTAGAACAATTTTCACCAAGGCCATTACAATGATGAAAATAAACACATCAAAAAAGTTTTGAATCACCTTGGTTCCGAAAGTTACGGAAACTGTACAGGGAACTGGAATAGAGATCAACATAAACATCATTTCCGCCCTTTTTATTGCCCATGAAAACCACACATTGGATGTTGTACCACCATTTAGTGAGACCTACAGAGGTGGTGGTCCTAATATCTGTACACACTGGTACCTCTAATACCCTTTGTTGCATGTCTTTATTCCTCGTGGTATACTAACCACAAGTTCCTCAAGGCACTGTTTGTCCACATTGTCCCACTCCTCAACGGCGATTCGGCGTAGATCCCTCAGAGTGGTTGGTGAGTCATGGCGTCCATTAACGGCCATTTTCACTCTATCCCAGGCATGTTCGATAGTGTTCATGTCTCGAGAACATGCTGGCCACTAGTCGAGCGATATCGTTATCCTGAAGGATGTCATTCACAAGATGTGCACGATTGGGGCGCGAATTGTCGTCCATGAAGACGAATGTCTCACTAATATGCTGCCGAAAACCGCTATCAGTCGGAGGATGGAATTCACGTACAGCCGTTACGGCGCCTTCCATGACCACCAGCGGTATACGTCGTACCCACATAATGCCACCCCAAAACAGCAGGGAACCTCCACGTTGCTGCGCTCATTGGTCAGTGTGTCTAAGGCGTTCAGCCAGACCGGATGGCCTCCAAACACGTCTCCGACGATTGTCTGGTTGAAGGAATACGCGACAATCGTTGGTGAAGAGAACGTGATGCCAATCCTGAGCAGTCCATTCGGCATGTTGTTGGGCCCATCTGTACCTCACTGCATGGTGTCGTGGTTGCAAAGATGGACCTCGCCATGGAAGTCGGGAATGAAGTTGCGCATCATGGAGCCTATTATGCACAGTTTGAGTCATAACACAGCGTCCTGTGGTGCACGAAAAGCATTATGCAACATGGTGGCGTTGCTGTCGATAGTTCCTGTATCTCAGTATCTCCTCCATCTCTGAACAACATCGCACTGGTTAACTCCAAGATGCCTGGACACTTCCCTTTTTGAGAGACCTTCCTGGCACAAAGTAACAATGCGGACGCGATCGAACCGCAATATTGACCATCTAGGCAGAACTACAGACAACACGAGCCCTGTACCTCCCTCCTTTTGGAATGACTGGAACTGATGGGCTGTAGGACTCACTCCGTGTAATAGGCATTGCTCATGCATGGTTGTTTACATCTTTAGTTGGGTTTAGTGACATCCCTGAACAGTCAAAGGGGCTGTGTCTGTGATACAATATCTACAGTCAACGTCTACCTTCAGGAGTTCTGGGAACTGGATTGATGCAAAACTTTTTTTCATGTGTGTACGATTTGCCTGGAGTCTGCCATCCAAACAGCTTCTGATCAATTTCAACACATTATTGCTGTCTTTGATGTACAAGTGGCTTATGGTATGACATGGCAACACTACATCAATGCTACCATACCTGAGTGGGGTCTCCGGGGCGTACTTCGAAATTCTATCCAGGACTTCTTGTTGCACAGTACTTTCCGCGAAAGAATCAGGTCCTGCAGGACTCTATAATAAGTGCCCCTGTCTTTTTCATGTGGCCATCAATGGTCTAGCAGCAGCTGTGGGGTTTCAGTACCACCCTCCTAGTATGCTGACGATATTTGCTTCTTCTATTGCTCTTCGTCTAGTGTGAATGTTGCTGAACGACGACTGCAGAAAGCCATTCGAAAGCCGCAGTTGTGGGTTCTTACCCACAGCGTTTTTCACCTGCCAAGACTGACATCTTGCATTGTTGTCACCACTGTACTGTTCATCTACGACCAGAACTTTATCTCGACGACCAATTACTTAATTGTGGGGGAGAGTTATGGTCTTTTTGGGCCTGGTCTTCGATACCCTGCTGATCTGGCTTCCCCATCTTCGCAAACATCAGCAAAGGTGCTCGCTCCACCTTAATTCACTTAACTGCCTCAGTAACACCTGCTTGGAGGGGGGTGGGGCGTACCGTATCTGCAGCTTTACAATGCCTTGATGCTGTCCCATCTTGATTACGAGAGTCTGACATATGGTTCAGCATCACCCTTAGCATTGCAATTACTGGACCTGAAACGCTACTGTGATGCCTCACTTGCATCAGGAGTCTTTCGAACTAGCCCTGTGAACACTCTACTCATGGAGGCTGGAGTCACACTATTACAGACCGAACAACAGCTGTCCGCAGCTCGTGGTCTCGCGATCACGTTCTCTCTTCCAGAGCACGGGGTCCCCTGTTCGATTCCCGGCTGGGTCAGGGATTCTCACCAGCCTCGAGATAACTGGGTGTTTGTGTTGTCCTCATCATTTCATCATCATTCATGCAAGTGGCAAGATTGGACTGAGAAAAGATTGGGAATTTCTACGGGCGCTGATAACCGCGTAGTTGTGAGCCCCACAATCCAAACATCATCATCATCACCAACAACAGCTATTCAATTACGCGGTACCATATCCAGAAAACTTTTATGACGACTGACTCTGGCCGCGGAAGCCTACGCAATTATAATGTACACAGGTCCTTTTACGATAACTGGAATCCCGCGTGCTGGATGTTATCTAATAGCGTCCACACGTACAGAAAAAATAAAAGGGCTGTACCCACAGAATGATTTAAAAAGGTGCATACGGTGGCAGTAACGTTTTTTGAAATATTTGTGTATGTAAAGTTACGTACATATCACGATACATAAGCAGTAATATTAGATGTACACTTCTTTTAATATTTTGATATGTAAAAATGTGTATGTTTATTCATTAAGACGTCGAGAGAACCAAAAGTATTAAGGATATTTTCAATGATAAGTAGTGTTGAGCTTGTAATGCTATACCAAGTAATTCGTAGGAGAAACAAGCACTGAACAGGGGCGGAAATTATTACAAACTGGTGCTAAACATCTGTAAATACTCTGTTGTAGTCTAATAACCATTCCATTTACATGAACAATTTTAGTATGAATGTATGTGTTTAGTATATGAGTCTGTGAGGAAAATATGTACTCACTGCCAACAGTACTAATACGTAAGCAGTTAGGAATAATGTAAATTTTGTATTTTTACGGAGATGGGCTACAGGTATTATTAAGTTGGTAGATAAGTTTGTATCGCTTTCAGTTTTGCATACTGAAATTCCGGTTGCTATGGGCTCATAAATATTTTGATTTGTAGTTAACTGTTGGTATTTGAGTGTATATACAGTCATTTCGTCATTTGGAGACACTGAGTGGAGCAGTGGACGCCAGAAATTGGAGTTCCAGTGGAGAAATCGGAACATTTTTTACATCTTCTTCTATTTCACTTCAGTAGAGGAGAGACAGCAGCAGGGGCAGCCGGGAACGTTTGCACGGCGAATAGGGATAATGATGTTGGACAGAGCACGGAAAGAAAATGGTTTTCTCGTTGTAAGGAGAATCGTTTCGACGTTGGTGACTCTCCACCTTCAGTAAGATCTTCGGAGTACGATGAAGATCGTTTAAACGCAGTAATCCACAATGACGCACGCCATTGTACTCGAACACTGGCAGATGTGACGAACTGTGATCATTCCACTATCTTGTGACATTTACATGCAATGGGATAGGTTCAAAAATCGGATGTATGGGACTACATACTCTAAGCCAAAGTCAGTAGGTGGCCATATGCGCACCTCTGCTTGCTCATCATCAATTGACTCGTGAACAACACCGTCGATCCCTATCCTGTACAGTTACTGGTGGCGAGAAATGGTGTCTTTATGCTAACATAAGGAAAAGCAAGGAATGGCAGAATACAAACAAAGCAGCAACTCCCCACACAAAGACCTTCGCGCTCCCACAAAAGATAACGTTGTGCATCTGGTGGAACAGCGGCGGTGTGGTGTACTACGAATTGCCTCCCCAAGTTCTAACCATCACTGCTGACATTTATTGTCCGCGAATAACAACCGTCCGCATTCTCCTAGACTATCAGAGCTCGACTGAGAAGTCATTCCGCACCAGGCTTATTCTCCCGATCTTACGCCCTCAGATCTTCAGATTTTCCGCTCTCTATTGAACAGCCCGCAAGAAATTTCCTCTCTGGATGAAAATGCGCTCGGACCATGGCTCGACGAGCTCTTCACCTAAAAAGAAACGTTATCCACTGTGTTGGCAGACTGTTGTAATTGTTGTAAGGAGAATAGATTATTGAAGACTGAAGTCTCTGTTATGTGCATCTGTCGCGTTTATTAAACTAACGGAAAAAACGCTGCGAACTTATGCACCAAGTCAATATATTTAAGATAAGCAACATGGAAAGATAATAAAATATGTATCTGCAGCTTATGTGCAATATGTAAAAGCAATGAACTAAGAGTGATAGCTTGAATCTTTGATCCAGCAGCTATAAGTTATTAAGGAATGTAAAATAGTTAATATGCAAGGTAATCTTCATTATGGAAAAATACAGTGGCATGGAATAGATGTATGTAAGTAGTAATCTCTAAATAGTGTATCATGTTAGTCATAAATAAAACCATGCCCAGATGCCCTATGATATCTTTCCCAAAGAACTTTAACATTTACATCGTATATGATATGGCACGTTTATACTACTGGGAGATTCATTTGAGCATGCTATTGTATGCTATTATTCTACAAGCGTTATTTTCACGGAGGTGAAGACTGTTGACACATGAAGTTAACCAAAGATATCCTACATAGAATTATTTAAAATGTGCATTTGCATATTTCTTGAAAATCGATAACTATAAAAATTAATGAAACACAAACATGGAAAGCTGTACGTATCAGTACGAAAGTCACAGAGTGGCTCTACAGATACCAATCTTGAATGTAATGAGTAATGATGTACAGACTAAATGGAAGGCCAGATTCTGCAGTGGATGAAATGTTTGTTTAAAAATGATGCACTTCTCACGACAATTATACAGGACACTGGCTGAATGTGAACACTGCGTACTACCGGGGCAACCACAAGCAGCTAAGCTAATGCCGTATATTCTCGACAATGGGACTAGCATTGTCCGGCAATAATAGTCACACTTGAAATACTAAGGCTTGTAACCACTACAGTTACGAACTGAATAATAATAATAATACAACTATCGAGCAAGAAAGCTTGTAAATGGTGCTCGTCGTGTTGAATTTAACGTGACAACGAACACGTCACCTCGTATAAATAAAAAGCTGTATAATTTTGTCGTGCAAATGATAAATAAATGTAATGATAACACCAAATAAAAAATGAAATCCGCGATGCTACAACACGGATCAAAACGAGTAAAAATAGACACGTATATCGAGATATACAGAAAGCTACACTACTGGCCATCGAAATTGCTACACCAAGAAGTAATGCAGATGATAAACGGATATTCATTGGGCAAATATATTATACCAGAACTGACATCTGATTAGATTTTCACGCAATTTGGTTTCATAGATCCTGAGAAATCAGTACCCAGAACAACCACCTCTGGCCGTAATAACGGCCTTGATACACCTGGGCATTGAGTCAAACAGAGCTTCGATGGCGTGTACAGGTACAGCTGCCCGTGCAGCTTCAACACGATACCACAGTTCATCAAGAGTAGTGACTGGCGTATTATGACGAGCCAGTTGCTCGGCCACCATTGACCAGATGTTTTCAATTGGTGAGACATCTGGAGAATGTGCTGTCTAGGGCAGCAGTCGAACATTTTCTGTATCCAGAAAGGCCCGTACAGGACCAGCAACATGCGGTCGTACACTATCCTGCTCAAATGTAGGGTTTCGCAGGGAACGAATGAAGGGTAGAGCCACGGGTCGTAACACATCTGAAATGTAACGTCCACTGTTCAAAGTGTCCTCAATGCGAACAAGAGGTGACCGAGACGTGTAAGCAATGGCACCCCATACCATCACGCTAGTATGGCGATGACGAATACACGCTTCCAATTTGCGTTCACCGCAATGTCTCCAAACACGTATGCGACCATGATGATGCTGTAAACAGAACCTGGATTCATCCGAAAAAATGACGTTTTGCCATTCGTGCACCCAGGTTCGTCGATGATTACACCATCGTAGCAGCTCCAGTCTGTGATGCAGCGTCAAGGGTAACCACAGCCATGGTGTCCGAGCTGATAGTCCATGCTGTTGCACACGTCGTCGAACTGTTCGTGCAGATGGTTGTTGTCTTGCAAACGTCCCGATCTGTTGACTCCGGGATCGAGACGTGGCTGCACGATCCGTTACAGCCATGTGGATAACATGCCTGTCATCTCGACTGCTAGTGATACGAGGCCGTTGGTATCCAGCACGGCGTTCCGTATTACCCTCCTGAACCCACCGATTCAATATTCTGCTAACAGTCATTGGATCTCACCAACGCGAGCAGCAATGTCGCGATACGATAAACCGCAATCTTGATAGGCTACAATCCGACCATTATCAAAGTAGGAAACGTGATGGTACGCATTTCTCCTCCTTACACGAGGCATCACAACAACGTTTCACCAGGCAACGCCGGTCAGCTGCTGTTTGCGTATGAGAAATCAGTTGGAAACTTCCCTCATGTCAGCACGTTGTAGGTATCGCGGCCGGCGCCAACCTTGTGTGAATGCTCTGAAAAGCTAATCATTTGCATATCACAGCATCTTTTTCCTGTCGGTTAAATTTCGCGTCTGTAGCACGTCATCTTCGTGGTGTAGCAATTTCAATGGCCAGTAGTGTACTATTAGTTGTCAACATAGTAGTACATAGCAGGGTGCGATTTGTGCTTTTACCAGTGGGGGGGGGGGGGGGGGTGGATGTCTTAGGGGGTTAGTAGAATTATATGTGTTACTAGCTTGGACCGTGGCGTTACGCGTGGTTAAATAGCTATTTATAAATAGATGTTAATGCCGAAGCTCACTATTGACGCGTATGCACTATCAGAAAAGCCATCCCTTGTTATATGTTTAAAAGTACATTATAGGTAAAGCTTATTTACAAAATCATCTACATACGGGTACAGATATACGAGGGGAATTCAAAAAGTAGAGGCACATTTGTGAAAAGTTGTACTTATTCTGATGATAGAAAACTGAAACATATTAATAGTATTAATGGTATTATTAAAAACTTTCAGTGTTCGGCTCCACAAATTTAAATTATATGTAAAGTTTTACTCCAATGCGTGGGAAATAAACATCCCAGGTTGGGATGCATAAACTAAAACCAGAGGAGGGGATGGTCTGATGCAGAGGGGTGGGGGGGTGGGGGGGAATCGCTCCCATCCCCCCCCTGCAAATCTCACACTGGTACATAGCCTAGGGGAAGAAGCTCCTTCCCGTTTCACAAATTTTTCTCTTGTTCTTCCTTACGATACAGAAATAGGTCCAAGTTTCTGGAAAATGTTGTACTTTACATTGTTATGAATAATAACTCAAATAACTATAAAACGTGTCTACAATCAATGTGGTCACCTATAGAATCCTCATAAATGTTTTTTTTTTTTTTAATGTCGCTCGTTTTCTGTTCAAGAGACGGCCTGTCAGGAAGGGTAACGTACGTTGTTCGAAAGCCATCAGATCGATCACGTACCGCGTCTCGCAGTTTGAGCCTTTTATTCTGATCATAGCCTGCATCTTTTTTAATATGAAGTCCAAATCAGTTCTGCTACTGCTATTTAATGTAGGAACTATATTGATACTTTTCGTGGTCAGCCAGCCTGCCTCTCAAACAATGGCACGGTCATTAGCAGCCACGGACTGATACACTCATCGATCGCTAAGCGAGAGCCATTTCATTTTCTTTTCAGGAAGCTACATTAGCACTGAAAGGTGCAATTACTTTTTTCAGGTGTTTGGATTTAAATTCAATACAGCATGCTATCGCTTTCATGAAATGTCCTCTCGGCTGCATACCTTTAATTTATGCACTCCATACTGTAACGTAGATCTAATTATCTCTGTCATTTGTATTTGCTCCTTACTACCGGACAAAGTATACATTGCACTGGACAGATGC
Source organism: Schistocerca nitens (assembly GCF_023898315.1). Classification (NCBI taxonomy): domain Eukaryota; kingdom Metazoa; phylum Arthropoda; class Insecta; order Orthoptera; family Acrididae; genus Schistocerca; species Schistocerca nitens. The sequence continues at coordinate 445,969,526 of NC_064618.1, read as the reverse complement.
GAAGTCTGAAATGTGTTCCAAGGTACAAAACTCTCCTCTACGTTAATAGTATTTTTAGGTTCAAACGACTGCAGCATTTGAATAGCCTTTCTGCACTCTTGTTGGTTCTTTTGTACGCTCGGAAACAACGTACTTTGCGGAAGTGCTTGTTTTCCTTGCTTATGTGGTCATTGACATCACATACAAGGATCATTACCTGGTGCTGTTGTATCTTGGATGTGATGTCCTTATGTTTTTCTCAGATTCCTTAACTTCTTCAGGGTTGTTCTTGTTTTTATTTTCGTATCGGTATGCGCCTTTATGACTGTGCATGATAACAGGTATCTTTCAGCCGAACACTAATTTTAGCCAAATCATTCCGACACTGGACGCAGCATTTGCGGTGTTCTTGCATTCCATTAAACATCTACAAACGTACATCCCAAAGCTACATTAAATAGGGATACTCACGTAGGAGCACTGGCACAAAAATGTGAGTCTACGACAGTAGGAAATATACGAATGAAAATATACGCCACAGGATGTAGTGATATGCACCGAATAAAAATAAAATTAGTTTCTGTTAATCACACCACCGTCAGTTTTGAACTATTGGTATAGGCCATCCTCACTGTAAATTAATCGTCTGAAGTTTACCATACTGTACTCATTACAGTTAATTTACATTATGATCTGTTTCTGAATATTACTTATTCAGACATCACTTGCGCTGACAAAACACATATATATCGGTGTCAAACAATTTTCCCTTTCATTGTAAAATCAAGAATAGGTTCCATGTATCCATAACATATCGGTTGATAAATATACAGGGTGAGTCGCGTAAGACGTAACACCCCCTTTATTTCGGGGGCGATTACACGTATCGGCATGCGGTTTTCGGCGAATCATAGCGGACTAAGGGGCACATACTTTGGTACATGCACAATTATCACAACGTTTATATTGACCGAGATAATGAGGCAAGTACATGTTTTTTAAAAGGGACGCTACACTTTTTTTACCATCATTCGAACGCTCTGGAAAAGACGCATATAGTGATGTAACGCATGTTGCTATTGTGATTCAAACTTTGCTAAAAAGAGGGCGGATGAGGATTTACCTACGTAGCGTAGGCCGTGCATGCTGCTTAGAGCACGGCAACTCGGCCCGCGGGTCGCGCGAGGCGTGTTTACAGTCTGCAGCCGCTTCCGACCGCCTCGAACTTCAATCATACAATATTCCCCAGCGTCTTTTAAGCGATGTTTGAATCAAAATAACAACACGAGTTACATCACTATAAGCGTCTTTTCCAGAGCGTTCGAATGATGGTAAAAAAAGTATAGCGTTCCCTTTAAAAAACATGTAATTGCCTCATTATCTCGGTCAATACAAACGTTGTGATTATTGTGCATGTACCAACGTATGTGCCCTATAGTCGGCTATGATTCGGCGAAAACCGCATGCCGATACATGCCATCGCCCCCGGAATAATAAGGGCGTTACGTCTTACGCGACTCGCCCTGTGTATGTGGAAATATGAGAGGACAGTGCAAAAACCTCTTTGTGGATTTATGTAAAACACTTAAGCACACCATCTACGAAAGACGATTCACATATATTGAAGCAGTTGCAAAGAGAATGCATCAAATAACAATCCCACTTCTTCGGAGTACAAAAAACGGCTTTTTGTTGCAGTAAGGTGGAATACTACGCGTAATACTAAGCAAGGCGCCACCAATAAGTTGGTATTTTAGTCCAGTGAAACTGTCAGAAAAAAAGCCTGTACCTTGCAAAAGGTGGGGTAGAAGATTTTATTTTTTAACTAGTTCATATTGTTGGAAAGGTTAGAAAACCAAGTTTTGCCAAGCAGTTAAGATTGCCATATGCCAAACTAAATTTTGTTTACAAAGTAATGAAACTGGAAGTGCAATCGACAATATTAGAACAGGCTAAACAACGTGATGATGAATTTGGTCAACAAGTGATAGAGCGGATTCAAAATGTAAATGATTTGGTTGCTGCAGATGGGTAGTACCACAGATTTTGCTACAGAAAGTTCTTTCACCGTGTTTCAGCTACTGGACAGAAACGAGGTTACCAACCTGCAACACAAGTAGATGAAAGCATGGAGGCTGTATTTGCTTACCTGGAAACCAATACGGAAGAATGTCAGTTTTCTATGGACGATGTGTTAGAGTAAATACCCACATCACCTCGTCTTGATATTCGAACTGTAAAGGCTCGCCTTTTCCAGAAATATGGTGCCGATGCGGTGATAGCCGAAACAGCTTCAAAGCCAGCAGTCGTATGTTTCAAGAATGTTGGGCACCAACTACTCAGTGAAAATTGGTACACCAAAAGAAATTCAGATCCTCAGCAAGAAAGACTACGAATCGTCAAAGCAGCTGCAAATATCATATTAGACGATATAAGATCAGTAGTGTACGATGTAAAACAGTACCCTCCCTCTGGTAATTTTTTATGTGATGTAGAGTCTGTCATTCCAGAATCTGTGAGAAAGCTCTTTGAAACTATAATTTTGAAACACAAGCGTTCTCCCAGAAAATGGGGGAAATTATTTGTTTCTCTTGTTCATGCAATCATAGGTGCTGCGAGGCCACGTTCATTTATTTCATCACTTTTGACTGCTATTAATGCATACTTGTACCGGAAGTTTGGCTCAAAACATCTCATCCAGGTTTTGTCTTCCCTTGGCTTTGCAGCATCTTATACGGAAGCTGCCCTATTGGAAGTGTCTTCAATCCTTCAGTGGTTGAATCGGAAATGGGGAACCAAGTCCCTCAGGACAAGTTCTTGTACAACGAACGAAACGAGATGCGTTTGATCACACTTCTTAAAAAGGAATTTCTGGGGTGTAGCATTGAAGTGCACCAGTCACAAGAAGACGCTGACGTTATGATTGTAACAACTGCTATTTCAAGAACCAAAGATTTTGGAAGTGTTGTCATTCTAGGAGAAGATGTTGACCTGCTTGTGCTCATGACCGGTTTGGGGCAAGTCATTGAATACTTATTTTTCTTAAAGCCAGGAAGAGGAAATGCAGAAGACAAGTGGTTTTCCACTGCATCTTACAAGTTTGACAGTGAATATATTCTGTCCACTCACGCCTTTAGCGGATGTGATACAACATCCGCTTTTTTTGGTCAAGGAAAAATTAAGTGCTGCAATATTGTTGCGAAAAATGAACACCTAACAGCGCTTTGCACGTTCGATAGATCACATGCTACCCGTAAAGAAATAATAACAGCAGGAGAACAGGTTACTATCGCATTGTATAGTGGAGGTGTCAGCAGTTCCCACACACTAGACCATTTGCGGTACCAGCTATTCGCCAAGTCTGCCACAAAAAGCAAACTGAATCTTGCACGGTTGCCACCTACACAAGATGCTGCACAACATCATTCGTTGCGGACTTACCAACAAGTCCAAAGTTGGGTGGGAAACTGGAAACCTCCTGAGAAATGGGGCTGGAATCACAGTGACCACGGTCCAATACCCATTATAAAGAGCCAAGATCCACCACCTGAATCACTTCTTCACGTTGTTTCATGTTCATGCAAACTGAACTGTGGCGGAGCGTGCTCCTGCAGAAAAGCGGGTTTGAAATGTTCTTCAATTTGCAAGAAATGTATTGGGGTCAACTGTGAAAACGTGCCAAAATTTTTATATGAAGACAGTGAAGAAGATGTTATGGAGGATGTTGAGGAAACCGCTGACGAAATCAACGAACTTGCTGAGGCTGACTCGCTGTTTAAAGACGAGGTCAATCTGGGATCAACTCTATGAACAGACCCTGAATCCGTAACTCAAGGTATTTCTGGTGACACTGAGGAACCTGGCCCATCAAAACGTTGGAAGTGATGCTCATATCTGTCTCAAGTGCGCTAAAGTGCGATATTACATTACACACCCAGAACTGCCAACATTTTTTAGTAACTGACAATGCATTTTAATTGTAATAAAGCTACTTATTTTTAATGTCAACTGTGTGGCTTTTATACACAAGAATAATTACCTACCTAATTAGGTTGCCTGGAAATTGAAATAAGAACACCGTGAACTCATTGTCCCAGGAAGGGGAAACTTTATTGACACATTCCTGGGGTCAGATACATCACATGATCACACTGACAGAACCACAGGCACATAGACACAGGCAACAGAGCATGCACAATGTCGGCACTAGTACAGTGTATATCCACCTTTCGCAGCAATGCAGGCTGCTATTCTCCCATGGAGACGATCGTAGAGATGCTGGATGTAGTCCTGTGGAACGGCTTGCCATGCCATTTCCACCTGGCGCCTCAGTTGGACCAGCGTTCGTGCTGGACGTGCAGACCGCGTGAGACGACGCTTCATCCAGTCCCAAACATGCTCAACGGGGGACAGATCCGGAGAACTTGCTGGCCAGGGTAGTTGACTTACACCTTCTAGAGCACGTTGGGTGGCACGGGATACATGCGGACGTGCATTGTCCTGTTGGAACAGCAAGTTCCCTTGCCGGCCTAGGAATGGTAGAACGATGGGTTCGATGACGGTTTGGATGTACCGTGCACTATTCAGTGTCCCCTCGACGATCATCAGTGGTGTACGGCCAGTGTAGGAGATCGCTCCCCACACCATGATGCCGGGTGTTGGCCCTGTGTGCCTCGGTCGTATGCAGTCCTGATTGTGGCGCTCACCTGCACGGCGCCAAACACGCATACGACCATCATTGGCACCAAGGCAGAAGCGACTCTCATCGCTGAAGACGACACGTCTCCATTCGTCCCTCCATTCACGCCTGTCGCGACACCACTGGAGGCGGGCTGCACGATGTTGGGGCGTGAGCGGAAGACGGCCTAACGGTGTGCGGGACCGTAGCCCAGCTTCATGGAGACGGTTGCGAATGGTCCTCGCCGATACCCCAGGAGCAACAGTGTCCCTAATTTGCTGGGAAGTGGCGGTGCGGTCCCCTACGGCACTGCGTAGGATCCTACGGTCTTGGCGTGCATCCGTGCGTCGCTGCGGTCCGGTCCCAGGTCGACGGGCACGTGCACCTTCCGCCGACCACTGGCGACAACATCGATGTACTGTGGAGACCTCACGCCCCACGTGTTGAGCAATTTGGCGGTACGTCCACCCGGCCTCCCGCATGCCCACTATACGCCCTCGCTCAAAGTCCGTCAACTGCACATACGGTTCACGTCCACGCTGTCGCGGCATGCTACCAGTGTTAAAGACTGCGATGGAGCTCCGTATGCCACGGCAAACTGGCTGACACTGACGGCGGCGGTGCACAAATGCTGCGCAGCTAGCGCCATTCGACGGCCAACACCGCGGTTCCTGGTGTGTCCGCTGTGCCGTGCGTGTGATCATTGCTTGTACAGCCCTCTCGCAGTGTCCGGAGCAAGTATGGTGGGTCTGACACACCGGTGTCAATGTGTTCTTTTTTCCATTTCCAGGAGTGTAGTTCAGTTTCCTGAGACAATTTATTTTGTGTGCGTGTGTGTGTGTGTGTGTGTGTGTGTGTGTGTGTGTGTGTGTCTATGTCTCTTAATGATGTATTTTTATATTTATAGTTTTACAAATACCAGGGCTGTGGTGGCCCATAGTGAACTTCACGTAGTGATGTAAGAATCACAATAGTTGGGTGCCCAGCAATCCTCATGTTGCATACAGAGAAATTGAATACCTGAATGTGAGGTGGTAAATTCCAACATATAACATGATGTATAAGGTATTTATACTGCACAAACAGAAACAGAAAAAATAGTGTTCAAAAATAAGGTATCTTGCCACTATGCTCAAAATTTGAAAAATTGGTATTTTTTGAGGCGCTGTAGCGCCTTAGATATTGGGAGTAGAAAAAAATGGCAAGAATCAAATTTGTAAAGAATTTTGTGCTCTTTAAAAAAGAATGTAGACTTTAAAGCGATAGGATCAATAAAACTGAGATATTTTGAAAAAACTGAAAAAAGGCCGAAACTGTCCAAGTTTTTTGACTGCAGAAAGTTTTCCAAAGCGAAATTTTGTTGGCAAAACTCGGTTCTCTAATCTTTCCAACCATATGAAAGAGTTGAAAAAATAAACTCTTCTACCCCACCTTTTGCAAGGTATATCTGCTATTTGACTGGACTATTTGGTGATGAAGTCTGTAAAAGAAGCACTCTCGCCTTTGTTCGAAACACAACACCGTGCCACCAGTGACAGAATGCTCTATTCCCATCTCTGCCTGATAACGAGAGAAATCGAAGCGAGAGAAAGCAGCGCGGAAATTACCAGTCTCACACAAACGCGCACACGCACACGAAGCAAGGGGGAAGCAGTGAGGTGTCGACTGACGGCCTAAATGCCACCTGACGTTACTTCCGCACATCTGAATACGACGTAGGACTGCTCTGTTCTCTGTGACAACCAGGAAACGTCGTGGGCGTGGCTCACCGAACTGCGTCGCAGCGGAAGCAGAAAGCGCAAACAGTGCGAATGACTCAAACGATCTTGTAATTAAATGTGGAAGGTGATCTGTTTGGAGCGCAAAATAGACAAAACATTATCGCGTTTCCCCGAACAAGTAAAATAATAGTTGGGAATGGTCTCAACAAGAAAACGCACCTGCAAGCTAACGTTACAGTAGTGTTAATATCATGGCGTGAGGTAACGTAAACTAACTTGCTTGTGAACGCCTGGAAAAATACCAACATTTTCATAACGTTGACACAGCCCTAACTAAAAATCGTATTTTCTTAGCAGGATGAAAATTTTAGCACAAGAGGATGTTTCTTGCTGAACATTTTGAGATACAGTTGTTTACATTAGTTCTCACACTTAATTTATTACAATCACTTTTTTGTGAAGATCAGTGAATTACATTTCTGTATGCCAGTTCACTCTTGTAATCTATGCATTGACTACCGTACTTACATGCTTCAAACTTTCAATACACATTAACAAAATGTCTATCTAAAAAGTAGATAATAATCGTGTTATTTCAGCCACTAGTTTTTATTCTAAAAGAATTTACATCTGATAAGTTTACTTTTTATAATTAATCACTATGTATTTTCCTTTCTGTTGATAGCATGTTTGTGTCTGTAGACTAGTTTTCTACAAATACTACCCTGAAACATATCAAACAATTTCAAACCTGCAGCTCAGATAGATTTCTTGTCCATAAAATAAACAAGCCAGGAAATACAATTATTAGGAAATTCAATTCAAAGTTATATTTGACCTAATACTTCCACTTGCGCAACCTTCTTAGTGTACATGTTCCTCATCTTCTGTCTTCCTTTTATTTATTATTATTATTTCTATCTGGTCTCCTTAGTCGCCTCAAGGCCCCAGTTTCCAGCTTTGGCCCTCTCATGGAATCAGTTGCCAACTGACTATCTCATATTAAACCCACAATATTTTCATAGTCACTCTAGAACTTCACATCTGCTAACTGTCTCTTTATTAAAACAAATTGCAGGCATAAGAACTTTCGAGAATGACAAAGTAGCAAAAAGTCAAATTACAGAAAAGTTCGTAAGGAAAATAACGCTTGAAAGCCAATGATATAGAAGAGAAACATAAGAGCATCGTAAATCGTACCTTCTGGTAGGGCTGCCAACTGGAAAATCAATGTGTAGGATATGTTTCTCGAACAGGAGTCTAATGACAACATTGAAGTATGTAAGCAGACTCGACAGGGTTGGGAACATATACCGACAGATCTTTAAATTGGTTTTCAAACAAGTTCCAGAGGTCCAGTTTAGTCCTTTTAACTACTGTTTTGTTCAAGAAAGTGTAAAGATAGATTTAAGACGAGAAACAAAAATTGGATTTTTTGAAGCGGGTTCACAATCATGTGAACGTTAACGTCCTCATACATATCATGGAAGTATTTCTAATTAAAAATCTATTTTACATAATGTGCTAACAAATCAATTTTTTGAAGGAAAACATTGTCCGTAGACTGTCTGTACAATTATATCCTTTAATCTCTGGGCGATTGGCCAGTTTCAACGCTATGTCGTTCTCAAGCACTTATACGACAATATAAGCATTATGCAAGGTGTCTCACGTGTTGTGGTATACAATCGAAAAGTCATTCCATGCATGGAGCCGCACGTGAAATAATTCATCTACATTGCTATCTAAGAACGAAAACATCATCCTACGGGCATAACCACGCAATTTCATGTGCGAACCAAAAACTTCGACGTACATATGATGTGGTTATATAAGCTTACAGGACGATATTTTCGTTCTTAGATTGTAATGCAGAAATATTATTTCACGTATGACTTCATATATGGAATGAATATTCGCTTGTATGCCACTAAAGGTGCGACATGTTGCATAATACTTAGGTATAAGTGTTTGAAAATGTGTCAATCGCACAGCGTATAAAGGGTATAACTGGGTAGCCAGCTATGGACAGTGTTCTATTTCACAAACGTAATGGAGACTGTAGACCCATATATGAACAAAATGTTGAAGATCTTCGATTTTCGTATGAACGATGTTGGGATCACTTCGAAAATACCAACCTAGTCCATTAATTATCAAATATTTTGGAGAGTTGTTTCTCTATTACTATTCATTTGCATCCAGATAGTACTGCAGCAATATTTTTTGAGAAATTTCAAATTTTGGTCAGATCCCGAAATGGGGACCATGATCTCATCTACTTTTGAGGCCACTGATCAAAGCATTCCGTGTCTTCTCACATAGTATCTACAACATTGTTTTCTTGTATTTTTCTTACATACTGCACATTTCCTTTGTTTTTCCATTTCTGTGCATTCGAGATTTTTCGAATATTCTAATGTCAACAGGAACACAATTGTCTGATTTAGCGAAAGATTTCCGAGCAGCCCTTTTCGGATGAGATATTGGTGGCGACAGAGCAAGATACGTTCTGGCAACCATCTTTCTGTAACCCAGCAGGGAAATATCATTTGTGATACGAAACAGTACTTCCCAGTTCACTTTCACTACGTCAGTGGCGTTGGTCAACAAAGGAAAGTACCGCTTTTTCCCCTTTCTTTGATTCTTTATTTTTGGACGTCCCAATCCACCTTGTCCACTCCCCCGGTACATTTGTTATACTCGTGAACATTTTAGCTTGGGAGATGAAAACGGTTTTCTTTTCGATCCTACTCTGTGAGTTTGCTTGGGACAGAGACTCGATAGTTTCGTGGTTGGATAACAGCCTTCACGTAGCTGTTGTCGTTCCAAGTGGCAGTCAATATTTCATTTTGCGAATCAGATCTGTAGTCCAATGTTCCACGCTCTTTTTTCTTCATCTCCTTGTCTGTCGAAATGGAGCATTTGTACATTCTGTCGAATGGAACAGTTCCTGTTGTCCTGACATCAGTATCTTGAAAATGTTTCATCAGAGAAAATCACATGACGATATTGCCAAAGTAAAGATTGTAATCTTTGTGCCTCTGAAGTAAAAATCATTCTCAGGAGAACTGATGATCCACGTCCGTGCAGGCTTCTATCGGCATCTCTAGAATACTTTGACTTTCCTTCAAACATCGGCATCTACTAACAATAAACTGTTTCTGATCATCCATTGTTTGCACCCAGACTTCGCGATCTTACCACGTACAAACTGCTTGAGATAGTGGTGTCCGTAATGTAAGACCACTTGCTCATCAGCGCTCTAATGTTCAGAGAATGTGCCAAATTTCAGGACATTTTCTTTCATTTTGTCGATCAGTTGAATATCTGAGAGCTACAAACTGTCGCTGAGGCGGAGAAACTGCTTGATTTCGAGATATCCATCTCAGCACTTGCACTTCCCCATGCATTAGATACCCACGTGATTGTCCACACATCGATAGAAACGTTCTTGCGGAAGCGAATGACAACCAGTGAAAAGAATAATTACAATGAATTTCATGATGCAGTCACTTGAAGTGTGAAAGTGACGAGCGTTTTTCTACGCTGCACTTGTTATAGTCTGCTGGTCAATATGTTAGACAATTTTAAACACTCTAGCGGGCTTTTCAAAAAATGTTCAGATGTATGTGAAATCTTATGGGACTTAAGTGCTAAGGTTCAAATGGCTCTGAGCACTATGCGACTTAACTTTTGAGGTCATCAGTCGCCTAGAACTTAGAACTAATTAAACCTAACTAACCTAAGGACATCACACACATCCATGCCCGAGGCAGGATTCGAACCTGCGACCGTAGCGCTCGCTCGGTTCCAGACTGTAGCGCCTAGAAGCGCATGGCTACTCCGTAACTGCTAAGGTCATCAGTCCCTAAGCTTACACACTATTTAACCTAAATTATTCTATGGACAAACACACACACACCCATGCCCGAGGGAGGACTCGAACCTCCGCCGGGACCAGCCGCACAGTCCATAACTGCAGCGCCTTAGACCGCTCGGCTAATCACGCGCGGCCGGGCTTTTCCTTTAGAGTTCTATAGTGAGACCAATCTTCTTATATATATGGCATCAGATTTTGGGAAAAGGTTTTATCGGCCTCATTACTTGGTTAATTTGCGTTTTCTGAATGCAAACACTTTCGCATTCTGTAGCCAGACCAATCTTCTTATATCTATGGCAGCCGATTTTGCGTACAATTTCGAATAATTGGGTTGTTTTCCCTCCAAATTATAGTTTAAGGGCCGCTGTCTCTTTGTGGCGGATAGTAAGGCTGCATCCTTTCCGCTCGTACTTGTCAATGGTGCAGCCACGTCCACCACAGGGAATTCGCTACTCTATGTTGTACACTGAATTTCAACATATCCGGGAACATCTCATAGTTCGTCATCGATAACATCGTCGTCAATATCGTTACTGTCAGGAACTGCATTGATCCATTCTGGAAGAGATTCAACAGTGTCTATAGAATCATTGCTGCCGTCGTCTTACTGTTGGAGTCCCAGAAGTTCGGGAAATTTACGATATCTTTGTCCTTTCAAAGAAAGAAACTTCTGCCGAACCATTTCGTATAGAAACATTTGTTGAAATTCTAGTCGGTATGAGATGTGATCACCAAATGAGACCTTATGTATTTGTGTCGATTCTAGCAATGTGAATTACACTGACATGAAAAAAAATGACATTATTGTAACCAACACCCACCGAAAATCCAGAAAAAATCACGACCACCAAAAAACCCTCGATCTGCAACGTCTGACCTCCCTTCAAAAGCCACATTTCGCATTTGTGGCAAGAAGGGGTAACTGGAGCGGGAAACTGAGCAAGGGCACTCAACACAAAGCACGCAGGTGACCACTTTTGGTGCGCCGCTACACACGACATCCTGTGGAAGAAGTGAGTGTCTTAGTTTTCTCCTAGACACGAAGATGGCATTATTAGGTGGGTTACAGTATGTGATCACGAATGCAGACCGCGGCAACTGATGGCTTAACATTCAACTTGAGCCTCATAGTAAAATAGAAAATAACTAAAAAGAGACTGGGTGTCTTGTCAGAACAGAAATCAATGTAAACTGCTCAAAAAAGGTTCTATAGGCTTCATTACTTGGTTAATTTGCGTTTTCTGAACGCAAACACTTTCCCATATCATCGTGGCCATAGTCAGTCAGTTAATCAACATACTTCGAAGAGTCAATTGAAACTTAAAAATCGAACGAATTGCCACTGTGTGATAAGAATGGTTGTCAGCGCTGGAAATGACCGACGACTTGGTCGACTTGCTGCAAATCACAGCAACGACAAAGGGGTATTCAAAACGCTGCTTTGAGGTACAAACCATGGAGAATCTACCACGTAGTGCTCCCTCGTGGTTTATTACACCAGTTGATGACTGTGGATCTTAGGTACTCCCTCCCACACCAGCGATAGACGCTTACGTGGAAGGGAATGTTAGCGAGAAGGGGGACGGGTCGTGAAGGCTAGCCTTACCTGCCACGGCGATACAGACAGCTGTACATTAATTGTAACTATATCACGGAGGTGACTGTTGAGGTGCCAGACTAAATTGTAATGGCATCACAATGGACTAATTTGGCCACGTAATATTAATCAGTATGGCCTCGTTGTGTTGGTACTTCTGATGGCTTAAATCAAAAGGAAACTACCGCCGTTATAGTTCGTCATGACGTACAACTGTACTGTATGTTTCAATGATGAAGGCATCCTGTCGGGTCAAATATTCCGGAAGTAAAGTAATCCCCTAATCGGAACTCCAGCAGGGTCTTACGCACGAGGATGTCATCAGGAAAACCAAAACTGGCGTTATACGGGTCGGAGTGTGGAGTGCTAGATACCTTAAGCAGAAAGGTAGTTTACAGAATCTATATGAATAGGGTGATGTTAAATACAGCGAGTAAAAGAGAATCACAGTTGAATAAAGATCTGGATTCCTCGGCAGCTAAGTACAGCATTATCAACACAAAAAGAGAAGTGGATGACACAGGAGTAGGTCGAATGAGAAAATAGGAATGCAGTGAGCTGCTGTTGTTGTGGGCTTCGGTCCTTAGTCTGGTGTGATGCAGCTCTCCACGCCACTGTATTCTGTGCAGATCTCTTCTCTCTGGGTAACTATTGTAATGTAAGTCAAGTTGAACCTCCTTACTGTATTCAAAGCTTGGTCTCCCACTATAAGTTTGAACCCCCCCCCCCCCCACTGTTCCTTCCATGAGCTGCTACAAACATCGCAACGAACACATTATAATACTCAAAATAGACACGAAGCAAACAGCTACCACAGTAGAACAACCTTACGTGCTTACTAGTTCGTCAAATGATAAAGAAACAGGAAGAATGTATGAAGAGATAAATAAAGTTATTGATACCGTAAAGGGAGGCGAAAATTTAATTGATATGACACAGTTTCAGAGACTTTTCTGGTCTCATGGTCTCATAAAAACGTGATATTAAGTATATAGACTGAAGTGGTGCGTTAAAGTTTGTGCCGAGGCCAGGAATCGAACCCGGCTCCTTAGCTTACTAGGCAGCTGCTCTAGCCACTAACCCACGTAGGTACACTGCTATTCGCATGACTGCACGGATTACCCTGGAATGCCTCCCTCCTCGATCCTAATTGTCACTGCCACCCCAGTTTACTTTAAATTCCCCTTTACACTCGAACAGAATTGCCGAGGCTCTCCATGTTCTGGAACAGCATCCCAGCCGCCTGGCGAGCCACGAATTTCAACATTAAAATAAAAACGCTTGTAGTGTGTCTTGGCAGCTAAAATTTTGACCTAGTGTTTCTTTCGCTTTATTATCCCTGTATAAAAGATTTCACGGCAGGTATCGACACGTCGGATTAAACAGTTCCCTTGTAAATATCCCATACCACACAGCGCTACTCTAGCAGAGGACGAACAAGCGTAGCGTACTCAGTCTCTGTAGTTGATATGTTACATCTTCTAAGCGATCTGCCAGTAAAACGCAGTCTTTGGTTCAGCTTACCATTATATTATCAGAGTAGACCTAAACAGTAAATTAACCCAGAGTTAAATTAGGAAAGTGAGTTATAGTTCTGGAAGAAGAAATAATAATTTCTGAGATTTTCTGTTGACTTTGTGATTCTGCCGGAGACGACAAAGCAGTTTGAAGGTAAGTTGAACGGAAGGTACAGTGTCTTGAAAGGAGTTTACGAGATTAAAATGAATGAAAGTAAAACAAGCGTAATGGAATATGGTCGAATTAACTATAGTGATGCTGAGATAATTAGGTAGAAAATAAGTAAATAATAAGTTTTGCTATAACATAACTGTGACGGTCGAAGAAGAGAGCATTTAATAAAATGTAGACTGGCAATAGAAAGAAAAGTGTTTCTATAGAAGGGAGGAGGAGGAGATCAGTGTTTAACGTCCCGTCGACAACGAGGTCAATACAGACGAAGCACAAGCTCGGATTAGGGAAGGATGGGGAAGGAAATCGGCCGTGCCCGTTCAAAGGAACCATCCTGGCATTTACCTGAAGCGATCTAGGGTAATCACGGAAAACCTAAATGAGGATGGCTGGACGCGGGATTGAACCGTCAGCCTCCAGAATGCGAGTCCAGTGTGCCAACCACTGCGACACCTCGCTCGGTCGTGTCTGTACAAGGGAAACTCACCAATATCGAATATAATAAGAGTTATGAAGTGCCTTCAGCAGTTAGGTATGAGAAAACGACACTTGCGTTCGAACGGGCTGCAGGGATGGGGGGGGGGGGGGGGGTTATCCAAGAAACTACGAACTAGCCACAACAGTGAGCTATGGCGTTGCTTAAAATTTGACAATCCCGTGAAACAGTTTAAGAAATAGTATTAAATCCTATCACTGCACAAACCTATATTGGGTTTGAACAAATTTACGAGTTCTCATAAAGTACCAGTATGTATAACGGATATAGAAACGTTTACGCGGAGTTTTAAGAAAAGGTAGCAGAGTAAGTCGAAAATATTGTCCTCAATAAAATATTACCTGACTGGACGTAGTATGACATTTGATTTGCTTATGACGAAGGTAGTGATCGGTTGCAAATGAACAATTCAATCCCTGTTCGTATATTATAATAACAAATCAAAACTTTACCAGATTTTAATGTTTGAGCATAAGATGGCAACATTCAGATGAAACAATGAAGACAAATAATGAAGAATTAAATACCAAACAAACGAAATGTTTAGTAATAAAGTGACCGTAATTTTTGTCCGAGAACGAACTACAGCGGCAACACTCGTCTTGGAGATAGTATAGGGTGGTCCAAAGAACATGACAGAAAGTAAGCGATCATGGTCGAAGAAGGACAATATGCACTAACTTGAACACTATTTTATTGAATACAGATGCTCAAAATGTCCACCGTCCATAGCTACAGTGGTACACAGCAGGTCCCAAGACTCTGTCATAAGGCACTAGAGTGTGACGGACTCAACTGCAACAATTAAACTTCTGATGACCGATGTTAGGTCCTCCAATGACTTAGGAGAATTCGTATAGATTCTATCCTCTATGCAACCCCATAAGAAGAAATTGCACAGATTGAAGTCCAGACTGTACGGGGCCCACTCTATGCCGTGCCCCGTGAATTTCTCTGTCTCCAATACAATCAAACTCTCATCTCGTGTCAAGCCACATGAAGATGTCAGCAATTCTGCGAGCCTGATCCTGCACCTAACGGTACTGGCGTGCCAGAGTGTCACTCCAGCTACTCTCGATACTTCACTCTTGTGAGCATACCGTCATGAATATCCGACCAATGATACGCTTCGATGATATGGCACACACCGTGACGCTTTGTGGATGCAGTGGTGAGACGACACTGAGATGAGGATTTTTCCGTACCCCAGTGACGCCAGTTTTGTTTGTTCACGTAAACATTCAACTGAAAAAAGCCCTCATCACTGAACAAGATATTGTGTTCACTGATGGCACCATTTTCAAGTTCCTCGATCATGTGTTTGCGAAATCACTCTGCCACACAGTGTTCCCACCCATGAGCGGTTCGCAGATTTGGATCTCGTAAGAATGCAACCCCACCGCTTTCTTGAGCCTTTGTAATGATCTTTTGGATACATTTAATTGTTGGGATGCCTGTCGAGTGGATGTGGTTGGCTGATCCTCAAAGAATGAGTGGACACGCCCTCTGTTATCATCAGTAACAACTGTGGAGTTTCGTCCCGACAGTTCGCTTCTTGCAACCCACACACTCCCGGTAGATTGACATCTGATCATCGACATGTCAACAATGAAAATCAGTGCGAGATTAGGACCAGACTATCGGCCATGTGACAACTTCAAAATCACTGCAACTTTCGAGTGCTACAACTTAGCGTGGGGTAACCACTTAGCTAAGTGTCTTTTTCTTTCCGAGCTCTGACAGACGTGGTCCTTGAAAGGTGACATTACTGCGGTTATTCTCATAAAATATTCTTACGATGAATAACCGTTCTTCCGAGGTTACTTAATCTATATTGCTTCTTCTTTATTTCTGTTAATCAGGAATTCATTTGAAATGTCAATCATACAATATGGAAGAATTATACTAATAAATGTGAAATCAGCTCGAGTACTGGACAGAATCATGATTGCAGTCTTAATTAATTAATTAGTTGCTGTTGTTACGCATGACCTGCACCCTAGAAGATATTTCAGTCTGTGTTTCGTTGTTATTTTTATTATTAAAATCCATAGCACATTAAAAACGATAACACAGGTCGTTGTGATAGTATCAATTAGAAATCACTTTATCGCAAGCCGATTGAAAGATCGAACAGAACCCGAGATTTCCCGAACTATGACGTAAGCTGTTCGAACATCTGGAGTCGTGTTCAAGCGCAGCCCCATTTGAAGTTATTTGTCTGAATGTTAGCCTTGTACAGACGTGAAACCTGGTTGACGAACAATTCAGACAAAAATCGTAAAAACGACTGGCTAACTGTCACATTCATTTTTAGTTCAGCGATCAAACAGGCACATACATAGGCTGTAAAATTCTAGTACCTTTCTCTTTGAGCTACATCTTTCGAAATAAGCTGATTGTTTTAAAAACCAACACTTGACAACCAACACACATGTGTGTGTGTGTGTGTGTGTGTGTGTGTGTGTGTGTGTGTGTGTGTGTGTGTGTGTGTGACATTGTAATTCTGTCAGAGACGGCAACGGACCTGGAAGAGCAGCTGAACGGAATAGACAGTGTCGTGAAAGGAGGATATAAGATGAACATCAACAAAAATAAAACGAGGATAATGGAATGTAGTCGAATTAAGTCGGGTGGTGCTGAGGGAATTAGATTAGGAAATGAGACGCTTAAAGTAGCAAATGAGTTTTGCTAATTGGGGAGCAAAATAGCTGATGATGGTCGAAGTAGAGAGGATATAAAATGTAGACTGGCAATGGCAAGGAAAGCGTTTCTGAATAGAAGAATTTGTTAACATCGAGTATAGATTTAAGTGTCAGGAAGTCGTTTCTGAAAGTATTTGTGTAGAGTGTAGCCTTGTATGGAAGTGAAACGTGGACGGTAAATAGTTTAGACAAGAAAATAATAGAAGCTTTCGAAATGTGGTGCTATAGAAGAATGCTGAAGATTAGATGGGTACATCACATAACTAATGAGGAGGTATTGAATAGAATTGGAGAGGAGTTTGTGGCACAACTTGATTAGAAGAAGGGATCGGTTGGTAGGGCATATTCTGAGGCATCAAGGGATCACCAATTTAGTATTGGAGGGAAGCGTGGAGGGTAAAAGATGAATAAGAGACTAAGAGATGAATACACTGAACAGATTCAGAAGGATGTAGGTTGCAGTAGGTACTGGGAGATGAAGAAGTTTGCACAGGATAGAGTAGCAAGGAGAGCTGCATCAAACTAGTCTCTGGACTGAAGACCACAACAACAACAGTACTGTTTCAACATAGTAACTCTTTTAACCACATCTTTCTCCTCAGATTTCAGTATGTTCACTAAATAACATGAAGTCGTGGGCCCAAAAGATCCTGTTCTTATCATCAGCGTCACTTCTTAACTCGTAAAGACTTTTCATAGATTCTTTGTTCGCCTATTGTTTGCAGTATCACTTCATTTCGAGCGTCGTCAGTATCCTTATTTTTTAAAAATTTATCTTTATCAAAAGTTTCAAATAACAAGAATTTATTCTTTTTTGGAGTTTTCATATTCCACGTTTTACTTTCATATACTTTCGTGGACTTCTTCCTTAATTTTGTGTCAGTACTGGTAGTAGAAGAGCCATTTTTTTACAAAAACTTTCCTCACCTGTGCCAATCTCCTAATATATTTCTCACTGAGGCCATCCTATGTACTCCGATTTCCTAAGCAAGAATATTCCTCCATTTCTTTCACAACCCTCTCTTGAGCAAGTTCGGTCAACTCGGCACCTTCTCCCTCCTACTACTGTTCGTTATTTTTTTCTTAGCTTTGACGTGAAGCACACTGATACATTCTCAAAAGTCTTCTATGTACGTCACCTTTTGAGGCAAAATGGCTGTGTGATCCACATTTCGAATGTTAACGCAATGCCATTCGAGTTCTCTAACTTTATTTCATTTCTTTTTCATTAATTCTTGAAATGCTTTAGAACCGTGTTGATACCGTGTAACTCGCTTTTATATCCTTCTTGTGTTGTTCAGACTACTGAGTCGTGTATCGACTCGCATCAGCAGAGGTCTTCCCTCTGTCATAGCTTTGACGAGTGTTAGAACGTCTCAAAAGAGGGCGCAGCAGGCTCCGCCTGCGTATTAAAGTGCCCACTGTGCGCAGTTTCGTTTGTCGATTGGCATAAGAAGTAGCTGCTGGCGGCTGCATTGGCAGATGAGGATCGAAGACCATTAATCAACTTGGTAAGAGGCCTCAGGAAGTACACGCTATCAACTGATCTGTGTTCTACAACGAGTGACTTGTGCTTTTGCATAAGATCAGTCTTAACCGAAGTTATTCACTTGGTAAGGTTCAGTGGCTACTTCAGTTTTGTGACTGTAAGATCTGGCTCCAGTTGTATTTTTACTACAATTTGTATGGTTGCAAACCACTGCTGTTGGATTAAATGTATGTGAGTCCGTCCCAGGCTATGTGACATTTGAACTATGTCTCCGTTTCGTCATTAATATTACCTGTCCTGTGGTTTTTAAAAGTCAGTGCACTGAGGGAAGAAAATAGCAACATCAAGAAGGAGTTGTGCGACACTAGCCAAATTTGGTAGGTATCTGAAAGATGATGTCTATTAAAATTTGGCGCCAGTCCCATAAGAGTGGTCCTAGTAGCTCCACTATGAGGATGCTAATCGCGGTTACTTTAAACATACGCTGTAACGGTCACGAGTGATAGTTTCCTTTGAACCTGGACGTGGTGAGTTAGTCAAGAATGGCTTTCAGTTGACAAAGACTTCATTATCAACACCTCAGTGAGTTTGAACGATATCTTGTAGTTGTATGGTTATGTTCTACTGTTGTGGTCATGTTGCCTTGGCCTCTTCTACCACCAGATCTGTCTCCAGTGGAGCACATATGGGGCATCATCTGACGACAGCTCCACCACCATCAGCAAACTGCATTAATCGTCCTAATATTGGCAGACCAAGTGCAACAGCCATGGAACTCCATCCTACAAACTGATATCCAGCACCTGTAAAACGCAATGCATGCTCGTTTGCATGCTTCCATTCAACTTTCTGGCGGTTACACATGTTGTTAATGTACCAGCATTTCAAAATTTGCAGTGGCTTATCTCGCGCATACATTGATTTGTGATCTTTCAATGTCATTCACTTGAATGTGTCACCTAGACAAACATAGTCCCGAAATTTCATTACTCTACATTAATTACTTTTTGTTGCAATTTTTCCCAGTCAGCGCAGTTCTTTCATTTAGTATTAGCAGCTTTTCGTAAATTATTATTCAGAGCTCTGAAATTTTTGAGGATTACTTGCTCTATGACCGAGCGAGGTGGCGCAGTGGTTAGACACTGGACTCGCATTCGGGAGGACGACGGTTCAATCCCGCGTCCGGCCATCCTGATTTAGGTTTTCCGTGATTTCCCTAAATCACTCCAGGCAAATGCCGGGATGGTTCCTCTCAAAGGGCACGGCCGACTTCCTTCCCTAATCCGATGAGACAGATGACCTCGCTGTCTGGTCTCCTTCCCCAAAACAACCAACCAACCAACTTGCTCTATGTGTTATGTGCAGATGTCTGTTTTTACATGTTTCTTATTTTGTATGACTTATCATTTCATGTTTTATGAGAATGTTTCCTATATGTTGTAACGTCTACTGCCAGTTTACTGCATGAAATTGCCTTTCCAGGAGGGTGCACGTCCAATTTTTGGGACAGTGACTCTTTCCTGACCGTAAACAGCCTTCTTTAAAACGCAATTTGTTACAGATTCTCCAAGAATCGCGTCTGTAATTCCTTGTGCTTATTGTTAATTCTCACGGCAATAAATTTGTGCAGAGTCTATTGTTTATGAGAAATACTGGCTTTAAACATAAAATAATGTGTTTCTTTGAAATAAATATTTTTTCGGCCTGGCGAAATCCACTCCCAAATACTCTCTTTCAACTCCCGTGTAGTTCAAAACTTGATATGGTAAATTACCCGTATGTCTCTGTTATTTCCCACCATTCGTTTCAGGATTTCGAATTTTTATTTCAACGGATATTCTGGAATGCTTTCTCTAGTACTACATATTATTTATATTCTTTCATTCTGCTCTCAATTGCTAATGAAAAACAGCTTCATTTTCTCCGTCTCTTTGAAAGTGGTGCACTCGGTCTGCTGCTGTAAAATCTCGAATGCGGAGAATTTACGTTTATTTTAACAACTGATAAAGAGGCGCCGGCCGAAGTGGCCGTGCGGTTAAAGGCGCTGCAGTCTGGAACCGCAAGACCGCTACGTTCGCAGGTTCGAATCCTGCCTCGGGCATGGATGTTTGTGATGTCCTTAGGTTAGTTAGGTTTAACTAGTTCTAAGTTCTAGGGGACTAATGACCTCAGCAGTTGAGTCCCATAGTGCTCAGAGCCATTTGAACCATTTGATAAAGAGGCTGTAATTTCCTGATATTTTTACGGTACAAAATAGTAAAAGGTAGGAGAATAGAAATCTTTACTAAAACTCATTCCCATTGCCTTGGGCAATGTCAAGTTAAGCCAGAGACAAAGGCTGAAGCAAGATGCATACCGGTATGTTGCAAGTTGGTCAGGCCTTCGACACATTATGATGCAGCCCACCGGGAGAGAAATACGCATTCAGCAGAAAGAATATTGCGACAGCAAACCAAGGGAAGAGAGACAAGCATATTCGTTAGCTCGTAAGACGTAGTACAAGAAACTCTATTCTTAGACAAGAAAACAAGAAAGAACTGATACGACAGAGGAGTTAACAGCGTGTTAAGTGAATATAGCGAAATAAAGAGAACGCATGCGATCCTTACGAATCAAGCGTCACGTTATAGATCTGCGGTAGCTCCCTTTCAATATTCCAGTTTTCCAACTCTCGTTAGTTAATCACTGAGACCGATGGCACTCACAATAATAGCACCCTATTCTGCTATTACGGTACTGTGATGAATCTATGTGCTAGACACTCAACCACAGTCTGTGAACTAACTGGAGATGTACTAGAGACGATGGTCTTCCCCTGATGAACTTCATGCTGGTCGCCACCTATCATCTACTGATGGAGAAACTGACTGTCTTCCCACAACGCCACATCGCAGAGTGCTGCTAGCACCGAATTTCAACGCAGGAGCCAGCAATATGGCCTCTTGGGATCAATATTCCTTTTCAACATCCAGGCTGGTAGCAAGTACATCAAGGGCCTACACGACTACCGACATAACATCCATCACTGATGGGTCATCGTAGAATTCGGAGTGGGGCTGAAGACACTGCAGCAGCTAGCACGAGAACAAGCTTGTGCGTTGAGCACGGCTTCCGCCTGCCAGTGGGCAACCCGCTAGACCGCTGAGGTCGCTAGCACCACCGGCTGGGCTGACTGAACAGACATCAGCTAGAATCCGACACGCAGTTGAATTAAGCATCAGCCAAGGATGGTGCAGGTGAGCAACGAATTCACAGTGAATAAATGATTGAACTTTAATTATGTTTTACTAGCATCGAAGATGCTTCACATGTTCCCAGCAGCCATCCTGATCTCACACTGGGGAGGCTGCTCTCGTCTCCCTGCAATACTAAATTTTACTAAGCAAAAAGAACTTATACTTCACAAGCAAAAAGAATTTCTACTTCGCTTTGTTTACGTTTTCTCAAGTCTTTTCTAAATAACCTGCAGTATACTTCCAATTTGTCTTTGGCATCAACTGTTATTGTACAAGTCTATCATCGGCTGCATCAAGTTATTTCACAACGTTGACCCCTTTGTTAAAATAAAACGTGTTCGACAGCTTTCCTTTCGGCAGTTACACCTAGCTTGGGCAGCCAGTATTCCGTCTAAAACGCTTAATTATCTCAAATTTCTATAGCACTCTCGTATCGTTCACTGTCGTCGCTCTCATGGCCTACATTCCCTTCCTTCTACTCTTTTCTGACACCTGCGATACTTCTCTAGCGTCCTCTTTCCAACTGCTTAACGTCCTTGTGTCAACGCCATGCTTTCACTGCGATTTGTCAATGAATGAAGAAAGAAATCTCTTTTCTTACCGGAGCTTCTTCTTATGAAACATACATAAAATGGGGCAGAGCTGAATGTGGATTTATATGTTGATTTTTTTTAACTCGTTTAGGGCATATAATACTATGGACCTCAGTGCTTGGGATTTTGCTGTGCTGTTGTTGTTTGCCACTACTGTTGTTATTGGTGAAGTCTGTTTTTTTGTTAATAAAAAAATGGTTCAAATGGCTCTGAGCACTATGGGACTCAACATCTGTGGTCATAAGTCCCCTAGAACTTAGAACTACTTAAACCTAACTAACCTAAGGACATCACACACATCCATGCCCGAGGCAGGATTCGAACCTGCGACCGTAGCAGTCGCGCGGTTCCTGACTGAGCGCCTAGAACCGCTAGACCACCGAGGCCGGCTTTTTTTAATAGCTTGACCTTTTATGTTAGCCTAATATTCCTTCACTTTTCTGCTCAACTCTATCTTCCGTTCCATTAAACGTTTGCTAGTCTTATTGAAGCAATTTCTGTGAGGGATGTTAAGAGAGGTCCGGTTTCAGCAGCAAAGTAGAGGTCATCCCTTTTTTAGTTATTAAGTCCTGCCTAATATGAAGTTCTGAAAGTTCTCTCCTTCTCCACTAAACTGATCCAAAGGGATCCAATGGTTTTACCAATTTGGTTTCTTGGTTCAAATGGCTCTGAGCACTATGGGACTTAACATCTATGGTCATCAGTCCCCTAGAACTTAGAACTACTTAAACCTAACTAACCTAAGGACAGCACACAACACCCAGCCATCACGAGGCAGAGAAAATCCCTGACCCCGCCGGGAATCGAACCCGGGAACCCGGGCGTGGGAAGCGAGAACGCTACCGCACGACCACGAGATGCGGGCAATTTGGTTTCTTCGAAGACCTTAGAGGGCCACATGTGTGGGCCCGTTCCGTAAAAGTGATCATAGAAAGCTAGTCGTCTTCTTCTGATGGTATAGGTGGGTCTCTGTTGGTGTTGGTATAGTTCGCGAGCTAGGTTTGTACCATCGTCTACTATATAGTGTGAACGCTAGTCCCATTTTCTTTCGCAGAAATTTTCTTTCTTGGAATCTGAGGACTTCTTGGCTATGGATAGGCACTCTGCTGCACAGGTGACCGAGAGTCTGATTACTGTCTTATTGTGCTTTACTTTGATATTTCCTCTGCAGGCATGACATGCTCTTTCTTTGATTTTCCTTTGTTCGAGAACTACAGTTTACTGAGATTATTTAAGGTCCATTCTCCAAAGTGCTTTCAGTCTTACCTCTCTTGATATGCTTGATAGAACTGATCCTTGTCGTTCTAGGAATAATTGGTAATGAATTCACTCATTCCGATGTTGATCAAAAGATGTATGTACTTTGCACTTAAAAGTAGTGCCTGGAGTTGCATAGAAGCTTCTTGTATGTTATTTGTTAGTAACGTCAGGTCAGCAGCAAAGAGCAGGAATGGGGTTCTTAGGATGTCCGTTTTGATACCCATCCTTAATCCATTGTCCGCTGGTTCTTTCTTGCTGATTTTTACAGACACAGTTAAACAATACACATGACATACAGTCTGCTTGCCTCACATCTGCACTGATCTGGAAAGTTCTGAGAGTTACCCTCAAAACTGTTATTTCAATTTGGTGTTCTGCAGTTCGCTCGCAGAAACTTAGTGACATTTCGTTGAGCTCTAGTTCTCTTAATACTCAAAAGAGTAATGTTACTATTACTATACCAAGGAGAGTAGATTCTATTCACGATGAGGTGCGTCTTTTGGAACTAAATACAAAATATTAAAAATGTGTGCATTAGTAATATGTCATGTGATATCGCAGATTCATGAACATATACTCAATTTAAAACTTCGTTGGCTCCTTAGCCTGCAAGTACGCCAGCACCAAAATGGTTCAAATGGCTCTGAGCACTATGGGACTTAACATCTGAGGTCATCAGTCCCCTAGAACTTAGAACTACTTAAAGCTAACTAACCTAAGGACATCACACACATCCATGCCCGAGGCAGGATTCGAACCTGCGACCGTAGCGATCGCGCGATGCCAGACTGAAGCGCCTAGAGCCACTCGGCCACACCGGCCACGCCAGTACCTTAAATCACACGTATGTACCCGTCGCCTCATTATAACTGAACCTGAGGTCTCACTTATCTACTATCCCAATTCTGCCCAATTAAAACAATTCGCGAACTCCCTCTCTGTAGTGACGTCTGCCTCTAGAACAAGTTACACTGTACTATGTGCAGAGTTCAACGCCCAGTTGCTTTTATGAAGGAGCTGAAGCACTTTCCACTGTCATCTGCACAATGTTTTCCCAAAAGCTAATATACATGTCCACTTTCCTCCCTGTCAAACAGTAAAGCCGTTGCTCTTGTCTTCTCCCAGTTATTTTTCTTTGTCTCTTCCTTCCTGTATGAGTCACGCCTCATTCTTTTTCCTTATATTCATTAATGGTGTCTTACCATGTTCCTCTTTCTCACCCTTTTCCAGCCCTTTCACTCAATCTGCTGCTGCTAATGCTCATAGTTCACACCTACTTTCGTTTAATTTGTATTTTTCCTTTACATTTAATGAAATACTGTAAACTCTGTGTTCTTTTCTGTAGTACTGTAATTCCTAAATGTTGCAGTCTATGTTAGATGCACCTTTAATACGCTTAACTTAGACAATTTAAAATATTTAGAGTTGTTGATTAATTGTAACAGAGGGCTTGACTGTCATAATTTTGGCACGTTAAATCTGTTGTCAGTTGATGTGCGTATATGTGAATGTTCAGGATCTCCCCACAAATCGCTGGATTGATTTCGCTCAAATTTGGCACAGAAACAGCAGGACTGGTGCATGCGAGCACTATGGGGTTTATAACCTCCTAGCTCAAATACAGGCAGAAAAGTTTTTCCAGAGCATGGTGTACAAGCCGCCTTACACAACATAAGTGTTTTATGGGAACAATGTCAGCCTGCCAAATCAACCTATTTTGCAGAATAATCTACATTCCAGAAGCAAGAAATGTAGGCTACCCAGCATGAAAGGTGCGTTTTGTTGGCCTTCTTTATCGACCTGCTTCGCATGGCAGCCTGTGTCTCAGGGAAAAATAAACGATTTTCAGGCCACAGATGTGTACCCTACACCATATTACAGGTGTGTTGTGGGAGTTATATTTCCTGCTTTATTGAAATATATTGCAGGGATTACATGTGCTGATGAGAATAGTCAGGGACAGGCTCAGATGGATATAGGAAGGAATAACAGCAGTGAGGTGGACGAGGAAATGGACAGAGAGAAGGGTAGTGAGGGATATGCATGAGGCAGCTGGAAGGTATAGAGAGCAAGAATAGGAAAAGGGAAAGCAATGGAATGAGAGAGGGGGAGGAGGATATGGTCAGAGGGAGTGGGGGAAGAAGATAGAGAGAGAGGGTATAGGATATTGACAAAGAATTTGGGAGGAGCAGATGAAGAGACATAGAGGATGAGAAGGAGGATATTGACAGGTAGAGATGGGAGGATGAGGTGGACGGTCGGAGGGAGGAAATGTTGGACACAGAGAGGAGGAGAAAGGAATGTATTCAACATAAGAGTCAAACGCATACGCGGGCAAAGTCAAACGGAAAAAGCAGTTAAATCTAAAAATAAATGAATCTGCAAATAAATAAAACCAATTGTATGAGAGAAGCTTAGGTTTCGTAAAATGATATTTGTCCAGTGCCTCGTCTGTTTATTATTCTGAAATGTTCTGGTCAGAAATTTACATCCGCTAGAGGCCAAGACGACAAACGTCCGTGCAATTAGGATACATAAAGTCGCTTTTGTGCAGACTCGAAACAGCGAATATTATGTAGTTGGTTGCTGCTTATCCCGACATGCGTCAGATGGTTGCATTCATCGTGAAGGCGTCCCGACGAGGCCAGTGCGACAAGTAGAGGGAGCAGGCTAGACGAGACTAGACAAGACGAGATGACAGGGGACGGGGTGGGGCTAGCAGCTGCGGCTCACCGCGACAGCTCATTACCGACGGCGCGGGCGCACGGTCGCGCTAATTGCCTACCCTGAGCCGTGGGGCGGCACCCTGTCTGCAACACTTGCCAACTGATCCCAGGTTTCCGTTAATGCAAACGAGGCACGATTTTGTGATCCACATAATTAGGCACTAACAGTGAGTTCCCTGCGTATTCGTGGAGCTATCACCATACCGGGTATTTGACAACCCCAAAAGGGATTGTCTACCACACTGGGTACTAGGCGACCTTCTTTGCATTGACTTCAGTTCTGTGAAATTTTTCGGAATGCCGAAGGTCAAACCCAGAAGTGGGGACTAAATAAAAGTTAACTGAAAAAGTTGGTTGAAATGCGCTTGGGACTGGTATTGAGTGCTGGA
This sequence comes from Schistocerca nitens, assembly GCF_023898315.1. Taxonomy (NCBI): domain Eukaryota; kingdom Metazoa; phylum Arthropoda; class Insecta; order Orthoptera; family Acrididae; genus Schistocerca; species Schistocerca nitens. The sequence continues at coordinate 445,943,085 of NC_064618.1, read as the reverse complement.
GTACTGGGGCATTATTTCATTAAAAAATGTAATAGAAAATAAACCACTTCGTTACCACATGAAAAAGATCTGTAAATCTCAGCAACTACCACCAGAATTTAATGTACTAGTGGTTTTTTTCTTTTGGAAGCTAGACATCTAGTGGTAAAATCTACAAAACCTCTAAAATAACATTGAAGAAAAGATTTTAGAAAAAGGAACTTCAGAAATTTTTTAAGAAATCTTGACATTAAATCCAAGCCTTAACAAAGGTGTTAAACAAGATCAGCAACGTGGCATTTAACAATTCATTGTCGCTTTATGAACGCAAATTGTTTAGAAAAATTATCCCACATTCTTATTAAAGATAGTACGTGTCAAAACTAGAAATAAGTCCACTAACTGATTCTCCGGAAACAAACACTTGTTGAGATATGAGATATATTTTTATAATACAGGAATCTAGCTGTTGACACTACCAGAGGTGCCGCATGTGGTTTCCTCCTCATTCACACAAACAATTTAGCATTCATTTTCTTAAAATGGTGAATTCAATTGAATACATCTTGCTTCCAACGGTATTAAGTAACGAACGAAGGCTACATACCTCTGTAACATGTACAGTTGGGTGCGTAATAGACCAGGACTTTAAATATCTCCATAGCCAGAAATCTAAGGGATTATTATGTTTTTACATTATTATTGCTCGAGAGCTGCCACCATCGCTTGTTTCTGTTGTGAGGTATACCTCATCTAATAAAAATTAAAAAGCAGTCATGATTATTTGTAGATCGCTTATTTTCCAATTATGATTACAGAAATAATGAAATGCCATACCTGTTAGTTATTATAACAACCTGCGGAACCTTTATTTACCACAGTGAGAATGTCATTCTGCATATATGACACGTGCCGGTAGATTAATCCCATTGACTAAACCATAGCAGAAAATCATGTTTCAGTTTACAGTATGGAACATTATGATTCTATTTCACTTAGTGGTCCGCATACCACAGAATCTCTAATCATATTCTGACACCAGCACAACCTCAAAACGATATTTAGGGAATTACTGATAGAGGACGCAGTTGTAAACGCTATGACTGACAGCAGCGTCACAGTTGCAGGATTGATATATGAGATTTTCTTATTAGTCACTTCAGTGCACGTATTTTTTGACACACAACAGGAACAGTCCACGCACACAAATAAATGCAAAGTCAGAGGAGTCGCTAAGTCAGTGCAGGCTAGCACAGAACCTGGTCTGAAACGTTTTCACTTAAACCCATAATCATAAGCCAATTTCGCAGAAAAAAAGGTTCAAATGGCTCTGAGCACCATGGGACTTAACATCTGAGGTCATCACTCCCCTACAACTTAGAACTACTTGAACCTAACTAACCTAAGGACATCACACACATTCATGCCCGAGGCAGGGTTCGAACCTGCGAGCGTAGCAGTCGCGCGTTTCCAGACTGAAGCGCCCAGAACCGCTCGGCCAGGACAGAGTGAGATGCCTCTCACCAGCAGTAAATGGCGGGAAGTACGCTACTGGTTAACAGGCTGAAGGAAAACTCATCTTTTCAGGAATCTTTTTACTGGTCGATGTTCAAAATATCCGTTGCCCGGCCAGTTCAACAAACTGAAGGTCACATAACGCAGAAATACGGGTTTTGAGTCGGTACAAATTATTTCAACATTCAGCAATCGACTCGGAGTTTTTCTCCTCCACTAGCTTTTATCACAGCCAAGGCCAGTTCCGAGCTGATGAGACGAGGAATTTAGTAAGACCTGCGGCTAACTCGAACTCACCCACTGGCACGGGCGTTAGTATGGCGCGAATAGGTTCAGCCTCCACCTACAGGCTGATGTGAGTTGGAGACATGACAGCAAGATAATCCGTAGGGACAGTAAAGTCGTTTTTTTAGGGTTTCAGCAAACTCAAACTACACTCTGAACACTTGCTTTAAGAGTCGAACGACCAATTTGCTTCCATCACCGGCCACAGATCCAACATACTCCCTCCTCTGGTACAATCTGCATTTTATACTAACACGGTACAGCTTCATGACTGTATCTGACTCATTTTTATACCTGAGTATTAGAATCTTACTCCAGAGCCTTACTTATTTCAGAATTACTATCGTTTGATCGATGATTTATGAGTGGTTTCGACTTAATAAACCAAATTAACTGGGCGAAACAATGTGGTTCCAAAGACCTTTTTAGGTCTCAAACATCTATGATGTACATATGCAGACCGAAGCAACGAGTGAAAATTTGTACCGAGGCGGGATCCGAACCTAGATCTCCTCCTCACGAGGCGATGCACTAACCACTACGCCACCTTGGCACAGTGATTTTGCACATCTGCACAGCCTATACTGACACGCCTCCCTCCTCAATACAAATTCCCATTCACGTGTCAGCCTTCTGCGCATTTCCCCTAAAGTCGAACAATTTTGCTGAGACTCTCCAGTTCTATTGGAATAGCAAATCAGCGTCGAAAGGATCGGGGGCTCCTGCCTGAAGCCCAGGCATATGTCCTTTAATCAAGTGTTTCAACCTCACGCAAGCTAAAATAATAATCCTAAGTATGAGAGAAGGTTGGCACTTAGCTTGAGTAAGATTGCCTCCTGCAATGTGCACACAACTGCGAACTGATTCACAAGGTGCTTCTGTAAATTGAGAAGAGCATTATCAGCCCACTACTTTGCAGTCAAAGAGGTTACATGAACAAAAGTTTTACGTCAACCATTTATTTCGAGGTATATAGCACAGAAATCAAAAACTGACTCTGAGGCATGTACAGATATTGACTTGCAATAGGCGTATTTTCACAGCATCAACACGTGGAGGAATCTTTCCTTGCTTGGATGCAGGCTTGAATTCGTGGAAGCATACCATTAATGAGATCTTTAAGCAGACCTGGCCCAAATTGTTCCACTTTCAATAGCTATTTCGCGTAACTCGTGCAGAGTACATGAGTACGGGGTCGTTGTTGACGTCCAAAAACAACTCTATTCAATCGATACCACACGAGGGGAATGGGTAGATCCCTCCGTTCCGGTGATGTTGTATGCTGAAGGAAGGTGACCAAAAGAACAACACGATGAGCACGCGAGTGCTCCATCAAGATGAAATTTTCACCAAAATGTTGGTGATAAGTCTCACTGTCTGCTGCAGAACCTCGTCCCTCTATCACTCTAACGAACAACAGTGATATCGGCCTCAATAACCGTGAGAGACGTTGGGTGGCCCCATCTAAGGCCACCCCGGGACGTCACTCCTCCACCACACTGTTGCACATGCGGGACACAGAGTTGGAGGCGTTCGATAAAACTCGGCAATCTCCATACAAGTTGTGTACTATTATCAGGCTACAAAAAGATCCGAGTTTAGTCCATAAACAACACCCGACGTCCATTCTGCATGATTCTTGCCCAGCGGTAGCTGAGTCCACGGTGTTGTGGCATAAGACATGGCGATAGCCAGGGTCGTCAGTAATGAAGATTCGCATCACGCAATCGTCTCCTAATATTTTGATGCAATACATGACTTCCTGTAGCCTCTTCGAAAGCCATATTCAGGTCTCGAGCCCTCAGATCAAGCTTTCTTTCACTTAAATGTGTTGGATATCGATCGTCCTGTGCTCCTGTCGAACGTGGACCGCCTGTGCGGTGTCTGTCCTTAGCACTGTCAGCTGTAGCCGATTCCATGTTCGCACTACATCAATTTCATTCAGGTGCGCACGTCTGGTAACTTACCAGGTTGACAAGCATTATGCGCGAAACATGATAATGTGCCCTCGATCACTGGTTGCGATTATCCTTCGTGGCATGATGTATGTTCAGTGTACCGTTTGAGAGACGTAACAATAGCAACACACCTGCACGACGTATTGGCACAGTGCAACACCTTTTTTTTAGCCCTTCCTGAACACGAGAGAAGCTTTTTTCCCTTACCTTGAGTAAGACGTCTGACAGATTACTGATCAGTTACGGCTATCAAGGCTTGCTATTTGCTCAAGGATCCAAATTTGTGATCACATAATCGTGACACACATCCGATAGATGAACACCGTGACTCGCCTCACGTGTCCCATATACTACTAAGCATATGCCGTGTTACTCAGTTGATTGAAGGCGTCATTTTTATAGCAGAATCATGGGTAACCAAACAGTATCTCCATCTTGACGTGGAGAATCGACGAATTGTATGGGGCACTTTGGAACTGTATATGGCTCATGGGCCGATTTCTCCTTTGTCCTATCTCTCCTTAATACAGCGATCGAAAAATGCAGTACATTACATTCACTTGTGCAGTATTCTTTGTGCTAAAATCGACTGAATAGTTCTCTTCAGGATATTTATATAAATCAGATATATCTTCAACTGTCACGTCACTTACGTCGAATATACTGCAATCAATGGCAATCTAATTCCAGGTTGCCTGAAAAGCGCACAATTTCGAATTTAACTTCCAGGTCCGAATACTAATTTATGATTCAACAAATTCAGTTAAATCCCAGTGACAGAATTCTAGTTAGGGTTAGATCATTTCTTAAGATGTTCCATAACAATATTTGCTCTTCCTCACATACTTGTATTTCTGGAGCCAGCCATGGTGGCCGAGCGGTTCTAGGCGCTTCAGTCTGGAACCGCGCGACTGCTACGGTCGCAGGTTCGAATCCTGCCTCGGGCATGGATGTGTGTGATGTCCTTAGGTTAGTTAGGTTTAAGTAGTTCTAAGTTCTAGGGGACTTATGACCTAAGATGTTGAGTCCCATAGTGCTCAGAGCCATTTGAACCATTTGAACATCACCAACTTGTTTAGAGTTCAGAAACTTTAAAGATGGTCATACCTCTGACTTTAAGATAGCTAAAAGGTGAAACGTATTGTAGTTAAACTTTATTTTATAGTTTTTTAAATACCTTACTATTTCCGGAGGAGGCGGTAGATTGTTGAAAATATTGAAGTAATACACAAGATTATCCTTCTTTTTGTAAGAGACTCAATGAGTACCAGGTTCACTTTCTGTATGGACGTTAACAATCACACTTTCATATCTTTCAGATGTTTTGGGTTAAAGTATCTCTCACAAACATATCCCGAAAATTTGGTATATCTAGTTTTGTAGAAACTGGAAATATTAATTCAGTATCAGAAAACACTCTTGATGAAAGACTGTTAAAGGAGAACTTTTTTTATCAACTAAGGCCAAACCCGTTTTCCCCATAGGTCTCTAAGTACAGGCCATCCCCTTCATGAAGTGCTATTGCTTCCGCTTGCATGCTTATGCATCTCAGTTAACTGTTTGCGAGTTTGCTTTGCATTATTAACTGCCTTAAAATCCCCGCTGCACCGCCATCTAATCCTCCAAATGCTGAAATGCAGCAAATATTGAAACAAGAGGTAGTACTCCATCAGATTTTGCAGTGGGTATTACATACTCATACATCATACATTATGAAGCAATTTTATGAGCTGTTGTGAGATTACTGTCCAGCTTCATGAATTTTAGATTGCTTTGAATTGTTTTAGTTATTCTGTTCATTACATTCACTACAGTATTCTTATTTTAAGTCTTTTTATTATTCTATTTCTTCATTTTTTTCCATAGCCACGTTCATTTTTACCCTTTGCTTTTATTGCATCAGTCTTTTAAAGTGGATAATTTTTTGCTGATCTTAGGATCTTTTATGTTCACTTTTCTCAAAGCTCTTTCAAGCAGCGTCCAATCCACTCGATGTCTATCTGACAAACTGTTTTGGTGCATGTTACGCTGCACTTAATGAATGATTCCAACATCACCTCTATTTAGCTGTTCCATCAACTCTGTTGCTGGCCTCTAATATGAGTAGCCACGTACTGGCAGCTCTATGGACCAGTTGTTAACAACACGATTAAGGAGAAATCCACCTTGCTTCTTCCTCTTCTTGCTCATTGCTCTCATGAGTGATGTACTAGAATCTAGAAAATGCTTTTACATATAAATTTCTGGAAAGCAGAAGACTTCTTAGTATGTTTTAATAAACAAGTTTGTCTTGACAGCAAAATATGTTATGCATAGTAAGCATTTTAATGTTTTAAGATCGTCTTCAGACTATTAAGTGTCTTCTTTAGCGATCTACGGGGACAGCAAGCGGATCCAAACGTATGTGTCTTCTATCATACGTTTGGGCTCCGCTTTCCGTCTCTGAAGATCGTTAAAGGAGGCACTTAATGCTCCGAAGATGATCTCCGAAGATTGAAGCCGGTTACCATGAATAAAATATTTTGCTATCAAGACTGATGACTTTACTAACATTAAATTTAGATCGCTGACTTCCAAAATGTTACAAAAAATCATTGCCTTCGTCCGTATGAAGACGTGATACAAGAAGCATGCACTTCAAATTCCCGTCAGTCCTATTATTGATGAAAGTGAGTTACAACTACAGAATTGCAAACATGGCTAGCTATTGTCTAGTACAATTAGATGAATATATCTATTCAACTCTGGTAAAATGAACGTAATTATTAACCTTCTCTTTCATGAAAATTGTCTCAAACCTACCTCAAAAGTGTGTATACACTAATGGGAAAGTCACAGCACCAAACAGTGATTAATGTAGAGTAACTAAATTTTGGGAATACATTTGTCTAGGTAACATATTTAAGTGATACACATTGCGGGATCACAGTTTAATGTAAGCACGAGACAATTCATCAAAACTGAAAAACTTGTACATTAATAACCATTGTAACTGCCAGATTGTTGAATGCAAACATGAAAAAGTGCACGCATTGTATTATACAGGTGCCGGATGTCCGTCTGTGGGATGGAGTTCCACGCTTGTTGCACTTGGTTGATCAATATAGGGATGGTTAATGGTGCTTGTGAGCGATGCTGGAGTTTTCGTCCGATGATGTCCCATATGTGCTCGGTTGGAGACAGATCTGGTGATCGAACAGGCAAACACAAGATGTCGACACTCTCTACACCATATTAGGATACAACAGAGGCATGCGGCAGAGCGTGATCCTGTTGGAAACCAACCCCCCTCCCCACCCATCCCCCCCCCCCCCCGGGGGGTCCAGTGTGTCCACATTGGTTGCTGGCTATAAACTGGCCTCCTTCTAGCCAGCAGACGGCCATCGCTGGTACCGAAGCAGAACCAGTTTTCATCAGGAAATACAACAGATGTTCACTCTGCCCTCGAAGCTCTTGCTTGACACCACTGAAATCGCAAATGGCGGTGGTTTGGGATCAGTGGAACCCGCGCGTCTGGCTCGGATCTGTGCTTGAACTGACAGATTAGTAAGAGTTCGTTGTGTTACTGTGGTGCCAAGTGCTGCTAAAATTTCTGCTGCAGGTGCAGTATGTTGCACCAGAGCCATACGCCGAACATGATGGTCTTTTTCCTCGGTGGTGCCTCGTGGCCGTGCGCAGCCTGGTCGTCTTGAGACTGTACATTCTCGTGACCGCGTTGTCAGCAGTCACGTAGAGTGGCTAAATTCCTGCCAAATCTTTCTTCTCGTAGCCCTATTATACGAACTCGTGCATACTCAGTAAAGTGTTTATAATGGCGCCTTTATCGCCTTGAAATCATCCTTGACTAACAGCAACGCAGAACATTTAACCTCAGAGGTAACTAACGATCACGACCGTTACAGCGTGTATTAAAAGCAAACCTGATTTGCCTTGTCATAGTGGCGCTACTAGCGAGAAATTGGAATAGACATCATCTTTCAGATGTAGAAACACATCACTTCAGCAATATAAACATAAATTTGTAGGGCAAGCGTTTGAAAACTAGAATGGTAAGGACATTTCACATTTTCAGGTAAGGAGGACATAATGTAGCCCAATAAAGCACTAGCACTTTCGATTCTAATTGCCGACGATATTGCTTATGATAAATAAGATCACATATAGATATACCTCTCTATGAGTAACTGTTATGGTGTAGACAGCTTTTACCTGTGTCGAACACATAGAAAAATTCTGAAAGAATTAACTGGAGACAATGGTAAAGTTATTCTTCTCATATGCCGGCCGGGATGGCCGAGTGGTTCTAGACGCTACAGTCTGGAACCGCGCGACCGCTACTGTTGCAAGTTCGAATCCTGCCTCTGGCATGGATGTGTGTGATGTCCTTAGGTTAGTTAGGTTTAAGTAGTTCTAAGTTCTAGCGGACTGATGACCTCAGAAGTTAAGTCCCATAGAGCTCAGAGCCATTTGAACCATTTTTTTCTTCTCATATCAGATAAATGTAATTTGAGGCACGTATTCAGTGACCACGTTACCCCAGAAACGACTTTAAATGTATTCATAGAAATGTGCAAATAATCGTGGAGTAAGAATAAATGTAGCTTTCTGGTTATAACCAAAGATGATGATTTAAATAATGGACATTATCATATTAATTTCGATGAGTATTATTTATTTGACATCATCCAACACACGTAAGCAGTTCTGTAAAGTGGTATGAATTAAGATCTTTTCTTAAAATTAGTTCGGATGGTAACTGAGCATTTCCATTAAACAAGAGACTAATCTTATGAATCATGTGTTGATATCTTGATGAAATATCTGCAGGAAACTGGCATTGCTGCAACAGTGACACGCTGAAGTTCGGTTTTAACTGGAAAGAAAACTGTAACGTAGCCAGATGGTAGACGGTCTGCCTCACTTTTTAGTAAACCAGTGGTCAGAACACGTGATACTGTATACGGCATCAGACTTTTATCTGATAGCAAAAGTGTGGATGATTGGTAATTCATAACCAGCTGTAAAAGGAGACAACTTAATAATTCACATTGTGAAATATTGTGCAACAAGTGGTTTAAATAATCTATTGTTTAAAATTCAACCATCTAAAACGAGTTACACAACATGAGATCTTCAATATTACGATAAAATTCTCAGGGCGACCAACGCATATAGCGAACCTATATCTCCCACAGACCATTACATTCAAACAGAGGCTGTAAATAGACCCAAATCGTTAACCTTGCATGAAATAAAAAGTGGCAGACCACTGTTGGCATACAAATCCGTATGGGAGGGAAGGAAGACACACTTGATGCCCGCGACTGTGATACAGTCCCTACTGAAGTAGCAGCATATATTGATTTTGTTTACTGGAATCATTCATATTAATTGGTGATGCGAATAGTTTTCTTACTGTATTCGAAAGTAGTGGGCAATAATCCATATGATACTGAAGTAATACCAACTGAAGTGGAGCTCTGTGAAGGATCGAGTATTGCTAGAAGTTGACAATGGCTGCAGACAAAAATAAAGTGAAACATTCAATTTCAGAATGGGAAGCTGCACATGAGAACATTTCATCAGTTTAGAAACGTCCACGAAAGGTGCATTTTGCAAATGTGGGAAACAATTCACATAACTATTTCGAGAGATTTCACATATTCAACAGCACAGGATACAAAGAAATAACATTGAGTCGGTTTAACCTGGCTCTCTACACGCACTCCCAGATACTTAATGGATGTGACTACATGCAGTGACTGACGACAATCGTGTAATCATGCACTAACAGTGGTTTTAGATTGATTACTCACTAATGTTACATTTATTTACGTTGAGGCTATGGACCAAGCTTCGATCCTCTCTAGGCAAACCAGCAATTCATTAAAAAATTTTAGCGTTGCGACTTGTCTGTCTCCAGCTGCATCATCCTCGATCAGCCTCAGTGAACCTCTTACGTTATCAACTGAGTCATTTATACGTATTGTGAATAGTAACTGTTCTACATTACTCATCGGACGAGCTCTGGAAGCTACTAACATCTGAGGATGACATGCTGTGTTGTATTTGCTAGGAATTCTTGAATCCAGTCACAAAGATAGTGTAGCATCCCATACGCTCGTATTTTAACAATTGGGGGACTGTGTCAAACTGTATCGAACACCTTTTGGAAGACAAGAGGTCGCTATCTACCACCATATTGGGTCTCGTTCACGAACAAAGGGAGCTGAGTTCCATACGCACGTTGCTTGCGAAATCCTTATTGTTTTTTTACAGAAAAGTCATAATACGCAGGATTTATCCTACTTCGTAGATCCCTTATTACGCAGACACGATTGTAGTCCATACTTGCTTCGTTATCCCAGAGCAGCCAGCCCGCTTAACATTATGTGGCGGAGAATGCAGCGGCGCGTGCCTGGAAGCTTCTGGACGAGGTGGCGCTGTCCGCCTCTACAGGCGCGCAAACAAACACACACATACACACACACACACACAGGAGACGCCTAACAGTCAGCTGCTCAGGAGGTAAGGCGATCCCGCCCCCGTCTGAAGCCGCTTGTTTAAGGATGGCTCAGCTTACGCTACAAGCTGTCCTTCCGCACGCATCCTCAGAGCCCTCTCGCGAGACTTGTGCTCAACCACTCACGCTATTATCACGTAACATTATACTCTAATTCAGGTTACGTCTTCTTCCGTGGCACCAGCACATAGTCGATTTATTCATAGTTCCACAAGTTTAATAACCGTCATTTGAAACCAGGAATCGGTGTGATGCCACATCTTGAAGGGATGGCAGTAACAGTTTATGATTATCATGTGAAAACGAACAGAAGAAGCGAAACATATTAAAAATTAATATCACATAGTTCTTTCTTATTAACTACACTACTGGCCATTAAAATTGCTACACCAACAAGAAATGCAGATGATAAACGGGTATTCATTGGACAAATATATAATACTAGAACTGACATGAGATTACATTTTCACGCAATTTGGTTTCATAGATCATGAGAAATCAGTACCCGGAACAACCACCTCTGGCCGTAATAATGGCCTTTATACGCCTGAGCATTGAGTCAAACAGAGCTTGGATGGCGTGTACAGGTACAGTTGCCCATGCAGCTTTAACACGATACCACAGCTCATCAAGAGTAGTGACTGGCGTATTGTGACGAGCCAATTGCTCGACCACCATTGACGAGACGTTTTCAGTTGGTGAGAGATCTGGAGAATGTGCTGGCCAGGGCAGCAGTCGAACATTTTCTGTATCCAGAAAGGCCCATACATGACCTGCAACATGCGGTAGTGCATTATCCTGCTGAAAAGTAGGGTTTCGCAGGGATCGAATGAAGGGTAGAGCCACGGGTCGTAACACATCTGAAATGTAACGTCCACTGTTCAAAGTGCCGTCAATACGAAAAAAAGGTGACCGAGACGTGTAACCAATGGCACCCCATACCATCACGCCGGGTGATCCACGAGTATGGCGATGACTAATACACGCTTCCAATGTGCGTTCATCGCGATGTCGCCAAACACTGATGCTACCATCATGATGCTGTAAACAGAACCTGGATTCATCCGAAAAAAATGTGTTCAAATATGTGTGAAATCTTATGGGACTTAACTGCTAAGTTCATCAGTCCCTAAGCTTACACACTACTTAAACTAAATAATCCTAAGGACAAATACACACACACCCATGCCCGAGGGAAGACTCGAACCTCCGCCGGGACCAGCGACGCAGTCCATGACTGCAGCGCCTTAGACCACTCTGCTAATCCCGCGCGGCATCCGAAAAAATTACGTTTTGCCATTCGTGCACCCAGGTTCGTCGTTGAGTACACCATCGCAGGCGCTCCTGTCTGTGATGCAGCGTCAAGGGTAACCGCAGCCATGGTCTCCGAGCTGATAGTTCATGCTGCTGCAAACGTCGACGAACTGTTCGTGCAGATGGTTGTTGTCTTGCAGACCTCCCCATCTGTTGACTCAGGGATCGAGACGTGGCTGCACGATCCTTTACAGCCATGCGGATAAGATGCCTGTCATCTCGACTGCTAGTGATACGTGGCCGTTGGGATCCAGCACGGCGTTCCGTATTACCCTCCTGAACCCACCGATTCCATGTTCTGCTAACAGTCATTGGATCTCGACCAACGCGAGCAGCAATGTCGCGATACGATAAACTGCAATCGCGATAGGCTACAATCCGACATTTATCAAAGTCGGAAACGAGATGGTATGCATTTTTCCTCCTTACACGAGACATTACAACAACGTTTCACCAGGCAACGCCGGTCAACTGCTGTTTGTGTATGAGAAATCGGTTGGAAACTTTCCTCATGTCAGCACATTGTAGGTGTCGCCACTGGCGCGAACCTTGTGTGAATGCTCTGAAAAGCTAATCATTCGCCACAGCATCTTCTTCCTGTCGGTTACATTTCGCGTGTGTAGCACGTCATCTTCGTGGTGTAGCAATTTTAATGGCCAGTAGTGTATTGCTATTTGAGTATTTACTCCATGTTTGTTCCAGAGTCGACTGAGAGATTACGATTGAGTAATGATGTTCCTAATGTATAGGAATATTCAGTGATTAGTCAGGACATTACGACCACAGCTCAGCGCGAGGCTGAATGCCACCTGGAGGTGTCACGGGCACGTGACGTGGTAAGGAAAGTATATAACCGAGCCAGACACGAATGAAGAATCATTCTAGCATTCTGGCCACAGATAGGGAAATAAAGTGACATACGTCTGTGACAAAGTACACAATGGTATGACCCGGTGACTGGGAACACGTGTCTCGGAAATAACAAAGTTGATCGGCTGTTCGTGTGATACAACCGTGAGCGTCTACTGAACGTGACTGAAAGACGGTGAATCCACAAGTAGGCGACAAGGTGTTGGACTTCCATGCTTCATCACAGAACATGAGGATATGACGCCTACTCGCTCTGTAAAACGGGTTTCCGGAGCACGTCATTCTGCGCACATTGTTGAATCTGGGGCTCCACAGCAGACTTCTAAGCGTTCTCATGTTGGCCCCACGTTATCGTCAGTTAGGACTTCACTGAGCACGGAAACATTGGACCGTCGATCAACGTAGATGCGTCACTTGGTCGAGTGAATCACGTTCCTTTCCATTCTACATAGACGGTCCTGTCAAGAAATCGTCGTCCGGGCTGTTCCAAACATGCTCCATGACTAGGATGCAGGCCGCTAGGGACTGACAAACGTCTAGTCTTCCATTAGACCTGTGTTATTAGTCAAAGTCACCATAAGAGCAGTGGATTACGTTAACATTACAGCAGACCATATCCACCCCTTTATGCTTGATGTCTCCCCTGAGAGCAATGAATTTTTCCAGGAAGATATCGGTTCGTGTCACGAAGCGAAAATATTAGTACAGTGGCATACTTAACTGATGTTGATGTCTTGGCCGCCAGATTCGTCTGATCTGAACACGATGGAACACATCTGTGATGCTACCTGGCACTGCCTCAGTGCCCAAAAAGTATCAGACCACAACTTGCACGACTATCGAGGTCTTGTCGAATGCACACCACAAAGAATCGCTGCTGTATTGCTGTCCAAAAATGCACCAGCACGCTATTAAGGAGGAGGTCATAATGTTTTAGCTCTTCAGTTTATACCTGCGATATTGTTCAGCCTTATTAATGTGCACGTTAACAAGTTACCGGTTCTTTCCAAGATGGCGATTTCTAGCAAGCTGAAGCGTTTGTAACAGGAAGCCAACTTTGACACACGTGAATGAATCTACAGTTGAAACTGACGGTAACAGTTTTCAAGGCTCAGAAACCTAACACCAATAAGTGTTTCCTTCAGAACGTGCTTGAAACAGAATGAAGTTAGGTTAACCACAGAAAGCAGTTCCACATTCGTCAGTCTACTGCTTTTCTCTAGATAGGAGTTTTAAATAGAGCTCAAAGACAGCGGCCTTCACTCACTTTGTTAGGTGGACTTGGATGCGAAAATATGAGCTTCCGCGATCAAGATAGTCGTCACGTCACATGGACATAGGGTTTGGCAGAAGAGCTTACGAAGTGCTGACGTCTCAGAAAATCTAGAAAATTGACGAGAAATTATTTAGTACGTTATAATATTTGCAAGTTGTGACACCACACCTGCTAACTTAACAATGACGGGGCAAATCAATGAAACCCGCCAGAAATCGAGATAACCTACAAAGCATCTCAAGCAACGGCGAAAATGTACGACAGCGGCTTAACTGTCAACGCTAAATCTCTCCCTCCCCCTCTCTCTCTCCTCTGTCTCTCTCTCTCTCTTTGATCCGCTCATCATTTAATCTTTCTGTTCGTCAGTGAATTACTTTTTAACCATTATCTTGAATTTGGTCTTGCGTTCATGTGTTATTGTTTATAAACTCTTTGGCACCAGTCGTAATGCTATAGCGATCCTGGCGTACTTTTCACATTTGTGAGTTCACTGACTTAGTGACATCAACAGTTATGTCGTCACTGTTATCGGTGTTCTCATCATTGTTATCAGTGATGCCATCATGCTTATCAATGTGAAGCCATGATCCCTGCGATATCCCCTCTCAATCCTCATATACAGTCAATTATAATACAATATTTAAAAAAGTCCGAGATGACAGAATAGCTCAATTTTTTAAGTGGAAAATTTCTAAACCACTCTCCTCCCCCATATACAAATAGTCATCCTTCCCTTTATCCAAACAGTTACACAGTGCAGTCTCCCTTATTTCCAGCCAATCATATAATGGAAAATTTAAAGCCATCCCCTCCTTATATGGAAACAGAGAGCAATTACGTGCTTAATAGCCCTCTCCACCCTTTCATCAGAGTATAATATTAGATTGTAGCCCGGGAAATTAAAAAAAAAATTAAAAAAATAAAACGCTCGTCCTGCTCCCCGGTCCTCTGCTCGCTTCCATATCTCCATCCAATCATACCACAGAATGATATTAGAAACAGGCTAATTGTGTGTTTTATACATGCCTCTCTATAACCAATCATAGTGTACAAGATTACAAGAAGTAATTCTAACTGTCCAATGTCTTGGTGGTAAAGTAAATTTGTGCCAAACCAGGACTCAGACCCGGATTTCCCAATGTATGCAAGCAGTCACATTAACTATCTCGACGTTCTGAGCACACCTCGAGGGCCGATCAAAACTCCCATATGTCACCGAGTGCCTACATCCAGTGCTCGCATAAATTCTGTGATTCTCGCACAGGGGAACGCATATTTATTATGGTCACGACATTTGTCTCGGCGTGAAGTACACGGATGGAAAAAATTGTAATGTAGAGTAACAAAATATCGGAAATACTTTTGTCTAGGTGATATATTTCAGTGATTTACATTGCAAGATCACAGGTTATTGTGAACGCGAGATAAGCCATTGCAAAAGTGAAATACTCGTACTTTAACAGGCTATTCTCCTATGTTAAAAATATGCTTCGGATTGTTATTATGTCCGCATCTCGTGGTCGTGCGGTAACGTTCTCCCTTCCCACGCCCGGGTTCCCGGGTTCGATTCCCGGCGGGGTCAGGGATTTTCTCTGCCTCGTGATGACTGGGTGTTGTGTGATGTCCTTAGGTTAGTTAGGTTTAAGTAGTTCGAAGTTCTGGGGAACTGATGACTATAGATGTTAAGTCCCATAGTGCTTAGAGCCATTTGAACCATTTTTGATTGTTGTTATTCTGATTGAATATAACATTTAAATAGAATTTACGGTACATATTCTCACGAGATATCTGTTGCTTTTATGTAATTAAAACTTAAAAATCATTAAATACCAAGATCTGGTCATGTGGTCGAAAACGCTCTGTTACTGGCTGATGCTCTGGTGACGTCACAGGCTAGGAATAAGACGAAGCTTAACTTGTGATATAGGAGCATTAGCCGAAGTTGCGAGATTTTTACATGCTTTTACCGTAAACAGTTTAGCTATTTAGTGATGGAAAACGCAATTACAACTTTTAAGTAACAACAGAAAGGAATCTTGTGAACGCTGATAGTGCAAGCCCTGCGAAAGTTGATTGTTTATATTAAGCGGATATATGTGCGACGAGGAACATTCTTTTCCCTGCTCCCTGCAACATCATTAAACTATCTCAAAACTAAGGAATTGTACAACTTTTGCAAATGAGTCCGTATATTATAACTAGATTGTCGACTATCAGTCATGAGCTACGACCCAATGCACAAAAGCATTATTATTGGTAGGACTTAATGCTGATTTCCTGTCTAGAAGCTTGCCAGGGTGGCCGAGCTGCTCTAGGCGCTACAGTCTGGAACCGCGCGACCGCTACGGTCACAGGTTCGAATCCTGCCTCGGGCATGGATGTGTGTGCTATCCTTAAGTTAGGTTTAAGTAGTTCTAAGTTGTGGGGGACTGATGACCTCGGAAGTTACGTCCCATAGTGCTCAGAGCCATTTGAACCTGTCTAGAAGACACTTAGGTGTGATTGTGCTTTCGGCGGGAGTTCTGTAGTGAGTTCTGTAGTTGGTACGACTGTAGTGCAAGAAGTCATATGTTCGAATCCTGGAATTGTCATATATTTTTAAAATTTTTACATGAAATACGAAAATAGCGTTATCAAGAACTGATTGTAGCAGTTGTTTCGATTGTGGGATGTATTATACGTAGCTCCATATTAGTCTTAATCTCAGAAGCGGACAACAGGGGATAAAACATTGCTAGTAGTGAAGATATAACTGTACGTGCACAGTACAACGAGATGTAGGACGATGATGTCATACAGGGAGATATAAAGAGCGTACAACATGCAGTTGACACAAAGGTAAGGGCTGTGATGTTTGTGAGTGTAAACTAATGTTAGCGCCTTAGACTAATTTCCTCTCAATATAAGATAATAAACAATAAGGATCCTAGCTAGACAGTACAAAGATAAAAACATAGTTTCTAATAATGTGAAAAGAGTGTGGTCACATTAAGTAGAAAGTATCTTTCTGAAGGTGACGTATGTGAACAGAGATTGCAAACGTAAGTCGTATATTTTTTACTATTGCAAAATCGATTTTCTGTCACTGAGTGACCATCTTCAGTGCTATATTGTATAACTTAAATTGGGATGCACTGTTGTCACTAAGCTTACGGCGATGACATAGACTTAGTGACAACAGTGCATCCCAATTTAAGTTATACAATATAGCACTGAAGATGGTCACTCAGTGACAGAAAATCGATTTTGCAATAGTAAAAAAATATACGACCAATGCTGTCTCTTTTTTCAAGTATACCTGTTATTCTGGTCGTTGTGCACAAGACAACATGGAGTCACAAACGTAAGTGCTTGTAAACAGCACGGAAATTACAATAATATTCCGTTTCTGATCGGTATGGTGAAGTTTTGTAATTGTGATTTGGTTTTCACATGAGACGACTGTCGAGTCGTTTTGCAAATAAGCAAAAATGTTCTTTCTGGTTAGATTCGAACCGGTGATATATGGTCATGGTCTAATAAAATTCGACGATTTATCGCTCTAGAAAATGAGTTACCGAATAATTGAGGTGTATTTAGGGAGAACGACAATTTTCACTAGGAGTTTAATTTGGTTGTAACAGTGGAAGAGCATATCTCGTAGACAAGTTGTTAACTTCACAGTGCAACACACTTTTAATTAAGTTAGTGAACTTGTGTGTCGACGTGGTGGCAATTTGCCGGTACAGAGCAATCACATTTAACGCATCTTCTAGTTCTCTGTAAAATTCGAAGCCGGCCGGTGTGGCCGAGTGGTTCTAGGCGCTTCAGTCTGGAACCGCGCGACCGCTACGGTCGGAGGTTGGAATCTTGACTCGGGCATGGATGTGTGTGATGTCCTTAGGTTAGTTAGGTTTCAGTAGTTCTAAGTTCTAGGGGACTGATGACCTCAGAAGTTATGTCCCATAGTGCTCAGAGCCATTTGTAACATTCAAAAACCACTTTTCAGGAGTTTTTGTAGATGTATTTGTGAAGTATGGTACTACGCACAATTTGTAACTCATTTTCCGAAACGTAAATTCCAAAATAAGACATCGCTGTGGATTAGCATTACGACGGTAGGAGCCGTGAGCTTCTTCTTCTTCTTCTTCCGTATCCGGATGCACCAATTATATCTTCCCTTCCCAATACTTAGCAACGTAGTTTGCTTTGTCATTGACTTTCAAAATATCATCTTTAGTGCACGTTATAGACATATCTGGGCAAATCCGTAGGTGGTCCAAGTCCTGTATTGCTCCGCATTCACACCTATCGCTATCACTGTAGCCCCAGTTAAATAGGTTTGTTTTGCACCCAGTTACTCCAGTGCGCAGCCGGTTTAATGACCTCCAAGTTGTAAAAGGTAGTTGAAATCCTGCAGATCCCTCCTCAAGTAGTTCCATTGTGGAGTGTGGCACCATTTCTTCCCAAAGAGATAGCCGCCTTGCGACGGGCTTGGTGGCGAGCTCTTCAGTAGTTTCAATGAAACTCCTGCGGGATTTCAGCCCGACACGTTGTTTTCGGTGCATATGCATCGGGTGTCGAAGATCATTCTTTTGTTTTGATCTTTCGATCTCGGCGGCTTCTTGTCTGCGGATAGTGGGTGGTGCTATGCCTATGATGGGATAAATGATGTCTGTGGGAGTTGTTTTGAGGCATCCTGTGGCAATACGTACAGTTTCGTTTACGGCAACGTCAACTTGCTTAGTGTGAGCAGAGTTCCTCCAAACTGGCGCCGCATATTCCGCTGCTGAGATACTCAGCGCCAGACCCGTGGTGCGCAAAACATGTGGTTGAGCTCCCCACGATGAACCTGTTTGCTTACGCAGTATGTTGTTCCTGGCACAGACCCTTTTTTTTAGTGTTGTGACAGTGCTGCTTAAAAGTAAGTGCTCTGTCCAGTGTTACTCCCAGGTATTTTGGGCTGTTTGTATGTTTCAGCTCTTCCCCTTGCCACATGACTCGGAGTTTCCGTTTGGCTTGTTTGTTCCTAAGATGGAAGGCGGATACTTGAGATTTACTAGGGTTTGGTTTGAGATTATTGCCGTCGTAATAGGTAGCAACTTCTGTTAAGGCTCCTGTGAGATTCTCCTCCACTTGTTCAAAGGTTTTATCCTGAGTGGCCACTGCTGCATCATCAGCATACATGAACATTCGTGTCTGGTGGCTGATGGGAAGATCGTTGGTATGGATGTTAAATAATATTGGAGCCAAGACACTACCCTGTGCAAGTCCATTTTTCTGTGTCCTCCATCGGCTGTTTTTAGATTGTAAGGTTACATAGTAGCGTCTGTTCTGTAGCATGCATTGCACGAACATAGAAAGGGTGTAGTCCTTAGTGACATTATACACTTTCTGGGTAAGCAAATTATGGTTAACTGTGTCATATGCAGCACTGAGATCCAGGAATGCGACCCCAGTTACTTCTCCTCTCTGATAACCGTCTTCGATGTACTGTGTGAGATTAAGGATTTGGCCACAGCATGATTTTCCTGGTCGAAATCCAGCTTGTTCGTTAATGAGGGCTTTGTCCACATTATCAGCTATGCGTTTGAGGATCATTCGCTCCAGTACTTTAAATAAATGACAAAGCAGTGAGACAGGCCGGAAATTTTTAGCTTCAGCTGGGTCTTTCCCTGGTTTTAATAACGCAATAACCCGAGCTTTCCTCCACAGTTTAGGAATTTGCATTGTTGTGATACAGTTATTCATTAGCTCTAGGATCCATGCTTGTACTCCCGGTCCAAAATGTTTAATTTGCTCAGATCTCAGATCGTCGAGGCCAGCGGCCTTATTGTTTTTCAAATCGTTGATGGCATCTTGTAGCTCCTGAATGGAGAACGGGCGAGCTAGGAAGCTAATCTCCTCGTTCAATTTTCTTTTAATTTTGCCATTCATGATCTTCCTTTTAGTTTTTCCGTTCATGAGTAGTTGGTGAGCTATCTGATCAGGTGTAACTTCACTGTAATTTGGTTGTGGTTCTGTTGGGTCGTTGTTGAGACTTTTGACCAGTTTCCATGCCTTCCTACTGCTGTGCTTCATGTCCGTCTCTTGTAGGAGGTTGCACCACTTTTCCTTTCTCGCTTCAGAGATACCAGACATCAGTACCTCACCTACCTGGATCGTTTCCTCTGAGAGGGGGTCCTTATTGTACAGTTCTTCATACTTTTTCAGAGCTTCCTTGCTGCTACCATGGAGGCCAGCGATATACTGGGTGTGGCACCCTCTAGGTATGCGCCGTCGAGAGATTTTCTTGACAAGGTCTATAAAAGTTTCATATGATTGTATCTCTGGTTTAATTTCTAAGATCTCCTTATCAAGGTCCTCTGTGAAAAGTTCCCAATGAGCTTTTTTGAAATTGAAGCGTCTGTTGAATGGCATTACATCTGATTTGATTACTGCAGTAATGCAGCAAGTTATTGCTCTGTGTTGCGATCTTGGAATTTGGTCCTCGATTTGCTCGATAAAGGCTTCTTTGTCACTATCAAAGCATCCTTGACTAACATCAATTCACCCCGTCCAATTTTAAAGGTAACTAACGCTCACAACCGTTACAGCATGTATTTACAGCAAACCTATTTTGCATCTTCATAGTGACGCAACGGGTGCGAAATTTGAGTAGATATCATGTTTCAGGTTTAGAAAAACCCATACCAAATCATTCTTCGTGTCCCGACTTTTCTTTCCCGGCAGTATTGTATATTGTAGCGCTCATGTTTGTTCGATGTGCTAAGTAAACGCGAGGAAGGACATTACATTAGTGCGTCGAAAAAACACAGGTACTTTAATATAGCCTACTATTTCATGCTTAGACCAAGGCCGCGATTTTAATAAATATGTCTGAAGGACAATGCATTGCCGGCCGGAGTGGCCGTGCGGTTCTGGGCGCTACAGTCTGGAACCGAGCGACCGCTACGGTCGCAGGTTCGAATCCTGCCTCGGGCATGGATGTGTGTGATGTCCTTAGGTTAGTTCGGTTTAATTAGTTCTAAGTTCTAGGCGACTGATGACCTCATAAGTTAAGTCGCATAGTGCTCAGAGCCATTTGAACCATTTTTTGACAATGCATTAGTACGTCCAACAAACACAGGGAATGCAGTATACTATTTCATACCTACAAGAGGGCTGTGGCTTTAATAACTATATCGCTCCATGTGCGGGAATCACAGAGTTTGTACGAGCAATGGACGTAGATATTCATTGACATATGAGTGTCGTCTACAGCCGGAAATCGGGATCTGGGTCCCAGTCCAGTAAAAATTTTCATTGTCACTACTACATTGTACAGATGAAGTTCGCAGTTGTTGTAGGTCGTACAACTGTGGTTCGCAGGAGTGTCTGTTACTTCAGATGTGAATCTATGTCTGAAAACATAGCATTAATACATGAAACAAATACAGGCAGTGCAATATACAATCAGTCAAATATTAAAATTGTGTCAGATCACGTTATGTATGAAATATACATCAAGTCAGGCCCCCTCCCCACCTCCCGCAAATAATAGCGCAACATTAAAAAATCTTCAAGTTGGTGGAAACAAACCAATTGTCTCATACATCCCACATTCGCTCCCGTCCCTGCCTCCAACCAGTCAATTTTTAGTATTAAAATAATGGATAAAAACTGTGTCAAATTACATTATTTCTTTCATTCACGTCAAGTCATACTTACTTTCCCCTTCTTATCTCCAGCAAATTACAGCACAGTATTGAAAAAAAGTCCAATAAATGATGAAAACAGGATAACTGTGTGCTCCTCCGCCTCTTTTTCCAACGCATCAGAGCATAGCATTTAAATAATGAGTAAAAGTGAAGCGATATATGAAGTAAAAAAGTACGTACCCTCCAGTTAAAACTCAAAGATATTCATTATTTTCTTGAAAGTTAAAGATATTCAACTGGGAAGTCCCATTGTTTTTCTCTGCCTCGTGATGGCTGGGTGTTGTGTGATGTCCTTAGGTTAGTTAGGTTTAAGTAGTTCTAAGTTCTAGGAGACTGATGACCATAGATGTTAAGTCCCATAGCGCTCAGAGCCATTTGAGTCCCATTGTTTCCTTGAAAGTCAAAGATATGTGTTACTTCCAGCATAATAAATGACGTCAAGATACATTATATATGTGCAGACTAGTTGTGTGCATTATAACCCCATTCCACTCCTCTTTCCAAAGGTAAAAAATCTATGGATCATTTATAGACACTTATATCTCTGTCTTTCTTACACCAGAACTATTATACAGCTCTGTGTTGTCCGGTAATCATTTCTTATCTCACACATAACTGTATTAAAGTAACGTCATTATTTTAATAACTACTAAGGAATAAACGGAAAAATAAAAAAACACATTATAAAATGACAATTTTACTATACAAAAATTTTCAGAGGGAACTTACACAACTTATACTGGGGAAATATGTGAATATAAGGCACATTATACATCATCCTCCACACTTTTCTTACAGCATCGTCTATTGTAAACAGCATTTTCTTGCAGTATGAGTAGATATTTGAAACAACACCATTAGACAGAAAAGATTTCACTACTAAATCTACCTGCATTAACGAAATCGAAACGGAAATGAATGGCATTTGGTGGGCAAACTGTGTATATTATGAATAATATATCTTCACAGTAGCAATCTACTACCTTCTTGTACTGGGACAGTAACAGTTAAGCGTAGTAAACACACATGTATCTATCATATACTTTAAAAACAACGTAGTGTACAGAATCGGCAAGCACTCTGCAAAAGCTTTTGAGATCGCCAAAGACTTTATATGTGAGAGCGAAACATTCTTGCGAATAGAAGGCCGTGTTCTATTAGAGATCAAATATTAGCATCTTTTACTCTTCCACTGCCTAATGCTTTAAGAATTTTTTTCATATCTACTTCACAAAAGATATTACACGAGGAAAGAGAATATTCCCTTAAGATATTACCGGAAATAAAATCTCTCTCTCTTTGCGGGTGTATGTGTTAAACAGGAACACAAATTACAAACAGACCTCGCTTCTCCACAAAACGATAAAAAGAAAAAACGAACCGAGTTAAAAAAAAGTACCCTTTTTAACGAGCGTGCCATGTTAATAAAAGCGATAGACAACTGTATTGAAGAGAAATGGTAGCCCACTCTTCCGCAAAAGCCGAAACTAGTGACGTTGGATGCTCAGTTCTGAAGTCATCCCAAAGATATTTCATCAGGTTCAGGTCGAGACTCAAAGCAGGCCAGCCAGCTTCAGGAATATAACTGTACACAAATTACTGTTTCACAGTTGCTGCTTTATGGTAGGTTGCACTACCATGTTGATAAAAACATTCATTGTCTCCGAAACGCTCCTCTCCTGTACGTAGTACAAAGCACTGTAAAATGTCTCCATACTCTTCTGCATTTATCGTCTTCTTAAGTGCAACAACGGGACCAAACTCTAACGAGAAATAGAAGCATGCCATATTACCACAATCACTTCCGTAGTTCAGTGACTACACATGGCGCACACCACAACAAACCATTTGATTTCAGTCGACCTCTGTCCGTTGGTGTCGACCTTATGCCACCTCAAGCACTGTTTAACACTGACTGCATAAATGTGGCGACCATTGTACTCCATTGTTTTAACAGTTGCTCGTAGTGTGCTACGATCTGAAACATTAGGAAAATAGATAATGCCTAGTTTCATTCGACAGCAACAAGATGGTGCAAAAAAGGAATGTTTACCTAGACTCTGAGTATAATCAGTAGTATTAGACAAAAGATCTGTCCTAGCACTATTACTCGCTCCATGTGCAAACAACGACTGACAATGGTAGTTTTTATCTGTTCGAATGGTCTGCCCAACGGAGGCCCCAGTCACACGACATTTACATTTATCTGATGCGGCCTGACACAAATTCCTCTCTGTGCCAACCTGTTAATCCCAGTGCAGCGCTCGCATTCTACGTCCACAGTGATTTGTTGGATGTATTCCAATCGCTGTCTTCCCCCACAGTTTTTATCCAATACTCGTCCCTCTCCTATCTTTCTGTCCCTTCTTCTTGTCAGTGTTTCCCGTAAGGGCCTTTCTACTCAGATTCCGCGGAGAACCTCCTCTTTCCTTATCTTATCAGTCCACCTACTGTTCAACAAGTTTTTGGATGTCCATCCCTGTGACTGGAGGTCTGGGAGACTATGGCCGTTCACTGCTGTAAGAAAAAGAAACACTTCCAGCCGTCTTTGTGATGCCATTTATCGTGTATCTACCAGTTTCGGTGCTTCAGTGCACTATCTTCAGACCTTAGTTGATGCTGATCCATATATACGATGCATCAATGGCCGACATAGCTGGTTTATGCAGACTGATGCATTGTGTATATGGATCGTGATAACCCCTTCAGCACCAACTAAGGCCTGAAGATGGTTCACTGAAGCGCCGAAATTGGTTGCTACACAATAAATGACTTCATAAGGACGGCTGTACGTGCATCATTTCTTATAATTTTCAACATTCTTCTGTAGCATCACATCTCAAACGCTTCGATTCTCTTCCGTTCCGGTTTTTCCACAGTCTATGATTCACTACCATATAATACAGTGCTCCGAACATATATTGTCAGAAAGTTATTCCTCAAATTAAGGCGATGTTTGAGACCAGTAGACTTGTCTCAGTAAGGAAGCCTTCCTTTGTCCTTGTCTGCTTTTTGTGTCCTCCTTGCTTCGTCCATTATGGGTTATTTTATTCCATGGTAACAGGTTTCCTTAACTTTGTCTACTTCGTGATCAACTTTGAAGTCAAATTTCACGCTACTCTCATTTCTGTTGCAGTTCATTACTTTTTTCATTTTCTGGTTTACTCTCAGTCCGTTTTGTGTACTCGATAGTCCGTTCATTTAACAGATCCCGTAGCCCTTTTTCACTTTCACAGGGAATAGCAATGCCATCGGCGAATCTTAACATTGACAGCCTTTCATCATGGATTTTAATCTCTCTGTTAAACCACCCTTTTATTTCCTTCATTGTTTCTTCGATGTATAGATTCAACAGTAGGAGCGAAAAACTGCAACTCTGTCTGACTCCCTTTTTAATCCATACACTTCGTTCTCGGTCTTCCAATCTCATCGTTGCCTCTTGGTTCTTGTACATATCGTATAATACCGGTCTTTCCCTATAGTCTGACAATTTCGAACATCTTGCTCCATTTTACACTGTCGAACCCTTTTTCCAGGTCAACAAATCCTGTGAACGTATCTTGATTTTCTTCAGCTTTGCTTCCATTATCAAGCGCTACGTGAGAACTGCCTCTTTGGTGTCTTTACCTTTCGAAAACCTGACTGATCGTTATCTGATTGATCCTGAACTTTCTTTCCACTCTTCTGTACGTCGCCAGTCTCAAAGATTGTAGCACTACCTACAACAGTCGTTTGGTTGCCTGTCTCTCTAATGATTTTAGAAATTCAGATGGAATGCTATCTATCCCCTCTGCTTTATTTGATCTCAAGTCTTCCACAGCTCTTTTAAATTCTGTCTTTAATGCTAAATCCCCTATCTCTTACATATCAATTCCAGTTTCGCCTTCTATCACATCAGACTTCTCCTTCCCTTCATAGAGGTTTTCAGTGTACTCTTTGCACCTATCCGCTCTCTACTATGCATTTAACAGTGGATTTGCAGTCTTAATGTTACCACCCTCGCTTTTAATGTCACCGAAGGTTGTTTTGACTTTTTTGTAGACTGAACTAGTCTATCCGAGGATTATTTCTTCTTCGTTTTCTTAAGATCTTTCCTGCAGCCATTTATCGTTGGCTTCTCTGTGCTTCCTGTTTACTTCATTCCTAAGAGATTTATATTGCTGTGTTAGTGATTCCCCTGAACATTTTTGTACTTCTTTCTTTCGTCAGTTGAATTATTCCAGCTGTTACTCAACGTTTCTTCGCAACTACCTTCATTGGACCCTTGTTTGTCAGCTCAACATCTGTCATAGCCTTTTCTAGAGATGTCCACTTCTCTTCAACTGAACAGCCTACTCTGGTGTTCCTTATCGCAACATCCACAACGTTTGGGAACTTCAAACGCATTTCATTATTCTTCATTATCTCAGTATTCCTCTGCCTCCCACACCGATTCTTCCGCACGGTTCTCTTAAACGTCTACTCTTCATCATTACTAAACTATGATCTGAGTCTACATCTGCAAGTGGGTACAATGCGATATTTGATTTCGAGTTCTCTACCTGACCATTATGTAACCCAGCTGGAGTCTTCCTGTGTGTCTGGGTCTTTTCCAAGTATAACTCCTCCTCTTGTGATTCTCGAACAGAGTATTCGATATTACCATCTGAAATTTATTGCAGAATTCAATTAGTCTTTCTCTTATTTCTACTACCAACGCCATAGTATCCTGTTACCCTTTATTCTAGTTCTTCAGCTACAACCGTGTTTCAATCTCCTATAATCTTTATATTTTCATCTCTCTTTGCTTACTAAATTACCCGTTCAATATCCTCATACAGTGAGGCGACAAAAGACATGGGATACCTCCTAATATCACGTCGGACCCCTTCTGTCCGGCGTAGTGCAGCAACTCAACGTGGCATGGACTCAAAAAGTCGTTCAAGTCCCTTACAGAAACATTGAGCCATGCTGCCACTAAAACGGTTCACAATTGCGAAAGTGTTGTCGGTGCAGCATTTTGTGCACGAACCGACCTCTCGATTATTTCGCATCGATGTTCGATGGGATTCATGTCGGGAGATCTGAGAGGTCAAACCATCCACTCGAAATGTCCAGAATGCTCTTTAAACAAATTGCGAACATTTTTGGCCCAGTGACACGTCACATTGTCATCCATAAAATTTCCATAGTTGTTTGGGAACATGACATCCATCAATGGCTGCATATGGCCTCCAAGTAGCCAAATATCCATTCCATGTAAACACAGCCCACACCATTTTGGAGCCAACAACAACTTACACTGGGCCTTGTTGTCAAGTTTGGGCCATGGCTTCGTGAGGTCTGCGCCACTCTCGAAACCTACCATCAGCTCTTAACAACTGAAATCGGGAATAATCTGAACAGACCACCGTTTTACAGTCGTCTACGGTCCAACCGATATCGTAGAGACGTGGCATTTACTGGAAGTAAGGGAAACGTGGAAGGGAGGACCCACCAATGTAACTTCCTTTTCACACAACCTGTTTATTTAACAATATATAATCATAAATTTTGCTTTTCTTTACAAAATTAACAAATTTGTCAACTGAATAAGCTTTTGCAAGAGAAATCAAAACAAGAACAACATGACAATAGTTACAAGGCGACCGGACCTGCCGCCCGCCCGTTATCGGGTGAAACAGCGGTGTTTACTACCTCGCTGGACACATGAAAACTATATAAGCACTATTGATGGCAAGAGTGTTTCAATTACTCAAACAGATGGCGTAGTTTTTAATTTGTAAACTGTGTGTCGGAAGGTTCGAGGTTAAGATGCGCACCTGTGCTTAAAGGTTAAACAGATTAGGAAACAATTATGACAATGATAAGGCTTGCTTCGAAGCATGCAACCTCTTAATTTCAATCACCAACCAAGGTGCGACTGGATCCCTACACACCCTTTTTCACAATCTTATTGTGACTAAAGCCCTAGTGACAGTTGGCTGTTAATATTTCAAAAGTTAAGCTGATTGTCAGTTATGAAGATCACTCTGAAGGAACGTTTTAAAACCTTGCGTATGAACACTTATTACAAGAGAACTCACTCTGTGGAACCACAAGATCCAGTTAAAAAATATACCAATAACGATCCGTTCTTCCAAAGACAGCAACGCACAGCTTAGTACAATAGGTTGTTCAGATTATAACTAGTAAAATTACAATCAAAGAATTGAACCGGTTAACAACTAAATCTAACGAGAAGACCCCTATTTGTTTAACGGCAACCTGTGCCTTCGTACAATTGTTCCGGCTGTATTTACGGTCAGGAGAGGATTCATTATAACATTAATGATCAAGTTGTTGTTTGTTGTCGTCTTCAGTCCTGAGACTGGTTTGATGCAGCTCTCCATGCTACTCTATCCTGTGCAAGCTTCTTCATCTCCCAGTACCTACTGCAACATACATCCTTCTGAATCTGCTTAGTGTATTTATCTCTTGGTCTCCCTCTACGATTTTTACCCTCCACGCTGCCCTCCAATGCTAAATTTGTGATCCCTTGATGCCTCAAAACATGTCCTACCAACCGATCCCTTCTTCTAGTCAAGTTGTGACACAAACTTCTCTTCTCCCCAATCCTATTCAATACCTCCTCATTAGTTACGTGATCTACCCACCTTATCTTCAGCATTCTTCTGTAGCACCACATTTCGAAAGCTTCTATTCTCTTCTTGTCCAAACTGGTTATCGTCCATGTTTCACTTCCATACATGGCTACACTCCATACAAATACTTTCAGAAACGACTTCCTGACACTTAAATCTATACTCGATGTTAACAAATTTCTCTTCTTCAGGAACGATTTCCTTGCCATTGCCAGTCTACATTTTAGATCCTCTCTACTTCGACCATCATCAGTTATTTTGCTCCCTAAATAGCAAAACTCCTTTACTACTTTAAGTGTCTCATTTCCTAATCTAATCCCCTCAGCATCACCCGATTTAATTTGACTACATTCCATTATCCTCGTTTTGCTTTTGTTGATGTTCATCTTATATCCTCCTTTCAAGACACTGTCCATTCCGTTCAACTGCTCTTCCACGTCCTTTGCTGTCTCTGACAGAAGTACAATGTCATCGGCGAACCTCAAAGTTTTTACTTCTTCTCCATGAATTTCAATACCTACTCCGAATTTTTCTTTTGTTTCTTTTACTGCTTGCTCAATATACAGATTGAATAACATCGGGGAGAGGCTACAACCCTGTCTCACTCCTTTCCCAACCACTGCTTCCCTTTCATGCCCCTCGACTCTTATAACTGCCATCTGGTTTCTGTACAAATTGTAAATAGCCTTTCGCTCCCTGTATTTTTCACCTGCCACCTTCAGAATTTGAAAGAGAGTATTCCAGTTAACGTTGTCAAAAGCTTTCTCTAAGTCTACAAATGCTAGAAACGTAGGTTTGCCTTTTCTTAATCTTTCTTCTAAGATAAGTCGTAAGGTTAGTATTGCCTCACGTGTTCCAACATTCCTACGGAATTCAAACTGATCTTCCCCGAGGTCCGCTTCTACCAGTTTTTCAATTCGTCTGTAAAGAATTCGCGTTAATATTTTGCAGCTGTGACTTATTAAACTGATAGTTCGGTAATTTTCACATCTGTCAACACCTGCTTTCTTTGGGATTGGAATTATTATATTCTTCTTGAAGTCTGTGGGTATTTCGCCTGTCTCATACATCTTGCTCACCAGATGGTAGAGTTTTGTCATGACTGGCTCTCCCAAGGCCATCAGTAGTTCTAATGTAATGTTGTCTACTCCCGGGGCCTTGTTTCGACTCAGGTCTTTCAGTGCTCTGTCAAACTCTTCACGCAGTATCTTATCTCCCATTTCATCTTCATCTACATCCATTTCCATAATATTGTCCTCAAGTACATCGCCCTTGTATAAACCCTCTATATACTCCTTCCACCTTTCTGCCTTCCCTTCTTTGCTTAGAATTGGGTTGCCATCTGAGCTCTTGATATTCGTACAAGTGGTTCTCTTCTCTCCAAAGGTCTCTTTAATTTTCATGTAGGCAGTATCTATCTTACCCCTAGTGAGACAAGCCTCTACATCCTTACATTTTTCCTCTAGCCATCCCTGCTTAGTCATTTTGCACTTCCTGTCGATCTCATTTTTGAGACGTTTGTATTCCTTTTTGCCTGCTTCATTTACTGCATTTTTATATTTTCTCCTTTCATCAATTAAATTCAATATTTCTTCTGTTACCCAAGGATTTCTATTAGTCCTCGTCTTTTTACCTACCTGATCCTCTGCTGCCTTCACTACTTCATCCCTCAGAGCTACCCATTCTTCTTCTACTGTATTTCTTTCCCCCATTCCTGTCAATTGTTCCCTTATGCTCTCCCTGAAACTCTCTACAACCTCTGGTTCTTTCAGTTTATCCAGGACCCATCTCCTTAAATCCCCACCTTTTTGCAGTTTCTTCAGTTTCAATCTGCAGTTCATAACCAATAGATTGTGGTCAGAATCCACATCTGCCCCTGGAAATGTCTTACAATTAAAAACCTGGTTCCTAAATCTCTGTCTTACCATTATATAATCTATCTGATACCTTTTATTATCTCCAGGATTCTTCCAGGTATACAACCTTCTTTTATGATTCTTGAACCAAGTGTTAGCTATGATTAAGTTATGCTCTGTGCAAAATTCTACAAGGCGGCTTCCTCTTTCATTTCTTCCCCCCAATCCATATTCACCTACTATGTTTCCTTCTCTCCCTTTTCCTAATGACGAATTCCAGTCACCCATGACTAATAAATTTTCGTCTCCCTTCACTACCTGAATAATTTCTTTTATCTCGTCATACATTTCATCAATTTCTTCATCATCTGCAGAGCTAGTTGGCATATAAACTTGCACTACTGTAGTAGGCATGGGCTTTGTGTCTATCTTGGCCACAATAATGCGTTCACTATGCTGTTTGTAGTAGCTAACCCGCACTCCTATTTTTTTATTCATTATTAAACCTACTCCTGCATTACCCCTATTTGATTTTCTATTTATAGCCCTGTAATCACCTGACCAAAAGTCTTGTTCCTCCTGCCACCGAACTTCACTAACTCCCACTATATCTAACTTTAACCTATCCATTTCCCTTTTTAAATTTTCTAACCTACCTGCCCGATTAAGGGATCTGACATTCCACGCTCCCATCCGTAGAATGCCAGTTTTCTTTCTCCTGATAACGACGTCCTCCTGAGTAGTCCCCGCCCGGAGATCCGAATGGGCGACTATTTTACCTCCGGAATATTTTACCCAAGAGGACGCCATCATCATTTAATCTTACAGTAAAGCTGCATGTCCTCGGGAAAAATCAGGTATAAACCGGAAAGGAAAGGCGATATAATATCTGAACAAATTTCCAAGCGACAACTAGTGTCCAGTACAATACTACGTGATATATTTACGACCAAAGAGCCGACCGAGTAAAACTCCGAGGGTCGGGTACAAACCAGAAAATAATAAAGAAAGGCAATATAGTGACGGGACAAATTTTTAAACGACAACCAGTGTCTTAGTACAGTACTACGGCCTATATTTACGACTAAAGAGCCGTCGGAGTAAAACTCTGAGGGTCGGATACAAACCAGAAAATAATTGGTACAGGTAGACAATGACACAAATCACCATAAGGATTACAGAATGTTATTCCCCTTTATCAGCAAGCACTTCGGTGGATCCACGGTGCGTCGCGGTGGTTACTGAGTGGTGCCGATGAAAGCCAGGTAGAAGAGGGCAGCCAGGGCACGAGCGGTCGTCCGACACGAATGTTGCCAACCTACCGACGTGACGTCGGGCTGCTACTTTTAGTCGCCGCTGACCCCGGAGAAGTACTCCAGCATCTTTACTCTGTGCAGGCCCTCTTTGCGTAGCTCGTGGCTTCGGCAGCTCGAACTCTAGGTCGTTACTGAAGGTCGTCGGCAACTGCTTTGTCCATGGTGAGAGATAATGCCTGAAATTTCGTGTTCTCGGCACACTCTTGGCACGTGGATCTCGGAATAATGAATTCTCTAACGATTCTTCAAATGGAATGTCCCATGCGTCTAGCTCCAGCTATCATTCCACGTTCTAAATCTATTAATTTCTGCCGTGCGGACGTAATGTCGCCGAATACTTTTCACATGAATCACCTGAGCTGCGCCAGTGCACTGCCCTTTTATCCGTACCTTGTCACCTGAGCACATACAACAGCTCCACCAATGCACTGCCCTTTTATACCTTGTGTACGCGATGCAACCGTCATCTCTGTATCTGCATATCGCTATCCCATGAATTCTGTCACCTCGCTGTATACTTCTTCTATGTCTTCATCTGCTGCTTGTAACTTTGGCATATATACCTGAACTATATTTGTTGGCGTTTGTTTGCTGTCGATCCCGATGTTCACAGTAGCTCACTCTCTGCCCTACTTTCCTATGCATGATCCTACTCCCATTATACCATTTTCCACTGCTGCCCTATATTCATCTGACCAGATATCCTTATTTTCTTTCCATTTCACCTCACTGGCGCCAACTATATCTACAGTGAGCTTTTGCATTCCTCTTTTCTTAGTTTCTGGCTTTTCGACTACGTTAAAGCTTCAGATATTCAGTGCTACGACTCACAGAATGTTAGCTCGGCGTTGGTAATTCAATCTTTTTCTCATGGTCACCTCTCTCTTTGGCATCCGCTCCCGGAAATCCTAATGGGGGATTAGTCCGGAATCTTTTGCCAATGAAGTGATCCTCATGACACTCTTGCAATTGCAGGCCATATGTCCTGTAGACACACATTACGCGTCTTTAATGCAGTAGATTCCATTGCCTTCTGCATCTTCGTGCCATTAATCACCGCTGATTCTTCCGCCTTTTCGGAGCAGTTTTACACCTGGAGGGCAAGACAGTGCCCTGAATCTCTGTCCGCTTCTCCATCCTCCTTGAGAAGGCACTTTGCCGAACTAGGGTGACTTCTTGTAGCGGAAGTCTACAGCCGCCATTGCTGATGATTGTTAGGTAAAATTTAGTCAGTGCAGGGTACGAACCCAGGACATTTTGATTCGTAGTCAAAAGACGCTAACCCTTTTTTATAAAGTCCGAGAAGGGTGGGGAGGGGGTGAGGGACAAAGAGTGCAGGGGTCGCCTTCCGAGGCCTGTCCACAATGCCCTGTTCCTGCCCTCCCATAGCTAAGGAAGAAATGGAGTCATACAGGATCAAGAGAGCTTTATTTGAACAAATTCATTTATTTACTTATAATTATATATATAGTTTTTAATTTTTTTCTTTGTTTTTGTAACCGGATCCTACTACCGCCATCAGAAGCTTCCGAGTCGTCTTCGCGTAAATTAGTGGAGAGGGGACTCCCTCTAAACCATTTTCTCGGAGGATCAATCATAACCCGTGAATCGTCTTTGAATGTTCCTTCTAGTATTCGGAACGTCCCAACGGGCAGATGCTTCCTCGAATAATGCGCCTAAATAGTCGTGTCCAGTACAATGCATGCAGAAGGAACACCTCATGAGCTGTCGCCAGGTGGAACCACAAGTCGAGAACGCTTTCGGGCGCAACTTGCAAAACGTAATGCAGCACCACACCCTTCAGCCAGTTCACGGCGTTCGTCTGGCGGTGGGAAAGTGAACAGTATCTGGCCGTAGGATTTCGTCCGGCGTGATAGACTCTGGTTGTCGTCGCAATAGGAGCGCCAGCATACGTTGTGTAAGATCCCACTAGCTGCCTGTCGCAGCACATGTCAAGCGGTGCGCTTCTGAATCGATGACTGCACAGGCGGGCACAAAGATGGGTGGAACGGAGGCGCTGACGTATGGATAATTTGCCGTTCACCATCACATACCACAGGGAACGAGTTTACGTGTGCTCGTATGGGGTGTGAACGGTGTGCACACGTTCGTCCAGCGGACTGTCAGTTGGTGCTATTATATGTTGTTGCGGGATTGTCGTGCTTGATAAATGCGGTATCAGTCTCTGGTGCTTTGCGCGCTCTTCGCCGGTAGATCCTCGGTCATGTGGCTCAGTTCGACCTGGAAATCTCGGATGCGGGCGACGGAGCTACATACAGGGTGTTACAAAAAGGTACGGCCAAACTTTCAGGAAACATTCCTCACACACAAATAAAGAAAAGATGTTATGTGGACATGTGTCCTGAAACGCTTAATTTCCATGTTAGAGCTAATTTTAGTTTCGTCAGTATGTACTGTACTTCCTCGATTCACCGCCAGTTGGCCCAATTGAAGGAAGGTAACGTTGACTTCGGTGCTTGTGTTGACATGCGACTCATTGCTCTACAGTACTAGCATCAAGCACATCAGTACGTAGCATCAACAGGTTAGTGTTCATCACGAACGTGGTTTTGCAGTCAGTGCAATGTTTACAAATGCGGAGTTGGCAGATGCCCATTTGATGTATGGATTAGCACGGGGAAATAGCCGTGGCGCGGTACATTTGTATCGAGACAGATTTCCAGAACGAAGGTGTCCCGACACGAAGACGTTCGAAGCAATTGATCGGCGTCTTAGGGATCACGAAACATTCCAGTCTATGACTCGCGACTGGGGAAGACCTAGAACGACGAGGACATCTGTAATGGACGAGGCAATTCTTCGTGCAGTTGACGATAACCCTAATGTCAGCGTCAGAGAAGTTGCTGCTGTACAAGGTAACGTTGACCACGTCACTGTATGGAGAGTGCTACGGGAGAACCAGTTGTTTCCGTACCATGTACAGCGTGTGCAGGCACTATCAGCAGCTGATTGGCCTCCACGGGTACACTTCTGCGAATGGTTCATCCAACAATGTGTCAATCCTCATTTCAGTGCAAGTGTTCTCTTTACGGATGAGGCTTCATTCCAACGTGATCAAATTGTAAATTTTCACAATCAACATGTGTGGCCTGACGAGAATCCGCACGCAATTGTGCAATCATGTCATCAACACAGATTTTCTGTGAACGTTTGGGCAGGCATTGTTGGTGCTGTTTTGATTGGGCCCCATGATCTTCCACCTACGATCAATGGGGCACGTTATCATGATTTCATACGGGATACTCTACCTGTGCTGCTAGAACATGTGCCTTTACAAGTACGACACAACATGTGGTTCATGCACGATGGAGCTCCTGCACATTTCAGTCGAAGTGTTCGTACGCTTCTCAACAACAGATTCGGTGACCGATGGATTGGTAGACGCGGACCAATTCCATGGCCTCCACGCTCTCCTGACCTCAACCCTCTTGACTTTCATTTATGGGGGCATTTAAAAGCTCTTGTGTACGCAACCCCGGTACCAAATGTAGAGACTCTTCGTGCTCGTATTGTGGACGGCTGTGATACAATACGCCATTCTCCAGGGCTGCATCAGCGCATCAGGGATTCCATGCGACGGAGGCTGGATGCATGTATCCCCGCTAACGGAGGACATTTGAACATTTCCTGTAACAAAGTGTTTGAAGTCACGCTGGTACGTTCTGTTGCTGTGTGTTTCCATTCCATGATTAATGTGATTTGAAGAGAAGTAATAAAATGAGCTCTAACATGGAAAGTAAGCGTTTCCGATGTCCACATAACATATTTTCTTTCTTTGTGTGTGAGTAATGTTTCCTGAAAGTTTGGACGTACCGTTTTGTAACACCCTGTATGTGGCCCACGGCGACCGGCGGACGAAGATCTCGGGGCGCGATGATCTGAAACAACGTCTCTGTGAAGCTGATGCTGGCCGCGGTCCATGCCAACCGCGTCGTCCGTAGGCATAACGCCCAAGGACGGTTGTTGACGTGAGTCAAACCCAGGTCTCCCGCCATTGGAGGCCTTCTTGAAGTAGTGTAGCAGATATGTGGCACAAAGTGTCCATACGCCGCCTGGAAACTATGGGGCCATGGTGACTGTTAGGGGAAGAATGGGGCGTTGGTCATGTCTGGCGTTGGCGAGGCCGCTCTCCTGTTCGTGGCGTCGGATGCCTGCCTTGTGGCGGTACTGGTAGAGTCTGTTGGCATCGACGAGTCAGAGACGTTGTCGGTAGCTTGCTGCCTATCTCCGCCCCGTTGATCCTCTTCCCTTGGGAAGCGGCGTTTCTTATGACGCTTCGGTGACGTTGTTTCTGGGACCATTTGTCCACCCACGTCGAAGGACTGGGGTCAGCACTTTCGGCCATTGGACTGGCGTCTCGAACCGACACCCCGGTACAACGACGGTGGTGGTGGTGGCGGGCGTCATCCTGAAAGGGGGTGTAGTCGCGCGGCGCCGCCGTCACGGCGTCATCAGCGGTTGAGCTCGCGGCCGCGTGAGGCTGCGTCACTGGCACAGCGTTTGTGCACATCAGCTGCACCGCTTCCACGTACATAAGCGGTAACGCGGTCGGCACCGCTGTCTGTACTGATTTCGTACGTGGTACCTGGACGAGGCGGCGCTGGAGGCAGTTTGACCGGACGTGGCCTTCCTGTCTGCAGCCGGCACACGTCCGCGGTTTTCCATCGTAAATAACGAGGGCTCGGCAACCACCGATGAACACGTACGACGGCATGTGTTTGCGGAGTTCCTTGCGTACCTCTAGGACGCCACTGAGTACTTGGTAGGTTTCATACGTGTTCCACTTTCTTCCATGTAGCTTCCGTCCGTGCCACACGGCCGTAACGCGTCAGTGATGAGCGCGGCCGGGCCTTCAAATGGTAGTGCGTATATGTGCACACTAAGGCACCCGCATACCCGCGTGCTCTACGGTTACCGTGCTGACATTACCGTCAGCATGGCGAAAGCGGTAGACGTTGGTTGGTGGTACGTCGGGCTAGGCAGATTGATGCCTATCAGCTCGTGGGGATCGATATGCACGTTGTCTCTCAAAAACCGTTCGATTTCATAAGGCATGGTTGGGTTGGTTGGGTTGTTTGGGGAAGGAGACCAGACAGCGAGGTCATCTGTCTCATCGGATTAGGGAAGGATGGGGAAGAAAGTCGGCCGTGCTCTTTGAGAGGAACCATCCCGGCATTTGCCTGGAGTGATTTAGGGAAATCACGGAAAACCTAAATCAGGATGGCCGGACGCGGGATTGAACCGTCGTCCTCCCGAATGCGAGTCCAGTGTCTAAGCACTGTGCCACCTCGCTCGGTCGTAAGGCATGGGACGCACATAGGAATGATCGGAGAGTTTCAAAGTCGCCTGGTGCCAAAAGAACTTCATATCTACTGAGAGCTCGAATTCACAACAACGATCGCAGCACCTCGCGCAGCGACTAAACAGACACCACGCCAGCGGAGTGCTGTGGCTCCGATCCATGTTGCGACTGAAGGGCGACTAGACTACAGGTCAAGCTCAAACTACGCCTCTAGCATATAGAAGACCTCTGCACTCATCACCATCACTAAATACAGTGCTGATATGAAACTTCCTGGCAGATTAAAACTGTGTCCTGGAAGGAAACTCGAACTCGGGACCTTTGCCTTTCGCGGTTAAGTGCTCTACTGTCTGAACTACCCAAGCACGACTCAGATCCCGTCCTCACAGCTTTACTTCTGGCAGTACCTCGTCTAAGTTTGGGAGAGTAGGAGACGAGGTACCGGCAGAAGTAAAGCTGTGAGGACGGGGCGTGAGTCGCGCTTGGGTAGCTCAGACGGTCGTACAAACTTGATCCTATTGCCGGCAAGGTAGCTCAGTGTGTTCAGTCAGAGGGTTAGCTGCCCTCTGTAATAAAAAATTGAGTTAATGGATCAACGATGAACTTGAACAAGTGTTATAGGACGTTCACCCCTAGCAAATACAACCATCAGTTACGAACAAAAATGAGACTAAAAAAAAAAACAGACGGTAGAGCACTTGCCTGCGAAAGGCAAAGGTCCCGAGTTCGAGTCTCGGTTCGGCACACAGATTAAATCTACCAGGAAGTTTCATATCAGAGCACACTTCGCTGCAGAGTGAAAAT
The DNA here is from genome assembly GCF_023898315.1 of Schistocerca nitens. Classification (NCBI taxonomy): domain Eukaryota; kingdom Metazoa; phylum Arthropoda; class Insecta; order Orthoptera; family Acrididae; genus Schistocerca; species Schistocerca nitens. The sequence goes on along the minus strand of NC_064618.1, from coordinate 445,905,764 downwards.
CTCATTCACGAAATACAGTGTTTACAACATTATTTTCCCGAATACACTAGTACCATACAAAATGGATCCAATTAAAGCAATGATGAATGTCGTTATTCAGAACACAACGTTTCATTCAACAACTGTGTGTCGCAATAGGTAGGGATAACCTTGATGTTGTGTATAATCAATACTTTAAAACAATTTATATCTGCTGCATTTTTACTAGTTCAGTATCCTAACAACTGACAAAAATAGTTTACAATATGCCTCTTGTATATGTAGTTGTGCTCACCATCATGGACAAAAACCTTTCTTTTTTTCAAACACACTCATTTTATGATGGAGTCATTGTCTCTTTCGAATTTCATGTGCATTTTGGAAATAAAAATTTAAGGCTTACCATGATTTTTTTTAAGAATATGCGTGTGTGGACTCCGACTCAAAATAAGTTTTGGGGAACCCCTTCAGACCTTACTTCTAAGCCTCGCTCTTATCACAATAATGAAAATAAATATTAATGTTTAAAAAACTGGTCTGAACCAGTTATTCTTTTTTAATTTATTGTAGAACGCATTCCCTGTTAGTAGAGAGAGAGAGAGAGGGAGACAGAGAGAGAGAGGGAAACAGGGAGAGCGCTAGAGGTTCTTGGGAATACGCTTACGCAAGCTTTGATTCACCATACAAGTTCAGATATTTCAGCAGTGAGGTTATGATATAAAAACTGGCAGACTCACTTAGAAGCATTCAGTTGATACTGAACCATTGAGGACAGTCAACAACATCAAAAGGGATCACTTGCAAGTTTAGCGAGCATACTGGGAAATTCTACAGAAAGAAGGGTAAGTGCTGTTCTGCTTATGTGTACTGTCATTCAAACATTTTTTGTCATATTTGTAAATATATTTCATTTGACGTATCTATGAATATATGTTTTTTTCACTTGAAATGTCACATAATCTGCGATCTTCATGATCAAGCATACGCGAGATAAGAACCTACAGCAGCAGGAATGTTTTCTCAGAAGAATTAAGCGGGTGCAGAAGTGATTACTGCTTTATCCTTTGTGCTATGAACATCTGTTTTGAGTTCCTGGGAAATATCTGTAAAGAAGAAGCGGTGGGTTTCTTTCTGCGCTACACACAGCATTCAAACATTCTGTTTGTCATATCTATGTATACAAGTGTTTCTTGGATTTAATGTCACAGAATATGTGGCCCTCCTTATCGAGTAGTGAAGAGAATCTGTGGTCCTCCTAATCGAACAGCAGTCTCATCGAGCAGCTGAGAGAAAAATAAACTGCAACAGCCGATGGGAATAGAGAACCTGCAGAACAAAAAGACAATCACCTCAGGTAGGTTGGAACTTTCATTGACTAACCTAATGTACCAATATTATAATGACTGAACCATCAGCAAGACGTATAGAATTAGAGGACGGTGTCAAAATTTTTCGGGCCGGGTCTTCAATTAGATGATGTTATCGACAATGTTATAGATAATAGGCTTGGATTTAAGGTCCCCGGACATTTATTTGATACCTGTTTCACCACTTTCGAGAGCCGTGTTACTCAAATAAACCAGCTTATTAAGATTAACTTGTTCGCTAATGTTCAACTTCTTCCTGCTGAAGACAGGTCAGGAAGAACGGATGTACCTCAATGCAAAAAAATGCGTCTCTGTCTCTTTCTGCTACTGACGTTAGTGAATGGTATTCAACCAGTGTCACAGAGCGACGTTTGAAAAAAATTGGAAACTTTCCAAGCTTTGGTTCTGGCTGCGTACTGAAGCAAATAATTCAATTGTGCGTTGAAGTTAATGAAAATATGGGTTTTTATGCAGCGGCACACATGAAACTTCCTAAGGTAATAGCAGATAAATGTGTAGTCATGAACCTCAAGTCAAAGGATATCGCAAGTTTTAAGTGGTCAATTGTAGCAGGACAGTGTCCTGTAAAGCAAAATGCACAACGCGTGTCTAAATATGTTCTGTGTGCAAACAAATTGAAGATTGTCAACATATCGTTTTCTAAAGAGCTCAGTCATGTTCACATTTTCGAAAATAGAATGAAAACGTGTCTGTAAACATCTACAGTATCGAGTATTCAGATTATGAATGGATGACTGTTGGAGATAAGAGGGAAGACAAGGAATTCCGCGTTGTACCACTCCATATTACTGAATTTATTAATGTTACAGGTTGATAATCATGCAGAAATATGTCATTTGTATCGCATAAACCACTAGACGATGTTAGAACGGAGTAGCATTACTCATCATCAGCGTTCAAGTGTAGTATGTGCACGCTGCCCCTGTTATTTCCGTTCCAAGGATAGTTGAGACGCACACTCAGTTGACTGCACCGTTTAAACCAGCCACGTGTGTCATGCCTACTAACAAATATGAGTTTGTAAAATTTAGAAAATTTAATAACAAACTGAAACTGCCTTTCATGATTTACTCTGATACGGAATTTGTCTTGAACCAGTAGTTAGTTCCAGTCGTAGTTCAGACTCTGGTTTATATTACTACCAGGTGTGTTTGCATAGACCTTTCAGTGTCGCTTACTACGTACGCTGCAACTATAACCAGTGATATTCAGATTTTAAATTATATAGCGGCAGCTATTGCATTGAATGGTTTACTCAACAGCTCTATGCAACAGCTGAGATCTTGAATGGCTTTTGTTAGAAAATAAAACGATGATATTAAGCTCCAAAACAGAATCAGCGTGTTTCTCAGCAAATGTGTGTAACATTTAGGAGGAATCCTTTGCGAAAGATGATGTAAAGCGTCACGATCATTGCCATTTCACGGGTGCATATTGTTGTGCAGTACATGTCGGCACAAATGTGGGTTATAGGCATCACATGTTCCACCATCTGAGAAATTCTTATTGATAACCTATGCAAATAAAAGACAACAGTTACATTAAATTTACGCCTTGTTTCTATTGTACCATCCAATACAAAAAAATAAAAATCTTTCAAAAGAGTATTCCACGTGTGCATTAGGACAAGAGATTCAACATAAATTTCTGATTTACAGATTCACTAAATTTTCTGACCTGTTCCCTCGAAAAGTGTGCATCTTACTTGAAACCAGAAGAGCTCAAAATAATGAGGGCATAATTTGCCGATGATCGAGAATTTAATTTAATTAACCAGAAGCGAATTTTCCCACATGAATATGTAACCAATGAGTCGATACTACACCAGGATTGCTTGCTCTGAATCGAAAACTTTAAGAGTTTGCTATAACGCGAAACAATAACTGAGGCTGAGTACCAAAGAGCCTGCAGTGTATGGAACGCAATCACTTGTAAGACATTCAGAGAATACTTTGATTTATACTTGAAAATTGATGAGCTGATCCTCTTAATGTCTTCGAAATCTTTCACAGTCTTTGTCCTGAGGCATATGAAACGGACCCTGCGTATCGTATTACCACACCTAGTTTGGTATGCGACGCACTGCTGAAAATTATCAAAGAGGAGTCGCAGCAAATAACAGTTAGTGGACAAATTCAGTTCGTCAATGGCATGCTGTTGCCACCAACACATTCATGTCTGACTACGACGGTAAAAAAATCGATGAATCTTTGCCATATACCCCAGTATGAATAGTTGATATAGCTGGGTGATGTTTTAGCATCTTCCCACATCGAAGTTTGCATGACGTCCTTCACAGATCGTCAAAAATTTTGATGTGCGAAAGGTACCAGACGATTCGAACACAGGGAACATACAGTACAATGATCAGCCAGAATAATGTAACCACCTACCTAATAGCCAGTATGTCCACTTTTCGCACGGATAAGAGTGGCAAAGCGTCATGGCATAGAAGCAATGAGGCCTCGGTAGTTCTCTGGAGGAAGCTGACACCACATTTGCACACACAAGTCATCTAATTCCTGTAAATAATGGGGAGGAGGGCAATGAGCTCTGACGCCATGTTCAGTCGCATCCCAGATGCGATCGATTGGTTTCAGATCAGGCGAGTTGGGGGGGGGGGGGAGGGGGCAGCATATCACTTTGAACTATTTTTCAATTGTGTTCCTCGAACCACTCCATCACAGTCCTGACCTTGTGACATGGCCTATTATCTTGTTGAAAAGTGCCACTACCGTCGTGAAACATGATCGTCATGAAGAACCTGGTGTACGATCTTTTTGGCCCTGATGATTCCTTGCACGAGTTCCATTGGACTCATGGAGCCCCACGAGAATGTTTCCCCTAGCATAATGCAGTCGCTGCCAGCTTGTCTCCGTCCCGCAGTACTTGTGTCAAGGAGTTGTTGCCTTGGAAGACAACAGATTCGCGCCTTCCCATCGCCATGATGAAGAGGGTATCGGGATTCATCAGTCCATGCAAAAATCTGACACTGCGTCAACATCCAGTGCCGATGGTCACGTGCCCATTTCAGTCGTAGTTGCCGATATCGTCGTGTCAACAATGGCACATGCTTACGTAGTCGGGTGCGGAGGTCTATCGTTAAGAGTGTTCGGTGCAGTGTGTGTTCAGACACACTTGCACTCGACCCAAGCAATAGAGTCTGATGTTAGTTCCACCACAATTCGCCGCCTTTCTTGTTTTGCCAGTCTGCTGAACCTACGACATCCGACATCTCTAATGAGGAATGGCTGGCCAACTCAAAGACGTCTGGACGTGGTTTCACCTTGGTTTTGCGAAGTGTTGAAGACACTCGCCACATCACTCTTCGAACACCCGACAACTCGTGCAGTTTTCGAAATTCTGGTGCCAAGCGTCTGGGCCACCACAATCTGCCCTCGGTCAAATTCCACACTCTCACTGGTACTGCATGCACCGTGCGTGTGTCTGACTAGTCAGGTGCAGATGCTATTGCCTCGACGGCTTTATATCGATAGTAGGTCGTTGGTCACAATGTTCTGGCCGATCTGTGCGGATCTTGAGGACCCTAAACGTATTCATGGTTTACATTCAGATTTACCCTTATAACCGGAAAAAATGGCGACACCATCGGCGACTAAAAAGCCATAAGATGGTATACGAGCTTAACTTACATGAAAAATAACGAGCCTTACAAAGCCCGTGAGTGCACAGAACGAGCTTCAGAAATATTTCTGTGACCTCATGCAAAATATGCAGAAGATGCGGGACATTAGATTTCCAACATCATGAGAGGTCAGTTTCAGGGCAGTCGCATTAATTGCAGAACCTAAATTCGTAAGGTGTACCTCTTTTAAGGAAAATCTTGACGCCATTGAACTGGCTGACTAAATGTCGCGTTCAACAAACTAATCGTAGTTGGTATGGCGATTTTATATATTTCAAGGACGCTCCTTTTCGATTTCAATTATGTATATATATTGAACAAAAGTCCCAGCAAATTGCGTAGAACTGTGTTACACAGGCACTCATGGACTCATGTATAACGTCAAGGCTACTATTATCTATAAGGGTATGCGCATATGAGGTTCAACACTTCGGGATTCCCAACAAGTAACCAATACGATATTCCCCAGGTGAATAAAAAGTTAGTTGGTTTGATGAATGACGAACTCAATGTGAGCCTATCATAGAATTTGTGGGAACACGTGCAAAAGTGTATGTGCGTGAGGCTGAGTCTGGGCGTGTCATGCGCAGAACAAAACGTGTAAAGCTATCATCTGCGAGTAGGCTCCCCAGTGGCGATTACAAGCAATGATCCTGGATTCGGAAGAGAAAATAACTGAGCAGTTTGTCATTCACTCGAAGCAGTATGTTGTCTGACTAGTAAAAAACCTGAACTCTCTTTATTGGATCAGGTAGACAAACGATATATAATTCACTATAAAATAAACACACTTGCTTGGGGACAACACCGCATCAAAAATGGCGATTGTAAATAACTGTTAGGTTTTTATTGGATGGAGATAAGGGGGCGGGGAAAGGGAGGGTCCATGGGGAGAGGCTTCTTTTTTAATTTCCTAGGCTATTTTATACTAAGTCAATGAAATGAAAGGCATCTCACAATACAGTTTATCGCTACAGTTGTTTAATTTGTATGTACTAAAATCAACAAAGCAAATGAGACAAAAGTTCGGGAGAGTAATTTAAAAGGGTGGAGAATGGATACCAATTTGAGGACCTGACAAAAGTGAAAGAAACGTATAGCTGTTTATGGAAAGCTACAGCATACTGAATAGTGAACTGGACTGAGCACATGCAAAGCGAAACTGAAATTGTTGAGATATAATGCAAAGGTAATTCACCAAAAGATTAGGAAAAAGCCCTCCAATAAACAGTCAATAAAAGAAGAGAAATAGATGTAACTACCTTCTGAAATCACTGCTGTGAAGTCTAACTCATCACTGTAAGGGGTTATTTCATCGTACAGAATAATGTCGATACACATGTCTAATTTTTTTAAAGTTCTACTCAGCTCAGAGCCCTGGAGCTTGGAGCTAGTGTGCCAGCCAGAATCTCAACCAATGTAGCGGAAGGCCGGGCACCAGATGAATTAAGGAAGCAAAAGCGCAAACGCTGCAGCGCCACATAAGAAGATAGTGTAAAGTAACAGTCCGCAACTCCAAGGGACGGAGTGACACTGCAGTAGGAAAATGTTGCAGAAAGACTCGAGCTCGGCAACACGAAACAATTGTTGAACGACCATAGCGAGGCAATACGAGACTAATAAACGAGGTAAAATTCGATCATGCACCCACAGCCATCGCATCATAGGCGTGGGCTTGGCTCTATAAAAAATACGGCCTTCAGAGCTCGAAGACACATCCAGTCGTGCTGCCATTCTGTCTGTCTCACTAGAATCAGAGAGAATGATCCTGTGCTGAGTTTCAGTGAAGATACAACAAGCTGATCGATGATGATGCGCCCGCTACCTGCTTGCTGACTTCAGCGCCGTGGTCTGACATCGCTGTTACTGGGATGTCTTGGATGAGGAGAAGACTGGTATGCGGCCAACCCTGATCCACTGAGGATCAGTTACTTATGATCTGCAAGCTGCTAAGTCAACACTGTCCAGGTATAGCCAACTGGCCGACTCACAAACATCTGCTGCAGTCTCGTTTTCGACCAAGACATAGTTTTCACGCCAACTGACATCCTGGACCACACAGTCCGCTATCTCCACCTACGCGCTCTACGGGCTGTCTACGAGAGCGCTGAGGTGTTAGGGACGCAGTGGACTGCTGAAACATTTGGGGCGAGGGCCACCTCTCCACCTCCACGCAGCCACCAGGACAACACACGGTAGCAACTCACTGACCTGTGGCGCCAACATCTTGACTCGCTGACTGGATGTGTCAGCACTTCATCGCAGTTCCAGGTTACGTCCAGCTGCTGTTAGACGCTCTGAGCCAATTCATAATTCAAATATGTAACATCAATTGTGAAACATCCTATATAGCGTGGTCCATTGATAGTGACCGGGCCAAATATCTCATGAAATAACGAAAAAAATACAAAGAACGAAACTCGTCTAGCTTGAAGGGGGAAACCAGATGGCGTCATGGTTGGCCCGCTAGATGGCGCTGCCATAGGTCAAACGGATATCAACTGCGTTTTTTAAAATAGGAACCCCCATCTTTTATTACATATTCGTGTAGTACGTAAAGAAATATGAATGTTTTAGTGGGACCACTTTTTTCGCTTTGTGATTGATGACGCTGTAATAGTCACAATCTCATTTTAAAAAACGCAGTTGATATCCGTTTGACCTGCTACTGATGTGCGGATTAGCCGCGGCAGCAGCTAAAACACCTACTTGGGCAAATCTCAAAAACGTCGGTGTGGAGAATGCTACATCAACATCAGTTGCACCCATACCATATTTCTATGCACCAGAAATTGCATGGCGATGACTTTGAACGTCGTGTACAGTTCTGCCACTGTGCACAAGAGAAATTACAGGAAGATGACAGATTTTTTGCACGCGTTCTGCTTAGCGCCGAAGCGTCATTCACCATCAGCGGTAACGTAAACTGGCATAATATGTACTACTGGGCAACGGAAAATCCACAATGGCTGCGACAAGTGGAACATCAGCGACCTTGGCGAGTTAATGTATGGTGCGTCATTATGGAGGGAAGGATAATTGGCCCCCATTTTGTCGATGGCTATCTAAATGGTGCAATGTATGCTGATTTCCTACGTAATGTTCTACCGATGATGCTATAAGATGTTTCACTGCATGACAGAATGGCGATGTACTTCCAACATGATCGATGTCCGGCACATAGCTCGCGTGCGGTTGAGGCGATATTGAATAGCATATTTCATGACAGGTGGTTTGGTCGTCGAAGCACCATACCATGGCCCGCACGTTCACCGGATCTGACGTCCCCGGATTTCTTTCTGTGGGAAAGTTGAAGGATATTTGCTATCATGACCCACCGACAACGCCTGACAACATGCGTCAGTGCATTGTCAATACATCTGCGAACGTTACGGAAGGCGAACTACTCGCATTTGAGAAGAATATCGTTACACGTATTGCCAAATGCACTGAGGTTGACGGACATCGTTTTGAGCATTTATTGCATTAATGTGGTATTTACAGGTAATCACGCTGTAACAGCATGCGTTCTCAGAAATGATAAATTCACAAAGGTACATGTATCAAATTGGAACAACGGAACAAAATGTTCAAACGTACCTACGTTCTGTATTTTAATTTAAAAAACCTACCTGTTACCAACTGTTCGTCGAAAATTGTGGGCCATATGGTTACAGAGCGATCTATCACAAAAAACGAAAAAAGTGGTCCAACTACAACATTCATATTTCTTTACGTACTACACGAATATATAATAAAAATGGGGGTTCCTACACTACTGGCCATTAAAACTGCTACACCAAGAAGAAATGCAGATGATAAACGGGTATTCATTGGACCAATTTATTATACTAGAACTGACATGTGATTGACAAACTGCCTATTGGCTTCTGTCTCGGGTTCTTCGGCCGACGTTCATCTAATGATTTTTCTGACGTTTCGCCAGCACGAGTGGCTGGCATTGTCAAAGCTCCACCCTCCATTGCCGGTGGTGAACTGGAGGCGAGCTCGCGGCCGCAGACTATATGTACCTGGCGCGCCAACGTCCGAGGGCTTCTCCGCGGTCATTTCCGGTGCGGTTCTCCTCTTGCTACCTGCGACGGTCGTTCGCTGCAGTACGGGAAGCCAGGATCCGTTTACCTTAAGGCTTTCCTCTTTCTTGTTGAAACTGTTCGCGTGTTTTTGGATTTCTACAGCTTCTCTGAACAAGCACGTGTGATAGTGCTTCTCTACAGCCAGAACTTCCGTGTCGGCGAATTTTATTACGTGGTCGGTCTCATTCAGTGCGTGCTCTGCCACGGCCGATTTCTCCACCTGCCCCAACCTGCAATGTCGCTTATGCTCTTTGATCCTGGTGTTAATGGATCGTCCAGTCATTCCGACATAAACTTTTCCGCATGTGCAAGGTATACGGTATATTCCCGACATTGCAAGTGGGTCTCTTTTCTCCTTCGCCGATCTAAGACACTCTTTGATCTTCCTTGTCGGTTTGAAAATCGTCTTTACGCCGTGTTTGCGCAATATACGGCCGATTCTGTCCGTCACTCTGGGAATGTATGGCAGAAAGGCCGTACCCGACATTTCTTTTTCTGGTTCCTTACTTCGCCGAGTGTTTAGCTCTGTTACACTTCTAATGTAATTTGTGGAGTACCCATTGCTCCTCAGAACAGTTTCCAGGTGTTGCATTTCTCGTTTGAGGTGTTGAGGCTCACATATTCGTCCTGCTCTCGTTACGAGCGTACTAATCATGCCTCTTTTCTGGCTCGGGTGGTGGTTTGACAGTTTGTGCAGGTATCGGTCCGTGTGTGTCGGTTTTCGATACACGCTGTGTCCCAGGTTTTCGCCGTCCCTTGTGGCTAGCACATCTAGAAATGGCAGTTTCCTGTCCTTTTCTACCTCCATGGTAAATGTTATGTTGGCATGGAGGCTGTTCAAGTGTCTCAGGAATTCACCGAGCTGTTCTTCACCATGGCTCCACACCACGAAAGTATCATCGACGTACCTGTACCACACCTTAGGTTTGCAAGTCGCCGAGTCCAGTGCCTGTGCTTCGAATTGTTCCATGAAGAAGTTGGCCACCACTGGACTGAGAGGACTACCCATGGCGACGCCTTCCAGCTGTTCGTAGAAATCGCCATTCCACGTGAAATAGCTCGTGGTGAGACATGCATGGAAGAGCTTTTTCATGTCTTGCGGGAACATGGAACCGATGTGCTCCAGAGCGTCGCTGAGTGGCACTTTCGTAAATAACGAAACAACATCAAAACTGACCAGGATGTCGTTTGGCGCAAGTTTCAGTTTCTTCAGCTTCTCAATGAAATGTCCTGAGTCCTTAATGTATGTGTCGGTCTTTCCCACGTGTGGCTGGAGCAGAGAGGCCAAGTGTTTCGCCAGTTTATACGTTGGTGAGCCAGGAGCGCTAACGATCGGTCTCAGTGGAACGTTGTTCTTATGGATCTTGGGTAATCCATACAGCCGCGGTGGTAGGGCTTCTGTGTTGCGCAGGTTTCTCTGTATGTCCGCCGGCAGAGAAGACGCCTTGATTAATGGCGATTTCTACGAACAGCTGGAAGGCGTCGCCATGGGTAGTCCTCTCAGTCCAGTGGTGGCCAACTTCTTCATGGAACAATTCGAAGCACAGGCACTGGACTCGGTGACTTGCAAACCTAAGGTGTGGTACAGGTACGTCGATGATACTTTCGTGGTGTGGAGCCATGGTGAAGAACAGCTCGGTGAATTCCTGAGACACTTGAACAGCCTCCATGCCAACATAACATTTACCATGGAGGTAGAAAAGGACAGGAAACTGCCATTTCTAGATGTGCTAGCCACAAGGGACGGCGAAAACCTGGGACACAGCGTGTATCGAAAACCGACACACACGGACCGATACCTGCACAAACTGTCAAACCACCACCCGAGCCAGAAAAGAGGCATGATTAGTACGCTCGTAACGAGAGCAGGACGAATATGTGAGCCTCAACACCTCAAACGAGAAATGCAACACCTGGAAACTGTTCTGAGGAGCAATGGGTACTCCACAAATTACATTAGAAGTGTAACAGAGCTAAACACTCGGCGAAGTAAGGAACCAGAAAAAGAAATGTCGGGTACGGCCTTTCTGCCATACATTCCCAGAGTGACGGACAGAATCGGCCGTATATTGTGCAAACACGGCGTAAAGACGATTTTCAAACCGACAAGGAAGATCAAAGAGTGTCTTAGATCGGCGAAGGAGAAAAGAGACCCACTTGCAATGTCGGGAATATACCGTATACCTTGCACATGCGGAAAAGTTTATGTCGGAATGACTGGACGATCCATTAACACCAGGATCAAAGAGCATAAGCGACATTGCAGGTTGGGGCAGGTGGAGAAATCGGCCGTGGCAGAGCACGCACTGAATGAGACCGACCACGTAATAAAATTCGCCGACACGGAAGTTCTGGCTGTAGAGAAGCACTATCACACGCGCTTGTTCAGAGAAGCTGTAGAAATCCAAAAACACGCGAACAGTTTCAACAAGAAAGAGGAAAGCCTTAAGGTAAACGGATCCTGGCTTCCCGTACTGCAGCGAACGACCGTCGCAGGTAGCAAGAGGAGAACCGCACCGGAAATGACCGCGGAGAAGCCCTCGGACGTTGGCGCGCCAGGTACATATAGTCTGCGGCCGCGAGCTCGCCTCCAGTTCACCACCGGCAATGGAGGGTGAAGCTTTGACAATGCCAGCCACTCGTGCTGGCGAAACGTCAGAAAAATCATTAGATGAACGTCGGCCGAAGAACCCGAGACAGAAGCCAATAGGCAGTTTGTCAACAAGTGGCCACGAAAGCCTTAACAATTTTGTGACATGTGATTACATTTTCAAGCAATTTGGGTGCATAGATCCTGAGAAATCAGTACCCAGAACAACCAGCTCTGGCCGTAATAACGGCCTTCATACGCCTGGACATTGAGTCAAACAGAGCTTGGATGGCGTGTACAGGTACAGCTGCCCGTGCAGCTTCAACACGATACCACAGTTCATCAAGAGTAGAGACTGGTATATTGTGACGAGCCAGTTGCCGGGCCACCATTGACGTTTTCAGTTGGTGAGTGATCTGGAGAATGTGCTGGCCAGGGCAGCAGTTGAACGTTTTCTGTATCCAGAAATGCCCGTACAGGACCTGCAACATGCGGTCGTGCATTATCCTGCTGAAATGTATGGTTTCGCAGGGATCGAATGAAGGGTAGAACCACGGGTCGTAACACATCTGAGATGTTGAGAGGTGGCATGAGCCCCCTCTCATATTTCTATCTTACGATTCTCCCCTCTAGTTGCATGCGGTGGAAGGTTTGCTTTTCCTTAACACGCGGACTTCCCACGCAGCGTCTCTCGTCACCCGGGTGGTCCGGTGACAGGCGGGCTCTGTGGAACTGGAGAGAGTTAAGCCGACGTGTGTGAGGCAGTCGAGTGAATGCTTTGCAGACGGCGACATTGTCAAGAGACACGCCCGCTGGGGTGTGAAGTAGCGGCTGGGCTAGAGGTTCCGTTACTTCGGAGAAACTTTGCGAAAACACTTTCTGGCGGGCTACCAGCGAGGCGTGGGAATGACTTGTGTACCCACGCAGTTGTGGCGGGAAAATTCCCGCACTTTCTGCAAAATCAGCACAGAAATTGGCGCCAAGAATCTCCATTGGTGGAATGGTAGTGCTCCGGCAATGGAGTGGAATTTCCGCCGGTTTTCGAGTTGCTGATTGGAACGTAACCACGGCCACTGTCGTGGGGGCGGGAATGTTCGGTGTTCGGCCTGTACGGGTGCTCTGGGAAGTCGGCAGTCGCCTTTCGGTCGAGGACGTCGAAGCAACCAGCCCTCGCCTGCGGTACGCCAGATCGTGTTCTGGGAGATAAGAAGACCGTTTGGTAATGTACGTTCGCAGCACCGGCAGATAGGGATTTTCCTAGGTGGCAATCAGAGCTCAGCAGAGCGCGCCTGTTCATCCTTTTCTAACTTTGTTCTGTCTTGAGTAGCAGCAATTACTGTTGGGTTAGCTGTGTGTCTCTCTCGAGATTTGAGTGGAAAGGAATTGGCTCCACATACCACTTCGTCTTAAACCTCACGATCTCAGTTAGGGACAACTTCACCTTTATAGCGTTTGTTTCTGTTTCCAATTCGAGCCAATTTAATGTATTGTAAATGTGTCATGTGTATTGGTTTAGTATTTTGTGTTTAGTCGTAATAAATCATATTGTTATTTTGCACAGAACTTTCATTCTGTTAATCGGTAGAGTAAACCTATCATTCCTCACTAGGTTAACGAAACTTTCCTTTATTTAACTTATTTATCAAATTAAATTATTGCAGGTGCCAAACTCTTTTCTACTCCACTTGCAGGGCTGATTACAGTCAGTGCGCGTATATTTTTTTTCATCCTTGTGCAACAGCAAAAGTCGGAGTTAGAATAGGGGGGGCTTAGAGCATCATTTGCAGATGTAGATTCAAGAATTTAGTGTTAAATACACTGCTAGCCCCGGCACCTCGCAATGTAACGTCCACTGTTCAAAGTGCCGTCAATGCGAACAAGAGGTGACCGAGACGTGTAACCAATGGCACCCCATACCATCACGTCGGGTGATACGCGAGTATGGCGATGACTAATACACGCTTCCAATGTACGTTCATCGCGATGTCGGTAAATACGGATGCGAACATCATGCTGCTGTTAACAGAACCTGGATTCATCCGAAAAATTGACGTTTTGCCATTCGGGCACCCAGATTCGTCGTTGAGTACACCATCGCAGGCGCTCCTGCCTGTGATGCAGCGTCAAGGGTAACCGCACCCATGGCCTCCGAGCTGATAGTCCATGCTGCTGCAAACGTCGTCGAACTGTTCGTGCAGATGGTTGTTGCCTTGCAAACGTCCCCATCTGTTGATTCAGGGATCGAGACGTGGCTGCACGATCCGTTACAGCCATGTGAATAAGATGCCTGTCATCTCAACTGCTAGTGATACGAGGCTGTTGGGATCCAGCACGGCGTTCCGTATTACCTTCCTGAACCCACCGATTCCATATTCTGCTAACAGTCATTGGATCTCGACCAGCGTGAGCAGCAATGTCGCGATACGATAATTGCAATCGCGATAGGCTACCATCCGACCTTTATCAAAGTTAGAAACGAGATGGTACGCATTTCTCCTCCTTACACAAGGCATCACAACAACGTTTCACCAGGCAACGCCGGTCAACTGCTGCTTGTGTATGAGAAATCGGCTGGAAACTTTCCTCATGTCAGCATGTTGTAGGTGTCGCCACCGGCGCCAACCTTGTGTGAATGCTCTGAAAAGCTAATCATTTGCATATCACAGCATCTTCTTCCTGTCGATTAAATTTCGCGTCTGTAGCACGTCATCTTCGTGGTGTAGCAATTTTAATGTCAGTAGTGTATCTAAAAAAACGCTGTTGATATGCGTTGGATTAATGGTTGCGCCCTCTAGCGGGCCAACCATAGCGCCATCTGGTTTCCCCCTTCAAGCTAGTAGTTTGTTCGTTTGACGATTATTTGGTGAGATATTTGTCCCGGTCACGATCAATGGACCATATATATTACACGTACCGCTTCATCACTTGTAAGATATCCCTTATTTTCAGACCACGTTTTATTTTCTTATTTTCCAGTTTTAGATTTTTCATCTCGTCACAGATAACAGTACCATTCAGTAAGCTCAGGCAGCAGAGCAGAATGCATAGCAAGGAGTACGATTTCAGTTCCCATCCTGGTTGAAGTAGCAGCTGGACCATCTGTCGTTGCCAGCTGATGGTTGGGTGAGGTGCTGTGGCTAGCTGAGAGCAAGCTACATCAGTATATGATACATATGGAAACCACAGTCATTCTGGCTCACAGCGAGTGATTTTGTGCATTAAATATTTACTAATATTGGCCACTTTTTCCACTACAGATATTAGGAGGAGCCTATTGGTCGTAAATACTTTCTTGCAACAATATTACTATTCAAGAAAGCAGTCTTTTGAATGTACATTTGAACAATGTTTAAGATAATGAAGTTGTACGAACAGCTATGATGTTTCATGATTGTAACTGTGAAATCTCGACTGTGCGCCGTAGTCGTCAGTCGCCGATAGGAAGCCTTCCGAATTAGTTCTGTTGTAAGACCGTCCTCTCGGTCCCGGGTTAGATTCCCGGCGGGGTCAGGGATTTTCACCTGCCTCGAAATGACTAGGTGTTTGTGTTGTCCTCATCATTTCATCATCATTCGTGAAAGTGGCGAGATTGGACTGAGCAAAGGTTGGGAATTTGTGCGGGCGCTGATAACCGCGCAGTTGAGCGCCCAACAAATCAATCATCATCATCATCATCATCATCATAATCAAGAAATTGCTAGTTTTGAGTTAATAAATGATAGATTGTTTAATTGTTGCCAGATTAGAGTGTTTTCGTAAATGAACACACCATAACGACATCCGTGAACATAATTGCAAGTAATATATCTTCTCACATCATGACTTAGCATTACAGATTATAAAACTATACTTTCCACAGAATACGATGGTGCTGTACTGCTTCTGCGAGGAACATCAGTTCAAAAAATGGTTCAAATGGCTCTGAGCACTATGAGACTTAACATCTTTGGTCATCAGTCCCCTAGAACTTAGAACTACTTAACCCTATCTAACCTAAGGACATCACACACATCCATGCCCGAGGCATGATTCGAACCTGCGACCGTAGCAGTCGCGCGGTTCCGGACTGAGCGCCTAGAACCGCGAGACCACCGCGGCCGGCCAACATCAGTTACGAGAGCTTTTCGGTAAAACAGATGGGAAGAAATTCTATGTGGATGACCCACTAAGATAATCCAAGGACGGTTTGTCTTCATCTCTTCAAGTGTCGGGTGGAAAAGCACAGCATGTCATACAGTATGTCTCTTATGCCATCTTCTATGATCTCACTAACTAAATAGAGACACTTCAGGAAGTTTAGTAACTTGGGGGATCTTGCTTTTGGGACTCCTCATGGGTTAATCAGATGGTATTTTGATAAATGGCAGCGAATGCATTGAGAGAGAAAACCGATCGCATTTGGACACCTTTTGGCGGATATGTTTGACATTCTCTGAGTAGGAAAGTCTGATCAATTTGGATAATTTGCCGTGGAAGGAACTACGATCTGCAGATTTGCATTAAGAATACGAAGAGTAATGTAGCAAGTGCAACGGAGAAGGAAGGGGAAATGAACGTTAAGTGTAAAAAGTAACTGAAATTTATGATTTGTGGGTAGCAACATTAAAACTGTGCACATCGTAAAGTCCGAAAAGTGTTTTGCGAATTGTAGTAAGTCCCCATAGAAGAAAATATAATCATGTGCAAGGATCACGAACATGTGATGCCTTTCGCGGGCAAGTGCTCTAGGTCCCGAGTTCGAGTCTCGGTCGGCGCATACAGTTTTAATCTGCCAGGAAGTTTCATATCAGCGCACACTCCGCTGCAGAGTGAAAATCTCATTCTGGAAACATCCCCCAGGCTGTGGCTAAGCCATGTCTCCGCTATATCCTTTCTTTCAGGAGTGCAAGTCTGCACGGTTCGCAGGAGAGCTTCTGTAAAGTTTGGAAGGTAGGAGACGAGATACTGGCAGAAGTAGAGCTGTGAGGGCCGGGCGTGAGTCGTGCTTCGGTAGCTCAGTTGGTAGAGCACTTGCCCGCGAAAGGCAAAGGTCCCGAGTTCGAGTCTCGGTCGGCGCACACAGTTTTAATCTGCCAGGAAGTTTCATATCAGCGCACACTCCGCTGCAGAGTGAAAATCTCATTCTGGAGTATTAAATATGTCGAAGGAAACGATTTACTGACACATCGACAGCACAGATTCAGAAAATATCGTTCTTGTGAAACACAACACGCTCTTTATTCACAGGAAGTGACGAGTAGAATCGACATGTTATATCAAGCTGATTCCATATTTGCAGATTTCCAGTAGGCTTTTGATACACATCGTAACAAGCGGCTTCTAAAGAAACTGAGCGACTATGGAGTATTCTCCAAGTTGTGCTACTGGATTCGTGACTTCCTGTCAGAAAGGTTACAGTTCGTAGTAACTGACGGAAGTCATCAAGTCAAACAGGAACGAAATTGGTTCTGAGCACTATGGGAGTTAAGATCTGAGGTCATCAGCCCCCTAGAACTTAGAACTACTTAAACCTAACTATCCTAAGGACATCACACACATCCATGCCCGAGGCAGGATTCGAACCTACGACCATAGCGGTCGCGCGGTTCCAGACTGAAGCGCCTAGAACCGCCCGGCCACAACGGCCGGCAAACATGAACGACATCTGAAGATAACCAAGGCAGCGTTACAGACCATCTCGTATTTCTAATCCATGTAAACGAATAAGGTGGCACTCTGAAGAGACCTCTTAGATTGTTTGCTGATCATTGGCATTTACCGTGTAATAAAAGCTCAACATATCTGTAAGGTTCGAAAAGTGGCAATCGACTCTAAACAATAAAAACTGTGAGGTACGCCACATGAACACTAAAAGAAATCCGTTAAACGTCGGTTACATGATAAACTATACAAATTTTAAGGTTGTCAATGTACTTAAATAGGCAGGAACAACATTTACAAACAACTTTAACTGGAATCATCATACAGAAATGATAATAGGGAAGGCGAACCAACGTGTTTTATTCGCAGAACACTTATAAATCTACTACACTGTGCTTACTGGCCATTTCTTAAGGATAGCTGCATGGAATAGGATCCTGACCACCTAAGATTGACGGCATGCATTGAGAAAGTTCTGAGAATGGCAGCTCGATTTGTTAAATCACGAAGCACGGGACTTAGTGTCAAGAATATGACATGCGATTTGGGCTGGCAATCATTAGAACAAAGGCGTTATTCGCTGCTGTGACATCTTTTCACGACATTTTAATTACTAACTTTACCCTCTTAAATTCATTAGGTTATAGCAGTGGTGTATGGACGAGGGCTATCCTGTTGGAAAACTCTCTGGAATGCTGTTCATGAATGGCGGTCTAATCACCAGACTGACGTACAGTTTTGTAGTCAGGATGAGTGGTATAACTACGAGAATGCTCCTGCTGTCATGCGAAATCGCATCCCAGACCATAACTCTAGGTGTAGGTCCAGTGTGTCCAGACCGCAGGCCCTCCTAACCAACACATGCCCATCACTGGCGCCGTGTCAGGACCAGCAGTCATCAGAAAACACAACAGCCACAACAGACCTCCGCCCTGTCTGCCATTGTGCTCTCTCTTGTAAGCGCTGAAGTGGCAGGTGGTGATGGTTTGACGTCAGTGGGATACATGCTACAGGGCTTCTGGCTCGGAGCTTTGCTTGAAGTAACCGATTGGTAACAGTTCATTGTGTCACTGTGGTGCCAGCTGCTGCTCAGATTGCTGCTGCAAATGCAGTACGATGCGCCAGACCCGTACACTGAGCACGATGGTCTTCCTTCTACAAGGGCCGTTCAGAAACTAACCTCCGGTTGATTTAAAAAAATACACCAAGTTAAATAAAAATATTTTAATATATACATCTTACAACTACATCTTTGCACTATTTTTCTACATAGTCTCCATAGCGATTGAGGCACTTATCGTATCTCTTCACAAGCTTTGAAATTCCTTCTGCATAAAAATCACCCGCTTGTGCCTGGAGCCAGCCTGTGACCGCATCTTTGAGCTCTTCGTCGTCATCAAACCGCTGTGACCCGAGCCATTTCTTCAATTGCATGAAGAGGTGATAATCACTTGGCGCCAGGTCTGGGCTGTAAGGTGGATGGTTGATAACGTCCCACTTGAAGGACTCAAGAAGGGCCGTTGTTCTGCGAGCAGAGTGAGGACGGGCGTTATCGTGCAAAAAAACGATACCGGAAGTCAGCATACCACGGCGTTTGTTCTGCATAGCCCGTCGTAACTTTTTTATTGTTTCACAGTACACGTCTTGATTAATGGTCGTACCACGTTCCATGAATTCGACCAACAACACCCCTTTGGCATCCCAAAACACCGTTGCCATCAGTTTTCTGGCAGAAAAATCTTGTGAGGCTTTTCTTGGTTTGGTAGGCGAATTTGAATGTGCCCACATCTTTGATTGTTCTTTTGTCTCAGGGTTCACGTACTTAATCCAGGTTTCGTCACCGGTCACGAATCTGTTTAACAATGGTTCTCCTTCGTCCTCATAACGTGACAGAAAGTCTAATGCAGAGGCCATTCTTTGGGTTTTGTGGTGGTCGGTAAGAATTTTGGGCACCCATCGTGCACAGAACATACGGTAACCCAATCTTGCTGTCACTATCTCGTACAAGAGAGTCTTAGAAATCTGTGGAACACCAGTAGACAACTCCGACATTGAGAAACGTCGATTTTCACGAACTTTTGCATCAACTGTCTGAACGAGTTCGTCAGTCACCAATGATGGTCTACCACTCCTCTCTTCATCATGAACGTTTTCTCGTCCACTTTTAAATAAACGTACCGATTCACAGACAACTCCTTCACTCATAACTCTTGGTCCGTACACGGCACAAAGCTCACGATGAATAGCTGCTGCAGAATATCCTTTGGCTGTAAAAAACCTTATGACAGCACGCACTTCACATTTGGCGGGGTTTTCTATTGCAGCACACATTTCAAACTGCCACAAAAACTAAACTAGCGCAGGTACGACGTTCACTCGACCACGGCTTGATGCCGACTGACCTGTTGAGTGCGTGAACGCACAGATGGCGTCGCTACTCCCCCCACAACCCGCACTGTGACCAATCGGAGGTTACTTTCTGAACCGCCCTCGTAGATAGTGCCACGTGGCCGTCGGGAGCCCCGTCTTCTTATTACCATTCCCTCCTGTGACCACCGCTACCAGACATCATGAACAGTGGCTGCGTTCCTGCCAAATCTTTCCGCAGTATCACAGAAGCAACATGTATCTTCTCGTAGCCCTATTACTCGACCTCGTTCAAACTCTGTGAGATGCCGATGATGGCGTGTTAAAGGCATTATTGACGAACATCAACTCACCACGTCCAGTATCAATGGTAGCTTGCGCTCGCTACCGTTACAGCGTGTATTTAAAGGAAACCTGATTTCCGTCTTCAGAGTGACACTACTAGTCCTACTCCTATTCGACTGGCGTGAAATTTGAATAGACATCACCTTTCAGACGTAGAAACATACCTACCATCTGTTGTTTATGACGTACGACTTCTTCTTGCTGTCCGCAGCTCGTGGTCGTGCGGCAGTGTTCTCGCTTCCCACACCCGGGTTCCCGGGTTCGATTCCCGGCGGAGTCAGGGATTTTCTCTGCCTCGTGATGACTGGGTGTTGTGTGCTGTCCTTAGGTTAGTTAGGTTTAAGTAGTTCTAAGTTCTAGGGGACTGATGACCATAGATGTTAAGTCCCATAGTGCACAGAGCCATTTGAACCATTTATTTTTCTTGTTGTTGCGATTTCTTTTCCGCCATTGTATATTCTGATTTAGTGTAGTGCACAGTGTCAATGCATCTACATGATGTGGATGTGTAATATGAAACATGACACCAAGGACTAATGACCTCAAAACAGTCAGAAATCGTCTCTCAATCATCACAGAAGTGTAGCGGTGGGTGTCGTTAACCACGCTCATTATATCAGACGCAGTACACAGAAAGACAAATACGGCTGTAATTATAAGATATACTAGGTCTACAACTTTGCTTCCGCCGTTTATTATGAAAAACTTTCAAAAAATTATTATTCATAGTATTGTCCATCGCTGGCCACTACATTCTTCCATCTTTCGGATGGCATACGAATCCCGTGGCGGAAGAATTGGGCGTCTTTTGTGGGAGCCTATGAATCGATTCAATTTTGCACCTGTTCATAGGATCGGAAGTGCTGGTCCGCCAGACTGTATGCCACTGATCGAAAAAGGTGGTAGTCAGAGAGAGCAACGTATGGAGAATACGGCGGGAGGGACAGGACTTCGCAGTTCAACGCTTCCATGTATATTTTGACAGGATTTGCGACATGGGGTCAAGCACTGACCTGCTGCAAAATTATCTTTACGTGTCTATCGCTGAATTGTTGCCGTTTGTGTTTCAGTGCTGGGCTCTAACTCATCAGTTGTTTTCTATAATGATGTCCTGTGACCGTCTTCGTATGTTTCAGTAGCTACGAAAACGTTCTGTCTTCCACCGCCATGCCGAGCTTCGACATAAAAACCACCGTTCTTAAGGCGTTGAAAACATTCTGTGCACGTTCTTCCACTAATAGTTCCCTCACCATTGGTCTTACTCAGCATTTTAAGAGCCACAGCCGCAGATTTATTCATGTTGAAGCAGAAGATTAAAATTTCCTGCAAATGGCGAGAAATGGGTACATAAGTTGACTTCATCGAGAATAACCTTATGACGCAATCACAAATAGACTAATATTTTTATGGCATTATGTTTACAGATGCCTAAGCTTATTGTACTACACCTATGAGCAACCACCAGAACCCTTGCAGCTACTACCGTTGAAACGTCTCTGTCGGATTCCTTTCATGTTAATTTCTTAAATCTGTTGTCATTTACGGCATAAATTCCTCTTCTAAATTTACTGTGGTGTTTCTGACTATCTGGGAGGAGACTGAGAAGTGAAACGTGTTACTTTTACACATAAACAAGAACGATCTGTCACACTACTACACTTTAAAACACAGTTTATATGTAACTCATGTCACACAGTCTCATACGGAACCTACATCCGCTTTCTTTTATATACTGTATATGATAAGATACTGTCATCCTCCCTCCCTTCTGTGTGAGAGGATGAATGAACAAATGTATTTCTAGTTGCATGCTTGATGGTAGCAGATAAGCCTGTCTGCTAGAGAACAGTAGGACCAACGTCGGAACAGGTAGCTACGCTTTCTAAAAGCAGAGAGGTTTCTATCTTAGTATGGTCCAGTCCGTCCCTTGTCATGTTGGTATAGGAAGCTGCCTCTCTGGTCACTTCCGTTGGTATCTGTTAAGCACGCTCGGTAGGAGCCCAAGTCAGTCTGTCCGCGGCGAGCGTCTGAAGTGGTAAGATCTCTGGCTAAGTGCGTGTCTGCTAAGTCCATAGGACAATGGATTTCTTAAGTTCAGCCTAACTGAAAATTTAATCACCTTTATTTCAGGTTTAGCTCTAAAATATCTAATGTTAACTTAAATTGCAATGCAGTGTAATTCGCGTGTGAAGTTCAGAATGTCTTCCGATAGTTGCTTTGTCACTACTTTGTGAGTAAAGTGGAACCACGTGTTGATCAGTAACTCTAACTAAGATCATCAATCTTAAATGCGAATGTGCATGAGATTATAACGTCTCGTCTTGACAATATGTTTCAATATAGCAACTTTTCTTTATGTTCAACCCACATGGGGTGGACTATGTGAGACCAGTACCACGTGCTTATACAATTGTTTGACCCATCGGGTTAGTAGTAAGACGATAGTAACCAGTTCGAGGTTTTTCTCTTGTAAATTGCTTTTCGATCTAATTTATTTTATTTATCAGAATTATTGTGGAGTTACACTCTTTGTGTAAACCAAGTTGACCACGTGAAGCATGTGGTGTAATCATCAAAGTAGCCCTCAGCTATTCTTTTTGGGAAGATTTCACAGAGAGTTAGTGTGAATTTAGTATACCAGTGTGTGGTAATTTTATGATGGACAGGATTGCGCTATGAACGTAACTTCTTTGGGTGCAATTGAATCGGTGAGTTGTGGTTAATTTCCTCTTGCATATGTTTCAACGTTCTTCGTGTGTTATTTTATGAATGCAGTGTTGTATGCAGTCTCCCAGTCTTGGCTCCATATTTGATGTGTTCCGTAAGATTACAAATTCATATTTTCACAATCCAAAATAAGACACCAGTTTAGTTATGAATCAAGTTTAATATGCTGAAATTTCAATGATCAATGTTAAAATAAATTTCCAAATATAAACTGATTTATTTCTTTTAATTTAAATGTTGTCGTATGACGATTAAAAGATTATAATTAACGTTAGTCTGGTTGGGAATTTGGTAAGCTAGACTGGATACCTGGTGAAACAGTTGCTCAGTAATGCAAGGTTAACTTCCCCAGCTTTTAACCCGCTTTTATTGTCTATCAGAACCGCTTTCAGAACAAATTAATTCAACAACATTACACCGTCTATTGCATAACGGCGGAAGCAATGTTTTAGACCTAATATTTTAACACAAGGGTACAGAATGAGGAGCTGAACATTTTAGGTGTCACATAAATCTCGTTAATGAATAACGGATGAATAATTATAAAAGGCTGGACAAAGAGGAACAAACCGTTTAATATTCTGGGCAACCGCTGATGTTCAAAGGCATGACGTTAGGAAGAACTCAGCTATAGTTCAATTCTTTTTTCTTGGCGGTTCGCGCATGCCCGCCCAGACGCGGGAGATAGCTGCGTTACCAGTTGTACGCGCCAAGAGAAGCAGTGCCATAGTATAGTTCGCAAACATACGTTTGGGGGGGAGCGTGCAGTTTATGAAATAAAGCCACCACGGCTGCATTAACCCTTTCGCTGCTACAGAGAGAGACGTGCTCCCTGCATTCCGCGATGTGCGCGATTTTGTCATCATTGCACTGCTCGCCTGTGCAGACACATGGTGTTTCGAGTGCTTTGACACAGTTTATCATGCGATTTGACAAAAACTAATTGGTCCAAAAATTTGATTTTTCCACATCTTCTTGACTGATACCTTCCCCCCCCCCCCCCCCCCCCCCCATAAATGACTTAATTTTGTTTCGAAGTTCAACGCAGTTATTGTGCAGCATTAGATGTAGTAAACCATTGCACGAAATTTTGAAGAGTTTGCAGAGGTAAAAGTCCATAGCTTATACTTTCCGTATGGTCGATTTTAGTTGCCACTAGAAACTTCAAAAAATTACATTCAAACGAATATAATTCATGAAGTAAGACACTTCGATATTGTTTTTAAACAAAGAAAATATTAAGTACCGAGCAAGGAACCTTTCGCTTAGAAGCCATACACTTTAACCACGACGCTACCGCTGCTTGTCGTTCAATATAGCACCCGGAGGACTTTAAAATATCACGTAAAATACCGACAAACACTGTTGGTATGACTGTGAATTACTCACGTTTCGTCAACGTACAATAGGAAATAAACAATTACTGCTGTACTTTATTGCGAAAAAGCGGTTAGTGAGAATGATACAAACACCTTTCCTTGCTATCGCCTGAGTTAGAAGGCTTATTGCTTGTCTGGTTTAATTAATTAATAGAATATGAAGCAAGTGGTATAAAGAATGATTTTTTCAAACTTTCTATAAAAGTAAGTCTGCTTTCAAGACACTGCTTTTGTTCAATTACTTTATTTATGACTGAACGTTTCTAAAACTGAAGACACTCGTCCGTGCTCTGCACTGCAGTCGAGCTCTGGCAACGTCGTTCTCTGTTCATTGGCTGACTGTGTTTTGTGACGTCACATGCACAGAACGAACCTAAACTCGGCCGCCGTCATAAATGACGCGCACTTTAATAGCTGGTAAAAGCTGTAAGTGTAGTTCTTCCTAACACCTTGAAAAGGGAAACAACTGTTGAAGATGCTGGTGCTCCGTGGTCACGAAGCACCTCACAGTACTTCTTCTTAGGACACTAAGAAGTGGTCCCCGGTCCCACAGCTTGGCGTGTCGCAGCCGGCGGCTCTGCGCCCCAGGAAGCTCAGAACTGGGGCTGCCGGCGACTGCGGGCTGGAGAGCGTGGAGTGCTGGCTCGTGTCGCATCTCCCCGGTCTCAGCTGGTGGCCGCCGCCCCCTGCAGAGCCACGAGGACACGCGTACTTCCGCACGCCTTTCAGCTGCCCCTGGACCTTAATGGTCCCGAGGGAAGAAAGAACGGACCAACAGTTCACAGCTCGTGGCCCAACAGTTGCTGCGTCTATCTCCCGTGATCCATGGATCGATTCTTGACAATGGGGATTTTCTCCACTGAGGGACCGAAAGTTTGTGTTGGACTCGTCATTTCACCTCACGATCGACGCGCAAGTCGACAAATTGCCGTCAAGTAGAAAGATTTCCATTACGTGGCCAAATTACCCAGACGCTATGTGTGGCTAGTAATAGGACCTACCAAATAGTCATTTCATTTCACTGACAAACACACTGTTATGCTAGAGAATAGCACGTTTCCTAATAGTGATCAGTCAGTTCACCGGTTTGACGCTGCCAGCCATATACGACGGTCGTTCAACAAGTAGAGCAACACTTTTTTTTTCTCGGTCAGTTTCGACAATTGCTGTGGGACATCGTAGAATATTCCCGCCTCAGCCAATAGGTGGTGACGCTTTACGTAGCCTTAAAAATGGCGTCTGCAACGGAGGTGGGTTCCAAGATGAGAGCTGTCATTGAGTTTCTTTTGGAGGAGAACCAGAGCGTCGTAGATATTCATAAATGCTTGCAGAATGTCTCCAGAGACCTGGCAGTCAACAAAATCACAGTGAGTCATTGGAGGAAGTGTCTGTCATCATCGCAACAAGGTCGCGCAAACCGGTCCAATCTGCCACATGCTGGTTAGCCACACATAGTTGTGACTCCTGCAGCGTTGGAACGTGTGAACACTCTGATTTGTGGTGATCGACGGATCGCAATGAAACACCCTGCTGCTCAGCTGGACATCTCTGTTGGTAGTGTTGACAAACTCGTCCACGAATTAGGGTGCTCAAAGCTGTGTCTTCGCTGGATTCCTCGCAAGCAGAAGACCATAAACTTCCATCTGTTGGGCCCAATAGGTGGATGATGGGGAGGTTACTGATCCAGCAAGACGTTGGCTCTGACGTCCACAAGAAGGGTGATTGTGGACGCACAGGCCCTTCCAATAAGGTGGCGTAAGCCCGTTGCATTGAACTGAGATTATGTTGATAAAAAGGATTTTGTAACCAAAAGAGTGGGAGTTAATATGGTGTATTGGGACCCTGAATAAAACCAAACTACTTTCAGAAAAAAAGTGTCGCATTTCTGTCTTTTATCACAGCCATCACTGTGTGCACGCAACATCGCCACCAATTTTGTGTTACGTTTTGTTCTCTTACTTCTAAGTAGATTTAATCTTCACTGCTCCTTATGCTGCAAAACTGGCTAGTCTTGAATCCCTGAGTGTCTGTCCACACTTCCTGTAGTTGCTTCTGGTAACTTATTCGCAGGTTTTTTTTTTGTTTTTGTTTATACTGTACTTCACATGACTAATATAGCTACAACAGTGTCCAAACGCATGGTGTGTCCAATAAATACGTTTGAGAACATGATGTAGAAAAGTAGTTGCAGTAAAAGGATAATAACGCTTCGTTATGCACACAACTATGTCCAAAAGATGTAGTCATAAAGTGTTACACAAAAAGATAACAGCGATCGTTAGATATGTCTGACGCCTATGTTCGCCAGCAACCTAACTCGCACTCTAAGATGTAGTCCGAAAGTCCTCGGCTGCTCCCGCCCGACGCCTTTCAGTCGAGCGTGCTAGTGCTTGTTTTCTGTCTTCATATCAAAGCATCGTAGTCCTCTGATTGGCTTCCACAGTAGCACTAGGCTGTCTCGAATGGCGTGCCTCGGATGGGGCAAATTCTTTGCATTGTGAGATCCAAACAGAGTCCATGCAGCCGAAATTCGAGTTGAGAGCATGAGCAAGAAGGCGTTGTTTGACCAGCTTCAGTGCGGTGTTAACGTTTCGATCATGGTTTACGGACCAACTATGCCGATCTTCCGTTTCAACTTGCTGTTTCACTTACTTCGGCGAGATTGCTGCATCTTTTGACATAATTAGCATGTTTCACATATATCACGTTCACTTCATACATATCATGTTACATGTTTATGCCAAGTAATTTCTCACGTCGCCTATTTGTTTAAACTGTAATGAAAACAAACTCTTCTTCGTGGTGAGATAGAAACAGTGTTGTTGGTAACATCAGTTTTCGATGTACACATTGGCGGTAAGTGAATCCTATTTCTCTCTCAATTAAAGAAGCGGGGAGCGATATTTTTTCTTATAATGAAAGCCTTTTACCTGCCGTTTCGCCTGCGTTTATGGTTGGCACATATACTGAACACTCCTCATACTCCCCCACCCCGCCTCCCTCTCTTCCTCTCTCTGTCTGCTCACATCTTATGCCGTTCCCTATCTTTCTCCCCACTCTCTCTATCTCATCTCCTCCTCCCCCTCTCCTTGTCCATGTTCTCCACCTGCTCTGTCTTACCACATCTTCCTCCCCTCCTTCTGACCATGATGTCTAGCCCTTATTTCTTCATATTTCCTTCCCAACCTGTCCACTATCCCTCAGTACCTTCCACCTGGCTCGTGCATCTCCCCCTACAACCCTTTGGCTACCCATTTCCTCTCCCTCGCCCTCTCAGCCCACACCATGCACGTCTTTGCTCTGTCCATCTTCTCCTGTATCCATTTCTACCTG
Organism: Schistocerca nitens; assembly: GCF_023898315.1. NCBI lineage: Eukaryota > Metazoa > Arthropoda > Insecta > Orthoptera > Acrididae > Schistocerca > Schistocerca nitens. The sequence continues at coordinate 445,878,276 of NC_064618.1, read as the reverse complement.
TCCCTAGCTTCGCTCATCAGCACATGTGCTTCCTAGGGCAATACAGTTAAGTAAAGCAGGCTGGTACTACTCCCACAACACATTTTTAATCCAGCGCAGGCTACACATAAGGTGTTTGAAAATCATTTATTTGCCCCTGTCACGCTGGTCACTAAGCGAAGCAGGTCGAGGAAGCAGGCTGATACTACTCTAACGCACATCATGCTGGGCAGCCTACATCTCGGGGCCCAGAAAAACAAGGTAAGTCAGTAAGCAAAATTGGCGCATTTCGCTGACTGAGAACAAACAGGTGACAAGGTGTTGGACTTCCATGCTTCATCACAGAACATGCGAATAGGAAGCCTACCCCCTCTGTAAAACGAGTTTCCGGAGCACGTCAGTCTACGCACATTGTTGAATCTGGGGCGGCGGACGCTGTGGCCGAGCGTTTCTAGGCGCTTCAGTCCGGAACCGCACTGCTCCTACGGTCGCAGGTTCGAATCCTGCCTCGGGCATGGATGCGTCTGATGTCCTTAGGTTGGTTAGGTTTAAGTAGCTTTAAGTCTAGGGGACTGATAACCTCAGCTGTTAAGTCCCATAGTGCTTAGAGCCATTTGAATCATTTGAATCTGGGGCTCCATAGCAGACCGCTAAGTGTTCACATGTTGGCCCCACATTATCGTCAGCTAGGACTTCAGTGTGCACGGAAACATTGGACCGTGGATCAAATCAGAAGACGTTCTTTCTCATTCTACGTAGACGGTAGTGTCAAGAAACAGTCGTCTAGGCTGTTCGAAACATACACCATGACAAGGATGCAGGCCGCTAGGGGCAGTATTACGCTCAGCGGACAAACGCCTAGTCTTCCATGAGACCTGTGGGATTGGTAAAAGGCACCATAAGAGCCGTGTATTACGTTAACGTTCTAGCGGACCATATGCATTGAGAATCCGCGTTTCGTGACTATATGGTGTGCAATGTCCAGTCACAGAATAATCGGTCCGATGTTCGTTGATAGCATGGTGTCTACCGAACGGTACATGAAGATTTTGGAAGATGGTTTCATCCCCGTTATCCAACAAAGTGACCCTAATTTCGCCAAGATGTGGTTCACACAAGACAGAGCTCGACCCCATCGAATCCGTAGTGTTTGATGTCCTGGAGAACCACTTTGAGATCGCATTCTGGCTCTTGTGTACCCAGAGGCCAGTAGTATAGGCCTCGGTTGGTCGCCATATTCTCCGGATCTCAACACAAGCGAGTCCTTTTTGTGGGGCTATATTAAAGGCAAGGTCTACAGCAATAACTCCAAAACCATTTCTGAGCTGAAAAAAGCCATTCAGGAGGTCATTGACAGCATCGATATTCCGACACTTCAGCGGGTCATGCAGAATTTCGCTATTCGTCTGCGCCACATCATCGCCAATGATGGAAGGCATATCGAACATGCCATAACCTAAATCCGAATAATTATAGTGACGTTTACATTTTTAATAAAATATGTACACATCGCAGTTTGTTACTAACTTAAGCTTTTTCCATATTATTCAATAACTGTCAGCCTATATAAAAGAGGTTTTTCAGTCCATCGATATATAGTCTGGTTTGACAATTTCTGTGTAGAATTTAATACTATTTGTGACCTCCAACATGGGGTTGCCTTACATTTATCGAATGTTTAAGTACTGGAATCTTTTTTAATACAGTTTGGTACTCATCTTTCTGTGCTATTAGAGGGTTCCTTTTGTCCAATTTGCAGCCACATATCTTTCACTTTTTATTATTTCACCAGACAAAGAAGTGCACTTCTCTTACGTCACCACATATTAGCCTACTGTCTTTCATAGCATTTACAAATGTCAGCTAATTGTAGAGTCAAAATTTGCTGATACCTGCACGATCAACAATAGCGATAGATCAATCTCTTCAACATAATATTCGTCATTGTTTGTTATATGTTGAAAGTTTTTATTCTGTGTGCTTAATTTCATTGTATTCACGTGGCAAATAGATTGTCTAACAAGATTTTTGTGTTTAAGACAAAACCCATTACAGAGTCATGCATTAATACAACAGTACTACTGGTTAAACCCTGTGGATAATAGTATTTCAGAAACTTTTAAATATAATTCCCTGCTGCACATGCAGAAGTACCACTGTCGTTGAGTGTTATCAGAGACAACCGCCTTAAGACTGGCTAAAAATCGAGGAATGATTTAGTTCAATATTTTAATTGGTACTTCGGTTACATTTCGAAAGACGATGTTAGGCTTTTAATTGTATAATGTCTGTAGTGATTCCTTTTCTTGCAGGCATCTTATGATTATTCAGACGTAAATTACCCACCTTCACTGGAAATTGTAATTACCTATATGCAGAATTCTGTCAGAAGAACCCAGAAGATATGTGTGATTCTTGTGCAGACTATGGAATAATCCTACCTATTGAATCTTCATGACAGATGAATGCGGCTTAAGAAACACAAGGAAACATTGTGTGAATATATTCCAATATCAACATTTTACGTTTTAGAAAGAGATGGGTGGAGGCTTGCACGCACAAAAACGTTACTAATGATACTGATTTTAAACGTGTAATACACTGATCGCGCTTCATTTTTATGTTCCACCAGAATTCTGATATCTCATTCGGTAAACAACGTAGGAACGTGGTAGGAACGTGGCTACGACGTTGTAAATGTCCCCTCATTGGTAGATAATAGCGGATTACCAGGACGCTCTAAATATAGCAATCAGTGTGGGTGAAGCTTTCGCAAGTACAGACGCACAGCATAATTAGGGTAGACTCCGTTTTGGCTGATTTGTCGAAAACGCAAATTCTTCTCCTTAGGGAAATAAGCTAACGCAGTAGTTGTAGTTGTTGTGGTCTTCAGTCCAGAGATTGGTACGGTGCAGCCCTCCACGCTACTCTATCCTGTGCAAGTCTCTTCATCTCAGAGTAACTACTGCAGCCTACATCCTTCTGAATCTGCTTAGTGTATTTATTCCTAGGTCTCCCTTTACGATTTTTATCCTCCGCACTTCCCTCCAATGCTAACCGATGATCCCTTGATACCACAGAACGTGTCCTACCAACCGATCCCTTCTTCTAGTCGAGTTGTGCCACAAATCCTCTTCTCCCAAATTCTGTTCAGTACTTCCTCATTAGTTACGTGATATACACATCTAAACTTCATCATTCTTCCGCAGCACCACATTTCTAAAGCTTCTATACTCATCTTATCAAAATTATTTATCGTCCATGTTTCACTTCCATACATAGCTACAATCCACACAAATATTTTCATAGAAGACTTCCTGACTCTTAAATCTATACTCGATGTTAACAAATTTCTCTTCTTCAGAAACGCTTTTCTTGCCATTGCCAGTCTATATTTTAGATCCTCCCTACTGCGACCATCATCAGTTATTTTGCTGCCCCCATAGCAAAACTCATCCACCACCTTGTCTCATTTCCTAATCTAATTCCCTCAGCATCACCTGATTTATTCGACTACATTCCATTACCCTCGTTTTGATTTTCTTGATGTTCATCACATATCCTCCTTTCAAGACGCTCTCCATTCCGTTCAACTGCTCTTCCAGGTCCTTTCCCGTCTCTGACAGAATTACAAAGTCATCGGCAAGCCTCAAAGTTTTTATTTCTTCACCATGAATTTTAATTTTTCTTTTATTTTCTTTACGGCTTGATCAATATACAGATTGAATAACATCTGGTATAGGGTACAATCCTGTCACACACCTTTCCCAACCACTGCTTTCCTTTCATGTCCCTCGACTCTTATAACTGCCATCTGGTTTCTGTACAAATTGTAAATAGCCTTTTGCTCCATTTATTTTATCCCTGCCACCTTCAGAATTTGAAAGACATTATTCCAGTTAACATTGTCAAAAGCTTTCTCTAATTCTACAAAGGCTATAAACGTAGGTTTGCCTTTCCTTAATCTATCTTATAAGACAGTTCGTAGGGCCAGTATTGCCTCGCGTGTTCCAACATTTCTACGGGATCCATACTGATCTCCCCAGAGGTTGGCTTCTACCAGTTTTTCCATTCGTCTGTAAAGTATTCGCGTTAGTAGTTAGCAGCCAGGACTTATTAAACTGATAGTTCGGTAATTTTCACGCCTCTCAACACCTGTTTTCTTTGGGATTGGAACTATTATATTATTCTTGAAGTCTGAGGGTATTTCGCCTGTCTCATACATCTTGCTCACCAGATGGTAGAGATTTGTCATGGCTGGCTCTCCCAAGGCTATCAGTAGTTCTAATGAAACGTCCACTCCCCGGGGCCTTGTTTCGACTTAGGTCTTTCAGTGCTCTGTCAAATTCTTTAAGCAGTATCATATCTCCTATTTCATCTTCATCTACGTTGTCTTCCATGTCCAAAATAAGTTCATCGTCCTTTTATAGACCCTTCCGGCTTTCCGTTTTCCCTGCTTTGCATAGCATTGCTTCTCCATCTGAACTCTCGATATTCATACAGCTGGTTCTCTTTACGCCAAAGGTCTCTTTAGTTATCCTGTAGGCAGTATCTATCTTACCCCTAGTGACATACACCTCTACATTCTTACATTTGTCCTCTAGCCATTGCTGCTTAGCCATTTTGCACTTCCTGTCGATCTCATTTTTGAGATGTTTGTATTTATTTTTGCATGCTTCATTTACTGCATTTTTATATTTTCTCCTTTCATCAATTAAATTCAGTGTTTCTTCTGTCACCCAAGGATTTCTACTAGCCCTCGTCTTCTTACCTACTTGATCCTCTGCTGCCTTCACTACTCCATCCCTCAGAGGTACCCATTCTTCTTCTACTGTATTTATTTCCGCCATTCCTGTCAATTCTTCCCGTATGCTCTCCCTGAATCTCTGTACAACCTCTAGTTTAATCAGTTTATCCAGGTCCCATCTCCTTAAATTCCCACCTTTTTGCAGCTTCTTCAGTTTTAATCTACACTTCATAACCAATAGATTGTGGTCAGAGTCCACATCTGCCCCCGGAAATATCTTACAATTTCAAACCTGGTTCCTAAATCTCTGTCTTACCATTATATAATCTGTCTGATACCTTCTAGTATCTCCAGGATTCTTCCATGTATACAACCTTCTTTTATGATTCCTGAACCAAGTGTTAGTTATGATTAAGTTATGCTCTGTGCAAAATTCTACAAGGCGGCTTCCTCTTTCATTTCTTCCCCCCAATCCATATTCACCTACTATGTTTCCTTCTCTCCCTTTTCCTACTGACGAATTCCAGTCACCCATGACTATTAAATTTTCGTCTCCCTTCACTACCTGAATAATTTCTTTTATCTCGTCATACATTTCATCAATTTCTTCATCATCTGCAGAGCTAGCTGGCATATAAACTTGTATTACTGTAGTAGGCATGGGCTTTGTGTCTATCTTGGCCACAATAATGCGTTCACTATGCTGTTTGTAGTAGCTAACCCGCACTCCTATTTTTTTATTCATTATTAAACCTACTCCTGCATTACCTCTATTTGATTTTGTGTTTATAACCCTGTAATCACCTGACCAAAAGTCTTGTTCCTCCCGCCACCGAACTTCACTAATTCCCACTATATCTAACTTTAACCTATCGATTTCCCTTTTTAAATTTTCTAACCTACCTGCCCGATTAAGGGATCTGACATTCCACGCTCCGATCCGTAGAACTCGAGTTTTCTTTCTCCTGATCAAAAGATACGGCTATTTATTTCACATCTTTTTGTACTCCCGAAATAACATTCAGGGTACTACCCTTTGACCTAGAATCACGAAATTCGACAAGAAACAAAGTTTCACTCTACAACCAAAGGAAGAAATCCTAAAATTCTTATTTTTTAATTATATCACGCGAAAAAGAATTTTTTGTCATCTGTTATCTGTCTGTCTGTCCGACAAATCAAGTTGGCATTTATGTCATATACTAAGATCTATAGTCCCTTGGGGAAGTAACAAACTTTAGCTTCTAAGTAAATCCAGTTGCCAAGAAGAAAGTTTTTACAGTGCAAGTGAAGGAAAAAAATTCAGAAATTTGTTGATTTCTAATTATATCAAACGACATAAGATTTGTTTGTAGCTTGTTGTCCTACTGTCTGTTTGTCTGTCACTCTGATGTTGAGGCCCCTTTTCTCAGGAATGGGAGGACGGGTGAAGTTGAAATTTATGTCACATATTGAGGTCTGTAGTACTCCGGTGGTGCAAAACTGATAAGCTTTTAAATAAATGCAATCAAAAGCTACGGCTATATATGTCAGGTTCTTTGATTCTCCCAAGTTCACCCATTAAAGTCAATAGGGTACTTCTCCTTGAAGCAGAATCATGAAACTTGGCAAGAGGAGAAGCTTCACAGTACAAGTAAAGCAAAAAAATCGTAAAATTCTTAATTAGTATTTATATTTTTTTGTCATTTGCTAGCCGGCTTCTAGTTTTTGTATTCCAAATTTCTCTCATCAAAACCTACAGAATACTTCCCATTCATGTAGAATCGTGAAATTTGGCAAGAATAAAGGTTTTGCATTAAAAGTAAAGGACAAAAATCAGAAAATTGTTAATTTGTAAATATATCCCTAGAAAAAAAATATTTCCTTTGTCATTTATTGTCCGACATCAAACCTGAAATTAAACATTCTCGAGTCTTGGGATCACTGGGACCGATATCTTGCCAGTATCAATTTCGATAACAGGCAAAAATCGTTGAGCTCCTCGATTCGCGAAATGGATGAACTGAATGTATACGTAATTAGGGACCCTCAGTGCTCGAGTCCTACTCACACCTGGCCAATTCCTTTTAGGTTAAACTATATCTATTAACAATCTTTTATGAAACATAGGTAACTGAGAATTTATATTGGGGAAGGAAACTGGTTTTTGTATGGGATATGTAATTAGGAAAAAGGAATCTTGCATTTTGATTAAAAAGGACAAATGGATATGTGTTAATTAGCATATGAAAAAAAAACAAAAAAATAATGACGGTAACGAGACTCGGGCCAGTAATGCAGATATCAATCTCGAGGTCTACCGAAATTTTTCCATCTTTACGTATTTTATGCTTCACGGAAATGCTAATAAAACATGTACCTTTGTTTACAAATTTGCACTGGCCAGGAATCTAACCCAGGCTTCCTATGACGAAGGAATTCTGCCACAGAGTCATAAGTCCGATCGAGGAATCTGACATTGCATTAGTATATTAAAGAACCTTGGAATACTTCAAAGTCAACTTTCTTGAGAATTTTAGGGATTTGCTTTGAGAAACTGATATCTGAATTCTGAAGTTCACGTACCATATATACAAAAGTCCAACTACCGTGTGGTCTTCTTGTGAGACAATTTCACTTGACAGGTAGAGCAATTTCCCATTACAAAGATGTCTTTGTAATAAAAACATTTTATTGGAGACTGTTCTGGATGATAATAAAACAAGTATGCTGATTTTCGCTCATCGAGTTTCTGTACAACTACGAACCCAAACAGGATTGTCATTTTCAATGAAAATCCGCTTTTCCTTATTTATAATTATGTATCACGCACAATAATCTAGTTTCCTTTGCAATCATAATTCTTAATTACAGATCTTTTATATAAGATTATCAATATAAATCGTTTAATTTTAAAAAATTACAAATTAAATTTATTTCATTTTTATGCATTTTACTCTTCACGGAAATGTTCATAGAACCATCATATTTGTTTAAAAATTTACATTGACCTGGAATCGAAGCCATAGCCCACGCTCAGACGAGCATTCGACCACATAGCCACGCTGGCTACCAAAATATCAAACTAGCTTTAGGACCTTAAAGGCGCTCGGAAAACTTCAAAGTCGATTTTGTCCAGAATGTTTGAGGGTTCCGCCCAAAGTCGTTGTGAGATTGATATCTGAGTGCTGAACTTCACTTACCATAAAAGTAAACAAGTTTCTGAAGAAGTGCATTAGGTGCCTGAAACCGGTTAAGGAAATAAAATTTCTTTTATGCTACTTGTTGCTGATTATTTAAATAAATACAAATACGGTCACTGAAGATGGATAAAATACTAAATATAAAAAATTACAGAAATACGATTGCCGTTCTTGTCTGTCCCCTCATTAGCTTCCGAAGTCTGAGCGTTAGCCGTGCTATGCTTACTGCGTTTTCTAAGCAAGTAACTCAATAAGTCGACAGGAAAGAAGTAAGAACTACGTACTTTTCTGGCGTCAAAAGCACCAACAACCACACCTGAAGGTGTAAATTTTGAAATATAAGATCATATTCCCAGCACCTCGCATTTTGCAAACTCTATAATGGGGAAAATTTAGAATTTAGCGTGGCCGGCTGACAAAGAGGTCATTTAGCAATAGTGTCGCGACACAGAGGAAAGAATTATCCCAGCGTCAAACTAAAATGACTAAAGAAAATTACAGGAAGTATAAATTAGAAAATCCAGAAGGGACTTTAAATCCAACTCCTTCTGAATGAGAGTCCCGTAGTTGAAGTATCAGCCTGTTCGGTGGCTATAAAACTCTGTGGGTGACAGTGGAATGGGAAGGGAGATGGAAGTACATTCTTGTACTGTGTGTTATAAACATAAATAAATGTCATTCAAGTCTGAAACAATGAATGTTACATTATTTAAACTTATTCCTCAGTATATTCAAACCTCACTACACGAAGGAAGACTAGAACGTAACGTATCCTCGACAATGTTGGCATTACAAAGGGACCATTAGCTCCAACCGAAGGATAGGGAAGGACATCAATAGCGTTCTCTCTAGAGAAAACATATTGCCGTTTCTGAAATCCGAACCGCACATCTCTCGAAATTGAGTCCGATGCAACGCTTCACCCAGTAACAAAAAGTGAATTATGTCAGTCCTCATCATTGGAGAGGAGTGTAATGGAAGATGTAAAATAACGACAGAAATATTGTCTTGGACAATTAATTCTAATTTTCGATAGAAATATCAGTCGGGAGACGTCTAGAAAAATGTATCATCGTGCTCTCTTAAATGCAAAATGAACCTGTACTAATAAATTGGAAGCGACTTCCTCCCAGACCCGATTGGTTCTTCGTGTCGTTTCTCCATCTATACGATAAAGAACTCACCCCACACTGAATCTTGTTTGTGTACCCAGTGGGGATTCCGGCAGCTTCCATGGCCCCGGATCAACATGTGTCTGGCATTGTGGCGACCCGCCGTCGATACCTGTTACTGCTGGGAGATTGACCCCGCCCGTGTCCTCGCCAAACGCTCCTTGCTATCCCCTCTTCTGCCCTCACACAAAGACCTCCCACCGTATGTGGCAGAACGGCGAGGAATGCCCACGTTGGCGTTGTTGTGACAGAATTTTCAGGCCAAAGCTGCGTTCACAGTGGCACCGGCGTCGGGGGATTCTTTCGACTAGCGACATTGGCTGAGTAGGCTCACATTTTCAAATCAGCAAGCCAGTACATCCGAGATCTCGGTGCAACCGATTTCGACGTCCGAACATGCAGATTCTGGACGACCGCCGGCACGTAAATTTCTTTCCTTCATTTGAAGTAATGATCCCACACGCACAACACAGATTGTGAGAAATATATTAGTGTAATGAAGGAGTTTGTGGCATAATGAGAATGAGAAATAATGACAGGAATGTATCTAAAACTCATTTGTAACATTTATGTCGTTTTTTCAATAAAATTAGTTTCGTTTCGTTATTATTTCAGTTCTGCAACGTTATTTCTTTATTAACTGTGAAACAGACTTTAATCGCAAGCAAATAAAGCTACTAATTTAAAATTAACTGGTTGTACAATGTAAAGAATGCGTTATGATTTGTGACCAAATTCAGATGAAAAATTATATTACTTCATCAAACTTAGTGTGAGATGCTCTACTGACAATCAACTCCTTGAGTGAGAGGACACAAGTTCAATCTTTACTACGACTCGTTTCAATGCGTTGTGTTAATAATCATGACAGGAAAAACATTAGCTGCTAATGACTCACTATATACATCAGGAGGGTGACAGAAAATGAGTGTCCGGGAGGTGCAGAGAGCAACCTCCTTTTGGTATATGTTTTATGCTTCACAAAATGGACGTCGTTGACATTCGAGAAATGTTAAAAAAAAACATTAACTTGGGCCATGAACGCCGAATGAAAAATGACATTTCACAATGATCACAAAGGTTCACACCACAAAGACTGATGGCGAACTCCTTGGGAGTTACAAACTCTTAAGGACGTTCTGCCAGGTATCCACTCTTAACGAGTGCACGTGGAATCATACTGGTGTAACAGTGTGATGAGATCTGATGGAATGTGGCGGCAAGAAAGCCAAATCGCGAACCAGTATGTCGTGGAGCTTATCGTGGCACTGACTGTCCTTTAAGGCTTAGCTGCAGATAGTCCAGTAATACGTTTCATACGCACGGAAAAAACATCCAGAGGCTGAATTTATCCAATGGTTCCAGGTTACATGAGCTTTTAACTAGATAATAAGTTGTCGTATCTTCCTCTGTGAATAGATGATGAATGCAGCTAGCTGCTAACTTTGTGTAATGTCTTGTCTGTATAGACGTGTATCTGTTGCCTTTAAGACCCTTTCACCTTCACACATAAATCTATACAGTAATGTAAGGGCCTCCTGTGTCTTGGCTGATCCGTAATAAGACAGGCGAAAAGTTAGACTAATGGAGGATTATTAGTATTATCTCTATTTTCATTCGCTCTCTCTCTTTCTCTCCTTTATCTATGTACAGTTTTTAATATAATATTTCATTACGTGAAATCAGCCAAATAGGATCTTTGGTGGAGTCCTTCGTCTTGGTAATCAGCGGCTGGCTTGCTGTAAGAGATTTTTACATTTATTATTACTGTTAAACACTGTATTCAGTCGGGAGAATCAATCGTGTGGACAATTTGTTCCTTTTACGAAATATTGCGAATTCCAGATGTGTACGAAGCCTTTTTGGATGATTTAACACAGATTCAGTGATTGCAGGCTCTCTTCGACACAGCTGAAACTTCCCCACTAATTACAGGGCCAACGTGATCATCAAATGGTTCAGAAAAAACTCATTCGTTCATTCACTCCGGAACAAAAAGTCACAAACCTTATTTATGAAGGAAATTGTGTATTAAATCCATCTCCATTACATGTCCAGATCTCCGGTGATTCCACGTCTTAATTATTTTCCGTTTACACTTTCTTTCTATTCAAACAAACCGCTAATGGGACAAAAGTTAATTCGCTCGATTTAGCGAGAAGAAAATCGGAATATGTATCTCTCAGAAACACGCCAATCCCTCAATCCATACTCCAGAAGCTGTCCTCGTTACCACTCTCTAACAACTATGGAGAATGCATATTTGCATCTCCGTTATTTCAAAGAATAAACGTGCTAGAAAATATTTTGGCGTCGACGAGCTGTCGCCGCATATGTTACGAGAAAATCAGATCAGATACTTTTCCAAAGTGAATGAATGTGGATGGTTTGATTGACAATGATTAATTGGTGCGTGGTAGAGGGTATTTTCTGTGGGGACATTACAATGCCCCTCGCAGCGAGCGAAGTTTGTTAGCCTAATTTTGATTTACCGAACACACTTCGCGAGCTATCTATTAGTGTGGGTAACCCGGAAGTGATGAGTGTCAGTCCTCCGACTGAAACAGATTAATTATGTTTAAGACAGACGAAGGAAATAAACATTGGAAACAGAAGAAATGAAGAGACAGGTACCGCGGCTGTATTGCTTTTATGTGCATCAAGGTGTTATTTTTGCTGTGCACAACCAAGGAAGATGATCTTTCATGAGACTGTTATCAGGGTCTACCCATTCGGGAACTTTCTTAAGCAGGGAAACCTTGGAAAACCTCTTAAGCCTAGACCCCCAGCCTACGGTACATAGAAGATAGGAAAGCCTACAGAAGAGAAAAAATAATTTTGAAATTGATCTCTAAAGGTAAGATAGGGATCGATTTATATAACGACTTGGAGAAGAGTGATTTGTGCCTCTAGCAAAAAAAATTTACAATAAATAAATCGAGTTTCTTTTTTTTTTACAATCTTGTTCCCAGGACAATATCTTGCGATGCTGAAACTCCCCCGGATCTTGCATGTCCCCGACGTCCACATTTGTAGTCGGTCTTCTATGCGGCCCACAATGGGAAGAGTAGAAGGAACAGGGATACCAGATTTCACATGCAACATTCATTCCAAAAGAATTAGCAATGACCGAAAGGGAAACTCTTGCTGTAAAAGAACTGGTTAGGTTCCACCGTCCAAGATTCTCCTTTTTGAAAACAAAATCCCTATGGCTTCATGCATCCTTTTTCTTACGATGTACTGCAAGGAATTTAGCCATTGACTTAAAGTTTCCATTTATCCATTGACTAATGCTGTTGCCGAAAACATCATAATATTTACTCTAGTTTGAATTTTCTTTTGGACTTCGCATCACCACTTGTGCTTGTAAGTCCAAAAATTCTGACACATTTTCTGTTAATGATTTGTTCTTCGTAATTTAAAGGATTCATGCAACTTGCAGTAGATTTTGGATTCAAATCACCGAATAATGGAAAGTGTGGTTCCTTTTATACAAAGACATAATCCATCATTTCCTTGAATAGTCATATTTTCTGTGGGGACATTACAAGCTGCTATTTAACGCTCTTTTCGGGACAGATAATTTGCTTTAAATGAGTATGACTTTCACACGCAGACCAGGAATCAAGGAAAAGGAAGTTATTTCGATCAACTATTGGACAAAAGTAGTGCTCATACCATAGATGAAGTTCGCTTACGGCCATTTTGCTTGATGTGACGAAAATATTCCCTATTGCCCTTGCTAGATCATGCACACGAGAAAGAATGTTAGGGGACAGAGCACCTCCAACTTCTCGCAGCACAATTAATAACTTTCCAGCCAATTTACCGTCCAGATTAACAGTCGGCATAATTGTATACGAATGCGTTAAGGCATTGATGTTAGCTGATCTTGATGCAACTCTCTTGCTACCTCTAATTCCCTGAGTTCCTTTCATATGCATGTTCTATTCGATTCCGATTGGTCGGAATTGAAAACAAATTCCTTATTGAACGATGGGATACGATTATTATATTATGTAGAAATTTTCTCGCCGATCCCGCAGTTTTCTGTGTATTGTTAGGTTGATTCTTTGTTTGAAATTTCGTTAACCGTGTTTTCCAATTCTATAGCAATATATGAAGTTATGCAACCTCCCACTGCTTCTCTTGAAATCACTGTAATCTACGTCGCGTTCAAATTTGCTGTGCACAACGTAATATATCAGTATCATAAGTGTCCTGTAAGTTGTATCGAGCATCCTAGATACACTCAAAAACCAGATTTTGTAAAAATTGTGCCTTCATCTTCCTTGAATGTCCGTAGTTTTTCTTATGCGCTTCACGGTCATATTGCTGAGGACTTATTCGAATTTTGTTTATAACTGCTTTTTATTATGCTGCGGATGATTTCCCATGTACGAAATTATGTTTAGTTCCTGTTCCTTGGACAACGAATGTTCTTTACAACATTTCACTGGAAATGGGGTTTGTGGCTCCCTGTCCGACAACGATGGCGAACTACATGACTCGACCCCTGTTTTAACATCACTTTCACTTGTTGCCAACTTATCGTCATCCTTGCACTCCTCATGCACAGCCGAGCGTGTACGACACCACAAAATTTCACTGTCTCATCTTGCAGAAACGCTATTTCCTTAGCCACTTCTCTCTCACTCTGCCAAATTCCTTGGTGTCCTTTCTGACGAACTGTGCATTTTGGCAACTGTTGTTGTAGATGTAATTCAATGTTTGTTTTCTTTGTCGTTGCCAAAGCTCTGCTTTGTATCAACGCCACTAGCACTCTAATAATGTTGTGAGTCACTCGTCGACTAAGCGGTTCAACTACGCTCCGTAGCCTCATGCTGTGCTCACCACTGGATACCACCAGTCCTGCCCCCTATTGCCATTAGCAGCCTATACTGTGGTTGTATGGCAGACAATATGTGGGGCATCGAAGGCCGTAAACACCACTGGCTTCTTGCGACCTCGCAGTCAGGAGATTCCTCGTGAGTATTAATGTAGTAGAATTGGTGTTAATAACAGATACGAAGTATCCCTAATTTTTTGAGGAAAAGATTAAATGGGAGCAATAAAACGAAAGTCATCGTATGGGTTCTACTAGCTTCTCTTCTGCTTAACAGTATTTTCGGAAATTAGAGTGCTTTTCAGCGTCATCACTAATCATTTCGGGTATATAATAGAACTTTCACTCTTCATTCTCATATATTCGTAAAACTTGTCTGGTTTCTTGTAGTAATTCAGGAAAGGGTGTATGATATTCACAACGTTCTTCCCGAGATAAAGCTCATTAACGCGTATCAGGTGTCGTTTTAATCGTTTTAATAGCAAAGGTTGTATTACATGTCTCTATGTCCACATGAGTCGTGGCATCTATTCCTCCAAAGACTGACGAAGGACATTGTGACCAAGCAGTCGGCCGATATTATAGGACGACCTCTGACGCAGGCATTTGGAAAGCATCGTCGGTTTAACTTTGGCCACAGCTTTAGCCTTGCTATAGTTGACATTTTTCCTGCAGCGTCATTCGCTGAAGATTATTGAGTTTTCCTGCGACGCACACAATCTGAAATGAACCTTCTTAGACTGCTGAAATATGCATCGCAGAAAAAATTTGCAGTCTTACAAGATACACTCCTGGAAATTGAAATAAGAACACCGTGAATTCATTGTCCCAGGAAGGGGAAACTTTATTGACACATTCCTGGAGTCAGATACATCACATGATTACACTGACAGAACCACAGGCACATAGACACAGGCAACAGAGCATGCACAATGTCGGCACTAGTACAGTGTATATCCACCTTTCGCAGCAATGCAGGCTGCTATTCTCCCATGGAGACGATCGTAGAGATGCTGGATGTAGTCCTGTGGAACGGCTTGCCATGCCATTTCCATCTGGCGCCTCAGTTGGACCAGCGTTCGTGCTGGACGTGCAGACCGCGTGAGACGACGCTTCATCCAGTCCCAAACATGCTCAATGGGGGACAGATCCGGAGATCTTGCTGGCCAGGGTAGTTGACTTACACCTTCTAGAGCACGTTGGGTGGCACGGGATACATGCGGACGTGCATTGTCCTGTTGGAACAGCAAGTTCCCTTGCCGGTCTAGGAATGGTAGAACGATGGATTCGATGACCGTGCACTATTCAGTGTCCCCTCGACGATCACCAGTGGTGTACGGCCAGTGTAGGAGATCGCTCCCCACACCATGATGCCGGGTGTTGGCCCTGTGTGCCTCGGTCGTATGCAGTCCTGATTGTGGCGCTCACCTGCACGGCGCCAAACACGCATACGACCATCATTGGCACCAAGGCAGACGCGACTCTCATCGCTGAAGACGACACGTCTCCATTCGTCCCTCCATTCACGCCTGTCGCGACACCACTGGAGGCGGGCTGCACGATGTTGGGGCGTGAGCGGAAGACGGCCTAACGGTGTGCGGGACCGTAGCCCAGCTTCATGGAGACGGTTGCGAATGGTCCTCGCCGATACCCCAGGAGCAACAGTGTCCCTAATTTGCTGGGAAGTGGCGGTGCGGTCCCCTACGGCACTGCGTAGGATCCTACGGTCTTGGCGTGCATCCGTGCGTCGCTGCGGTCCGGTCCCAGGTCGACGGGCACGTGCACCTTCCGCCGACCACTGGCGACAGCATCGATGTACTGTGGAGACCTCACGCCCCACGTGTTGAGCAATTGGGCGCTACGTCCACCCGGCCTCCCGCATGCCCACTATACGCCCTCGCTCAAAGTCCGTCAACTGCACATACGGTTCACGTCCACGCTGTCGCGGCATGCTACCAGTGTTAAAGTCTGCGATGGAGCTCCGTCTGCCACGGCAAACTGGCTGACACTGACGGCGGCGGTGCACAAATGCTGCGCAGCTAGCGCCATTCGACGGCCAACACCGCGGTTCCTGGTGTGTCCGCTGTGCCGTGCGTGTGATCATTGCTTGTACAGCCCTCTCGCAGTGTCCGGAGCAAGTATGGTGGGTCTGACACACCGGTGTCAATGTGTTCTTTTTTCCATTTCCAGGAGTGTATTAACGATAGGGTAATAAAGCAGTCAAGGGACCTTGTGTGAAAAAATGGGAGTGTTCAGTAGAGGTCAGAGATTCTGAAAATAATACTTATTGGTTTCAAATTTCGGAAGGTAATCCAACAAATAACTGACGCTGACGGACGATGCTCAATCGTTGGTGAAACGTTATTTGGAGAAACAAGCCCCTTCCTGGATGGCATGAAATATACACCGTGGTAACAGGGGACAGTGGAGGCCTCAACAATTCATCAGGTGATGCTAAAATTCTCAAGCAGTTCTCTCGTTATGGGGAAGAGGGCACCTGTAAGACTGTAGCTGGCCAGGGGCCCTATTCTGTGTCGTTCATACCGATCGGTGCAGTAGGTTAGCCTCGGTAGTGACGTCATTTTTGGTTCTTTGTCCAAAGTTACTATTCTGTAAGGTTCTGAGGCCTGTTACCAATCGGTCCCCCTTCCGATTTTTCGACAACTGTACCGAGAGGTTTTGGATTACAGTATGGCCCTCTCCTTCGGTTTGGTGTGATTTATTTACACCTACAATTTCTTGTTTTAAACATATTGAGCGGTTTTAGCTTCGGATTTATTCATTGTGTTACTGAAGAATCACCAGGACACGTCCAGGTGGAGAGTGAGTTCATAGTAGACCATCTACCTTTGTTAGAAATATGGTTTGTATTGTCGTTACTGTGAATGATTATAACATAAAAAACTGTTTCGGTCAGTATTCTCACAAAATACCTGTTATTGTTTTGTCATTAAGAGTTTTAAAAAATCATTAAATTTCAAAAGTTCGGTTCTGCTTACGTATATCACATGAGTGTTAGCTGAAATTACTAGTGACTTCGCATGCTTTTTTCCTCAAATGTTTTACTTATTAATGATCGAAATGCGTTTGAAGCTTTTAAGTAACAATTCAAAGGAATTTTGTGAAGCCTGATAGAGGAAACCGTCCTAAATTTCATGCATTTACGGCTTACGCCCTCATCATTCAGCAACGAAGTCAGCCGGCGTCTCTCTCGACTGGAATTATGTGAAATATAGCGCTGAAGGCATGTGAGTTGTAGCAGCGAGCTTTTTAAGGCAGTGAACTACCTCGTCGAAGATCGTAGGTTCACGTACCACTGGATACAAAAATATTTTTTTTCCTCTTAGTGTTTGTAACACATTCTGAGACTTCGTTAATCGACAAAGTTACGCATTTTTCTGAAATATTCGTTGTTATTTACACGTAAGAGCGCGATTTCTCGGTAACGAGTATGTTCGATTTCGTGACTTCCATATGTTTAAGAAATGAAAGATGAAATTTCTGTGTATGAAACAATTGAAAGTTACATTTATCCTTTTTCTTGTCACAAATAATATACCTTTTTTCTGAATACGTAGTGACTGCCGAGAGTGTGGTCAGACAGGAATCTAAGAGCACAACTTAAATTACTGCGAATGAAACTAGCAGCAGTCGTCTTTATAATTTAGCTTGTCACAACTATTTATCTGCGATCGAATCCTTAGCAACAGTAGGCAGAGATGAAAGATTCCTGCCACAATATTTTTAGACTATACCTCCATATATGAAACATTTTGAGTCATCAGATGCATGTTATAAACTACAACGAACTTCTATAGCTGCACTCACCACACGCTCTCGAAAAAGATGCTTTTTAAAATTTTATTTTTATGAACCAAATCGTTGATGTATCATATAGGGAAGTAGGCTACTTCATCATTTGAATATCTAGGACCGAGTTACAATCACATTCTATGCATTTTCTCATTCTTTGACACTCTCTTAAACAATTATTCTAGTTGATGTATTTCGTCTATGCAAGTAATTGGAGGCCGTTTGTTTATTGCCATACGCGTTTTGCTTCTGTTATTTGTGAAGCATTTTCACGAATAAAAGAAGAGAAACGCATATGGCAATTCACAAACTGCCTTCAATTTGTAGCATAGACGGAGTCCACCTTCTTTAATTTTGAAGCAACTAAGGAACGATGGAAAACAGAAAAAATGACGAAAATTCCTTCTGTTTCTATACATGTATTTGTAAAATGTGGTACCTTATTCCATTCCCGACTCATATTCCGAAATGTAAAATCCAAAACAAGGCGTCGATGTGAATGAGAATAAAATGACAAGTGACATTTATGACAGTTTCCAGAACACAGTCAATATTCTATCGTTATCATGCATTCATGGAAGCACGTGGTCAGCGAAATTTGAACAATATTACGTTGCCTAACCATGCTTTTCGGTGCTTTGAAGAATAGCATACCTGTGTCTCCTGCTAGCCGCTTCGGGTCCGTGCCATTGTGGCGCTGCAGTGCGCATGCGCGGATCTGATGCAGACTGCTTTTGATTAGTTGGGGCGAGGAGAACTGACAACACGTTTCGATTCTCTAGGACTGTTCAGCATCACTTCGTAAGTGCTTACAGAACAATGTCTGGGCTTTCCTTTGAAAACTAGACCGTTTGGTGGTCTCGCGTACCAAACCGATAGGCACAATGGCGGAAAGATACAGAATAGGGCACCACAGCTAGAGTTATCAAATGTGTTTGTGAAATCTTATGGAACTTAACTGCTAAGGTCATCAGTCCCTAAGCTGACGCACTACTTAACCTAAATTATCCTAAGGACAAACACACACAGCCATGCCCGAGGAGGATTCGAACCTCCGCCGGCATCAGCCGCACAGCCCATGACTGCAGCGCACCAGACCGCTCGGCTAATCCCACGCGGCAGCTAGACTTATCGATGCTGGCAGTGCGACCGAAGGAGAGTTAGCGACAGCTCGAAAGCAAGGCGTCTGCGATAGCAAAATAACACTGGGCCACGACCGCGGAGGACGCTTTCTTGTTGGTGACGCACGCTGTGAGCTAACGGTGAACGTGGGAGCCCAGTGGTAGCAACACAGAGCGCTGCACCTACAGAAGTGCCGTTGTGAGTCTTCTGGTCGGTCTCTCTCCCGGTGCCTGCAGGACTGACGGCTTTGCAGTGCTCGTACGATATGTGAGCCCATGAGCTACGTTACCCTGCACTTAATTTTCCCCAAGTATATCTTGTCTCCCCACAGAATTGCTATTTGACAACCCTCCGCTCTATGAAAGGTTACACTGAATTAACAGAATGTGCTATTTGTCGCCGGCCGCGGTGGCCGTGCGATTCTAGGCGCTGCAGTCCAGAACCGCGGGACTACTACGGTCGCAGGTTCGAATCCTGCCTCGGGCATGGATGTGTGTGATATCCTTAGGTTAGTTAGCTTTAAGTAGTTCTAAGTTCTAGGGGACTGATGACCTAAGATGTTAAGTCCCATAGTGCTCAGAGCCATTTGAACCCTTTTGCTATTTGTCAGTGCTTTGAATGTATGCCAACTGTAGTGCTTGTGGATCGTACCCGCTGCTAAGGCATATTTTTTTTTAACTGCTTCATCGCGACATACGCAGAGTCTCAATTACATGTCTTTTGTAGAAATTTAACTGTTGATCTCTTGCTCATTTTGCAACACTGTTTATTATTGAAAGAATTTTCCCTTTTCTTACCTCGCTGTTCTATAGTGACTGTTAATTACACCATGATCAGCTGATTTCGATTGTTTCGCATTTTCAAGTATACAGGGTGATACAAAAAGGTACGGCCAAACTTTCAGGAAACATTCCTCAGACACAAAGAAAGAAAATATTTTATGTGGACATGTGTCCGGAAACGCTTACTTTCCATGTTAGAGCTCATTTTATTACTTCTCTTCAAATCACATTAATCATGGAATGGAAACACACAGCAACAGAACATACCAGCGTGACTTCAAACACTTTGTTACAGGAAATGTTCAAAATGTCCTCCGTTAGCGAGGATACATGCCTCCACCCTCCATCGCATGGAATCCCTGATGCGCTGATGCAGCCCTGGAGAATGGCGTATTGTATCACAGCCGTCCACAATACGAGCACGAAGAGTCTCTACATTTGGTACCGGAGTTGCGTAGACAAGAGCTTTCAAATGCCCCCATAAATGAAAGTCAAGAGGGTTGAGGTCAGGAGAGCGTGGAGGCCATGGAATTGGTCCGCCTCTACCAATCCATCGGTCCCCGAATCTGTTGCTGAGAAGCGTACGAACACTTCGACTGAAATGTGCAGGAGCTCTATCGTGCATGAACCACATGTTGTGTCTTACTTGTAAAGGCACATGTTCTAGCAGCACAGGTAGAGTATCCCGTATGAAATCATGATAACGTGCTCCATCACCAACAATGCCTGCCGAAACTTTCAGAGAAAATCTGTGTTGATAACGTGATTGCACAATTGTGTGCGGATTCTCGTCAGCCCACACATGTTGATTGTGAAAATTTACAATTTGATCACGTTGGAATGAAGCCTCATCCGTAAAGAGAACATTTGCACTGAAATGAGGATTGACACATTGTTGGATGAACCATTCGCATAAGTGTACCCGTGGAGGCTAATCAGCTGCTGATAGTGCCTGCACACGCTGTACATGGTACGGAAACAACTGGTTCTCCCGTAGCACTCTCCATACAGTGACGTGGTCAACGTTACTTTGTACAGCAGCAACTTCTCTGACGCTGATATTAGGGTTATCGTCAACTGCACGAAGAATTGCCTCGTCCATTGCAGGTGTCCTCGTCGTTCTAGGTCTTCCCCAGTTGCGAGTCATAGGCTGGAATGTTCCGTGCTCCCTAAGACGCCGATCAATTGCTTCGAACGTCTTCCTGTCGGGACACCTTCGTTCTGGAAATCTGTCTCGATACAAACGTACCGCGCCACGGCTATTGCCTCGTGCTAATCCATACATCAAATGGGCATCTGCCAACTCCGCATTTGTAAACATTGCACTGACTGCAAAACCACGTTCGTGATGAACACTAATCTGTTGATGCTACGTACTGATGTGCTTGATGCTAGTACTGTAGAGCAATGAGTCGCATGTCAACACAAGCTCCGAAGTCAACATTACCTTCCTTCAATTGGGCCAACTGACGGTGAATCGAGGAAGTTCAAAATGGTTCAAATGGCTCTGAGCACTATGGGACTTAACATCCATGGTCATCAGTCCCCTAGAACTTAGAACTACTTAAACCAAACTAACCTAAGGACATCACACAACACCCAGTCATCACGAGGCAGAGAAAATCCCTGACCCTGCCGGGAATCGAACCCGGGAACCCGGGCGTGGGAAGCGAGAACGCTACCGCACGACCACGAGCTGCGGACAATCGAGAAAGTACAGTACATACTGACGAAACTAAAATGTGCTCTAACATGGAAATTAATCGTTTCCGGACACATGTCCACCTAACATCTTTTCTTTATTTGTGTGTGAGGAATGTTTCCTGAAAGTTTGGCCGTACCTTTTTGTAACACCCTGTATACTCCTACATTCACAAATTTAGACCGTCACCCATTGTGTGGGTATACAAATGTACATCAGCCATATTAATACGTGACCGCTGGCGTAGTAAATATGAGCAAGAACAACAATTCATATCCGTCAAAGCTTTAAAATAACATATTTACCCTAGGTGTACGCTGAGCAAAGCCCTGTGTGGTATAAGTTTTTATGTTTACGCACGTAAGCCACCAGGACAGTAACGTTATTTTGAAGCGTTGGCGAATCTGGAATGTGGTTCTCGCTCGTGTTTACTAGACAGTGGTTGGGTATTAAAATTCACAATGTACAACGTGTACATATCCACAAAGACTGATGGTGCAGATTTACGAATGTAGGAAAACGCACACGAAAAAGACAAATAATCTAAATCAGCTGATCTTGATACAAGTAAATGAAATGTGTGTATGGCATATTTGGGTGGGAGTCCCCTTCCGTGGAGTTCAGCTGCCTCGTGCATGTCGTTTTTAGTTCACTGGTATAAGTAAGAGTGATGACGTAACTGCTTGGCGTAAAATCAAATTATCTTTTAATACGTTTGTGGTTATAGCACACAAAATAAAAAAAATGTTATTGAATATTTAGGTTCGTGGATTTTTGTAGTACAGCATGTAGTGTGCTGATTATGTTATCGTTGTATACAGGGTGAATCACCTAAAACTTGCACCGCAAATACTGCGGAAATGGAAAGTGCTGTTGATGCATGGTTTTCACGGTGTGGATTGGTAGTCATGGGATCATAATGTTATCCAATAAATAGATTATAATAATATTTAGAAAGCGTATTTTTGCGCAAACAGATTTTTTTAATGGAATAATGCTTAAGGATAAATCATAATGTCAGTGGTGTTTGTTGCAGGATTCATGTGAGGGTCATTTACCACACAGACACTTGTACAGTATATGTGATAACACACTAAAGAGCAACACAAGTACATACATTAGTTATGTGGTTTCTAACAAGTAAGGAGACAGTTGAACATCACAGCCTCCGGCAGCGGCAATACACGCTACCGGTCTGGTATGGAACGACAGTTGTACACTGCACAAATGCTAGCATTTCAGTGGAGATGCCTGAGCAGACTGCGGTAATATGTCATGGGAAAGTAGAAGAGGACGAGGAAATTATAATCATAACAACAACAACAGCTACCAAAGAAACGGAAACTTGAGAGAGCAACAGATCCCGAACCAGGGCCAACAGGATTCTAGGCACCAACAGAAACCAATAGCAGGACAAGGGCAATGGAAGGACCAACATAGCGAATATGGGGAATTGAGTCCACCTAACCCATCGCAGGGGTCACGCAGGGAAAATTCAAACAGGAATTGGTACACAGCCACTGCGGACTCAGCTCAAAACAGTGCCAGAGAAACTATCGGAACGGGCGGTATTAACCTACTAGAATACAAAAATGCAAGGGAACTGCCATGAGAAGAGAAGGTGCAGTATCTAAATAGTCTCCACAGATAAACAGTTTAACATAATTTAATGTTGATATTGTGTTGCTTAGCATTATTTTCCATTTGTTCTTTTTCAGTGTTATTTTGTTTGTTTGTCATTTCCATTAGATATCAGCATGAGTCCTTGTTCAATGTGATCAAATGAGTTGTGCAATTGTGATATCTTCACATCAACATTCACTGGCAGGTGGCAGATTGAATTAAAATTATGTTGCAAATTATATCTCATCAACCATTTGCACTTTTTGTGGCATACCAAACCAGGCATGTAGCAATAATGAGTACTGGAAACAACTGAGTACTCATAGTATTTCATTGGACCTCACTATCGTAATCCAATTTCCACTCCCAGGAGAGCTAGGATATCTGTTGTAATTTGAACACAATTGAGCATCGTACTCTTGAGAGATTGCGGGGCACTCTCACTTCTGATTCGGTGATGAAATGGTGGGCAGCAGTTTATGGTCTTGTTTACATGCTCTAGGGAAAGAAATACGGTAAGCTTTACCTGCGTTCCAAGGAACAGGGTGCCGACTGAAACGACTGCAGTAAAAGCATGGCATTGGTGGACCGACAAAGCGCATTTTTTCTGGGGAACAATGAGGAGACATTTCCAGACGGCCCCGCCGCGGTCGCATTGTGCAGAAACACATTATGCTTGGCGCCAGACAGGGGGGAGGTGTCTAGGTATTCAGCCTAGCACTGAAAAGTCGCTGACAGCGCATTGTAGGCCTTGTTAGCGAACAAGCAACCAAAAGAAATGTAAACGTTCTGCAAATGGGAAACTGGCGCCCAGACATCCAGACTATGTTTCAAAACATGTTTTGTCAATGCTAGTTTATGGCCGTTCTTTGCAAACTTTGAAATGGACGCAACAGGGGAGATAATAAGCTTTTATGGAGGGCTGTGCTTCCACCCTGTATTGTATTAGCAAAAGACATGGCAAACATGTGGGAAAGAGGCCACGAAGCTGAATTTTTTTCCGTTTTCTGCCAATTAACTTTAAAGTCTCTGATTGGTCAAATCAGTTTGCAATGCAAAGACCATTCTCCAAGCTTAGAATGCCGGGCTCCATCTCGTGATTGGCTTATGTGAAAGTGAGGGAAGTCAAAAAAGAGAAATGTTCTTTTGGAACAGAGCTGAGGAGGAAACACAGAGAAAGGGAGATTGGCTCTCTTGTACGAGTCTCTTGTACTGACGCTTCGCTAGTAAAGAACTTCAGGTCTCCACCTAAATGGTAGAACTTGTGTACTTTGCTAGTGTGCGACTTAGAGCCTGTGCCAGTCACCTTCTGAACCGTCAGAGGTACTGCTTATATCATCACGGTCACAACGAGTGATGCATGAGTGTACTTATTTGTCTTGGGTTGGCCGTCTAAACATTTGATGTATTTCGGCATACACAGTCATGGCACGGAGTCAAATTGGCTTGGCAGACCAGCAACTGGGCCCACCTGCTCACTGGAATCCATTGGGGTTTCAGAGGCTCTTAGGGAAGTACCTGCGTTCTGAATTAACCGAACACGAGACCGTGTACTTGCATTTTTCGGGAACGCTGTAACGTTCCCTGGCAACACTCACACTATTAATAAACTAAGTTTAATTGTACTATATACGCCGCTATGAAGCAATTTGTATATACTGTAATTATTTAACAAAAAATATTATTTAATTTTGTGTAAAGGACATTCGTTATTATTGTAATATTTTCTGTAGTAATATTCTCAATGTATTTATGATTGTAATATTTCTATACTCATAATGTAATTGCGAAAGGTGTCAATATCTGCGATAACAAAAATGTAAAATTCAGCCACAGAGGAAAATAATGTTGTAAGATTACAAAGAGATGTTAATGGTCAGCAGTAGTATAAAAAGCACCACGTAGTGTGTATTCTTTGTCGTCTTCCTGGAGAGCCGAGAGTGAGAGGAACCTGTGACGTAGCATTTTAAGAATGGGTAGACTTCTTTTGTCTGTATCTATATTTAGCCGCCATTAGAGGAGAAATAACAAACTAATGTAAGTTGAATTATTGTTGTGGTCTAATTATAATTTATCAAAAGTGTGTATTACTAATGTAAATTAGCTTGCCCATGTCATCTATAATATTTCTTTAAAGAATTTTCAGCATTTTTAGCGGTGTTGCTGGGCTGTGCCGCGACCGAACGATTTGCAGCGGCGGCACATTTAAAAAATTGTTCCGCTAAGAAAAATTAACCAAACCCGTAAATCGGGAGCAGATAAAAATTAGCAGTGAATTAGGAAAATGTTTTTCTTTTACAGCGATCCTGAGACTGACGGAATTTATTCCTAGTTTCACATTTGTGCATTCATAGGCGGATTGTTAACGTTGAAATTTAACAATTTTGGTTCTTCCAAATAACTTAAATGTATAGTGAAGTGTGTTTTATCAATGATAATTAAACGTCGGCTTGGCAATATTTAACCATTTTCTGCTAATAGAGACAGTCTTGTGTTTCATAGCTAACGCCGGGAAAGGATTCAGTAAATACTTAAAAAAAACCACTGCATTTAGAAAATGTGTGCCAAGGCCGAATTATGAAAAGGATTTAATTCTCAACTAAATAGTCTTATTCAGTTAATATGAATTCACGTAATTTTAAATGTACGTAATTCTGTGTAAATGAATTTTTATTACCACACGTAAATAAGAGGTTCTACAACAAAGTTCGTACGTACAGAAAGAAAGAAAGGCAAATTAACTAAAAACAAATTTAAGAAAGGTAACTGATTTTCTTTTTCTTTTTTTAATTTCATTAAATTGGAGCCCATCGTGGGGCTCGAATATGCAGTGGCCACAAAATACCCATGAGATAACTAGGGAATTATTGCAGTCGAACTTTGTTGGAGAACAATTAATATTTTTTCATGTATTGTATGTATTGCCTAACCAATATTGTGTGGTAGTACCTGTATATGATTTTTTGCATGAGAACACTATGTACCCAGAGCTCATTACATCGAAAAATTAATTACCTACCACAATACCAAAAGGTAAAGCTACAGTGTAGTTGTCCTGTGGGTAGTGAAGTAGCCTCAGTGCAGTGTTCTCGGATCATTAGTGGTGTGCTTGTTGTTAGTGTTCTTTTTTTAAAAATAACAGGACATTTGAGTAGTTAGTCATCGTAGTATATAATAAGTGTGTTTCAACAAATGACCATTTCTTGTGTGATTATGTCAGTGAAACCTGAGTGTTAGGATATTTAGTTCAGATTTTGTTTCTTTTGTTGACTATGGTTAGATTGTGTAGTCATAAAGATATAAACATGGATAATGAACAACAGTTAGCAAGCAGTGATACCGAGTTAGAAAGGGGGGCACAAAGTAATGTTAGTAGCGTAGTTCAGGAAGTACAATGTGAGAATCTGGGGGCAGAAGGGCAAGAAATGTTGCCACTGCCAGCCAGTGACTCAGTTGATAGTAGAAATACCGTACCACCTACAAGCACTAGACACGGACCAGAGAGTGGTGAGGTGTCAGAAGTGCAGTCATTAAGGGTTATGTTCGAGCGCATGCTCAATTTCCAAGCTGAATTTGCACGTATGCAAGCAGAACGCGATAGAGAACGTGATGCTAAACAAGCAGAGCGTGATAGACGCCTGCCTGAGAGAGACTTGCAGTTAATGCAATCTTTGGAAGCTATGCTAAGTGAGATTGTTAGTTTGAGACAAAACTATGAAACCATACCTAAAGCGGTGCAAGAACTGAGCGAAAGAGTAGATAGTATCCAAGTGGCTAACGCCAGTATCGTAGATGAAAGTAGTTTACTGGCTAACAGGATGGAACAATTAGAAATTGACACAAGTAATTGATCCGAAAAAGTCCGAACAAGTGCACAAAATTGGAAACGAATTTATACAAAAAATAGACGAGAAGGTGCACGCCGCGATTGAGCCCAAAGACGACAACCGTCGTCTTACGGAGCTGACAAACAGCTTGTTGCACGGCGACGCGCAGGCGGGTGCCACGGCAGCCAAGTCCATCAACGATAGGCATATAAATACAGCAGTAAAAAATTGCGACTGCGAGACATAGCAGGCAACCAATGTTAGCGAAATAAACAAATGTCACTCCAAAATAGTGATTGAAGAAAGCCTGATTAGAAACCGACAGTTTCAGATCTTTACAACGGAGAAGAAATCTGTTCACCCTGTAGTGTTTATCAAGGGATTTAGAAACATTTTGCCTAGCGTTTGGAGTCATACACAGAAAATACAGTTCGTTATGTCTTACATACAAGGAGATGCTGCATTATGGGCAACCGAAGCAGCTGACAGTTGCGACACATATGGGCAATTTGAAAAGGCATTCTTGGCCAAATATTGGTCAACATGTATTCAGGAGAGATTACGGAAGGAGGTATATAATCCAGAGCCGTATTCTCCACGATTGGGCAATTTGCGAAAATATTTTGAGAAATACATTAATAAGACCCGTTACTGAGACGAGCAGATTTCATCCCGGGATTTGATCAGACTTTTGAAATCACACTTGCCGATACACGTAAAGGAAAAACTTATACACGTACTGGAGAACGACATGGAACATTTCTTGTCTGTTCTGGACTCAATTGACGTGATTCAGGAGGATGTTAAGGCAGCCTCTGAACAGGCTAGAAGTAACGGAAACGGTTACAGAAATAGTCGAAATAACACGCCTCCACCAAATAATGGAAACGGTGGAGGTAACAATAGGAGACAAGATTATGTACAAAACGGGAATACAGGTAGAGACCGGAACGGCAATAGTCCGCCGGTGAATAATGACCGGAAAAGGAGGTCAGAGGACCGATATGAAACAGGCCCACCAAGCAATAGTAGATGGAAAAATGCCAGGGGGCCGTGGAACACTAATACCTATAACGATGCAAACCGAACTTGGCCACAGAACCAGAGGCCCAGTCCGGACCGGCAAAACAGTGAAAGATATGACAATAACCGACCGCCACCACAAAATGCGCCAATTGCGCAACCGTGGCGGCCGACGCAACACAACTTACACATAGTGGAGGTCAGTGACACAGAGCAGCCACACCCATCCACCAGTAATAATCCAACAAACTAGATTCAGCCGAGATACGCTCTCCATCGTCGGCTGAGGTTTGGAGTGAGAGCAGCCCGACACAGAACAAAACATCGAGAATCTGTATCCTCAGGTATAGTGACGGGGTACAGATTAATAACTGAATTAATAACTGAACCACCCACGTGCATAAAGGAGCACAAAGACAAAGTACAAGCGATAATAGAGATCAAAATTAACAATATCGATGTACAAGCAATCGTAGATACAGGTTCTACTGTCAGTGTCATGAGTATGGACTTATTCAGAGTACTGGGGAAAGAAAAGCATATGCTTACTTTTCCTGTGAACAATTGCAAAGTCTCTGGAGCCATCAGTGCACAGCGACAAATAATTAAACTCCAAGTGCGGGTAGAGATGTATATAGGGGGAGAAGCCATAGCGTGCTCATTCCTGGTAGTAAAGGGTTTAAAGGTAGCCTGCATTTTGGGGGTAGGTTTTTTGAGAGAAAGGGACGCAGTAATCGACCTTTCTCGGGGAAAATTAAGTTTGATGAACGCGGGTAGGAGGATAGAATTGTCCATACTCAGAACTGAAGAGGTACCTGTGCGTAATTGTAATGTTATTAATATAAAATGTAGGAATCAGTGGATACTACATTTAGACAATCATTCTCTAGGACAAAATCTCTATTATCCAGACGTACAAAGTGATCAATTAAAAGCAAATGTGGACGCACTTGTGAACAAAGTATCACAGTCCGAAAATTTGAACTCAATGCAACAGCAGGATTTGGTACAGTTATTATCTAACTATGCAGATGTATTTTCAGAACGACCAGGAATTGTTAAGGGATATCAATACAATATCGAGGTGAAGCCTCACAAAACCTACTGTCGAGCCTCATACTCCATTCCTTAGTCCAAGAAGGAAATAGTAGCTATCTCTTAGCAGATCCCCAATCAGGGAGAGTACGGGGACTGTACCCGCGTAAGGATGTGAAAATATTCCTACAGTAAATGACTATAGTCCTATGTGTTATGTGTAAAAAAAAGGGACACCATTCTTTTGAAAATGAATGAACATTAATGATGTGTGACCAGTAGAGATAATGTACTAGTGTAGAAGTATTTAGTTATAAGAATATGATTGACTTTCTCTTTTGTTTATGAATATTTGTGTTATGTCTTCTTTTAATTAGTGTTAGCTTAAACATGCTCTAAATGTCTGGACAGATAACCTGATTAGTGCAATTATTTCTAGTGTTAAATTGTGACAGAGATCAGTCAGGAGGAACATTTTAGTAGTGATTAGTTTGTGTACTGCATAATATTCTATATGTGTGTCAAACGTTAAATATTTCTTGGTACAATCTTATATATATATATATATATATATATATATATATATATATATATATATATATATATATATGTGTGTGTGTGTGTGTGTGTGTGTGTGTGTGTGTGTGTGTGTGTGTGTGTGTGTAGCTGTCAGATTGACAGATTCGAACCCAGAATAATATCAATAATATGAGACCCTGAGAACTTTATTTTCAAACCAGTGTTATCAAAGAGAATAATGCACCCAGTAGTGACCCGAGGGCACCATGGAAGGCAAACTTATTGCAAATTTAAGTAGCGCAAAGTTACGCACAAAGAAGCTTCAATTGAAGCATGTGCAGATCGAATCAGTAAAAAGAGCTAGCCTGATACAGTCCAAGTCAATTTTAGCCTACAGAGACTACACTGTAGTTAAGTAGGACCTTGCAAGTAAAGTGAGACATAATTTATAAAGGAGTTATTGAACAATATGCCTGAATCCGGCTGGAATGCACAAATAAAATCTACTCGAACATAAATATTGATGATTTTTGGGCAAACTAATATGAAATTTTAATATTCGTTACCATGTACGCAAATATCACACACCTTGGTAAAGAGCGAACAAAGAAGTTACGAATGTGCTGTTACAAAAATTGCACAACGGACATTGTAAATGAAAAAACTTAAACAAAAGTGCAGTATTGTGTGGCAGAGACGGACAGTGACTGTTAAACCTGCAGCAATACGTCACGAGGTTGTTTTGAACAAGCAATAAGAAACTATATCATTGCCGTGTGTGCAAGTGGACAAGGAACTAGCACGACACGAACAGTGAGCCGATAACGGACGGTGGACCAAGTTAGTGTCAAACTATAACTCTTTGTGTGTCAAGGGACGCCAGAAAAGCGCATTGACTACAGAGATACATTTTGTCCTAAGGTGAAAACTTGCGTGTGACTAATGACAAGTCATGACATGGTGAAAAAATATTGTGTGCCCATAAAACGTGTTACTGTGACAACGAAACATTGTGCAAACCAGACTAGTGGAGGCCTACTGAATAATAACTGCCAATAACTGTGTGCGTTCTTTCCCACAGCAGGAAAAATGCCCATAAGGATAGTACACTGTTTGTGAACTTGTTGCATGTTTGCTGGAGCACTGCAAGAAGATGTCACACGGGCGAGCTCATATACAACGCGCATCCGGCTACCTCAGCCATGCAGCGGCCGCAGCAGCCCGTAGCAGACCTGACAGCCACACGCCTCTCCGCGCCGTAGCTGTCAACACCGGGGGCGGTGACCTCCACGGAGCCGACGCGCCGCGCCGAGCGCCGCTCAACAATCACTCCGCACCGCTCACCAACTACAGCATTATTGACATATTCCAAAATATTTACACAAACTGCATAACATGTCAATGAACTCCATTTTTGATAAACATTGAACATTTATTATGTATACCCGTAAATTGACAAGAGAAAATGAACACTAACAAGTGTAGGAGATGGATTTGTAACACGTAGGTAGTGGGAACATTATGAAAAGTGATGTTGTGCTAAATGATTTCAAAAAACTACGTGATATATCCTAGGACAAGTGACCTTGCAGTATATCGCAAAATTAATAATAACGAGTTGTTAATCACACACAAAAAACTTCCGTTGAACTGTATGTGACTGTTATATTATGTAACCGTTGATGACAAACTGCTAAATCAATTCAAGAGAATGACTTTTAAAGAGACAAGATTAATCATGAACCAACTGGGATGGCTGGGCTCCGGCACAGTTTTGCCCAGGTTTCCTGTCTGCCTTCGCCCAAATGGGGGAGCCATGAACATATATACACTCCTGGAAATGGAAAAAAGAACACATTGACACCGGTGTGTCAGACCCACCATACTTGCTCCGGACACTGCGAGAGGGCTGTACAAGCAATGATCACACGCACGGCACAGCGGACACACCAGGAACCGCGGTGTTGGCCGTCGAATGGCGCTAGCTGCGCAGCATTTGTGCACCGCCGCCGTCAGTGTCAGCCAGTTTGCCGTGGCATACGGAGCTCCATCGCAGTCTTTAACACTGGTAGCATGCCGCGACAGCGTGGACGTGAACCGTATGTGCAGTTGACGGACTTTGAGCGAGGGCGTATAGTGGGCATGCGGGAGGCCGGGTGGACGTACCGCCGAATTGCTCAACACGTGGGGCGTGAGGTCTCCACAGTACATCGATGTTGTCGCCAGTGGTCGGCGGAAGGTGCACGTGCCCGTCGACCTGGGACCGGACCGCAGCGACGCACGGATGCACGCCAAGACCGTAGGATCCTACGCAGTGCCGTAGGGGACCGCACCGCCACTTCCCAGCAAATTAGGGACACTGTTGCTCCTGGGGTATCGGCGAGGACCATTCGCAACCGTCTCCATGAAGCTGGGCTACGGTCCCGCACACCGTTAGGCCGTCTTCCGCTAACGCCCCAACATCGTGCAGCCCGCCTCCAGTGGTGTCGCGACAGGCGTGAATGGAGGGACGAATGGAGACGTGTCGTCTTCAGCGATGAGAGTCGCTTCTGCCTTGGTGCCAATGATGGTCGTATGCGTGTTTGGCGCCGTGCAGGTGAGCGCCACAATCAGGACTGCATACGACCGAGGCACACAGGGCCAACACCCGGCATCATGGTGTGGGGAGCGATCTCCTACACTGGCCGTACACCACTGGTGATCGTCGAGGGGACACTGAATAGTGCACGGTACATCCAAACCGTCATCGAACCCATCGTTCTACCATTCCTAGACCGGCAAGGGAACTTGCTGTTCCAACAGGACAATGCACGTCCGCATGTATCCCGTGCCACCCAACGTGCTCTAGAAGGTGTAAGTCAACTACCCTGGCCAGCAAGATCTCCGGATCTGTCCCCCATTGAGCATGTTTGGGACTGGATGAAGCGTAGTCTCACGCGGTCTGCACGTCCAGCACGAACGCTGGTCCAACTGAGGCGCCAGGTGGAAATGGCATGGCAAGCCGTTCCACAGGACTACATCCAGCATCTCTACGATCGCCTCCATGGGAGAATAGCAGCCTGCATTGCTGCGAAAGGTGGATATACACTGTACTAGTGCCGACATTGTGCATGCTCTGTTGCCTGTGTCTATGTGCCTGTGGTTCTGTCAGTGTGATCATGTGATGTATCTGACCCCAGGAATGTGTCAATAAAGTTTCCCCTTCCTGGGACAATGAATTCACGGTGTTCTTATTTCAATTTCCAGGAGTGTAACCCTGGGACTAATTAAAAGAGCCATTCCATAAAAAAATACAGAATTGTAAAGAACGTTACTGGCACCATTGTGTCAAAGTATAGAAACTCTTTGCCAAATGCTGCCAGGGGGCAATGTAACGTTCCCTGGCAACACTCACACTATTAATAAACTAAAATTTAATTTTACTATATACGCCGCTATGAAGCAATTTGTATATTCTGTAATTATTTGACAAAAAATATTATTTAATTCTATGTAAAGGACATTCGTTATTATTGTAATATTTTCTGTAGTAATATTCTCGATGTATTTATGATTGTAATATTTCTATACAAATAATGTAATTGCGAAATGTGTCAATATCTGCGATAACAAAAATGTAAAATTCAGCCACAAAGGAAAATAATGTTGTAAGATTACAAAGAGATGTTAATGGTCAGCAGTAGTATAAAAAGCACCACGTAGTGTGTATTCTTTGTCGACTTCCTGGAGAGCTGAGAGTGAGAGGAACCTGTGACGTAGCATTTTATGAATGGGTAGACTTCTTTTGTCTGTATCTAGATTTAGCCGCCATTAGAGGAGAAATTACAAACTAATGTAAGTTGAATTATTGTTGTGGTCTAAATACATTATAATTTATCAAAAGTGTGTATTACTAATGTAAATTAGCTTGCCCATGTCATCTATAATATTTCTTTAAAGAATTTTCAGCATTTTTAGCGGTGTTGCTGGGCTGTGCCGCGACCGAACGATTTGCAGCGGCGGCACATTTAAAAAATTGTTCCGCTAAGAAAAATTAACCAAACCCGTAAATCGGGAGCAGATAAAAATTAGCAGTGAATTAGGAAAATGTTTTTCTTTTACAGCGATCCTGCGAGTGACGTAATTTATTACTAGTTTCACATTTGTGCATTCATAGGCGGATAGTTAACGTTGAAATTTAACAATTTTGGTTCTTCCAAATAACTTAAATGTATAGTGAAGTGTGTTTTATCAATGATAATTAAACGTCGGCTTGGCAATATTTAACCATTTTCTGCTAATAGAGACAGTCTTGTGTTTCATAGCTAACGCCGGGAAAGAATTCAGTAAATATTTAAAAAAAATCACTGCATTTAGAAAATGTGTGCCAAGGCCGAATTATGTAAAGGATTTAATTCTCAGCTAAATATTCTTAATCAGTTAATATGAATTCACGTAATTTTAAATCTACTTAATTCTGTGTAAATGAATTTTTATTACCACACGTAAATAAGAGGTTCTACAACAAAGTTGGTACTGACTGAAAGAAAGATAAAATAACAAAAAACAATTTTTTTTTAAAAAAAGGTAACTATTTTTTTAATTTTTTTAAAATTTCATTAAAACGCGCATTTAATAACAGTTTGCCGCCGTCCATGACTTCAGTCGCCAAGTGCATCGTGGTGGGCCGCTTTGACCAGCATGATTGTAAAGTATTCACTGCTGCGACGTAGCACTATAATATACTCGTATATTTCTCAGTGCCTTGTTCTTTCGAACCATATTTTTCTTTTTTTTTTTATGGTAGAATATAAATGCTTGGTGGTGGCGTAGTTTGATGTCATAACGTGGATTCATGTCTATGAAGTGAGGTAGAGTTATTAGTGTTCTGGTTAGTGCCATGTGTCGATCCCCAGCAGATCACTTTGTCCACCATAGATCCCATTTTAGCAAGGCTTTTGTCAAATAAATATTTTTTTGTATGATGTTTCTTTAATAATTTTTTTGTCTTGTCATGTTTAAGACCAATAAATCGATTGCGAATTAGACTACAACTTCTCAATGAGTTCTTATTAACAGTTCCTTAACATTTTTATGGCAGTCTAGATCTGAAACATAAGGAGTAGCTTTTTCACTCGGTGTCCACTGAGTGGATTTTTTTCTTCATTAACAATAATCTTCGTTCATTTGGCGACCCGCTGCCAGGATCTCGGTCCTTGGCACTTCTGTGATGCTGTCAGTTAGCGTACAGATCACTTTCTCCACCATAGCTTCCATTTCAGTATGGCTTTTGTCAAATAAATATATATTTTTTTGTATGATGTTTCTGTAATATTTTTTTGTCTTGTTATGTTTAAGACCAATAAATCGATTGTGAATTAGACTACAACTTCTCCCTGAGTTCTTATTAACAGTTCCTTCACTAACAATAATCGTCTCTCACTCTGTCGTAACATTCTCGTGGAAGAGCCTTCACAAGTATCACCATGGTCACTGAAATTGTTTCTATTTCGTTTCTGCTGCCCAAGTGAGGGATGTACGTCACTTTATGTTTTTCATGGTGTCAAGACGGTAAATCATGCTATAGAGCATGTGCGTCTCGATTTTCGGATGTTTTTCATATGATGTTATCGGTCCACGCTTTGGGCGCGTGTTGATGCCAAGATTCAGTGTGTTATTAGCATGTGCATCTCGATCTTTGGATGTGTTTCGTATGGTGTTAGCAGTCCAAGCTGTGGGCGCGTGTCGACGCTAAGACTAGGTATGTTATGAGTCATCGCCTGTCTTGTGGTGGAATTTTGCCAAATAAAATTCAGTATGCTCGTGTTTCATTTCAGCAGCAGTGATCCTGACAGAGGAGACAGAAGGCATCCTTGTACTATGTAAAATTACGTGTACATAATCATAAATACCACTACAAAGATTTCAGCCAAATCACCAACACCTGAGTGAGCAGACACAATTCCTGACCACTTCAGCGTCAGCTAACAACAATTGATTTTATAGATGTAATGACATTTCTGATAGAATATGGCATTTGACCACACTTGCGGAATGTGCCGACTCCAGAACCAACATAGCAACCAGCTAAAGCTGAGCGGAGAGGGCTGCCATAATGAGTCAGCTGTAGCAGCCCAAGTGCGGCCGACCACCCGCTGTGACAGAACTGGCTGCTGCCAGCTGATGTGCCTACATCACACAGCCCAATCATCTACCAGTGCAAGCGCCACGTCTCGAGCCAGCACAGACAGCAGTACACTATCACATGACGACAACAGCCCCCTAGTGGCCAACGAGCTGTCAGGCCACTAACTGAGAGACAAGCGAGTCACGTGGCACCACAGTAGATGTATGCACCAATCCTAAGTGACTCAGTGGGTGCCAAGAGTGACGTGTCCTATCAACAGAAGGTGGGCTAATCCAATGTCCCATGCCAGCAGGCGCACACTCCAATTATGAGGCGAACAGGAAGAGTAAGGCTGTCCCACGTCCCGCTAATGCTGAATGGATTTCTACGTCAGGGGGTGAGTTGCACATCAAATATAATGCTGTCATGCTAGTCCCTGACGGCTGCCTGTGGCCTGACCAGGATGACGCCAAGGGTCCATCTGTGGTCCAGAAGCTGTCAAAGGTAGTGGTTGCTGCTAAGACACCAGATGCTGCCAGAGATGAGAGGGAATGCCAGAGATATCTGCCGCCACTTCTACCATGTCATGCACTGAGTGAGAGGCAATGCCAGTCTTGCACAAATTTCTGATCTTCAGTCCTACCAGTCATAGTTTGTGAGTGTGCTTAAGTGCGAGGTTCTCAATTCGTGTGACCTTTTCCATTGAAAAATTTGTCTCTCCAGGGACCCTTGTGGAGGGTGCAATAGGATACCTTTCGGTAATATCATTATGCATATCTTTTTGTTTTATTTATATATCAACTGAATTGTCTTGATTGTGAGGTGTATCTTTTTTCTGCTCTCGACACTGATTATGTACCTGTATTTGTTTCCATGTCATAGAAAATAATACATAAATTTACACAACTTAGGTAATAAGACTAACAGATTGCCAGCCACTGGTGGCCGAGCGGTTCTAGGCGCTTCAGTTTGGAACCGGGCGGCCGCTACGGTCGCAGGTTCGAATCCTGCCTCGGGCATGGATGTGTGTGATGTCCTTAGGTTAGTTAGGTTTAAGTAGTTCTATGTTAGAGGGGACTGATGACCTCAGATGTTAAGTCCCTTAGTGCTCAGAGCCATTTGAACCATTTTTGAACTAACAGATTACACATGTGATTTCCTTGTTCACTAATAATTTGAGAATGTATGTGTTTGCTGATTGATATCAAATGAGAGATGGAGCAGGGGTAAGTAAATGAGCAGAGAGTAGTTCATATTCGTATGGGATATTAGACATCTCTGCCCTCAGGATATGGTGTGAAATCAGCAAGGCCTTTTAACTGCCTATCAATTGTTTAACAGAAGTCTGTGATATAGGAATGACCCCTGGGTCTAATGTAATTCATGCTACTCAGAGCAATGTTTTCATGTATTCTTGCTGGCTTGCAGCTTCATGTGAGCGAATAACCTCTGGAATGAATGAGGTCAGGCTAGGATGTGTTTTAGCCATGGGCAATCCTGAGTGCCAAAGTTACCTTTTTCACATATATATCGGTTATCAGGATGAGATTCTCCTACTACTTTCAATGATTTCCTCTGATGCGTGTTGCATTAAACAATATTGAAGTGAGACACTACCCATGCAGAAATCAACAGCAGGTAGGGGGCAATGATAGTGCACAAGTTACACTCTCACCTATTTTTCGCATACAGAAAATTATTAAAAATTTTGTTGCAACCTGATGCACCTCGAGCGAGACTCTAGAAAGTTAATGGCCTGAGCAGACGGTGGTGGAGCCTGCTAAAAGCGTGAGGTATTTTTATGATTCTTAGCTCATAGAAATGGCTTGTTGGGAGTTGAAAGGAACTGTTGACGAACCCATCCCTCAGTAAATCTTGCCAGACAGGCCCACAGCCATACAGGGCACACAGAGCAGCGCCTTGTCGAGACAGGTCTCCAGCAGAACAATGCCATGCTATCTGTCACAGTGCCAGCAGAGGCCTGGGCTGGGGCGATATTCTCAAGGAACGCATCTACACAGTGGAGTCGTAAAGAGGGCATTGTGTGTAGAGCCATGTGTAACAAAAATTCACGTGTTTTCATGTTCACTGATAGTGCAAATGGCCAGTGAACCACTTCCATCAGCCACCTCAGTTGTATAACAAACTCCGACGTCTGAGAAACGTTTAGAGAGAGAATGTTTATTACACCTCATAGCTAGGACTAACAAGCTCCAAGGCACAGGCGATTTAGTTAAAGATCTTTGACATCATATCTGTTCACCTGTTGCCGTGGGAAGAGACACGACTTCAGAAAAAATCATCTTCCCCCTCCAAAAATTTAAAAAAGCCGGTAATTGGCGGTTTACTTTTTTTCCAGAGACGCAGGTTTCTAAATTCTTGCCTTGATTCGACATGAGTTTGTGCTGTCATGTGGGAGGGGAGAATCAGCGCCTCTAGACCCCGGTGATTGGCTCAAGATGGTGTGATGGCAGTGACGTTCGTACACGCTGCAGGAAAATAGAATTTTTTCTGGAGATGTGTGGAGCTCTCGGGTGTATGACTTTGGTCTGGTAAGCACTGCTAGTCGAAGCTCTGGCATGTGTGGTTGGTACTTGGGACCTGTCCTCAGACTGACTTCACTTTCGAGTAATTTAGACTGGGGAGCTTGTGGTAAAGCTCTTACTGTACCGACAGTGTGACTTCAAACATCATGGAATAATTGTTTGCCGAGGGCACACTTATTCGATTTTGGTTTACCAGTCTTGACGTTTGATATCCTTGTCCTCGGTATGACCAGCGAACAGCTGTGTCACCCACTGAAATTTACCGTAGTTTCAGGGCTCTGGTAAAGAGTAAATTGCGATCTGTCTGCCTGACCGCTAGACTGTAAAATTTTTGCATTTCTTTCGCAGCCGCGATCGATTCACAGGTGCAGCCTCCACGTCTCACCTCCGCCGCACACATCTCGCCAGCTGCAAGTCACGTGGCTCCACGAACTAAACAGGGTAACGTAATGCCGCTCCGGCATTGTCAGGGCGTACATATCTCAATCGCCACTTGCTATCAGCTGCACCAATGTAGAGAAACTTCAGTAGATTTGATCGATCAGAGTCTGCTCTGCCTATGATCAATTCAGCTTACGTTGTCCACATTTTTAGGGCCAGAGTACTTGATTCACTGTTCGCCTAGTTAAACTGTCTCTGCCACCCAGGATACACCAAATGTAGTCTTAAATTACCTCTTAGTTTCCAGAATGAGATTTTCACTCTGCAGCGGAGTGTGCGCTGATATGAAACTTCCTGGCAGATTAAAACTGTGTGCCCGACCGAGACTCGAACTCGGGACCTTTGCCTTTCGCAAAGTTTGGAAGGTAGGAGACGAGATATTGGCAGAAGTAAGGCTGTGAGGACCGGGCGTGAGTCGTGCTTCGGTAGCTCAGATGGTAGAGCACTTGCCCGCGAAATACAAAGGTCCCGAGTTCGAGTCTCGGTTGGGCACACAGTTTTAATCTGCCAGGAAGTTTCATACCTGTTAGTTGTTTACAGTATCCAATCAATAACTTGTTTAGCGTAATTCATGTCTGTTTCAAAAAAATAAATGTTGTTAGTATACTAAATTTTGCCTACATTTTCAATCATTTATATAATCCCATCAGCGTTACCTTCCATCATCCATAAAAAATTATTTGGGAACATGACGTCCATGAATGACTGCAAATGATCCCCAAGTAGACGAACATCTGGAGGACCCAGTCCATTCCATATAAACACAGCCCAAACCATTATGGAGACACCACCAGGTTGTACAGTGCCTTGTTGTCCATGGCTTCGTGGGGTATGCGCCTCACTCGAATCCTACCATTAGCTCTTACCAACTGAAATCGAGTTTGGTCTGAGAAGGTCAAAGTTTTCTACAAGTCTGTTGGTCACGGGCCCAGGAGAGGCACTGCTGGCGATGTCGTGCTATTAGCTAAGGCACTCTCGCCAGTCATCTGCTGCCATAGCCCAGTGAAGCTAAATTTCGCCGCACTGCTCTAAAGGATACGTTCGCCGTACGTCCAACGTGGCCTTCTGCTGTTATTTCACTCATTGTTGCTTGTCTGTTAGCAATGAAAACTCTACGCAAACACCGCTGCTATCGTTCGTTAAGCTAAGGCCGTCGGCCAGTGTGTTGTCCATGATGAGAGGTACTGCCTGAAATTTGGTATTCTCGGCACACTGTTGACACTGTGAATCTCGGAATACTGAATTCTGTAACGATTTCCGAAATGGATTATCCCATGCGTCTATCTGCAACGGCTATTCCGCATTCAAAGTCTGTTGATTCTCATCGTCGGGGATTGTTTTATTCCCTATGGAAGCGCTGCGTTTCGAGAACTGCTAACTGGGCAGCATGAAACCTTTTCACATGATGATTATGATGATGATGATGATCTTTGGTCTGTGGGGCGCTCAACTGCACGGTCATCAGCGCCCGTACAAATTCCCAATCTGTATACAGGCCAATCTAGTCACTTTCACTGATGATGATGGAACGATGACGACAACACTAACACCAAGTCTCCGGACAGAGAAAAATCCCCAACCCGGTCGGGAATCGAACCCGGGACCCCGTGATCCAGAAGTAACAGTGCTAGCCAGTAGACCACGAGCTGCAGATTTTTCACATGAATTACCTGAGTACAAATGACAGTTCCGCCAATGCACTGCCCTTTTATACCGTGCGTATGCGATGCTACCGCCACCTGTGTACGAGGTTTGGACCTTAAATAGTGGCCGAGCGGTTCTAGGCGCTACAGTCTGGAACCGCGCGACCGCTACGGTCGCAGATTCGAATCTTGCCTCGGGCATGGATGTGTGTGATGTCCTTAGGTTAGTTAGGTTTAAGTAGTTCTAAGTTCTAGGGGACTGATGACCTCCGAAGTTAAGTCCCATAGTGCTCAGAGCCAGAGCCTTAAATAGTGGCAACTATTTATTCATAACCGATAGAAAAGAGTTACATGTTGCACTTGTTACTGTCCTTCAAAGTAGTCACCAGGGTTGTGCAGAACGCGTTACCAGCGATGTAGAAGGCGTAATATACCGTTAGCAGAGCCTGTTCTGTTGATGGTGCAAATGGAGCAGTCTACGGCCGGTCGAATCTGTGTAACAGTTCTGAAGCGAATGCCAAGAAGCCAAAACTGAAACGCCAATCCAACGACTGGTGTCATTATGGATCACCGCGAAAGTAGAAAGTGCGTCAGAGCCCGAGTATGGTAAAAGTTATGGTGATTCTAGTGTACGACTGTGATGGTGTTATCCTAATGGGTTACATTCCCCCACTGCAGACCGTCAGTGTATAGTATTACTGTTCGTTTTTGGAGTGTCACCTGCGACCAGCTTTGCGAAAGAAGCAGTGACACTTCCTGCGCAACCCACCCATCATTTTGCACGACAATGCGGGGGAGCATACAGCGCAAGCTATGGTTGCTATGTTCGGTCGATGGGACTGGAAAGTACTGTACCATCCACCATACTCCCCGGACTTAAGTCCTTGTGACTTTGATTTGATTCCGAAGATGAAGGAACCACTTCGTGGCATTCGCTTCAGAACTGTTCCAGAGATTCGACAGGCAGTAGACCGCTCCATTCGCTCCATCAACAGAACAGGCTCTGCTAACTGTATACTGCGCCTTCCACATCGCTGGCAACGGGTTCTACACAACGCTGGGGACTACTTTGAAGGACAATAACATGTAACTCTTTTCTATCGGTTGTGAAAAAATATTTGTCACTATTTCAGTTCCAACCCTCGTGTATGCATAGCGCTATCCCATGACT
Organism: Schistocerca nitens; assembly: GCF_023898315.1. Taxonomy (NCBI): domain Eukaryota; kingdom Metazoa; phylum Arthropoda; class Insecta; order Orthoptera; family Acrididae; genus Schistocerca; species Schistocerca nitens. The sequence continues at coordinate 445,836,997 of NC_064618.1, read as the reverse complement.
TTTGTCACCTCAGTGTAAAATAAGGTTACGCAACTAGTTTCTCATTTAGAAATCGCATCCTGTAAGAAAAGGGAACATCTTCCAGAAAACGTCAGAATTCGATGGCAGCACGATTGTGGCCTACCTAAAACGCAGGGTATCGCTAGTCGCGATGGCCCGTATTCCGTAACTGTCTTGTGAGGTGTTGAAGACGGCCATACATAACGCCGAGCAGCACCTGTACGGCCCTAAGCCACTTGCACAAGAGAGGAAACACTTTTAGTTCAGCCGCCAGGGATTGTACAGCCATGTCTTATACATAGAATCAGGAACTGGATTGTTTGCAGCAAAACAGAAATCCTCACTGACAGCGCGACGACATTTAGAGCACATCGAGTGGTCAGTTGGCGACCGTAGCTGAGGTTCCCTTAACGTGGCAGCAAGGGCAGCGTGCCGTCAGTGGTGCACCCACCTACAGGAATGGGTGCAGCAGTGGCACCAAAACGTATTTTCAGACGATTTCTTCTTCTACTTACAGCATCACGATCAATTTATCCTTGGATGTATTGCCGAGGAGGATGAATATTGCCATATTGCATTCATCATCGTCACCTTGTGTGATGATATGAGGTGCCATTGGGTACGTAACATAATCATCTCTGGTTCACATATCCGGTAACTTCCACAGCGGCGGTTACAACTCTGTTAAGGCCGGTAGCAGTGTTTTATGTTCGAGGGCTCCATGACGTTATCTTTCAACAAGGTAACACAAGAACGCATGTCGCCCGTGATGTCCTCACGTGTTTCGATGCGTATAACTGTCGACTGTTTCCCTGGTCATGATCTTCAGATCTCCCATCCTTTGAAAACGTCTGGTCATGGGCTATCACGAGATTTTTACGCCATCACCCGCCAGACACTACAACTGATCAGCTGTGGCATAGAGGTGAAATATTACCGAGTGTCTCAGTAGTGTCTCACCCAATCTCAATGTGACTGGACGTCCATCTGGGTGACAGCCATGGTTGTTGGTGGAGGTAGCAGCTTTACTTACTGAAATTCAGTCCCTGTGTACTAGCAAGTGTCCTAAGAATCTAATGATTTATTCTCCCTACTACGCTGTAGTCTATACGCACAAGAAGTAACACTGCGTCATTCCAGATATTGTATTTTAATGGCCGGCTTTATAGTGGTTGAGGTCTTCACAATGACGATATTGTAAGCACCACTTTGTCCACGAAACAGTTTACAACTGAAGGATATAAAGAGCCTAAGCAAATGCACTTTGCCTGCTTTCATCTCTTGAGGACAATATCGTGGAAAAGTGTTGCCTAGACTTCTGGTCTGTCAAAAGTATGTTTCGGCAGCTTTGGTACACTACGTAAATGACGTAGTAAATGGTTAGATTACCGATAACACTGATAGCATGGCTTGGGAAAGAAACGTAAATCAATGAGTAGGAGAGAAACTGGGAGTCGACGAATTCTCTATATTTTTTTTTGTTATTTGCTTGCTTGTTTTGCCCATAATTTTTTTTTTTTAATGGCTCTGAGCACTATGGGACTCAACATCTTAGGTCATAAGTCCCCTAGAACTTAGAACTACTTAAACCTAACTAACCTAAGGACATCACACACACCCATGCCCGAGGCAGGATTCGAACCTGCGACCGTAGCAGTCCCGCGGTTCCGGACTGCAGCGCCAGAACCGCTAGACCACCGCGGCCGGCTTGCCCATAATTTAATGTTAGTTCATTGTGTACTTTACAAGTAATAAAAATTAGTAGATCATGTAATTTCTGAGCTTTTATGTAACCAAAGCAATTACTTTTGATACAATATTGAGTAACGTGGAAGTTGTTTATAAATAACAGAAACATGTTTTATACAGCTTTGTTGAACTACTGAGGCAATTTTTGATGTATTTTTGTTTTGCAGTTTTTTTTATTTTACGTCTTCGTTGAGAAAATTGCGTTTTATGGCGCTGTATGATAAATCTACTTGTTTTCGCTATTCTGACTACAACATCCCTCTGTTCCACGTTGTAAATCAACAGTTTTCGACTATAATCTGAGCTAAACAATGAAAAGTTCAATTTTCCTATAAATGAATTTTATTTTTAAGTAACATACAGGAGGATAACTGTCTAGAACAAGAATGTTTCGTAAGTTACGCTGCCGATTACATATACTCATTTAGTTTCTAGACCCTTAACCGGTTTCAATTCTTAGGGGAGTCTAGTAAGACACTGATCGCATACTTGAAGAAGGCTATCGTTATGAGGTAACGCCGATTTGTATTCAACACACCTAAAGCACAGGTGACGTGGGTACGACCATAACGTATCAAAGCTACAAGCGAAACTACCGTATTCTACGCTTACTTATGACAGTCTACGGTAGCCTACGGTAGTTTTACAACTATAGTAACGCCACTTTTTCAAATAACACTTGCTTTAAAGCAGCTACGAAACCAGGTGACTTTACGAGTGTGTTTCACACTCACTATTAAAAAATATATATGTAACAAACTTTATGCGGTTCAAAATTATCTGCAATTGAGGCGACACTCAGGTGGATGAAGATTCCTTTTGTGGTTCCCTCGTTTGGTACAGACAGTCCTCGACGTATCTTTCACTGCTCTCGTCCGCTTTGAACGTAAACGTCGGAGCGGCTGCTCTCGTTGCGAATAAGGGGCCGCGGCGCGTGGGCGTCTGCGCCGTGGTCGGCATTGTTTGCCGACTGCCGGCGGAATCCGCTTCGGCCGCTCTGCCGGGCACACACAGGCCTCTGGAGAGCACCTGCCTGCTAGTGCTGACGTCAGAACATCAGCGCTAATGCGGCCCAGTTAGCAGTTTTCGAAACGCAGCGCTTCCATAGGGAATAAAACTAAACAGAGCAAACTGCAAAGTGTTATATACATATAAACGGTGTATAAAACTACACATAAACCTGTACAGCCTTTAGAGGAGATAAAAAACAGTTTTTCGCGTGACACAAATGTCACAGGTGCACAGTATCCCTTGAATAATTTGATGCTGGTCTTCACCGTTGTTTTGAGCGCTACACATTGACACTGGAATCTGATTTGGGACACAACTATATGTTACTGCTAGGAAGAGTAAGTTATCATTACTCCTAGCACTGTCTATCCAGTTGGGCCGTATCTCCTGCCTCGGCAGAGGAAATTACAGTGTCTTTCTCCACAAATTACTACCGGAAATGTAAAAAAAAAAAAGTTCTCTATCATTCAGGCAACTATTGTGATTTCAGCATGGTGCCGTCCCACCTCCCTTTGTCGTTGACGTCAAAAAGCATTTAGCCAACCTTTTTCCATTGTTGGACTGGGAGAGATGGACCTGTACCGTGTCCACCACATTTTCCCTGTCTCACTCGTATGTATTCCTTTTTTTTGGGGGGGGGGGTGGAGGGGGGGGGATAAAGAGCTTGATATATGAAACACTGATAGACAATCCAGAGGAGCTGCAGACATTATTCGTGACACACTTGGTTGTTTATAGCGTGTTAGACAGTAATTAGCAAGCAAGTGCAAGATGTGCATTAATGTGAAACGACAACATTTTGAGGCAACACCTCTGAAATTATATTCATCCTCGGCCCTTTGAACAGTGTCTCAGAACAACATTAGCGTCAAAATATTCGTGATCTCGTAACGGGGAAATGGTGCACCTGTGGCATTTTTGTCTTGTAAAGAAATGTTGTTTTATTTTTTTACACCCTCTACAAGAAAATTTATATTCCACGTTGTAGGCGATACGTATGGTTGAAAATAAACACACTTCGTACGCTGCGATAGCAGCGTCCAAGATGACCGCTTTCAACAATCTCGTGCTGCTAACATCTTCTCTACGCGGAAAAACATGAAAATAATGTGATGGGGAGAGTCTACAACTATTTTTACCTGTTATATGAAATAGATCTGACATACCTTATGGAACTTGTTACAAAAGTGCCATGTTTCATTATAGAAAGTCCTGCATAGTTGTCAAATATGGGTGTCATGGAAACATGTTTTTCGGATCGTTAGACAACAATTCGAGAAAATCGTATTAATGAGTTTATTACAGAAAGTAAATGACAATCCTTAACTTTGAGAAATACATAGATGTATCCCAAGCAAAAGGCGACCAGCAATATAATTGACAGAGACTGGATTATATGCACATAAAAACCTTAAAATATGCATTCAAATATGCGTGAAAAATGCTTAAAAATGCGCGAAGGGAGTCAGAATATGCAGGATCAAATAATAAAAAATACATGGTAGTTACTGCGTGCATTATATCTCAAAGTCGAACCTGTGCGTATCAATTACGAGGAAGAACACCGGCTACGCGAAAAATCGGTTCATTTAGAACGCTGATGTAATTTTCTGAATACTTTCTGGCAGAAGTTAGGAGAGGGTTCTTTCTGGGATTATTTTCTAAAAATTTTCAAAATGATGACGCATACTGTGTTTAAAGAATTGTCCCTTCTTTGCTATTGTTGTCGGTAACAAGGGGATGCGATGCGAGTGAGTAGCAGCGAAATAATCGGTATGTACAGGACCATCTTCGAGATACATCTCACGCAGAGGGGCACACTCGGAAAAAAACAAAGTACATTCATGATTTTTTTGAACAGCATTAACTTTTAATTAATACTATTGGACCAAAGCATCATTTACAATTTATTTTACATTTTCTACCACTGTAAAAAATAAATGCCCAAGTACTGTACCAAATTCTCGGTAGTAAGATTCTGTCTGCGATCACTCAAAACATTTTTATAAGCGGAAAAGGACCGTTCTACATCAACTGAGGTAAGTGGGAAGTATTTGAATTTTGGTGCTATGTTGGCACTTATTGTTTCTGGTAAAAGTGAACCCATCCTATTAATAAAACTAACAATTTGGCACAAGGGTTAAAAGCCTGTGTTATTGTTTAAAATGTTTCCAAACTTTTCTTTAAGTTTTCTTGGGAATACCTCCGGCAATGAGGAGTTCAGTAGAGTAATTTTATTCATTAACTGGATAGATTCATCCAACGCCAAACCTTGAGTTTCAAGCAGGTACATGGGAAAAATGAGTGCTAATCACAGCAATGCCTTTTTTAATACCGGATCATTAGAAACTTCCTTGCACTGGCAAACTGCCAAAGCCTCTGCACTATCGAAGTCGTTTACTACCCCTCTAGTGGCCTCGAAATGTCCAGTGCAAAACAACGAGTTACCACTGGTTCGGTAGGTAAAGGCACATTTTGTAGTTTTTATTTGTAGGTCTTCATGCGAGCAGGAGACTTTAGATACATTTTCTTTGTGGATGAAATCAGTTAATTTACGTTTACAAACGTGGAACGTACTTCCTCGGCAAGGCGATGTACACCATGAACAAAGCACGTCACACGAATCAAATTGGGATAAAATACTCGGACAGCGTTTCCTGCTTTGATTATAAGGAGGAACATCTAAAATTACACAAATGCCCTTTCATACGCAGAAGATTTGGTGATTGTAGAATGATTTACTTTTTCAAGTTCTTTGCAGTCCACTTAACAGGAAGAAGGAGGCTCTTCTTTTAAAGCACCAACAATTAAATCTGCAATGTAACGGCCACAGGTGTCTGTAGTTTCGTCAACTGAAATCCAGGTAATGCTGTCCTTAAGTTCATTGCGTATTTCTTCCAGAATATTTACGTAAATTGTCAGCATGTAATTTTTACGCAGTGTTGAATCATCTGGTATATTTTGATTTAAGCAATATTTGCGCAGGACGCCTTTGGGGATAGGGTTTGGCCGGCCGGTGTGGCCGAGCGGGTTCTAGGCGCGTTAGTCAGGAACCGCGAGACCGCTGCGGTCGCAGGTTCGAATCCTGCCTCGGGCATTGAAGTGTGTGATGTCCTTAGGTTAGTTAGGTTTAAGTAGTTCTAAGTTCTAGGGGACTGATAACCTCAGATGTTAAGTCCCATAGTACTCAGAGCCATTTGATAGGGTTTGTAGTGTTGTGAAGAGGAATATTGCTTTCAATGAATGCTTCACATAGATCCACGTTGTCAGAAGTAGCTGTTGTGGTCCTTTCTTCTGCATTACTGCGATATGAAGAATTGTTTTGACATGCTGGTCTATTTGAAACTTTTTTAGCGCGAACCGTTTTTCTCGCAAACTCGAGAATATAAAACCATTCCGTCATATGTAAATGTTCCAGGATGCTCAGCTATCCACGAAAATATGTTTCTTTTTTTCGGGCGGTATGGCGCACAGAACGTTACATACAACACGCCGTAAACACGTTAAACTGAGTACACGTAAATAGAAAGCTAAACTCAAACAATGGACATGCGAATAAAAGTTTGCGTAGTTTAAATTACAAACATCAAAAAAAGTTTTGCATCATTCCGGTTCCCAGAACTCATGAAGATAGACGTTAACTGTGGATATCGTATCACAGACACACTCCCTTTGGCTGTTCAGAGATGTCACTAAACCCACCCAAAGATGTAAACAACCATGCATGAACAGCGCCTATTAGACCCAGGGGGTCCGACGGCCGATCAGTTCCAGTCATTCCACCAGGAAGGAGGTACACGGCTCGTGTTGTCTGTACTTAAACCATGCCTAGACGGGCCGGCCGCGGTGGTCTCGCGGTTCTAGGCGCGCAGTCCGGAACCGTGCGACTGCTACGGTCGCAGGTTCGAATCCTGCCTCGGGCATGGATGTGTGTGATGTCCTTAGGTTAGTCAGGTTTAAGTAGTTCTAAGTTCTAGGGGACTGATGACCACAGCAGTTGAGTCCCATAGTGCTCAGAGCCATTTGAACCATGCCTAGAGGGTCAATCGCGCGGTTTGATCGCGTCCGCATTGTTACTTTGTGCCAGGAAGGGCTCTCAACGAGGGAAGTTTCCAGGATTCTCAGATTGAACCAGACATGGAGGATACAGAAAGACAGTAACTGTCGATGACATGCCTCGTTCAGGCCGCCCAAGGGCTACTACTGCAGTGGATGACCGCTACCTACGGATTATGGCACGGAGGAACCCTGACAGCAACGTCACCATGTTCAATAATGTCTTACGACTCAAACTGTGCGCAATGGGCTGCATGATGTGCAACTTCACACCCGACGTCCATGGCGAGGTCCATCTTTGCAACCACGACTCTATGCAGCGCGGTACAGATGGGCCCAACAACATGCCGAATGGACCGCTCAGGATTGGCATCACGTTCTCTTCACCGATGAATATCGCATTTGCCTTCAACCAGACAATCGTCGGAGACGTGTTTGGAGGAAACCCTGTCAGGCTGAACGCCTTAGACACATTGTCCAGCGAGTGCAGCTAGGCGGAGGTTCCCTGCTGTTTTGGGGCCGACGTTTGCCGCTGGTGGTCATGGAAGGCTCGGTAACGGCTGTGCGATACGTGAATGCCGTCCTCCGACCGATAGTGCAACCATATCGGCTACATATTGGCGAGACATTCGTCTTCATGGACGACAATTCGTGCCCCCATCTTGAACATCTTGTGAATGGCTTCCTTTAGGATAACGACATCGCTCGAGTATAGTGGCCAGCATGTTGTTCAGACATTAACCCTATCGAACATGCCTGGGATAGATTGAAAAGGGCTGTTTATGGACGACGTGACCCACAAACCACTCTGAGGTATCTACGCCGAATCGCCGTTGAGGAGTGGAACAATCTGGATCAACAGTGCATTGATGAACTTGTGGATAGTACGCCACGACGAATACAGGCATTCATCAATGCAAGAGGACGTGCTATTGAGTATTAGAGGTACCGATGTGTACAGCAATCTGGACCACCACCTCTGAAGGTCTCGCTGTATGGTGGCACAACATGCAATGTGTGGTTTTCATGAGCAATAAAAAGGGCGGAAATGATGTTTATGTTGATCTCTATTCCAGTTTTCTGTACAGGTTCCGGAACTCTCGGAACCGGGGTGGTGCAAAACTTTTTTGATGTGTATAATTGTTGCCGACGCGTACGCTATGACAGCGGAGGGGACTATCTGGGAGCGCAGGCGCAGGAGCATTGACTCAGTCTACCTCTTTCTTTTCCTCTTCTGCAACTATTTCGCTAGGCAGTGGCCTCTCGGTTAACGATTGCACGCAGTTCCAGGTCGCGGTCAATCTGTGAGACATCAAATCTAGGCCGAGCTAGAGACTGCCCGTCCAAATTTTTAAAATATTGTAAACATAGAGCGAAAATATGCAACGTCACTAGTTTTTAGTTAAAAATGCAGTGGCCTGTGAAAAGGAGCCAAATATGCAAATGAACATGCAAAATACAAATGCATATAATCCGTTCTCTAATAAACAATGACCTTCAGCATAACGATTCCAATACAAGTGAAGTAATATAGTGGATGCCCGATCGGTTAGCCGAGCGATCTAACGCACTGCTTCCCACAGTGGGAAGGAGCGCCTGGTCCCCGGCACGAATCCGCCTGGCGGACTAGTGTCGAGATCGAGTGAGCCAACCAGTCTGTGGATGGTTTTTAGGCGGTTTTCCATCTGCGTCGGCGAATGGTGGCTGCTTCCCCTTATTCCGCCTCAGCTACACTATGTCGGCGATTGCTGCGCAAATACGTTCTTCACGTATGTGTACACCACCATTACTCTACCATGCAAACATAGAGGTTACACTCATCTGGTGTGAGACGTTCCCTGGGGGGGAGGGGGGGGGGTGTCCACCGGGAACAGATCCACACAATAACCCTGGGTTCGGTGTGGGGCGGCGGAGGGGTGAAGTGGACTGCGGTAGTCGTCGTGGGGTTGTGGACCACTGCGGCTGCGGCGGGGATGGAGCCTCTGTCGCTTCTAGGTCACTGGTTAACATACAATGTACATACATACAATACAGTGAATAATTCTATCGATACCGCTAGTTTTGACGCTTCTGTAGAACTCGGCTGCGGCCAGAGTTTATGTCCTCTTCGCCCAGAGGGCGGTGCTATCGCGTTGTCGTCCTGGAGAGGTGTCGGCAATCGGCTGACGCCGTCTCACAGCCCTCTCTGGGACACTTATCTTGATATAAAACAGGTTTGATAAAATGCGCAAAGTTGATAACATGCTCGTACCATGCCTATCGGAGGCGAACATGAATCTCCCAAAATTGCCGCACAGTACTACGCAGCCGGCGGTGTGTTAACAAAGAGGGCGCAGATCAGCTACAGAGTTATCTATCTCGCAGTTGGATGGAGTTTGTAGTACGAGCTAAATGATCACATGTTGCGGTTACAAGCAATGAATAGTGGTGCACCAGAAACAATGGTCGCTTCTTCAAAGTGCCCTATATAACAATTTGGAATGCTAACAGATCATATGTTAGAATTACCATTGATTTAGACACTATATAAAATCTATAGTCATTACATACTGTTTGCTTCTTGTACAGTAAGGAACTACAGTAATAACCAAAAAATTAAAAAAAGATAAACCTATCTCTTTAATTTATAAAGCAACGTGACGTAAGAGACAACCGCACTGGTGTATCGCGAATGCTAAGTCGCCCAGACCTGGAGGGGTCCCGCAAAATATTAGTCAGGAAAAGTGTTAGTGTACGTATATTCCATGCTTGTGGGGTATGTTGATCAAAATTTCGTCTCCATACGATGACGTTTACGTGCAGTTTATCACCTTTTATGCATTTTGAAAAAGGTCGAATCACTGGGTTGTCATACCGATAGATCGCGTAGACAGTTGGCTGTAGTGCAGCGACGGCAGAACGAGTGTTGACCGGATGGACTCAGAACAAGTGTCGCTGCGAGAAGAGTTGCCATGGATCATTCCAGAACGACTACACCATGAGAAGATCGCAGGATTGTTCGACTGGCTCTGACAAGACGAATAGGTGGATGACAACAGCTCAAATCTGGGCAAAGTCAAATGTCATCACGACCCATCGGGAACAGACGACTGAAGGCTGGGCTCTTATTTCAAGTAGCTAAGTACTCAGGCGTTGTTTACATTGGCAGAGGCTCGTATGATGCAGAACCACACGACTGGGACACTAACTAGCATTCTGTGGTGTTCAGCGATGAGTCCAGCTTCTGTTTGTGGCCATCATATCGACACGAACGATTCCGTAGACGATCTGGCAAAAGGTCACAGGATGCAGAGACTCTCAAGACCGATATCTCTCCAACCCCTAGAAAAAAGTATGGGGAGGTACTACATATAGCCACAGGGCTGATCTGAGAAATGTTGAAGGCAGACTGAATACTCCCCAGTACGTAGCAGTTATGGTAAACTCTGTTGTTGTAGAATTCATGATCAGGGTACCAAGCGACACAGTCGAGCAGGATAACGGAAGACTCCACGCAGTAGTTCACACCACAAACAATGAATGTACAGATCCCTGCAAAGTCTGTCCAGTCCACAAGTTTGTCACCCGAAGAACATGTCTGGAATGTGATAGGAAGTCTACTTTTATTTCAACCTCCGCTCAGCAATCTTCAAGAACCGGCGCAGCATGTGTTTCAAACATTGCAAGAAATCCCTGAAGGTGACTTTCGGAGACTGTTTGTTTCCGTGATACAATGAATACAAGAGTTTATTTGTGCACGTCTGGATCTCATCCCGTATTGTTGTTGATGGATCTCAGTTCCGAATGGAACCCGGCGTTGGAGAAAGTGACAACCAAACGACTTTTCAAATTTGTTTGCAGAACTTAAAGTCGGTAGAGCACTTGCCCGCGAAAGGCAAAGGTCCCGAGTTCGAGTCTCGGTCGGGCACACAGTTTTAATCTGCCAGGAAGTTTCATATCAGCGCACACTCCGCTGCAGAGTGAAAATCTCATTCTGGAAACATCCCCCAGGCTGTGGCTAAGCCATGTCTCCGCATTACCCTTTCTTTCAGGAGTGCTAGTTCTGCAAGGTTCGCAGGAGAGCTTCTGTAAAGTTTGGAAGGTAGGAGACGAGGTACTGGCAGAAGTAAAGCTGTGAGTACCGGGCGTGAGTCGTGCTTCGGTAGCTCAGTTGGTAGAGCACTTGCCCGCGAAAGGCAAAGGTCCCGAGTTCGAGTCTCGGTCGGGCACACAGTTTTAATCTGCCAGGAAGTTTCATATCAGCGCACACTCCGCTGCAGAGTGAAAATCTCATTCTGGAGAACTTAAAGAGTGTGGGGACATCCATCAGACATTCAGAAACATAGCATCCACGCAATCCCAAAGATAGCAAGGGCAAATAATTGCGAGAACTGCGCGCAACTTGCTTAACAGCTCATGTATCCAAGTTTCTGACGAGAATAATACACAGAAAAATGGAACAGAAAATTGAGGATCGATTAAATGACAATCAGGTTGGATTTAGGAAGGATAAAGACATCAGAGCGGCAGGTTTGACATTGTACTTAATACTGGAAGCAAAACTTAAGAATATTCGGGACATCTTCGAAGCTTTGTCACTGACAAACAGCGTTCGACAATATAAAGTTGTGCAAGACATTGAAAAGTCTCAGGGAAAAGTGTGTTAGCTTTAAGAAAAGGCGAATAAAACTGTACAAGAACAAAGAAGGGAAAATAACAATGGATGTCCAATAACCACGTGCCCAGATTCGAATGAGTATAAAACAAAGATATTGTCTTTCACCCCTTTAGTGCAATCTATATATAGGACAGCAATAACGAAAATAAAAGAAAGATCCAGCAATAGGGTTAAAAGTCGGGGGGCGGGGGCGGGGGGAAGGATATAAATTTAGAACTCTTGGTAATGAGGAGAAATTATAGATAAACTTATAAACTTAACATCAAAATATCTGACAAGGAAGTAGACAAAGTGATGGAATTCTGCCACCTTGGAGGCAAAGTAGCACATGGTGGAGGAAGCAAGGAGGACATGGGATGTAGACTAGCGCAGGCAAAGGGGAGACTCATGGCTAAAATAAGTTTGCCAGCATCCATCTTGGCACAATTAATAAAGAAAAATCCGACAATGTTCAGTACGTTTAGAGCACAGAATTGTTTGCAGCGGACTCATAGAATGTGGGAGATCAAAAACAGAAGAAAATATAAGCCTCTGAGATGTCGTGCTACAGAAAAATGATGAAAACTAAGTGAACTGATAAAATAAAAAAGGAGAAGACTCACTGAGGATATAAGATCACACTTTCCCTTAACGTTTGAACAGGATCGGTGCACCCATGAAGGATGTAATTGGGAAGAAAAAAAAAACTATTTTAGTGTGGGATAAGCTCTGAACCTGGGAACACACTGCGCGTGGGATTAGTATTTGATAAATAACAACAATGAACTGTTATATTTTACCTTTATTTTTTTAAAATTCTTTTTTCTTTATCTCGCATAATGTATACACGATATCTCAAACCTTTTGGGTCAAAGTGAAACAGGTGATTCTGGATCCACAACCGATTATATTGAGGTAGGGAAACAATGGTCCGAAATGCATATTTATTGTATTACGAGCATACACAGCACAAGTGTACAAGTGTCGTAACAACAACGCAGCTCATAGTAATTGTTCAAATCGACGACCGCCAGTCACAATGGATGTTCGCACGAATGTACACAGAACGCTTTCCCACCAGCGTCATCCAAATCGGAAGAAGTTTATCTCCCTGGATACGTCTCACAAGAGGCGAGGTCGTTCACGCAACAGACAGCCGGCCAAGGTTTCCACCAAAGACGTCCAAACGTCAGATTTTGAGGGTATGGTGTTGGACGGGTAGCAGCAAGCACCCGTCAACTTGCTCGTGAAACGCACACACCGAAACATACAGACTGGAGAGGAGAGTACTGGTGGAACAGATATCACACCCCTATCATAAAGAATGTGAGCAACCCCTGGGACCAACGGATGTTGAGCCCTTCATTTCCTTCAGTCAGTCGATTATCCACCGCAGTGTTGTAGTGCCGAACTTTGTACAGTTTGTATTCTTCACGGACGAGGCCTCATTCCCCCTTAATGGTGTTCCAGACAGGTGCAACAGCCGTGGTTGGAAAGACCACGACCGTATCCACCAGAAACGATTCTTTGTCAAAGTGTGGGCGGCCAACTAATAGTACCTTATTTGCTACCTCCCCGTTCACTGGCTCTCGTTGTCTGCTGTTCCTGCGAGATGTGCTGCAACAGTTCTTGGAGACTACACCCTTTGTTGTCCGCGAAAGGATGAAGTTTCAACACGACGGTGCACCAGCCCATTTCAATGTTAATGTCCACGAGCACCTGAACAACACGTGCACTCGTCATTGGATTGGAAGGGGAGATTCGTCCCGTGCCCAGCTCGTTCGCCAGATCTCACACCTCTGGGCTTTTTACTCTGGGGCTACGTCAAGTCGTTTGTGTATGAAACCCGCCGTATATACGGATGAAGACCTGCTTGCTAGGGTCCAAGCTGCATGTCTCCTGATACAACAGACACCAGGGATTTTTCAGAGAGTACAGCAGAACCTCATGCGCCGTTGCCATGCATGCACTGAGACTGGCGGTTGTCACATTGAACAGTTATTAAGAGCTACATTGTTTTTATGCGCTGTTATCTGTTTATGTCCATGGCACAATAAATATACTTGTCTGACCATTCGTTCCCTCTCTCAATGTAATCGTTTGTGGACCAAGTTTCACATGTTTAATTTGAACCAAAAGGGTTGCGACACCCTATATATGCATATGCTCGAGTATAAGGATTAAACAACTTCTTGTCTTGTTGTATCAACTAGATCCGCTTCTCAAAGAAGTTAAAAATTCAAATGGTTCTGAGCACTATGGGACTTAACATCTGTGGTCATCAGTCCCCTAGATCTTAGAACTACTTAAACCTAACTAACCTAAGGACATCACACACATCCATGCCCGAGGCAGGATTCGAACCTGCGACCGTAGCAGTCGCGCGGTTCCGGACTGCGCGCCTAGAACCGCTAGACCACCGCGGCCGGCTCAAAGAAGTCATTTCAATAGCTTCCGACGTTTATATACGTACACTTTTTCTAATGACGGAACATAACTCTTGTTGTACGCACGTTCTTTCCATAGAGACAACACAAGATTGGTAAAACTGATAATCTTCTTTGTCCTCAAAGGAAAGGAGGAAAACATAAAAAGGTAGGTGGCGAGGTGCACACTATCTTATCCATGGAGTTATATACGTAATATAAGTGCATACATGGTTGCTGAGCTCACAGCCACAAAATATTTAAAAAATTATCTATAGAGGTAAAAAGAGAAAGGGGTTGCCATTACCCCACGAACTGGAAGCCTACTGGCGCCATCGTACGCAGCCCAAAACATTAGATTCACCGCATTTATACCTGCATGGTTAACAGCGGTGGTAATATTACCTGTGACATCACTCTGACGTGCCCGTGCTCAGTTTCAACCGTTGAGGATATCTGTCAACTTTTGTGGAGGTAATCCAAGTATCTTCTGGTGCTTCGATTGTGTGGAGACCTAGTTGTTTCATGAAATTTGCCAGTTTGCTTCATTTATGAGTGTTCCAATAAAACCGATGGTAATCTAAAGTTTAAAGGAACCACATTTATTCTATTCCACAAAACAGTAATGTTTTCCTTTCTTACTGCCTCTGAAGTTTTACTTTACTCATCGTTCGTTCTTTCAGTTCTTTCCAGTGTTTTTCAAAGCCTTCCATAACGTAAACGCTGAGACATTCGAGCCACATAGTGTATCAATGGTATCGCCCCGCATAACACACAGTTATGTGAAACTCAGTGATTGTTGGTGTAGTAGCTCATGCCCTAACTTCATCCCGCCTCTAATTACTCGTTACTCACATTCCCTCCCTCTTTAAATTAGTTTCTGTCAAGACCGGCAGGAGACAGCGGTCTTGTGTGTATGATTGTATGAGTGTGTGTGTGTTTCGCTTCCTTTCTGAAGGCTTTGGCTGAAATCTTATGCGAATACTCCTTTTCGTCGTGCCTACCTGCTCCTCGGCGTGTGAGCAGCAGTCTATCCGCTTCACGCTATAGTCATTCACTCATGAAGTTTGTTGTTAATAATCCACTGCACTCCAACAGCAACAACGATGTACCTAATTACAACGCCATAAGGAAAAAATTAAATTCATTATGCCACAGTAAATGTTCCCTGTCGCACAAATTTGGATTCTCAGTGCTGCACCCAAAAGTTTTGATCACTTACTCAATGATATAAAATATCTGACAGACAGAAAAGTAAAATTTGAACTGAAACTGAATTGAAAATGTTTCTCTTTGACAACTCCCCCTCTTAGGCGGCAGACTATTTACTAAATGTAATGTGTAGATGGTGATGGGTAGGAATTACTGACTAACATGTCTGTCTATAATCAAAAAATAAATAAAAATAAACTAATGATCAACATGGAGGCATATTAAAAAAATAATTAAGTTAGTATAAAATGACTCGTCCTACATCATTACGATTTATCGTGCAAATGATACATGGAAACTGAAACTAACTAATTATTGGTATATCAGAAAGCCTGGGATAGGCTTATAAACTTTCAAGCCTCAAAATGAAATTCAAAAGTAAACTCAAGCAGAAGGTCACATTAGATGTACATTCCCATTGTGATATGTTTGGTTATTCCTGAAAAATTGGCGAGAATACTCCGGGAAAAGGAGCAAATAGGCTACTGTTGGAAAGATAGACCTGCACGTTACGTAGGTTAGGCTATCATTACATAAAAAATGACATGGATGTTAAAGCAAAATATTTTACGTGGTTTAAGCTTTTGATACCATTCCGTCTATCGTCTTTATAGTGTCACACAATGCTAGGCCTATTTAAAGAAATTAATTGGTTCTTTTACCCTGTAAATTGCTATTATTGTCCAAAAACTAAAGGCATATTATAGGTAAGATTTCGAAGTCAGACGATGTGTAAACTATCGTGAGACTAAGTCAATGACAATCTAATAAAACAGTAGCTCTATTCTGCATGGGAATGTACCTTTATTAAGTTCTGTATCACGGAATTTCTTTGACATCCACAAGTTACGATTGCATGCCTTGCTTCTTTCCTCATTGGTTACGTTTATGGCCTAACAAAGAACACTTAGGTAACTTTTTTACAAACTCGAACATTAAAAATGTTGTGTATACGAGTTGAGGGATGAAAATGGACGAACAAAAAGCAGTCCAGTAAGCAAACAAGCAATGATTTCGGAGTTCCAGATTCATTTGCTAACGATACAAATGCAGTAAAAGTGGAATTAAATGGTTTACGAAAGCACCATTTTCACATTACATCCTTCTCGTCTTGGTTACTCGAAGTATGTCAGTGAAAAACAAATTATATTAACGAGGTGGAATGTGTCGTGGTTCTAGAGCAAATATGCATTCAAGATCAGAAAAATGTTAGAAGTTGGCTTCCTGACACTATTTTATTCGTGTAAGCACTGTCATTTATAATACTTGAAACAGCTGTTGCTTGAACAATACAGAAATAATGAATTATAATATTATAGTACCTGAGAGTGAGGGCGCATCGATCGGCTTTTATCGTGATATTTCACGAGAAGACGCTGAACCACTTGATTGTACACTGAGGTGACGAAAGTCATGCGATACCTCCTAACACCGCGTCAGACCTCCTTTAGCCCGTCATGGTGCAGGAACTCGACGTGGCGTAAGCTCAAATAGTTTTTGGAAGTTTTCTGTAGAAATACTGAGCAATGCTGCAACTATAGCCATTAATAATTGCGAAAGTTCTGCCTGTGCAGTATTTTGCGCACAAACTGACCTCTCCATTATTTCCAATAAATATTCATGTCGAGCGCTCAATCTGTCCAGAACGTTCTTGAAAGAAATTGCGTCCCTCTGACATGGTGCATTGCCATCCATAAAAGTTTCATCCTTTTTTGGGAATAAGGGGTCCATGAATGGCTACATCCGAAGTAGCTGAACATAACCGTTTCCAGACAGGTGATCGGTTCAGTTTGACCAGAATACCCAGTCCATTCCATGTAAACACAGCCCACACCAATATACAGCCACCACCAGCTTACACAGTGCCTTGCTGACAACTTGGGTCAATGGCTTCGTGGAATATACACGACACTCGAACCCTGCCATCGAATCTTACTGTAGTGGCTGGTACGAAAGCAGAGTCCTCAACGTCATGACCGCTGCCTGCCGGCAGCTGGGGCTGCGGGCTGTGATTCGCCCGCCTATCGGCTATGTTGCCATGTAGGTACCGTTAGCGGTGCGGTAGGTCAGAACAGCTGAAAGCTTAGTGTTACCGTGCTATATCGAGTGTTCGCTTCTGATCTCATTGTCTTACAGTCTTTAGAAAGGTGCTTTGACGTGTGTTCGGTGGTGAACAACAATGCAAAGCAACGGCCTAGTTGTAGTACTCCTCCGGTCGGTGTGAGTAAAGGGCGGAAAGACATTCGTAAACATTCGAAAATCATCATATCGAATGTAATCAAGCTTTTTACTGATCTGGCCGACAGTGAAAAAGCGAGGAATAACTTAAATTTTGTGCAGATTCGTAAACTTACTGCTAAAGCAAGTGGTAACTCCAAGTCAACTATAGGCCGTATTAGCAAGTCTGTGACATTGGCAGAATCTCCAGACATGAATGAATGTTTCGATTCTCCAAGCAAGGGATACGAAGTGAACGGAAATCAACCGAATTTGCCGATTTTAACAAAGAACTCGTGCATAGAACTGTACTTGGTTATTACGACAGAGGAGAATATCCAGCGGCTACAAAAATGCAGGCTGACCTCCGTGAAGAAATCAATTACTCGGGCTCCGTTCTTCGTCTTCTCCTCTCCCTTGGTTTCCGATTCAAGAAGTGTAATTGACGGATGGAAATTCTTAGTAGAGTGCAGAGACAGTGCAGCAGCAAGAGCGAAGTTTTTGCGTACAACGCACTTCTTGCGTGTTGCAGACACCAGGCCCGTAGTGTACTTGGATGAAACTTGGGTTTCACAGAACCAGACAAGTAAGTATATATGGCACGATTCCAAATGAAACGGCGCTCTGAAAGTGCCTACTGGTAGAGGTGGCCGATTAATCATCGGCCACGCTGGTTCATTAACCACAGACCTCATACTAGAGGCTAGACTTGTTTTTCGCAATGGGAAACGTTCTTGATAATCCGATTACCATTCAGAAATGAATGGAGAAGTTTTTAAGCTGGAAAACGGACAATTATCGTGATGGTTCAAATGGCTCTGAGCACTATGGGACTCACCTGCTGAGGTCTTTAGTCCCCTAGAACTTAGAACTAGTTAAACCTAACTAACCTAAGGACATCACACACATCCATGCCCGAGGCAGGATTCGAACCTGCGACCGTAGCAGTCGCGCGGTTCCGGACTGCGCGCCTAGAACCGCTAGACCACCGCGGCCGGCAATTATCGTGATGAATAACGCCAGCTACCACTCCATTCAGATAGAAAAACTGCCACGTTCAAATTGGCGCAAGGCAGATATTATGGAGTGGTTAAAGAGAAAAAATGTTTCATTTTCAGTCGATGAAACGAAAACTGGTAGGTGCCAAAAAGACTTACAAATTAGATCAACTGGCAAACGAAATGGGACACCAAGTGGTACGTCTACCACCGTATCACTGCCATTATAATCCCACTGATTTGATATGGGCCCTAGTAAAGCGAGAAATAGCGAAAAGAAATACAATTTTCAAACTTACTCATGTCGAAAAGCTAACACACGAAGTACTTGACAATGTTACTCAGCAGGACTGGGACAGGTGCGTGAAACATGCACAAGCATTGCAAGAAATTGATTTCCTGGACCAGGATTTAAGAGACAGCATAGTGGAATCTGTGATGATACACCTGGCTGAAAGAAGCGATAGTAAATCTGATGACACGAAGCCAGAATATCGTTTAGTTTAGGTAAGTGCCGTCTATGTAAAAACTGATTTGATTTAAATACTTGTCTATTCATTTCAGTTATAGAGGACAACTGCGAATCTTTTTCCCTTACAGTAGATGTCTGATAAACTTATCACAAGTGGTGGCGATTAGTTTACTCGACAGTAACTGTCAATTAAAATAGGATTGTCAATTCTGCATTAATTAACAACAGTTTGTCCTAAAAACCTGTATCGAATGTCTTTATATTCGAATATAATCTTACTGCATTCTGTTTACTTGTGCATTCGAAATTTAACTCCTTTTTTTCATAGGAGGATTTACAGGCTGTTTCGTAGTAAGGGTAATGCAGTTCATAAAATGACAAAACGTTGTGATGCTTCTGTATCGACTGTGTATATAAAGAGTGCAGTAATATCAGAACAGTAGCAGCACCTATTCTGATTCTCCGAGAAGAGCACAGAAATCTATGATATTTGACGAATTTTACAAAAAGCTAGAATGTAGAAGTGTACTACTTTAGTATGACAGAGAATAGTATCCGATGACTAGAGAAATACAGGGTAATGTCCGTGATAAAATTGATTCTTCTGTCCAGTCACTTCAATGCACTGTCTCCTCCGTCCACTTTTTTTTTTAACTCAGAAACTGTAATGATGGACGAAATTTGAAACACAAGACGAGGATTTTGTGTACTAAGCACGTATTGCGTGCTTTGAATAACAGGCTTACAGCAAATTTAGATAGAACTTTGTTTTCACAAAACCTTTCGAACAAAATATTTTGCTCGACTTCATTCAAAATTTTGGCTTTAAAATAACTACAGTTACTTTTGCGTAGCGTATATTGGCGTTTTGAATGATGGATACAATCATGAAGAGTATGTATTAGCAGCCAGTAAAATATTTTTGGGAAGTAAGGGATATTCTCGGTCATATTAAAGCGAGCCGTCTGAACAAAACTCTTGGCAATGGCCTACTACGACTCGTGCGCTGCTTCGCACGAAATATCGCGGGAGTAATTTGCCTCTGTACGTGACACGATACAATAATGATGTCTGAAATGTTACCAAAAATAATTTTGTAGTTTTCTTAACAACTTTCTCGTGGGAAGTTTCTTCGCAGTCCTACAGAACGAAAATTCATCACCGACTACATTTTTCTCTATGCAGTCGGCACAGTTTCACACCTCTTATAATATTTTATTTTTTATCCCAGAATACTTTTATGTTTCCGAAATAAAACACGCAGCATATTCATCTGTAAACTTTGAGGTTGTTCTTTTTTTTCAGTCCAATTACATTAGTGATTCTGTTAGTACCACAGTTTGAAGTAAAAATTGTTTTTCCTCCAAAATTTCTTGTAACTCTACTTTTCATTTTCTTCCTAGCAGCTAGTGAGAACTTTCTTTTGGAAAGTACTCCGTCATATTATAGACTAAA
The DNA here is from genome assembly GCF_023898315.1 of Schistocerca nitens. Lineage (NCBI taxonomy): Eukaryota > Metazoa > Arthropoda > Insecta > Orthoptera > Acrididae > Schistocerca > Schistocerca nitens. The sequence goes on along the minus strand of NC_064618.1, from coordinate 445,816,765 downwards.
AACAGAGTTGCCCATTTTTTTTAATTGTTACGAACATTTGAAATTATCACTAAATTAAAAACCTGGCAATGCTGTAACATGGCGACATGACCTTGAAGCCCTATTTTCGTGCCGGCCACTATAGTTGAAATCGAGACTCGTATGATAACACCATGGTTTTATAGTCGTCTAGTATCCAACCGACATGATCACGAGCCCAGGAGAGGCGCCGCAGGCCATGTGGTGGAATTAGCAAAGGCACACTTGTCTGCCAGCTGCTGCTGTAGCCCATTAAAGCTAAATTTCGCCGCACTGTCATAAGAGATACGTTCAGCGTACGTCCTACATTGATTTCGGGGGTTATTTCATGCAGTGATGCTTGCTTGTTAGCACTGACAAGTTTACCCAAACACCACAGCTTTCGTTCGTTATGTGAAGACCGTGGGCCACTGCATTGTCCGCGGTGAAAAGTACTGCGTGAAATTTGGTATGCTCTGTGCATTATAGAGACTGTGGATATCGAAATATGATTTAGAAATTGAATGTTCCTTTCGTATAGTTCTAACTATCATTCCGCGTTCGAAGTCTGTTAATTGCCGTGGTGCGGCCATAATCACGTCGGAAAAGGTTTCACGTGAACCACCTGAGTACACATGAAAGCTCCGCCAATGCACTGCCCTTTTATGCCATGTTTACACGATACTACGGTCATCTGTAGATGTCCACATCACCATCCCCGACTTTGTCACTTCATTGTATATGCACAACTGTCTTGAAAGCATAATGTGATGCGCTTTCCTCAATCACCGTAACGTCACCGCACATTTCCCACAACGGCCGCGGAAGGTCAAGTGCAATAATAACGTGACCGAGTAATAGTTCGTAGTGGATTCAATGTTCTCACCTTCCTCAGTTTTGCTCTTTACCTTGCCCCATTGAGTAGAAAACTGTCTTTATTATTTATTTTAATTTCAAGGTGTTCACTCAAGATCTGCTTACGCTCTATACATAGGTTGTCTCTCATTATATAAAGCAAAAATAATGTTAATGAGCATTTCAAACTAGCGCCTGGATACGCACCTCTTTTAATTAAGAGCTACCTATATCTTTGAAAACTGTTACGTCTGCCTCAGACGGCTCCTGCCAGGCAGACTACACTCAAGACACCCCTGTGTACCATATAACATACACAAGCACTTGCACGCGCAACCAAGAGGAAACCAATTCTTTAAATAAACGGAACTTGCTAGACCAATGCGAAACTTTTTCTGCAGAGGTCGCCTCACAGACACAGGAAAAGTTGGAGTACTCCGCCGGCCTCCACCGGCTTTATAAGGCCAGCGCAGCAGCAGTACAGCCAGTTCCTCGCCGAGCTAGGACCAGCTCCGACGGACCTACCGACGCTCTATAGTCGTCTGCATGTTATTTGTTTTCTTTGTGTGTATATAGTGATTGTTTGAGAAGTGTATTTCAGATTCAATAAAGGACATTATACTGAGTGTTCTACAATACTGAGTATTCTTCAAAAACAGTGGAGTTTAGTTCAGTTTCTGTAGTGTCACTAAATTGCTGGTGACACTCGCTACCTGTAATCGTCGACACCATGTATGTACAATCCTGAATAAAATCTTTCCGGTTTTTAATCCGCGTAAATTCGAATAAAATGATCGAGATTCTGATGGCCACCACCGCCATCGTCGTCAGGAATAAAACCACATATGTGCACCCCTTTCCACTAGTTATCTTATATAGGGTGTTTCACAATTAATGTTACATACTTCTAGAAGTTCTAGAGGGAATTAATAAGTTAAGTTTTATATGCGAAACCATGTCCAGGAACGTCATACAACGACGCTACATAGCGTCAAAGTTATGGGCGTGGGCGCCGGCGCCTGTCAATTTATATACACTGCTGGCCACCGTAAATGCAACACCCTGAAGGAAGCATCCGAATCAAGTGAAATTTACACCATGGGTTTGCAGCGATGAGATATGCAACTGATTAGAATTTCAGCGCAGACGCACATCACGCGCGCCTGTGGCGCCACCTCATAGCGCTATTTAAGGCTTGGCGATTTCGACGAGTGTACGTTCGGCACGTGTGTTTACCTTGTGGTTGTTTCACAAGACGATCAGTTATGCCTCGTAGACAACAGCGAAGATCGTTTGATCAAGTATCCGAGTTCGACAGAGGAAGGATAGTGGCTTACGGAGATTGTGGATTATCATACAGAGAAATCGCTAGTCGTATTGGACGAAACCATACAACTGTAATGCGGATATGTGACCTTGGATGCAGGAGGGTACGACGGACCGACGTGGTCGATCGCATTCACCTCGGTGCACCACTGCACGTGCTGATAGGCAAATTGTGCGCATGGCAGTGACGGATCGCTCAGTGACATCCCGAACCATAGCACAGCACATTGCGTCTGTAACGCATCATCCAGTGTCTGCGCGTACCATTCGACGCCGTTTACAGCAGAATGGTCTGTCCGCAAGACGTCCATTGCTTCGTCTACCATTGACGCAGAACCACAGACGTCTCCGTCGCCAATGGTGTGATGACAGACGGATGTGGACGGCAGAATGGAATGACGTTGTCTTTACTGACGAGGCACGCTTCTGTCTGCAGCACCACGATGGTCGGATTCGAGTGTGGAGACACCGTGGAGAGAGGATGCTGGACAGCTGCATTATGCACCGCCACACTGGTCTTGCACCGGGTATTATGGTATGGGGCGGTATTGGATATTACTCTCGCACGCCTCTAGTACGCATTGCCGGTACTTTAAATAGCCGGCGCTACATATCCGAGGTGCTGGAGCCAGTTGTCCTTCCTTACCTTCAGGGCTCGGCCACAGCCATATTTCAACAGGATAATGCGCGACCACACGTGGCACGTATTGTCCAAAGGTTCTTCGTCAATAACCAGATTGAGGTGCTTCCCTGGCCGGCTCGCTCTCCGGATCTTTCGCCGATAGAAAACATGTGGTCCATGGTTGCTCAACGAGTGACCCAAATTACATCCCCAGCTGCCACACCAGATGATCTTTGGCAACGTGTGGAAGCTGCTTGGGCTGCTGTACCCCAGGAACACATCCAACGTCTCTTTGACTCAATGCCGAGACGTGTGGCAGCGGTGATCTCCAACAATGGCGGCTACTCTGGCTACTAATTCTGGCAGGAACCACATGTCACAGACGTCTGTAAACGTAATCATTTGATACTTGGTCAACATGTTATCTACAAAATAAAATTTTTTGTGCTACCGCTTGTCTTTCTTGGTGTTGCATTTACGGTGGCCAGCAGTGTATATACAGGGTCATTCTCGGATGGTATTAAAATTTTCAAGGATGTTGGAGGAGGATAAACGTATAAATTTGAGGTAAGGTTCACTCTACCGTAAACGAATGCGTCGAAAGTTACAAGCGAAAATCATTCTGATACGTCTGACATTAGAATACGTGTAATGGTACTGTTGTTGCGAAATAGGTATGCAATTTTCAGAGGCGGTAGTAAGGACCAAGACAAGGAAAAAGTCTGGTAAGCGTGAGGTCTAAAATGTGTGAGGAGCTATGAGCTCTTGTTGATACTCGCTAGTCTGAAACACACGTCCTCTATTGAACAAGTGCTTATAGCCCTTAAGGTACAGATTTTAGAGCCCATGTTTGCTAGACATTTTGTCTTGTTTTGGCACACACTGCCACCTCTGGCAGTCTCCTACCCTAGAAGCTTATCAACAACAGTACCGGCACACTTGCCGGCCGGAGTGGCCGAGCGGTTCTAGGCGCTACAGTCTGGAGCCGCGCGACCGCTACGGTCGCAGGTTCGAATCCTGCCTCGGGCATTCATGTGTGTGATAGCCTTAGGTTAGTTAGGTTTAAGTAGTTCTACGTTCTAGGGGACTGATGACCACAGCAGTTAAGTTCCATAGTGCTCAGAGCCATTTCAACCATTTGAACCGGTACACTTATTCCGGTGTCAAAGGTATGAGAACGATTTTCGCTTATAGCTTTCGACTCGTTCGTTTACGATACAGGGACCTTTACCTCAAATTGATACATTTATCATTCTTCAACACCGTAGAAAGTATGCAACATCATCACGAACATGGCAGACGTGCATCTCCACAATACCATGGGTATTATCAATGGGACATTAAAATCTACCCCAATACCATGTCTCTCCTTCATCGCCAACATAGCACCGCCAAAACTAAGACGGCTAAAAGCATCTATTATCGAATGGAAAAAAATAACACAAATACATCACGAAAAACGCTTACCTATTGAAGACGTCATTAGAAATATACCAAGTCGATTGAAGTCACGAAACCCGATATAGAATAATATCTTCATAAGAGGAGCTTCAACCTTACAGGCGCTTGGAAAAAGGAATGGGAGAACTCAGTAATTATCACGTTATAACTGACCCCTCAAAAAGCACTAAGAGTGTTCGACTTTGCTAGAAAAGACTGGGTTAAGCTCAACCGTATCCGAAGTGGCCGCGCTAGATGCAAGGCCACGCTTTATAAATGGGGATTCGTAGATAACCCAAGCTGTGACTCAGGAGCACCTGTTCAAACTCTGGACCACATCACAAAAATGTTCCCTACTAGAAAATTCACGGGATCAGAAGAGGACTTCATAGAAGTGGATCCAAGACTGGGACATCGATGTGTAGCCAATAGCTTCTAATCTCTCATGATATATGTCATATTTCTATATATCACATTGAACACTTGCATGTGCACTTTACTCACTGGTTCATTATTTTAAATATATTTTTGTGCGTCCCTTTACACTGTAATGACAATTTTTGTACATATGCTGCTGGCATGTCATACGATAAATAAATAAATAATAAATCATCACGGACTCACGCTGTATATGCAACACATCTACAAGCGCTGCCGTATGTAACTCACGCTGTACAGTGTCGTCGTATGACGTTTGTGTGTATGTGTTCCTTAGTAAAACGTGATCGACTAAGCCCCCTCTACAACCTCTAGCAGTGTGTAACCTGAATTGTGAAACATCCTCTATAGAAATTGTATTACCCACAGGCAGGATGTCGAACTAAAAGAGAAATAGAAAGAAAATATATGCCGCACTGTCTAATTTCTGGTCACTAGCCTTAATGTGCCGAAGGCTACTGTCCATAAGAGAAACGATCACACGTTGTCCCTGTTCTTCAGTTGGAGATTTTTACAAGGGCCTCCACCCAAAGAGCTCTGGTAGGGAATCTAAAGTCAAATGACAGAAATAAAATCACTACAATAAAAGAAAACAGCGCAAGCACAATTCACGTATATAAAAAGAAAAAAAATATAGTACTTGAACGGCTCCACTTACGAACGAAATGTGATTCCTTTAAACATCAGTTTACGACTAGGTCGATTAGCGCACACGTAAACGATTCAAACTGAGGACACAGGCATGCCTGAGTGATGTCACGGGGACGTATCACTGCGGTGAACCATGGAAGTATAAATTGGGTAAACTTAATGTTTTTGGCTATATAAGGTGGCGGACGTTGGTTTCAAGTCTGTGACGTAATGAAAACTCCCTTTCTTTTTTTTTTTTGGCTCCATGGATTTTTGTAACTTCTGTGATTGGAACATAATTTTACTTGAGTTAGTATGGGATGTTGTTGATACTCTGTCAGTTTAGATTCGACGAGAATAAAAGTTAAATTGAGAATTCCGAGAACGTAGTTACAGAATGCTTTATACACGAAGTAATGGTTCTTGGAAGAGTTAAAATATATTTTGCCTGAGACAAGAAACTGAGCCGTTATTTCTGAGCAATACATAATAGTTCTGTGCCTCTCAGTGGCTATTTAACGAATACTATTGATAACAGACAGATTCAAAGTTTGTCACGGTCATCATTCCTGCTCTACGTAGCTTGTTATCTTTTTATTGTCACACTATAGAAAGCCGATTCTGCAAAACAAATGTAACGCAGTATTATCAGTCAACGACGATGACACACAAAATTTAGATCTTGGCTCTGAGCACTATGCGACTTAACTTCTGAGGTCATTAGTCGCCTAGAACTTAGAACTAATTAAACCTAACTAACCTAAGGACATCACACACGTCCATGCCCGAGGCAGGATTCGAACCTGCGACCGTAGCGGTCACGCGGTTCCAGACTGAAGCGCCTTTAACCGCACGGCCACACCGGCCGGCATTTAGATCTTGCTTGGAATGGAATCACTGATGTTTCTCTTCAATCATTATTCAACAATCATTCTTAATTACGTTCTGTTCTATTAAACTTTACTACTCCAAAGTAGTCTTCGTCCACATCATACTAAACTAGCTATAGCGATGAGCATGCACCTCACCTTATGTCTCTGTCTTCTGTAAGAAATTACGAATACCCTTTCTCTGTAGAAGGCTTCAAAACGATAGTGACATCTGTGTCCCACGAGTCATATCAGTGCTATCGTACTTTCGGGTTTAAATATCTCATGCCAGGTGTCACTCTTGGAGATGGATTACGATTGCTACGTCCCCTCCGTTGATTTGTATGGCACTGCTTTGTGCATTGCATACATCAATCATAGCAGTATAATACTATATATTTCTCATTGGTCATCTAGCGTCAGACGAATAGCACTACTCAGGGGCCTTCAATGGCCAGCATTGTGAACACAGTGCTACAATCGATCTACAATCACGAAACCTTACAAGTAGGCTTTCACAGGATCTACATCTACATCTACATCTACATGGATACTCTGTGAATCACATTTAAGTGCCTGGAAGAGGGTTCATTCACAATTAATTCACAATTCTCTCTTATTCCAATCACGTATAAAGCGCGGAAAGAACGACCACCTATATCTTTCCTTACTATTTCCCTTATTTTATCATGGAGATCGTTTCTCCCTATGTAGGTCGGTGTCAACAAAATATTTTCACATTCTGAGGAGAAAGTTGGTGATGGGAATTCCGTGAGAAGATTCCGCCTATCTTCAAACGCCCAATAATTCATGTTGTTCAGCATTTCTTCGACGCTCGGACATTGGCCAAACAAACTTTCATCGTTAATAACTACACCATTTGCGGAAAATTTGAGATTATTTCTACTTTCAGTCAAGCCATTAATACAGAACAGTAATGGCAACAACCTCAACACATTTCTTTGTTGTATTCTTGAAGTTGCTTGCAAATGCATGCTTCTCCCGCCCTACCAAGGAATTCTCACGAGGGAGCGGTGAAATCCGACATGTCGAAACTTGCCCTGAAATTTTTTATACGGAAAGAAAACACCAAAAGAAATATAATATCAAAAATTTTAGCTGATAACCCAGACTATAAATACTGTATAGTTTAAAAATGTTCAAAATTTCCAAATTCTCACCTCACCAAGTTGCTGGAGGAATGGACACTATAGGCGCAACTCGGCAGCCACATATCCTTGATTGATGGCACATCAGTAAACAGATAAAACTGCACAACGCAATCGTAATTTGTAAAGCGAATTCCAGTTTCCACTCTCAGTTTCACTGACGCAGTCATTCACAGTAACTATTCGCTCGAATCTGCAACTCATTTAATATTCATAATACGAGGAGCATTGAATAAGTAATGCAATAAAATTTCTATTCTCGGCCAATATCGGTTGAAATAATGCAGAATTTGTTGGAGGTGGGGGTGAAACATTCCCACTTCATGAAGTTCTGATTGGCAGCCCTCAAAATGGCGTCCGCAATTAAAGTTAAGCTGTCTGCAAAGCCAGTTTATTTTTAAAAAAAACTGAAAGTTAATTGAGAACAGGATGAAAGATTTACATGTAGTAATAAATATGAATCGAAATGAAACTCATAAAAGTGTGAAAGAAAAACTATTCGAAAGATTTAGAACCGATGGTGAGAGTGAATGCACCATTACTGGGGGAAATCTGTGAGACTATAGTTGAAACAGTGTAAGAAGTTCCCTGACAGCTGACAGTGCTGTTGGCAGCTTTCAGCTACGAAGCGCTAACGGGTGCAGGCGGAAACAGCAGTCGTCTACAGACCTGTGACCACACTGAGGGGTTGTCACAGAGCCGTTTGCAAAATCGCGTTACTTCTACTACTTGGTTGAGTTAGGTCCACGAAGCTGCCACAAAAATCTTCTTTACTCGAACTACTGCAATACAGCGAGCGCCACTACTGCCAGCTAAATAAAAGATTCAAGCTACTGAAGGCACTAACTACTGATAGGCATAGTTAGCAAAAGAAAGATTTTGATAGAGAACAAACAATGTATTTACCTTAATAGTGTTCAAAAGTCATAATATATATATAGCAGTTCATGACATCCATTCTTACAAATGTACTGTTTCTGATGGACACACGTCCAGATCATCTGCTCTCAAAATTCCGCCATTTCTCTCCCCACATCCACCACTGCAGGCGGCTCACCTCCAACTGCGCAACGCTACGTGCTGTTCACATCCAACTGCCCAACACTACAATGGCAGACAACAATGCAAACCAGCCACAAACTGCACACAGCACAGCCAGTGATTTTCGTACAGAGCGCTACGTGGCGTTAACAATAAGAAAACCTAAACAGCCTACTTACAAGGTCTTAAGGGACCAAACTGCTGAGGTCATCGGGCCATAAGACTACACACTACTTAATCTAACTTAAACTAACTTACGCTTTGGGCAACACACACACCCATGCCCGAGGGAGGACTCGAACCTCCAATGGTGGTAGCCGCACGAACCGTGACAACGCGCCCTGAGACCGCGCCGCTAACCTGCGAGACCCGTCTTCTTACCAGTTGAAGAAAATAACACATTGCTTTTGCTTGGCTCTTGGCCTTTGTCTTTAGGAAGAGGACGAAAGGCTGTTAGTATGATTTGAAATTCACACGGAACTAATATTATGATTCAGTCCCTCAATAATGAAATTTTTTAACAGTGTAAAGCATTTTTGGAAAACTGTCGGACAATATAATGTCTGATAGGTCTTTGTCATTTCAGGTTTACCTGAGTAACAGTATTGTTAAATTTAAGTCAGTTCCACACTCTCAGTATGCATCATCACATTTCATGATTTTCATCGAGTGTGCCTGGTATGCAGCACAATATGCAGAACTATGGCCACAATAGTTATTTACTCAGTCCCAATTCTTTCTGATAAAACTAATAATTACTGTGAAGTGCCTGAATGCATTACTTATCCTTTCATCAGGTTATCTTGTGTAAAGAAAGTGTCTCTTTTCGTCATCCAATGGACACTTCGTATTTTAATGGCGATTACAGGGAATTAACAAGGAACTGCTTCTTTGTTAGTAAAATATATATTATTCAAAAATTTTAATGAGAACTGCGCTACAGGAATTTTTGTAAAATATTTTACGTCAGCAAATTAATGTCCCGATTGACCAAAGTCGTCTGGGAAGGTATCTTAAGACACTTTTTTCTTCTGCCAATCACTTTTGTGATAATTAACTTTCCAACACTTTAGCTGTCATTATGATCTGCTGGTTATTCAAAAATTTAACGATTTGAGGCATTTCTGATGTGGTTTAAGTGCTTAAAATTCGAATGTGCGCACCTTGGACTTCACGCTACGCGGCGCTACATTCTCTTATCACGGCTGTGTCTCTTTTTCCGCCGGAGGCATAAAGGGCTGTACAACAGCTGTTATAAGCCGTTCTTCTTGTTACAAATGTAATTTAAATACTTTTTTAAATACTTGAAAGGCATTTTAGGAGCAAAACATTTGACAGTTCCGTTCTTTAAGCGCATTCTTCCTGTGTAATAAATTTCTGGGTAGGTTTCAGCATGCCGGATTGGAAAATGGTCTTGTCGGTCTAGCCACAAATTTCGTTTCTTACTCCATATGATCGCATTTTCCGTTGATAAGAGGTGATGTTGTACTGAGCCAAATACTATTAGGAAGCCAAGAAATATTACAAGTGCTTGATTGCCTCGATCCATGGCTTTAATGTATAATGCGAGAAACATGCGAATTGGGTTTTTTGCAGACGATGTTTCCCGTGTCAGTGCTAACTGGTGTGGAGGAAGTCATTCTGTTTGAGATAGTTCATGTTTTAAGATTCTACAAGAAATCGGTGACCATGATATTACTCTGTTGTTTGTGGATCACTTCTGCTTACCCATATAGACAGGTGTTAGTAGTGCTATCTTCTGACTGCAGTACACAGTTATTCGTTCGAAAGATCTAAGACTTATTACAGTCGAAACTTCGTAGCACATGTGACGGAGTGAGTCTCGAACGCGGGACGTCTGTCTCTCATGTTCAAGTGCTGTGCTGAGCGAGCTATCCAAGCACGACCCACAATATGGTTAACTCATTCGCAGAATGTGTACACCATTTGATAGGCATTCCGTCGTACAATGGGGTTTGTGTAATTCACTTTTTGTGAGGGGGGCGGAGGGGGGGGGGGAGAGCTCATACGGTCATGTACATGTTAGGTTAATGTTGTACCTATGTTCAGGTTAAGGTTTCTGGAAGGGTATTTTGCTATGGAACCTACCTCACCATTCACTCCGGGACAAATCTTCACGCAGTCTGGAACAACAGTATCATTCACAGCAGCAATGTGTCAGTCATACAACTTGATACCGTGTCTTACTCAAATTAATTTTAAATTTAAACCTACCCCAGGAAACGTCTGTAACGACAATCTGTGACTAGTTTTCCGAGAGGCAATGCGTGTATGTAAATAGTGTTAGGTTATTCAGAATGAAAGTGAATTGTTAATTAAAAAATTAAAATTGGCTTGGGAACATTTATTTATGTGGGACTTTCGTAAGCAAAAGAACTTCTCTGATGAGAGTTTTTACATATTGTTGTGGTACTTAATAAGTGATAATTAAATTCCGCCATCTTTGATTAAAACCAGACTGGCTCTTAGAAAGTGTTCATTTTAACAATTTTTTACTGGTTTTGAGACAATTAATAAAAAAATCTGATCGCAGCCCCAGTATTTTGAATTTTCGTTATCTTATTCCCACACGTTACTGCAAAGCTCCACTGTGAAACGCATCTGTATTAGGACCTGCGAGTGATGGAGAAGAAATCCAATGAGGACAACATCTGTAGAAGGCAACAGACGAGCAGATCCCTCTGAAGTCACGGTAGGAGAAGATCTAGGGGAAATACTAGAATGTTTTCTGGCAACAATTTACGAAGAGCAACTTGTACTGTTAGCACGTCCGAAACAGTAATGTGCCAGGGCAGGAACATTTTATAACTCGTTACAATTAGTTATAGTGTCCGGAACGAAAATAGGGCTTCAAAGTCATCTCGCCGTCTTACAGCATTGCCAATTTTTTTATGGGGATCATTTCAAATGTTCACAAAAATTTAAAAAAGATATTGGGCAACTCTATTTTTAGTCTAAAATATGATGGAGTACTTTCCAAAGGAAAATTCTCACTAGCTGCTAGGAAAAAAATGAAAACTAACGTTACAAGAAATTTTGGAGCAAAATAATTTTTTACTTCAACCAGTGGTAGTGGCAGAATCACTACGAACTGAAAGCAATATATGAACAACCTCAAATTTTACAGATGCATATGCTGCGTCTTTTATTTCGGAAGCATAAAAGTATTATGAGGTAAAAAATAAAATATTATAAGAGATGTAAAGCTGTGCCGACTGCATAGCAAAAAATGTAGTCGCTGATGAATTTTCGTACTGTAAGACTCCGAAGAAACTTCCCACTAGAAAGCTGTTAAGAAAACTAAAAATTTATTTTTGGTAACATTTCAGACATCATTATTCTATCGTATCACGTACAAAGGCAAATTACTCCCGCGATATCCCGTGCGCAGCAGTACGAGTCGTTCTAGGCCGTCACAAAGAGTGTTGTTCAGACAGTTCGCTTTAATATGACCGAGAATATTGCCTACTTCCCGAAAATATTTTACTGGCTGCTAATTCATATCCTTCGTCATTGCATCCATCACTCAGAATGCCAATATACGCTACGCAAAAGTAATTGTAGTTATTTTGAAGCCAATATTTTCACTGAAGTCGAGCAAAGTATTCGTTCATAAGGTTTAGTGAAACCCAAGTTTTATCTAAATTTGCTGTAAGCCTATTATTCAAAGCACGCAATACATGATTGTTACACAAAACCCTCGTTCTTACACCTGCAATGTCCCCGACTTGTGTTACAAATTTCGTCCATCATTACAGTTTCTGAAGCGTCACAACGTTTTGTTATTTTATGAACTGCATTACAATTACTACGAAACATCCAGTAAATCATTCTATGAAGAAAAGGAGTTAAATTTCGAATGTACTAGTAAACCAATTGCAGTAAGATTATATCCGATACAGGTTTTTAGGAAAAAATGTTCTTAATTAATGCACAATTGACAATCTTATTTTAATTGACAGTTACTGTCGAGAAAACTAATCGCCACCACTTGTGATACGTTTATCAGACGTCTACTGTAAGGGAAAAATATTCTCAGTTGTCCTCTATAACTGAAATGAATAGACAAGTATTTAAATCAAGTCAGTTTTTACATAGAGGGCACTTACCTAAACTGAAGGATCTTCTGGCTTCGTCTCTTCAGATTAACCGTCGCTTCTTTCAGCCAGGTTTATCATCACAGATTCCACTATGGTGTCTCTTAAATCCTGGTTAGGAAATAAGTTTCTTGCAATACTTGTGCATGTTTCACGCACCTGTCCCATTCCTGCTTAGTGACATTGTCAAGAGCTTCGTGTGTTAGCTTGACATCAGCAAGTTTGTAAGTAGTATTTCTTTTCGCTATTTCTCGCTTTACTTGGGCCCATATCAATTCAGTGGGATTATAATGGCAGTGATACAGAGGTAGAAGTACCACTTGGTGTCCCTTTTCGTTTGCCAGTTGATCTAATTTGTAAGTCTTTTTGGCGCCTACTATTTCTTCCTCTGACAGGAGCTCAGTTTTCGTTTCATCGACTGAAAATGAAACATTTTTTCTGTTTAACCACTCCATAATATCTGCCTTGCTCCAATTTGAACGTGACAGGTTTTCTATCTGAATGGAGACGTAGCTGGCGTTATCCTTTACGATAATTAACCGTTTTGCAGCGCAGAAAACAGTCGAATAAACCAATTCTCAAAAACTTCTCCATTCATTTCTGAATGGCAATCGGATTGGCAAGAACTTTTCCCATTGCGAAAAACAAGTCTAGCCTCTAGTATGAAGCCTGTGGTTAATGAAGCAGCGTGGCCAATGATTAATCGGCCGCCTCTACCAGTAGACACTTTCAAACCGCCGTTTCCTTTGGAGTCGTGCCAAGTGGTTTGGTTCTGTGAAACCCAAGTTTCATCCAAGTACAGAGCAGGCCAGTTGTCTTCAGTATGCAAAAAGTGCATTGTACGCAAAAACTTCGCTCTTGCTGCCGCAGTGTCTCTGCGTTCCATTAAGAATATTCATCCGTCATTACACTTCTTGAATCGGAAACCAAGGGAGCGGAAAAGATGAAGAACGGAGGTCTCTGAGCCCGAGGAATTAATTTTTTCTCGGAGGTCAGCCTGTATTTTTTTAGCCGGTGGATACTCTCCTTTGTCGTAACAGCCAAGTACAGTTCTAAGCATGGGCTCTTGGTTAAAATCGTCAAAGTCGGTTGATTTCCTTTCACGCTTGTATCTCTTTCTTGCAGAATCGAAACACTCATTCATGTCTGGAGGTTCTGCCAATGACACATATTTGCTAATATGGCCTACAGTTGACTTGGAGACACCACACACTTTAGCAGCAAGTTTATGAAATTGCGCAAAATTTATTCCTCGCTTCTTTATTGTCGGACAGATCAGTAAAAAACTTGAGTATATTCGGTACGATAATTTTAGATTGTTCACAAATGTCTTCCTGGTACTTTTGCACACCAACTGGAGGAGTACTACAAATAGGCCGTTGCTCCTGCATTGTTGTTCGCCGCCGAACACACATCAAAGCACCTTTCTAAAGACAGTAAGACACTGAGATCAGAAGCGAACACTCGATATAGCACGGTAACACTAAGCTTTCAGCTGTTCTGACGTGCCTTACCGCTAACGGTACCTACATGGCAACAAAGCTGAGAGGCAGTCGAATCACAACCAGCATCTCCGGTTGGCAGCAGGTAGCGGCCGCGACGTTGAGGATTCTGTTTAGGAAGGAGGCTACACTCGATAGCTGAAGCGAATAATTTATAAGATATCGACTGACGCTAGGCGTCGTTGTGAAAAGAAAGTGCGTCCTTCCAAAAACATTCTACTCATTTTAAATTGCATCATGGAATGAGGAAGAGTTTGCTTAAATTTTAAGTCAGAAACGAAGGAAAATTACAGTTTAAGACCTGTCGACGAACAGGTCTTTAGAGGCGGAGCACGTGATTGGTTTAAGAGATAACGGGATAGGAAATCTATCCTGTCCTCTTTAAGAGAATCTTCCTGGTATATGTGATTTACGGGATCACGAGCCCAGGTGGCCGGGTGTGTATCCAAACCACTGTTCTCCCGAATCCGAGTCCAGCCTGTTAACCATAGCGACACCTCCCTCATTTAAAGTAAAAAAAATGAATAAAACACAATAAACTAAAAACTTCGACATCATTAAGATCGCACGTCTACATAATGCACAATGTCTCTGATAAAAATATCTCAGACACCTAAGATATAATTTACTTGTAAACGTAAAGCGTCTTCGGAAAGACCTGTTATTTTAAAACTGTCATAAAATAACACTTAATTTCTGTAGAAACTAGTTACTTGACCTATGCCGGCCGCAGTGGCCAAGCGGTTCTAGGCGCTTCAGTCTGAAACCGCGCAACCGCCACGGTCGCAGGTTCGAATCCTGCCTCGGGGATGTATGTTTGTGATGTCCTTAGGTTAGTTAGATTTAAGTAGTTCTAAGTTCTAGGGGACTGATGACCTCAGATGTTAAGCCCCATAGTGCTCAGAGCCATTTGAACCATTTGGCCTATGTTAACAATGTAGAACATAAAAGAACTTACGTTCTAAAATTATTAATGGACGTCACTCCATCTAGCCCTAAGTATAAGATAAAATCTGATTGTACTATTATACAGATGTAAAATAAAATGTTATGTAAATATAACGTCAACAGGAACATTTGAAAATGACACATATGCCGGAACAAGCTCGTCGTGAACCTATGTTATCAACAAGAAATAAAGAATTTGCAGATAATTTTGTTGTACTTAAATAACTGTTTAAACACAACACGGTTTAGAACTGAAGCATGAAACATGGCGAGTCTAGCGAAGCACTGCTTCGCACAGACAGAAGTATAGGTGGATTTAAATTTTAAGTGAGATAGCCAATGAATTGAATAGCTGTTGGAAAAAACAAAGTATGTGGAAGACGCTTACCAAAAGCATGGTTTGTGAGACACCAAGGAAGCAGAGCCAGAAATGGTTAACTTGAAACCGAAAGGAAAACTGTAGTTTAACGTCCCACCGACAACGCGGTTATTAGAGACGGAGCTCAATCCCTGACTACGAAAAGATGGGGAAGGAAACCGACCGTGCCCTTTTCAAAGGAACCATTCCGGCATTTGCCTGGAGCGGTTCCGGAAATTGCGGAAAACCTAAATGTATATGGCCGGATGGGAACCTATGGTCTCCTGAATGCGAACCCAGTATGCTAACCACTGCGCCATCTCGCTCGGTCCGGTAGGAGCACTAGATATAATAACATAGCATTGGCACGGGAAGATCAGAGTCAGTAAGACTGGTCATGGAAGAAGTTTGATGTTTCATGTGTGTAGAGATAAAAATAAATAACACAAGAGAAAGAGAGGTGTAGAACGGCATCAGAGAAGTTGAAGCTACAATGGCCGACTAAGAACGGAATAAAATAAATAATCACATACCTGTAAAAGCTTCACGATTTACGTGATAAACACAATTCAAATGGAAGTATATATTGAAACTTGAATTTGTAAACAGATGCTCTGTTTTGACCTATTTTGTATTTACCTTTTCGTCGAAAGTAAAAAAACAAACCGGCTGAATTTCATCGCAATCAGAAGAAAGCCGCTGCCTTCCGTTCTAGCCCATAGCAGTCACACCCGGACTTGTCCTCGGATGACGGTGGTACATTTGCCTCTTTCGTACTGCATCTTTTCACGGCGATGCTGGTGACACGTTGAAACCGCTCCTATGTTTACTGCCAGAGCGGAGTTATTCAGAGCTTCAGCGAGCCGAGCCGCAATGGTCGTTCTTAGAAAGCTGCTACCGACTTCGAATGTTTCTTTTTCTGCCGTGAACGTAACGCTACTGTTTTAATGCAGAGAGTGCATACAGGAAGAGGATTCCTTGTGGTCTGTCTTTTGCGCACATCCGAGTTTCCTTAATAGCAGTGCCTGCCTCTTTCCTTCTTGCAGGGTTCTGACGAAACGCAGAGTGACTGTTTATAAATACACCTCGCCCACCTTTGTTTCGAGTTCTATTTTTCAACTTACCCTGTAGTAGAATATTTCACAGCACTGAATGTGATACTTGCAATAAACATGCAGCAGCGTTCTTCAGCTGTCAGGTATATACATTTTCAAAGCAACACAGTATTCAGTTTTAATATGCTTCCTTTCAGGCGACATATCTTGTTGAACGACGTAAGCATTGCTTAGAAATATATTTTTCTTCGTAAAATACGTCTTAGAAGAGTAGCGCATCCATAAGCAACTACTTGGAAAGGTGCATCACGCACACTGAAGACGATTACGTCTAATAAGCCGAGCCCCATGTTGATCAATCAAAGTGCGCGCTGTTGTTACTTCACGAATTTTTAAATTAACCTTATCCCGTCCTTATTATGCAGTCATATCCTGCTACAGCCATTATCAGGAATATTTATTATTTTTATCCATGATATTCTCTAGCTCTTGTCCACTGAAAGAGAAGCTAGATCTTGTGTGTTTCATTTCGTGTACATTTTGTCTAAAATGTGATGTATATATGGTTATTAGAGGTACCTTAAGGAGTTTAGTAACCGAAAACTCTTGGTGCTAATTACGAACGTTCTGCCGACGCGCTCAAATTCATATTTTCACACTCTTCCAGGCAAGTTCTGGGACGAGTTTTTCAAAGGAGGTACGACTGGTTCTCAGCCTATTATTGTTCAAATGACGTAGTATTCCGACTAAAGTCTCATCGGTGTCGACCGGACATTAAACCAGATCTTCATGGTTTCATGTTCCTTGCGGTTATTTACAGTTTCATAAGATATGTTTGTTGACTAACATCTAAGTCCCTCCCATTGTTCCGAGACAATTACGTTACTTATCAAATTTAGTTTCGAGACACTGCTTAAAGGCATAGTTTTGCCAAGACATTGGTAAGTAACTTTTAGCTTTTTATCTGATTTTACTGTCTGTCTTAGCTCCATTTAACAGAGTCTCTGTTGGATTACAGAACATTTTATCCCTTCGTACAAAATGTCATAAAGACCTTGCTACTTGTAGAGGTTTTCAGCTAAGAACATATCAGTGCCTGTTATCAATAATTTTGTCCGTGTTCATACTGGACAATTTGATTTAACTTACTCATTTTGAGAGTACTGAAGGGCGATCTGTTTTAATTGTTAGAAACCATTTAACAGCCAAGATCGCATAAAATATTTCTTTATTTAAGACAACCGTTTTCAACAGACTTTTCTGCCATCTTCATTGTGTTCTAAAACGTGTTCATTTTACGCCGAAATCTAGTGTGTGAGGTTCAACGTAAAATGAACACGTTTTATAACAAAATATTTTTAAAACGAGAAGATGACAGCAAAGTCTGTTGGAAACTGTTGTCTTAAATAAAGAAATATTTGATGCGATATTGGCTGTTGAATGGTTTTTAACTAGACAGTTTATTTTATTTCAGCTGTAATAAACTATATTCCGATAAGATACCAGATGTCTGAATTTGAAACAAATTCGTTCTCTAGAAGGAACACTAGTTGCAAGGGCCTGTTTATACTGCAGTAATTTCCTGAGTTGAGTAATTATACCTGTCATCGTGGGGCTTCCTAGAACCTCGTAGCATTGCCTAATCTGTGTAAAAATTGTATTTTCACTAAGGTAATCCTTGTCAGGCTCGGAAACTTGTGACGAATTATGAAAATTCCTCATTTTTTCAAAGCTGGTGGTAGTAAGTAAGAACGAAAAGTAAATTACTAAATGTTCAAGATGGTATAAGAAATACAAATTCAAAGTAATTAACACATCGCTGCTCCTGATTTGTACACCTTTCCTAACAACCTATTTTGTGTGTGCGTGTGTGTGTGTGTGTGTGTGTGTGTGTGTGTGTGTATGTGTGTGTGTGTGTGTGTGTGTGTGTGTCTAGCCGCAAGAAGACACAGTTTTTCTCCATCAAATAATTATACTCCAACATATGATGCAGAGCGTATTTTTTTAAAAAAAGTAAGTCAATTGAATTGCTTTCTGAAACTTTTTAGAAATAATATGGATTAGTAAAACTACAGTTACACAAAGCACACGCTTCTAGGACACAAGGACTGCATGTCGATTGTAAAGTGCTAACAGTGTTCTACCTATTAAAATGGACTTTTCAGGTCATGCAGGCAAGCATAAAATTAGAATTTAAAATGTATACAAATGATTTTGTAAACATGGAATATCTGACTCAGTAGCTTGAAAACGAAATTCATCATCGAGAACATAAGCGGAAATGAACTGTAATACGTACACAATCCTCGCTTGTCTACCACATGAAATGAAAGAGAACAAACGTGTAACAAATGATCCACCAATAAAATATGAAGTTTGACGAATAATTTCCCAATGTCAAAAGTTACTATTTCATGATTGAAACCACACGACCGCTCGTTCCTGTATTTGAAACAACAACCCACTGGGAACACTTCTACTGCTACTACTATTACTACCAAAGGGTGGCGCACGAAAAGCCGGCCCCGAGTACTACATTGCTCACTGTCGTAAGCCTACTGTCATACATTGATTCGAAGCTGTTGCTTGCGTTAGCTTATTTCTTACTTTTTACTATCTAATTATTACAATTTTATCTATTTGTTGTTGTATTTGATAGTGGCGGGCAACAATTCGTGCATAATTAAAGGTACCACCAAAACTAACTGTGTAGAATTCACAAGCACATACACTTGGTAGTCCGCCACTCCTTTCAAACCCACACTGAGGTGTCAAAAGTCATAGGACACCTCCCAGTATCGTATCGGTCCTGCTTTTACGCGTCGTAGTGCAGCAACGCGATGTGGGATGGACTCGAGACGTTGGAAGTCCCCTACAGAAATATAGAGCACTGCCAGTATAGCTGTCCATAAGTGCATAAGTATTGCCGGTGCAGGACTTGGTGCTCTAACTGACCTCTGGATTGTGCCCAATAAATGTTGGATTAGATTCATATCGGGCGTTCTGTGTGGCCAAATCATTCGCTCGAGTTGTCCATAACGCTTTTCAAACCATTCGCGAACAATTGTGACCTGGTGACATGGTTCATTCTCATTCATACAAATTACATTGCTGTCCTAGAACATGAAGTCCGTCAAATGATCTCCAAGAAGCCGAACATAACCATTTCCAGTCAATGATCGGTTCTGTGTAATGTAAACACACTACACAATTATGGAGATACTACCAGCTTGCACAGTACCTTACTGATAACGCGAGTCCATGACACCATACTCGAGCCCTACTTTCAGCTCTTACCAATTGAAATTAGAACTGATCTAACCATACCACGGTTTTCCAGTCGCCTAGGGTCCAACTGATTTGGTCACGAGTGCAGGGGCGGCGCTACAGGCGATGTGGTGTTGTTAGCAAAGACACTCGCGTCTGTCGTCCGCTGCCATAGCCGGTTAACCCCACATTTCACCGCAATGTCCTAACGGATACGTTCGTCGCACGTCCCACATCGATTTCTTTGATTATTTCACGAGTGTTGCTTGTGTGTTGGCACAAAACTCAACGCAAACGCCGCGGCCTTCGGTTGTTAAGTGAAGGCGTTTTCCGCGGTGAAAGGTAACGCCTGAAATTTGGTATTCTTGGCTCTCTCTTGACGCTGTGGGTCTCGAAATATTGAATTCCCTAACGGATTCCGAAACGGAATGTCCCATGCATCTTGCTTCAACTACCGTACTGTCTTCAAAGTCTGTTAATTACAGTTGTGAGGCCATAATCACGTTGGAAACCTTTCCACACGAATCACCTGAGTACAAATGAGGCCAGCGCCAGTGCACTGCCCTGTTATACCTTATGTACGCGATACAACTGTTATCCGTACATGTGCATATCGCTATCCAATGACTTTAGTCACCCCAGTGCAGATCCGGTTTGTGGAAGAACAAATGTTTTTATACTCTGTTACCTATGTTGCCTAATAACGTGCAAACATTTAGAATGTGTCGTCAATACAATTATTTGTAGTTACAGTGTCTCAGCCCCACGAAATCTCTGCGTACTGCATCAGCGCCATCTTATCTAGTTTTACTGAAAATCTGTTACAAAACAAGGAATTCTAGTAGGAAACGCATGTGAAATGTAACCCCTGATAAAATGCAACCGAAGTGCAAGACGTAATAAGCCGCACCATGAAAATGTGTAAGAATTCCAGCGTGGAGCCGAATACACATGCCGGAAATTGGTAATTCTAGGAAGAGGTATAAATTAATCAATTCGTGAAGTCAAAATGCAATCATAAGTTGAGTATAATTTACGAGTAGATCATGCATACAGTGTCGTCGTGGTGACGCTGAGTAAATACTCAGTCGGAGTACTCCTCTTATGAACACCATCTCAGAATCATAAAAGAAATAACACTATAAATCACCTGAAAACATCATGCCGAACGGCAAAACGAGCTTGAAAGTCATTTGAATTTACAGATACCTATCACCGAGATTGATTCAGATCATCATGTGCTCCGAATCGACTGAAAATATGAACATACACCCGAAATACACATGTAAAAGGGAATGCGAAAAGGGCACGATTTAACACCTAACTTGAGCTTTATCGTACATCCGAACCATATGGAAGCAAATGCAATGTTCGCGGCTTGCTGTGATCTCACCATTACAGGTAGACTGCTCGTTGCATGAGACCATATTAACACAATACGAAAGCCTAAAAAACTTTACTACAGGTACTGATCGGGGGAAGTACGAGACGACACTGCCTTCTGCTTCAAAGCATGCCGGAGCCCGAATGAATTCTGTCCTCTGACGTTCTTATTGGCCGCTGCTGTGAAAGCTTTTGGGCTTGCGTTAAAATACACCAACACGTCCGCATTCCTAACGAGGAGCGTTCCTCTCTCGGTGAAAGGAAGCGCATGTCTCACTGAGTGATCAGTAAGTGACTTATACAGCGAAGATGGTGTACTTCTGTGGTGCATAATGCTTTTGCAATAGCCATCTTCTAACTTGATTAAATGGATACAAATTATATTTCCAAACTCCGCTGCGTTAGGTCATCATAAATAGCTACTGTTTTTATTATTCGGAATCAACGCCGTCCTGGGATCTAGAAATTTCAACACGTATGTTCATGTAAAAGGTAACGGAATGAAATGTATCAGTGACCATGATGCAGTTGTAGCAACAATTATTACCGAAGTACAAAGGGCAACTAAAAAAACAGAAAGAGTTACATGAACAGCAAACTAAATCCGAACGAGGAACTTGAAACATTAAGCTATGAACAGGAACACTTGGAGGACTTTGACTCCACTGTAAATGAATAATTGCTTGTGTACTCTAGAGATTTGTACTTCGTAGGACGGTTTGTGATGGGAGGGACACTTCATGGTATGTAGTCACTACAAAGAAACATCTAGACGACCATACTGCATAACGTGGTTAAACAAAGCGTCAAGTTATCCGTAGAATAACATTGAATGAAACTCTTATGGCAACCAAGAGAGAAATTTGTGGAGCCTTATGACTGCCATATCAGAATATTATTAAAAGAACTGCCAACAAACCCAAATAAGTTCTCGTCAAATTTAAGAGCTTTTATGGGTACCGAAGGTAGTATCCTCTCATGGACGAAACAGGGACTGAAACTTAAGGTAGAAAACCAATATAAGATATCGATGAGTATTCCCTGCATACAATTCTCACACCAATGCAAATATGAGCTCCTTTGAGAATTAGTTGAAATCTACAAAACTAAACAACACTCCATAGTCCGACGGAATCCCTATTAGATTCGACACAGAATCTGCGACTGAGTTAGCCCCTCTTTTAAAGATAATATACCAACAAAAACAAAAAGGGTGCCCATCAGTCTACAAGAAGAGTGACGGAACTGATCCACAAAACTACCGTTCACTGTCTTTGACACTGATCTGTTGCAGATTTCTACAACATTCTGAGCTGAAACACAATAATACACTATATCTCGAATAAATGACCTCCACCGTACCAACCACAATGGATTCCGAAAACATCTGTCATGAGAAATCCAATCACTTGAGCTCTTCTCACACGACACCCTGAAAGCCATCGAGAAAGCCAACCAGGTGGATGCGGAACTTCTTGGTTTCCAAAAAGAATTTTACTTGGTACCAAATGTGCACTTATTGTCGAAAGCACGATCAGATTAGATACCAAGCAAAATTTGTGACCTGACTGAGGGTTTCTTGGTAGGGAGGACACAGTGTCTTATCTTGGATGGAGGCTTGTCGACAGAGGTAGATGTGACTTTAGCTGTGCCCTCAGAAATTTGTTAGGACTCTTGCTGACCATGTAGTACACTAATGACCTTTCAAGACATATTCATACTAATCTCATTCTTACAGAGCGTGGACGAAAATATGGAAATGCCAAAACACAACACATCCCCATGAGTAATACGATGTAGGAAAATGGTTGGGATTTGAAACTGCTACCCCTCGGCTTGGAAAGGATAAATACAGGTCTTGTATGGTTTCAATGGAATCTTAGACTACTCTTCATGCAATATTGTGGCAAGTTTATATAGACAATGATCACGCACCCTTCTCCACAAAGTAGACCAAAAAGGCTCAATATTACCGACCTCTGGTCACTGTGGTGCCAGGGTAGATGTGAGAATGATACGAGCTGTTCGAACAGGGACCATGTCGCCTTGGGACACAGTATAACCGTTGGGTAATAAATATTGTACCACAGCATGAACCTGATGATCCAAAATGCTCACATAATCCTTGGGAGTTATTCGACCCTGCAGAGTAGCCGTAGGGATCATGGAATCACCAAGCTGTTGCTACCCAAATCATCACCGAACCTCAGTCATATTACGCTCTTAGTACGGAAAGTCTGACGTAAGTTGGAAACAATGTGAAACAAGATTCACCCGACCAAATGCCATTTTTACATTATTCCACGGTCCAGGTGCCACTATTTCCTGTTACGAACGTTTGCATCGATGATAAGTGGTTTTTTCAATTCCAGCTCGCCCTGCATTTCCTTGCTTTCGGAGCTCACTTCGCGTTGTTTTGGTGTGAAAACGTAAGCAATTGGGACATTTATTTCTGTAGTGACATTTTCAGGTGTCGTCCTGTCCTTTTTCGTCACTATCCTCTTGAATGAACATCGGTCACGATCACCCAAAAGATTCTTCATTGGTCATTGTGACCTAGCGCGTAATGTCTCTCTGTATTTGGTAAAAATCCTCGATACGGTTCCTCTTGAAACGCAGGTCACTACTAGTTTGGTTATACGCAGCGCCCACCATACGAGCATCAACAGTTTGCCCACGAACGAATTCACTTAGCTCCGACGTAATGCACTCACAACTACACAGAAAACTGTTCTGCCTAAGACTGGCATTTGTAAGGTACTGAGGACATTGCACAGGTGTCGTTCGTTTCCAAATACAACAGCGCAACCTCCAGCCTTGGCTAGCATCTGCATTTATGTTCAAGTAGGCATTTCTCGCGGTATTTCTATAGCTTTGTCCATCTCCCGTACCGCAGATGATGCAGCTGTCTATGTTGGACGTTGTATCTGATTATCTCCCACGTTTTCTCGGCGTGACTGATTAATACTGAGTTTTGTTTCCATTTTCTGCCCAATATTTTGACGAGCGACCCAGCCATCTTCTTCATGTGCTCCGAAATTTGCTGTTATGTACACTAGCTACCTAGACTCCAACCAGACTGTGAGATATTGTTAGTCCCACGCCGCTATTTATAGCAGACTTCGATCTTTTGTTTTACAGAAAACGCACTGATACTTCGTCAAAGGCAAAGTCCCTTAGCGTTTTCCAGCTCTGATGGATGTGATGGTCGGCGGGCTTTTAATAAATTGAGCGTCGGACCCCAAGTGTTATTTAAATTGAAACCTCCTTACATTTTCTGACATCTTGACTTCGATTCACTCCTTAATTATGCTATGCCAGAAACTTGCACTTTTGCACCACGACACCAGTACACTGTATATCATTTCGTGATTATGTTCGAGGCAGTGCTGGATTGTTTTTGTCGTGTGCGTCGCTGGAGTTCCTTGCCAATTGGTGGAAGTGGCTGACCTCGTAAACGATAGCCAACCGCTCTTTTTCCAGTTGGTTGTAACTGCGCTGGACTTTCGTCCAAGCTTTGGCTGCAGAGGCAATTGCCCTGCGAGTTGAGCCTACACGGTGAAATTACACAGCTACGATACCTTAGGAAGAGGCGTCTACTGCAAGAGTGACAGGCTTGTTAGTGCCGAAATTGGCCTAACACCGGTCACTGAAAAGTGCGTTCTTGATGTGCTGAAAAGCGGTCTGATGTTCAGCGAAAAAAAAAAAAAAAAAAAGATTTAAGTCAGCTGCAATCTCAGCGGCGTTACGGATGAAGGAAACGGGGAACGTAGTACGTCAACTTTCCCACCACCGCTTGCAGTTCCAACACAGTCGGGGCAGGCAAGTCGCGAATGGCAACTAAATGCCACTGTAACTGATGGATTCCATGCTCACTGATAACATTCCCGAGATATTCAATTTTGGTGCCGAAAAATAAGCACTTAGAACGGTTGCACTTCAAACCTTGCCTATGACAGTACTTGAAACAACATCTCTAGGTTCGCTAAATGTTACGATGGTGTAAGGCCAGAGACAGCTATGTAATCTAGGCAATTGGCGCAAGAGGGAACTCGCTCAATTTACTGCTCAAAAATAACTAGGGCCGATGCGCTACCGAACGATAAATGCAGAAATTGGTGAAGATTCTGTGTGTGCCCATCAAAACGCAGTTGCGGATATGCCTCCTGCAAGTCAATCTCCGAGAAGAAATGGTCTCGACCCATCTCGACCATCAACTCTTCTGGGTGGGGTAATGGAAAGAAATCAGTCACTGGCTGTGGATTAAAAGTAGCTTTAAAATCCGCAGAAAGTCTCAACCCATCCGATGGTTTGGACAGAATCACCGCTGGCAGACACTGGCCGAATCACATCACAATTCTGCAAACGCTGCAGCTCTGCCGCTAGCCGGTCCTGCACAGCAAGAGCGGCGGGACAGGCTTGAAAAACTTGGGCTGCGCATTGTCTTTTAAGACGATATGGACCTCGAATCCTTGTAGCTTGCCTAAACAACCATCAAACAACGAACTATATTTTTCACACAAACCATTGATCGCAGCAAATGGCACAGCCGTACTTGGCTTGTACTTGTTTGCAGCCGCGTGCCCTGACTGTCTGCGATCAAGCTGAGGAACTTATATTATCTGACTTCCACTGTAAATGAAATTTTGCTATCAGTCAAGAGGCTTTTATCTGATTAATTTGCTTCACACAGGGAATTTTTCCTATAATGTTTTTGTTCTGTTTAAAGCATATTGTAGACTCGTCCTAAATTCTATTTTAAACTATTTTGTATAAACTCTACAGGTAAGCGTAAAGGCGAACTGTTATGTCTTGTTAAATAGATAATATTTATCTTTTGGGGTCTGCCTAACGTCTTGGTTTTGAGCTCGCATGCAGAAATTTTTGTAGAGCTCAGTATTACTTCTTTTCTCGTCATTTATTTTTTTAATTTAAATTTTTTAGGAGCCAATATTGTTAAAGTCTTCTCTTCTCTTGTTTAAGGGTGTGTTATTCACCATTTTGAATGCTTTTCAAGTGTGTAAATTTAACATGACAAATTAACTTGGAATATCCCTACCTCTTTTTCTTAAAGGGGACCCGTTGTTACTTCGAAAAATAAATGTTTGTTCTCAAAGGGTAAACAATTTCGTTAAAGTGGCATAGTCCTGATTCTGCCTGAGGCCGTGGCGTGCTCATCTCACCTTCCCACTATCTATAGCGCCTAGCTGGCGTCTCACCAGGTGGCACGTGTTACAAAAAAATGGTTCAAATGGCTCTGAGCACTAAGGGACTTAACATCTGAGGTCATCAGTCCCCTAGACTTAGAACTACTTAAACCTAACTAACCTAAGGACATCACACACATCCATGCCCGAGGCAGGATTCGAACCTGCGACCGTAGCGGTGGCGGTTCCAAACTGTATCGCCTAGAACAGCTCGGTCAACCCAGCCGGCCGGTCGCACATGTTACACCCTTGTGCGGTTACCGCTTCGCTGCTCCGACTGGGCTTCAAAAGCGGTTGCTGTAACGGCGTCGAGAGAGGCCTTAGAACAGCGTAATGCAGCTAGTTTACGTGTAGTGTTCGTGCAGTGTGGAGTTCGGGCCAGCAGCATTGCTTGGAGCAAAGGACACGCGGTGTGGATGGGCACGAAGTATTTGCCGGGTCGTCATTCAGTTTTCTTCGTCAGGACTGGGTAGAAGGCAACAGGTTTGGTTCGCCTACTCTGTGTGCATCTGGTTGTCCAGCTCTGTGCACCAATTCTCCACTCCGCAAGCTGTTGAGAAGATGTTCGTGTTTATATTCATCGAGTCGTCATGCACGCCTTTGTTATTTGACTCTAGGACAAATCTATTTCCCTGTCTGCTCTGTGTGTATTTGAAGGTGCTTGTGTTAATCTGCTGGTCAGGGTTCCTTCTAAAAATGCTTAATGTTGTTATGGCGATTTGCGTTACTGTGTAATGTGCCCAGCCTTCACGGATAATTACATCAGAGGCCTATGAATTATATAGTTCTCTTTTAATTTGCTTTTGTTTTTAAATTGTTTTAAGCGAGAGAACAAACTGTTTCTGAATTTTAATATTTGTTTTCACTGTGCTTTAGAAGCTGTTGTGCTCTCTGGTACTGTTATTACTCAGCCCTTTACGTTTTTTGTGTTAGGACCGCCATCTACTAGTAACGCAGTAAGTTGCTATTTATATTCCCTCCTGGAATAATTCACGTCTCCCTGTGATTAGTTCTTTTTTTACATCTTGAAGTTTTAGCGAATCTCATTTACTAACGCCAGACACCTTTTTGCAGAGGTTCTATAAGTGCAATCGTGGTTAAACAACAACTTTCAGTTGTACTGTAATTCAGTGAGATCTTAACCTTTAGTGTTTGTTGACAGCACCAACCAAGTTTCCAGGAGAGCGTTCCAGGTCGGTGACTTCATGCACCGTGGGCCTGGCTTACTTGAGGCTGTGTGGGCGGCTCTTGAGGATTTCCACCTTGGCTTGTACTTGTTTGCAGCCGCGTGCCCTGACTGTCTGTGATCAAGCTGAGGAACTTATCTTATCTGACTTGCACTGTAAATGAAAGTTTGCTATCAGTCAAGAGGCTTTTATCTGATTAATTTGCTTCACACAGGGAATTTTCCCTATAATGTTTTTGTTCTGTTTAAAGCATATTGTAGACTCGTCCTAAATTCTATTTTAAATTATTTTGTATAAACTCTACTGGTAAGCGTAAAGGCGAACTGTTATGTCTTGTTAAATAGATAATATTTATCTTTTGGGGTCTGCCTAACGTCTTGGTTTTGAGCTCGCATGCAGAAATTTGTCTAGAGCTCAGTTTTACTTCTTTTCTCGTTCATTTATTTTTTTAATTTAAATTTTTTAGGAGCCAATATTGTTAAAGTCTTCCCTTCTCTTGTTTAAGGGTGTGTTATTCATCATTTTGAATGCTTTTCAAGTGTGTAAATTTAACATGACACATTAACTTGGAATATCCCTACCTCTTTTTCTTAAAGGGGACCCGTTGTTACTTCGAAAAATAAATATTTGTTCTCAAAGGGTAAACGATTTCGTTAAAGTGGCATAGTCCTTCCATGTCATTTACCTGATCCTGGTAATTCCCTATTAGTAGCAAAGCATGGTTACGATCCACGGACCTTTGGGTTATGGATCCAGCACACTTCCACCTTTTTCCGCTCAGTCTGCAAGGTATTAATACTAACACTACTAGCGGAACAGGTACAGAGGGCTATCTTCTCTGACCGAAGAAACGTAAAGGAGAAGCTATGACTGGCAAAATCGAGGACTAATAAGATCACATCCGAGAAATAAGGTGACAGGTAATTTATTCACAAATAACAATTTAACAGGACAGGGAAAGCCAAGAATCGACTCGAGATCTCACCTACCAAAAACAACTCCCGTCCATTGGCCTCACAACATCTCTGTGGGCAAGGTGCAAGAGAGGACAACTACACAAATATCGAAACTCAAGGCACCCTTCATAATCAAGTAAAGAAACAGAATTTCCGGAATTAAGCAAACTGCAGATTGGGCCCCTATTAATTTGGGCACATACATAAAGAAGAAATGGTTTATTACAAGCGCGAATACGGGCACAAAATCCAGCGGGCTTCTTCGCTCGGGTGATTACTGATTACTCGCTTACGAGGCCGTTAGCTGTTGGGCCCAGGCTCCTGTTCAGTGGAACCCTCTGGCACTAGGGCACTCTGGGAACCACATGGAAAACAGGACCTGTTAGGAGATAATTTAACAGCTGACCCGCAATAGTTGTCACTATAATAAGAAGGTGATTCACACTCACTTTGTTTAGCTGCTCATGAGCAAATGTAAAGGCTTCTATAGAGGTTACCAGATCACTGAGTTGAGCAACGGTGGCAGCTTCCGAGCGAAGACGAGCCGCTACAGATCCTCAGACCTCATGCCCTCTAAGAAATTAGAAATACAATCCTGCTCGGTGACATTCATACCCAAAGCCGAGACAGAAACACGCAACTGTTCAATGTGTTGAAAAAAGTTTTATCAGAAGCCTGTACTTGCGAATAATACAAGCGTACGAGTTCGTTCCTAATACGTGCCTGCAACTATCTCATAATTATACAGGCCCTAAGCTGCCCAAGATTCCTCTGTTCTCCGAATACATCAGACAGCAACTCTCTGAACAAACTCTTAGACAAAGGATGAAGAAGAGAAAGAATGATTAAATGTGAGATATGCAACGCGTTAGCAAGTAATTCAGGCCGCACGCTCAACCCTAGCTCTAAACGAACTTGGTTCAATTGGTCAGCCGATAATTCACGAACTTGCTTCGATTGGTCAGCCGCTACTTCAGTGAAACCCTTTAATAAACACAAAATAGGGATAAAATTTTGTGGTTTTATGGCATAGATGCGACAGACAACCATCCATCCTGTTTTACAGAGCGGACAAGTTCCGAACCCCACATTCTGCGAAGAGTCGTGGACATTCAACCATTTAGCGCTTACTAATACACTACTTACCATTACAATTGCTACACCAAGAAGAAATGCAGATAATAAACTGGTATTCATTGCACAAATATATAATACTGGAACTGACGTGTGATTACATTTTCACGGAATTTGGGTGCATAGATCCTGAGAAATCAATACCCAGAACAACCACCTCTGGCCGTAATAACGGCCTTAATACGCCTGGGCATTGACTCAAACAGAGCTTGGATGACGTGTACAGCAACAGCTGCCCATGCAGCTTGAACACGATACCACAGTTCATCAAGAGTAGTGACTGGCGTATTGTCACGAGCCAGTTGCTCGGCCACCATTGACCAGACCACAATTGGTGAGAGATCTGGAGAATGTGCTGGACAGGGCAGCAGTCGAACATTTTCTGTATCCACAAAGGCCCGTACAGGACCTGCAACATGCGGTCGTGCATTACCCTGCTGAAATGTAGGGTTTCGCAGGTATCGAATGGAGGGTAGAGCCACGGGTCGTAACACATCTGAAATGTAACGTCCACTGTTCAAACTGCCGTCAATGCCAACAAGAGGTGACCGAGACGTGTAACCAATGGCACCCCATACCATCACGCCGGGTGATACGCCAGTATGGCGATGACGAATACACGCTTCCAATGTGCGTTCACCGCGATGTCGCCAAACACAGATGCGACCATCATGATGCTGTAAACAGAACCTGGATTCATCCGAAAAAATGACGTTTTGCAATTCGTGCACCATGTCCGTCTTTGAGTACATTATCGCAGGCGCTCCTGTCTGTGATGCAGCGTCAAGGGTAACCGCAGCCATGGTCTCCGAGCTGATAGTCCATGCTGCTGCAAACGTCGTCGAACTGTTCGTGCAGATGGTTGTTGTCTTGCAAACGTCCCCATCTGTTGATTCAGGGATCGAGACGTGGCTGCACGATCCGTTACAGCCATGCGGATAAGATGCGTGTCATCTCGACTGCTAGTGATACGAGGCCGTTGGGATCCAGCACCGCGTTCCGTATTACCCTCCTGAACCCACCGATTCCATGTTCTGCTAACAGTCATTGGATCTCGACCAACGCGAGCAGCAATGTCGCGATACGATAAACTGCAATCGCGATAGGCTACAATCCGACCTTTATCAAAGTCGAAAACGTGATGGTACACATTTCTCCTCCTTACACGAGGCATCACAACAACTTTTCACTAAGAAATGCCGATCAACTGCTGTTTGTGTATGAGAAATCGGTTGGAAACTTTCCTCATGTCAGCACGTTTTTAGGTGTCGCCACCGGTGCCAACCTTGTGTGAATGCTGTGAAAAGCTAATCATTTGCGTATCACAGCATCTTCTTCCTGCCGGTTAAATTTCGCGTCTGTAGCACGTCATCTTCGTGGTGTACTTTCACTGTCCTTCTACCTCTTTCTGTAGATGCTCACGACATTAGCACGTGAACTTTCCACCAGCTTCGCTTTTTTCAAAATACTCGTTCACAGGTTCTGTGTAACAATAATTTTCCCTTAGTTAAAGTCGCTTATCTCAATGGATAACCCTATTTGCATCTCGTATCTTCAGAGTGACCCCCGTCTTTGTTCCGCTTGCATACTTTTGTTACTGCGTCATGTGCCCGCAACGATATCACGCGGCATCCAACGTCGCGGTAGGCAGTGGTCATTATTATTTATATAAATCAAACCGAAATTTTCTGTTTTAAAGGGTTTTTTAAAGGACGGCTCATGTCAGTTGTTATTTCAAAGTTGGTTTTGAAATTTGTACTGAGGATTATTGGGTACTGTGTGCTCATGTTATCTAGGTGCCTCCGCATATTGGTAATCCAGTTCTAAGGTGCTGCTCTTTATAAAACTGTTAATCATTTGTATTATAAACTCTTATAAAATCTTTTTGAAAGTGAATTATTACCTAGGGTAATTACTCTGTGTGTTGCAGTGTATTTCTTATATCAAATTTTTTCAACAAGGTTCATGTAATTTGTAACCAAGATTGGTCCATAAATTGTGTATTTATCAAACCAGTGAAAGAAGCATTTGAAATCCCTTAGGCCCAGTAATTCCCGTAAAGTCTTGTGGCCACTTAGGAGGCTGTAATTTCCAGTTACATAATGTAAGCTAGCCAGTTCATAGCCGAGCAACTCTTTAAATGAAATAGAGTTTAGTTCAGATCTAAAACAATACAACACAAACACTTTAAAGAATACCGTGACGTAGCGGAGTGCTTCGAATAACTGTTCTTACAGTCTACACACTAAGGTGATCACTAAATAAGTCCAACAAGCCCCGATGAATATAGCTCACTAATACTGCTTGGTCCGTGGATTCTGTTGCCACAAATAGCAGACAAAGTTCCAAGACCGTCTTCCTCCAAATGCGAGTGACGTGCTCCTCCGGCATGTAAGGTTCGTAGGATAGAGAATCACAGCCGCTCGGTTATATTCAACTTTGCCAACGCTCATAGCGTGACTGACAGTATTTCTTCTTGCACGGCCAATCCTGCAGTTGGCGGTGGTAAAAGAATGAAAGCAGGGTCGTGCGCAGAGCCATTAAGTCGGCGCGATGGAGAGCGTGCATGCCCTCTGGCAGAATTCGAAGAAGGCTTTTGCTTACCTACATAGGGAAAGAGGGTATACCACATTTCTGAGTTCATATCGAAGGGCCGCAAGGATCAAGAAGAAAAGTGGTCCTAAATAGTAGGAATGCACAGAAACCTTTACGTCAGATGTCACTTTGATTCTAATGTGGAAATGTTTTCCCGTAGTAAAGTAGTAAAAACGGAGCTATGCACGTATTCTCGATCATTTTGTAACGTAATCCTACGTACGATCTATTGTATTATATAACAGCAGTGAGTAGTCCAAAATAATTTCGGCCCAAAATATCAGAAAAATGTCTGAATTTCCTCAAAATTTCGTTGTCTACACCTTATACAGAATTTATCTACTAACATGAAACGAAGATAGCTTTTAATTCATGAAGATTTTTGGCTCAAAAATGTTCTTGGACTCCAAGAAGAGTTACTTAGAGGAGTATAGTTGCCAAGGAGAGTTTACTTGTAACGAGGAGTGTAGTTGCAAAGAATAGTTTAACTGACAACGAAAGGTTTATTTCCAAGAAAAGTTTAGTCGCCACGAAAAGTTTGTTGTAGTCCTGAAGAAGGGTTATTTTGGTTTTTACTTTTTTTGAGTATTTCTTACGCACAGAATTTATCAACGGTTAATTTTTCACTAAACTGTGTAGTGCAGCTGCGAGCACCCGAAACCAAACGGCCTTCAGCTTACAGTTTAGACGGCAACTCAAAAATTCCAGTGATGGTAGTTATTATCGGTAATGCTCCTTTCCACTGCAACCAACTCGAATATCCCGAGAGGAAAAGTGTGCCCTTGTAAATAATTTGATACTGTAGTGGGAGAAACGTAGCAGTTCCTAACACTGAGTTCGTTGAGCGTCTCTGGCTGAATCCCAAGTTTAGCGACAATGAACATCTGTGTACTTTTTTGAATTCTAGTAACTGAATTTTTGAAGACATTACCCTATTATTTGTGTGTTCACCTGCACCTGACGTAATCGTCTTGAAAAATAGGTATCATACAGTTTTAGATGTTTCTGGCGGAGATGTATGTAACATCGTGAAAAAGATTTTTTTGAGCGCACCACTTCTTCTCAAAATGACCCATACTTTAATAAATCTGTCACAGGAATTTCCAAATGTTTTAGCGTGAGGCATGTAATCAGCTTCTCTTTAACCCTTCTGCTAGCAAGATTATTTTACACCTAATGGTTACCAAGAGGGTGTAATATAATTAAACGAGGAGAACATTGTAAAAAATTTGTACTATAGAGCATACAGTCAAAAATTAAGAATGGCAGTTATTGATGTAAACTGACGGTTTAGGAAAGGTTTAAAGCCACATTAATGGTTTATTATCCAACCATAGAGAATTTAGGATACCAAGTGTATGGTCACTTTGCCGCTAGAACAGAAAATCCACATTTTAAATAACAAATAAATTTAATCTTTTTAGGTGATTTCTCCTAACACTCAGAACATTTTGGAATGATTATGTCTCTTCTGTGGTTTTGAAGCACTGTCTTTCTTTTTCACTTTATACCAATGAATCTTGTTTTCAGGCCTTCAATCCTCGGACTCAATGCACATATTTTCCCTACCGGTGGCTTGGGAGACTCTTTTTTGGTATATTCAGCAGAATATGTCTTCTTCACTTCAGTTCCGACAACATCAATGGCTCTCACAACGTCTGTAAGAAGTTCAGTTGGATTTTTGCTCGTTTATCCATGTGCAGTTTCAATGACTTATCGATATGTTCCTGAAGGAAATACCTCCTCTTTCTGGTGGACTCTTTCTGCCAGTCTGCATATTTTTGTGACCACAGAATATATGAACTGACAGCAGCGATGTACATTTCAGAGAATGTTGGGTAAGGCCAACAATTTGTTGTACATACGCAACTTTATTGTCTTGTCTACTCTCCGTTTAATATGATCAGCAATTATGGTAGGCGTCTTGTTTTGTTTTTCTCCTTCAACAGAGTATCACGGTGTTGGGCTGAAAGCAGACTAACGAACTTCTTTTACTTTAAAACGTACGACACAATAGTCATCTTCTTATGAATCCAAATATGAAGACTTTTCCTGTTTCGTAACATTAGGCAAAAACTCTTGTGGCATTCCTCTTTCGTTTGCTCTTAGAATTCAAGTGAATATTAAGTTTTGAGACCACAGTTTTTCTGTTACCTGTATGAAAGTAAAAAATATCTGTAGTGATTCCCCTCCCACACTGATAACATGGCCCAACTACATCTTACATAACTCTTTGCCCTTGATTTACGTCTCTATGGTTGTCTTCATGCTTGAATATGCCTACAAATACGTATTTATTCTTTCTACTATCTGCGCATTTCCACATTTTTATTCTATACTTTCCTGCTTTCGATTTCGTGTATACTCAAAATGGTCAGTTGCCATTGAAAGTTGCTAGTCTTTCATCAACAGCTAGGTACTCATTAGGAATGTAATTATTCATTCATGCATCCATAAACATATCAAAAATCTCTCTTACTGTCTGGAACTTGTCACATCCCATCTACAATTCTAGTATTGCGACTTCTTGTATCGTCTGGCTCCAAAACAGCTGATAATTGTTGGAATCTGGTGCCTGAAATAATAGCCATGAAAAACAGATTTCGAAAAGCTAGGCGGCTGGTCGATAACCCGGCAACACTGCAGCGATTTACATGAGCCTTTCCTGCAGCCAATAGTATGGAAATAAATCCAACAAATTCTGGTTTGTTATACAGTATCATATTTTAGGTTGTTCTGAAAAAGTTCCATTGTATCCATTAAAAAGTCTTGACCTTCTCCATTAGTACGCCCACATACAGTGGCGAGCCAAAACATTATGACCACGTACTTAATAGTTTGTTTGTCCGTCTTTGGAACGAAATCCATCACTGATTCCGTGTATCAGGGATGCGACAGTGTGCTGGTAGGTTTCTTGAGGTATGCGGCATTGGATTTCTACGCACAGGTCACGTTATTCGCATAAATAACGGGCCACCCATCTGCGTACGCGGTTATGGCGACCGATAGCGACCCAGATGGGTTCCAAAGAATTTACGTCAGGCGAATTTGGTCACCGAGACATCAAAGTGAGTTCTCTATAATGCTCCTCAAACCGCAGCAGCACAGTTCTGGCTTCGAGATACGAACAATTATACTATTAAAAGATAACATCTCTGTCGGGGAAGACATCAAGCACAAAGAGATGCAGGTGGTTCGCAGCTGTTAGTGTGTCTTCGATTACTACCACAGGTCCCTTGCAAGCGCAGGAGACTGTCTCCCATCGTATAATGCTGCTCCAGCCAGCCTGCGTCCGTGGTGCGCTGCACGTTTCGAGCCGTCGTTCACCTCGATGACGGCATTTGTAGAGACGACTATCGCCCTAGAGTAGCAAAACTGTAATTCAGGCGAAGAATATAAACGTTCCCATTAATCGACGGTCGAATCACGGTGGTTCCGTGCTCACTACAATTGGGTCAACATGTGAACACGTATGGATGGTGTGCTGTTGAGCTCAATGTTCAACAATGTACGATAAACGGTGTGCTCCGAAATACTTCTGCGTCCCAAGCATTATGCTCTTTCGGCAGAGAGGCCACAGATCACCATCTACAGAGCAGACAAGCCTCCGAACCCCAAGAGTCGTGGACTTGCAACCATTTAGCGCCTAGTGGTATTTTCACTGTCCTTCTGCCTCTTCACGTAGATGTTCCCGACAGTAGCACGTAAACATTCGACCAGCTGCTCCGTTTTTGTAGTCTCTGTGTAACAATACTCCGTCTTTTTTCAGAGTCACTTATCTCAACTAATTTCCCCATTTCTAGCCCATGTCTTCCCTGGTGTGACCCCTGTCGCGTATACTCTGCTTACTACTTTTGTAACCGTGCCACGTTCCCACAACCCACCAGGCTTTGGGCACGCGGGCTGCGCAGTGTGCGGTGGTCACAATGATTTGCAGTCTCAGTCTATAATGTCCTCCTGCTTAGCTGGGTGTAGCCGACACGGTAACTCAGCGTGTTCCATCAGAGGGTTAGCTGCCCTCTGCAATAAAAAAAACTGAGTTAATGGATCAACGACGGATTGAAACACGTGTCTTGCGACGTCCGCCCCGAGCAGACGCAACGAACGAAAACGAACAAAGGAAAAAAGGTGGTAGCGTGATTGCCTCCCGTACAGCGGGCCCGGGTTAGATTCCCGGCTGGGTTGGGAATTTTCTCCGTTCGTGGACTGGGTGTTGCGTTGATCATCATTTCATTCTCATCGCCGGCTCGCAGGTCGCCCAATGTGGCGTCCACTGAAATAAGACTTACACTTGGCGGCCGAACTTCCCCGGACGGGGCCTCCCGGCCACGATGCCATACGCTCGTTTCGTTTCATTACGGTCTATAATATCAAGGACGCTTTCAGTAAAAAAATGATCAGATAGCTTTACAACTGAATCTGCAGTTTTACTGCCATTTACTAGACCAGGCTTTTGTTGATGAATATTTTAAGCTGCTCTTTCTAGTTGACGAAGGATGCAGAATGCCAGGCTAGACCACTTCTAGGTTGGAACATATCTGAAAAAGTTGGCTCTTCATCGTTGGTGTCATCTTCAGATAAATTTTATTTTCCTGGTGATTCTGTTTTGCGATTCGTTTCACTCATTTTTATGACACCATCAACTTCTTCAACGACCTCATCATCGTTTTCGTCTTCAGCGTACCACAAGTTAGACATGTGACGATCGTTGTCTCACACATCATCTCGGTTATCAGTATCCATAATCCTTTCATACTCCTGCAGACTGTAATTCTTGTCCACATTTACGCTCTGAAGTACTAATTGAGAGCGCCACAAATCAAAATAACAACAAAGAACCGTTATATATTCATTGTTTTCAATGTTTTCCTAGTTAGACAATGAAAATCCACGTACAGCATAAAAACAATACTGATGATAATACAAGTTATATTGCTTCTGACAAGGCTATAAACGAAATTCTCTTAGATACAAATTTCGTAGCAAACACCACTAAGGGGGGTGACAAGAACACCCAACATGAATCATGGAAAATAAATGGAAACTGGGGTAAGGATATACGAATAAGAATATATAAAGTGAAAAACACTGATATAGACAGTATATAATGAACCAACACAGAGAATTTCAAACTTAAATCACGAGTGAAAGTATAAACATCCGTCGAAAATGTAACTGGAATAATTCCATTACCACCGCTCCTCCCCCCCTTGGTAGCAAAACGGTAAAATACGCTTCATCACTCTGCATTGTCCTCGGCGCTGTATTTCTGTGGAAGAAACACATTTGGTGAAAATCGCATTAACCAACTCACTTAAATCCTTCCTTTTTTTTAAAAATATGGATTCCACAGCGGCTGTCACCATTCTAGGAGTGTTATGTTTTTCAAAGTAATGCTGCCAAAACCGTTCGACAGTCTCTTCTACAGCTGCGCTGTATTTATTTTGTTCGCCGAAATACAAAACCTAAACAGAAATTCATAGTGGTATGACTACCTGAGAGCTTTATTCTACCTGCTACCGGAATTCCAATTAAAATTACTTGTCGAGCTGCCTACATCTACTCCCCGGCCACACCACGCAATACTTAATTAAACCAGAACACGTGTTAAGATTTAAGCGGCAATGTAATGTTTGAAAAGTATTTTCCGTGCCAGAGAAAAAGACTATTTTAATTAAATGTGGTATGTGCACCGGGAATTCATTGCAAATTAAGTTTCGCACATTTAATTATGACTACTGCCTACTGTGGGTTTGCTATGATATACACTTTGATACTACTCAGGCTCAGAGGGTTTCCTTTAGAGTTGTGATGCTGATTTCAGAATGTTAAGTAACCCATGATGCAAACGTAATTATAGTGACTGTACATGTTGTTCGTTACAGATGATCATGTTCTTAATAAATGAAGTAACCGCAAAAGAAGGGGGAGAGCGGATTTCTAAGGCTTTATACTATAACTTCTTATCTCAAGAATTACAGAAGATTTGTTATGGAATTCAGACACACATCTGGGAATACAAATGCACTGACTGAGAAAAAACTGCAACTCCAAAAACAATTTATGTAGAGTAATGAAATTTTGAGAATGCATTTTTCTAGGTAACATATTTAAGTAATTAAAATTGCAAGATCACGGGTTAATGTAAGTGCGAGCTAAGCTATTGCAAATGTGAAATGATGGTACATTATCAACGTCTATAAATTT
Organism: Schistocerca nitens; assembly: GCF_023898315.1. NCBI lineage: Eukaryota > Metazoa > Arthropoda > Insecta > Orthoptera > Acrididae > Schistocerca > Schistocerca nitens. The sequence goes on along the minus strand of NC_064618.1, from coordinate 445,778,461 downwards.
TGACGACGTAGTCTGCGGAGAGCAGCGATGTGATCTTATATTTACGTTCAAATGAACAGTCGAGGTCGAATTAATATTTCTTCATTGACCGGTTTCGCCTTATATACAAGCCATCTTCAGAATTTCTTGGCCGCCTGTGGCTGGTGTTGAAGGCCCCTCGGATTTCTCGTGGTACTACGATTGTACACTCAACGTGGTGCCACGAGAAATCCGAGGGGCCTTCAGGACCAGCCATAGGGGGCCAAGAAATTCTGAAGATGGCTTGTATATAAGCCGAAACCGGTCAATGAAAAAATATTAATGCGGTGTCCACAGATCATTTTAACGTATGCATTAACAACGGGTGCAATCACCAGCCTGTTGAGTGCAAGCAGACGTACATACATTGTGTTTTATAGGTGCCGGATGTCAGTTTGTAGGACGGAGTTCAGTGCCTGTTATACTTGGTCGGTCAGTGCTGTGTGTGGATGACGCTGGTGTTGTTGTCTGATGACGTCCCATGCATAGTCGATTGGAGAAAGATCTGGTGATCGAGCACGCCAAGGCAACATGTCGACACTCTGTAGGGCATAATGTTTACAACACCGATTTGTGGGCAAGCGATAGCCTGGTGGGAATAGAGATGGGTCGTTCGCGAATTAACGGGTCCAAAGAACGGTTCACCCAATGAACGAAACGAGCGAGGAACGAATTCTAAGGAACGGTGTTTCATAGTTCACTTCGGTTGCGGCTTCCTACTTCTAGTTCCCGGGAACGGGAAACGGTCGGCCTCGTCCCCGAACGGCACGTCGACCGGTCTCGTTCCAGCCTCTGTCTCGTTACCGTCTGTCTCGGTCTCGGTCTCGCTCGGCCGCATTCGTCCTTCTTCGTGTGGCCACTCGTTGCAGTTCCACTGCCGACTGCTCATAGTTAGTTCAGTATCGAGTCGTCGTCGTTTGTTTCATCCTCTTCGCACGCCCATTCTAGATATATTTCAAACCTGTTTTGAACTCTGAACTTCTGGTTCTTTTAGTATTCTATTCTGCGTCCATGACCTGTAATTAAAATGTATTTTATAATTACGACAATTACATAAAAATTATGTTGTATGTAATAGATACATCTTTTCAGGTAACAAAACGGCGTATCTGCTTACTTCACTATTTCGATAAACAGCAGAAGAAATACTTGTAATAAGGCAAGATTTTTTGTTAGTACACATGCAAAGGACGTCGGCACGGCACACACGAGTGACCATTTTCCGTCTTTTTTTTTATCCAAGGTAAATGAGTATGTTCATTGTTATGGAAGGCAGACCGACTTACAACCGAATGAAGCCCGCGTTTCGTAATCGAGTGTATGGTGTCACGTTTTGTAAAGAGAATATGATAACTCCTACAATGTTATTTCAGTGGTGCAGGGTGGCGCACTAAAAATCGGCCCCGAGTACTAGACTGCTCATTGTCGCTTACCAATCGTCATCTATTGTTTCGAAGTTGTTTGCATTAGCTTATCTGTTATTTCTTCACTGCCGAATTATTATATGTTTATATATTCTGCTCGTAGCGGTCAAAAATTCGTGCGTAATTGGCAAGCAGTCCGTACTCGGGACCGGTTTTTCGTGCGCCACTTTATATTATTTCACTGCGATCAGCCGCATAACGCTGCAGTTGGCTAAACGAGATGTTTTGCAGAATCACAAAAATTCCAAGTGTTTGAGAATTCTGTTACGAATAAAAGCTCTATACTACAGGGGGGAGGCAAGTGCCCCTCTTGGCGCCTTCCATCTTCAGTCACCTATGCTACTAATTTTCAATATTTCATAAGAACCGTATATCAAGCACAATGAACGGTGAACGAGTAAAAATGAACGGTTCCCAAAAAAGAACGATCACCAGTGAACTAGTTACCAAGGATGAACGACTTTGCCCATCTCTAGTTGGGAAACACCCCCTGGAATGCTGTTCATGAATGTCAGCACGACAGGTCAAATCACCAGTTTGAAGCACAATTTTGCTGTCAGGGTGCATGAAATAACGACGAAAGTGCTCCTCCTGTTATACAAAATCTCACCCCCGACCACAGGTTGAGGTGCAGGTCCAGTGGGTCCAGCATACAGACAGGCTGGTCGCAGGCCATAACTGGCCTCCTTTTCGTCAATAGACGGCCACCACTGGCACCGAGCCACAACCAGATTTCATCAAAAACAGACCTCCACGAAGCCCACCGCCATGTCACGGATTGCGCGGCCCCTCCCGCCGGATATTCGAGTCCTCCCTCGGGCATGGGTGTGTGCGTTTTTCTCAGCATAAGTTAGTTTAAATAGTGTGTAGGGACAGATGACCTCAGTAGTTTGGTCTCTTAGGAATTCACATACATTTGAACATTTGAACGAAGCTCACCAATGAGCTCTCGCTTGACAGCACTGTAGTGGGAAATAGCGGTGGTTTGGTGTCGGTGAAAAGCACCCACCATGGCATCTGGTATGGAATTGTAGATTTGACAAAAACGATTTGTAACAGTTCTTTGTGTCACTGTGGTGCCAACTGCTCCTCAAAGTGTTAGTGCACATGCAGTAAGATTTACCAGAGCCGTACCCAAACATGATGGTCTTCCATCTCGGTAGTGTAACGTGACCGTCGGGAGCCCTATCTTCTTGCGACCGTACAGTCTCGTAATCACCGATGCCACAAATCATGTACAGTGACTACATTCCTGCGAAGTCTTTCTGCAGTATCGCAGAAGGAACATCCAGCTTCTCGTAGCCCTCCTACACGGCCTCGTTCAAACTGAGTGAGGTGTTGATAAAGACGTCTCTGAGCTGCTAACAACAACACACTACGTCCAATCTCAAGGGTTATTAACACTCACGACCATTACAGTGTGTATTTAAAGCAAACCTCATTTTTATGTTCACAGTGGCCCCACTAGCGCCACTCCTATGTGACTGGTGTGAAAATTGAACAGACATCATCTTTCAGATGTTGAAACACGCTCACCAGTTTTCGTTTATGTCACACTACTCCCTCTTAGTGTTGCATCAAGGTATATTCCAAGACGAAAAGATGGAAGCCTAAAGCCTGACCAATCAATATCTAGGCTAAATTAAAAGGAGCTGCAGATGGATTATGGGGAACTCTCCAAGTATTTCCTAGCACTTAATTAGGATGTCCGCGCAAAACCTTAAACACGTTGACAAGCTCGAACACTTATCTCAAATACGAGTTCTGTAGCAATACACTCAACCTAACACATTCAATACTTCCATTACCAAACATTCAAGCAGAGAGACAGGTTACAATAGCTTGGATCCTTATAGAGCAGCGTAGGCAGAAATATATTTAAGGACTCTCAGCAAAATAACTGTTTATTGCAGACGATTTGTAGAAAGGGAGCAAGGTCCCCCCCCCCCCCCCTCCCCAGCTGCGTGCTCCTATTGTTCAAGAAGGCATAAAAGCATACAGCCTCTCGACTATAGATGATATCCAGCAATACTTACCATAACTGTCTTTCAGTATTTTGTTCAGCTTCAGAATGCCACGGACAGTGCCACGAGTCGTAAAACCCATAATGGTCTACTTTCGGCCGGGCAAATGTATGGTAAGGAAAGGAAGACTAGCAGAATGTTTTTTTTGCGGCGCTCTACCTTGCAGGAAAATGTAATATGTACTGCTTGTAACACGCATAAGACTAGGTTCAGTCAACGGGGCGAGAGGATCGGCCAGCAGCAACAGCAGCAGTTTGTGTTAGTATGCAGCGTGTAATAGTCTAGTGCTATTCTCACGAGCTTATGTCAAGAATTGAATACTATATGTGATTTTGTTTGTCTAACTAGGGTTTATTTACGCTGTCAAATAGCTTGCGTATTTATATTTTGTCTCAGCTGTTGTGTGAAGTGACTTTCCAGTGGAAACTAATTGCTGATTTATCTATTTTCAGTAGTATGATTTATTTTTGTTTTAAGACCTTGACGAATTTGCGACCTTAGTATAGCAGGAGAACTTTGCAGAGGAGTTGTTTGTTTATTCTTGTCGTTTATATTCTGCGTGCACTCCAACTTCAGTAGCACCACTGTCGTTAATTTTATCTCTTGCTGAGGTTTGTTTCTTGTTTCTCATTAATCCTGAATGCTTTGTTTGTATTTTTGTCAGTTTATACAGATTCTTACATAGTACACAATGCATAGCAAACAGCTCTGGAAATAATGGTAGTGTGTGCTCAGCGTAGTCCGAAACGTGGAGGAGGCTCTGTCGGCGGTTATCGAATGCAGTGGGTGCAAACGGCTGCAAATCGTGGCTCACGACGGCACAAATGACGCCTGCCGCTGGGGTTCTGAGGCCGTCCTGGTTTCCTTCCGGTGACTGGCTGATTCTGTGGAGATAGATGCACGCTCACCATCATCTACATCTACATGGATACTCTGTAAATCACAAGCACTGGCAGAGGGTTCATCAAACCACTCTCACAATAATTCACTATTATTCCACTATCTAACTACACGGAAAAAATGAAGACCTGTACCTTTCTGTGCGAGTTTCGATTTCCCTCATGTTACTGCGATGATATTTTCTCCCTATGTAGATCGGCGTCGACAGAATATTTCACATTCGGAGTAGAAAGTTGGTGATTAAAATATCGTGAGAAGATCCCACCGCAACGAGAAACGGCTTTGTTTTAATGATGTCCACGCCGAATGACTTATCTCTGTGACACTCTCTCCCCTAATTATCGATAATATAAAAAGTGCTGTCCTTCTCTGAAGTTTCTCGATGTACTTCGTTAATCCTATCTGGTAAGGATCATACACCTCGCAGCAGTACTCCAAAAGAGTGCCCGCCCGGCTAGCCGCGCGTTCTAACGCGCTGCTTCCCGAGCGGGAAGGTGTGCCGGTCCCCGGCACGAATCCACCGGGCGTATTAGTGTCGAGGGATCCGGTGTATCGGCCAGCCTGTGGATGGTTTTTAAGCGGTTTTCCATCTGCCTCGGCGAATGCGGGCTGGTTCCCCTCATTCCGCCGCAGTTGCACTATGTCGGCGATTGCTGCACCAACATCGTCTCCACGTACGCGTACCCCATAATTACTCTACCACGCAACACGAACATTTGCGGTTACACTTGTCTGGTATGAGACGTTCCCGGGGGTTGGGGGGGGGGGAGGGGTCCACTGGGGGGCCAAACCGCAAAATAACCCTGGTTTCGGTGTGTGGCGGCGGTGAGGTGGGTGGTCTGCTGTGGCCTGTTGTGGGGTTGTGAAGCACTGTGGGCTACGACGGGACGAAGCCTCTCCGTCGTTTCTAGGTACCCAGTTTAATACACATATACTCTAGCTAGTCTCTTTAGTAGAGCTGTTGAATCTTCTAAATGTTCTGCCAATATAACGCAGTCTTTGGTTCAATATTTTCTGTGTGTTCTCTCCGATTTAAGTAGTTCGTAATTGTAATTCCTAGGTATTTAGCTGAAGTTTTTGGCCTTAGATTTGACTAATTTGTCGTGTAACGGAAGTTTAACGGATTTCTTTCAGCACTCATCTGGATGACCTCCTACTTTTCATTATTTAGGGTCAATTGCCCATTTTCTCACCACACTGATATCTTTTCTAAATCGCGGTCGTCTTTTTTGGAGCAGTGGAACATCTAAACCGAGGGCTCAGACGACTTGCGACGACATCAGAAGATGATTTCTCGGTCCCCGCTATAGGGTGGACAACTGTAGAGTCCCTCAATGGGTTAGACGTGCGCTGCACGCAGGAAGTGGCTACTTTGGCAGTGGAGTAAGTGTGGCGTGCACGTAGGGGATTTTTAAGTAATAGAAAACCCTATTTGGGACCCATGATGAATTACATGCCGAAATGAAAGCTGGATCACCTACCTTATCCTCAGAGAACGTTCGTCGTCGTAGATCGGAAACAGAAAATGTTAATGTGGTATTAGTAAATTGTATAAGCATCCACAATGAGGTCCCAGAATTAGCATCGCCTATTAATGGCAAAAATGTCCAGATAGCATTAGGAACAGAAATTTGGTTGAAAGCGGAAGTGAACAGCAACTAAATTCTAGATACAGACTGGAAAATGTATAGTAAGGATAGGTTAGACGCTAATGGCGGTGGCGTATTTATAGCAGTAAAGACTTCGATAATATCTATAGACTGTAATGGATTACTAATGTTAAATAATCTGGGTGAAGTGAAGCATCAAATGTGAGTCAGAAATGGTAATCAGATCCTTTTACATACCGTCTGCGTCAGGAGCTGTAGTGGCAAGGTGCATCAGAGAGAACTTGCAGAATTTCGTAAGTTTTTTGATTGCGCTACTGAAATAACGAGAGACTTCAGCTTGCCCGATACAGAATAAGAGCCTAATGCTATCAAAACTCGTACCGGAAACAATTTGAGTGACATGATTGTGAATGTTACTTTGCAAAATTACTTCGAGAGGACGGTTAGAGAACGAAATCGTCAGGGTATCCTCTTACAGCACCTAACAACAAACATACCTAAAATTTTCTAATCAGTTAAAGCAGAGGTCAACAGCGATGATAAACCTGTGATAGCATCGATAACTACGATGTTATAAGGACTTTTAAAGAAACTAGGAAAGTATTGTCGCTTAGCAAGAGTCACAGGATACAAATTGCAGGTTGTATGACTAGTCGACATCAAATATTCAGTTCAAATGGTTCAAATGGCTCTGAGCACTATGGGACTCAACTGCTGAGGTCATTAGTCCCCTAGAACTTAGAACTAGTTAAACCTAACTAACCTAAGGACATCACAAACATCCATGCCCGAGGCAGGATTCGAACCTACGACCGTAGCGGTCTTGCGGTTCCAGACTGCAGCGCCTTTAACCGCACGGCCACTTCGGCCGGCTCAAATATTCAGTACTGAGGACGATGATGTGGAGCAGAAATGGATAAACTGGTAAAGCATCGTTCATTTCGCTTAGACAAATATGTTCCAGGCTTTAAGGAGTGGGAATGACTTCTTATCGTTTAATAACCTTGTCAGAAAGTGGTTACGTAAAAAAAGAGCTTCAACAGACATTTAAGACAAGTCAAAACATAGCTGACAACCGAAAGCTGAACGAAACGAAAATGAGTGTCACGAGAGTAAAAAGAGAAGTTTTCAATAAATTTGAAAGTACCATATTTTCCACCGACCTGACTACAAACCCTATGAAGTTATGGTCTTACGCAAAATCAGTACGCACATCGAAACACTTCATTCAGTGATTCAATGACTGGCACTAAAACGGAAGATGACAGAGAAAAGGACGCAATACTGAATTCGGTCTGCCGAAACAACCTCACCGCAGAAGATCGTAATACCGACTCTCCTATGAATGATTGCACTAGTATCGAAATGGCAAGTACTGAGATAAGTGACGCGCAATACAAAAGCAACTATAATCGCTTGTTGGACTCTTAGCAACAAATAATCCTGAGTTAATAACAGCATCAAAACCGATTCAGGGATTAGTGAACACAGGGTTGTCTTAGCGAGACTGAATATTGTAATCCCCAAATCCTCCAAAAATAACCGAAAAATATACATATTGAAAAAATCAGATAAAAATTCACTTGACGCCTTCCTGAGAGACAATCTCCACTCATTCCAAATTAATAATATATGTGTAGACCAGATGTGGCTTAAATTCAAAGAAATAGTATCGCCGGCAATTATACCAAATTAATTAACAAACGACGGAGCTGAACCTCCTTGGTACAAAAAACGGGTTAGAACACTGTTGCAGAAACGACGAAACAAACATTCCAAATTTAAAGAGACGCAAAATCGCCAAGATTGGCGATCTTTTACAGAAGCTCGAAATTTAGCACGAACTTCAATGTGAGATGCCTATAACAGTTTTCACAACGAAACTTTGTCACGAAACTTGGCAGAAAATCCAAAGAGATTCTGGTCGTATGACAGTATGTTAGGTTCAAGAAACAATCAATGCCGTCTCTGCACGATAGCAATGGAGATACTATCGAAGACAGTGCTGTCAAAGCAGAGTTCCAAAACACAGCCTTTCGAAATGCGTTCACAAAAGAAGACGAAGTAAATATTCCAGAATTCGAATCTAGAACAGCTGCCAACATGAGTAACGTAGAAGTAAATATCCTCGGAATAGTGAAGCAACTTCAATCACTTAATAAAAGTAAGTCTTATGGTCCACAATGTATACCAATTAGGTTGCTTTCGGAGTGTGCTGATGCATTAGCTCCATACTTAACAATCATACACAACCGTTCGCTCGACAAAAGATCCGTACTCAAAGACTGGAAAGTTGCACAGGTCACACCAATATTCGAGGAAGGTAGTAGAAGTAATCCACTAAATAACAGGCCCATATCGTTAACGTCGATATACAGCAGGATTTTAGAACATATATTGTGTTCGAACATTATTTTTACCTCGAAGAAAAACGGTCTATTGACGCACAGTCAACATGGGTTTAGAGAACATCGTTCTTGGGAAACACAACTAGCTCTTTATTCTCATGAAGTGCTGAGTGCTATTGACATGGGATTTCAGATCGATTCCGTATTTCTGGATTTCCGAAAGGCTTTTGACACTGTACCACACAAGCGGCTAGTAGTGAAATTGTGTGCTTAAGGAATATCGTCTCAGTTATGTGACTGGATTTGTGATTTCCTGTCAGAGAGGTCACAGTTCGTAGTAATTGACGGAAAGTCATCGATTACACTCATTTATCGTGTAACAGAAGTTTAACGAGTTCCTTTTAGTGCTCACGTGGATGACCTCAAACTTTTCATTATTTAAGGTCAACTGCCACTTTTTGCACTATTCCAATATTTCTTCTAAATCGTTTTGCAGTTTGTTTTGATCTTCTGATGATTGTCCGTCAATTACTACTAACTGTGACCTCTCTGACAGGAAATTGCAAATCCAGTCACATAACTGAGACAATATTCTATAAGCACTCAATTTCATTACGAGCCGCTTGTGTGGTACAGTGTAAAAAGCCTTCCGGAAATCCAGGAAAACGGAATGGATCTGAAATCCCTTGTCAATAGCACTCACCACTTCATGTGAATAAAGAGTGCTAAAAGGAACTCGTTAAACTTCGGTTACACGATAAATCAGTCTAATCTAAGAGCCGTAAATTCAACTAAATACCTAGGTATTAGAATTACGAACAACTTAAATTGGAAGAAACACATAGAAAATGTTGTGGGGAAGGCTAAGCAAAGACTGCATTTCATTGGTAGGACACTTAGAAAATGTAACAGACCTACTAAGGAGACTGCCTACACTACTCTTGTCCGTCCTATTTTAGAATACTGCTGCGCGGTGTAGGATGCTTACCAGATAGGACTGACGGAGTACAAAGAAAGGCAGCACGATTTGTATTATCGCGAAATATGGGAGAGAGTGTCACAGAAATGATATAGGATTTGGGCTGGACATCATTACAAGAAACGCGTTTTTCATTGCGACGGAATTTTCTCAAGAAATTCCAATTACCAACTTTTTCCTCCGAATGCGAAAATATTTTGTTTACACCGACCTACATAGGGAGGAACGATCACCACGATAAAGTAAGGGAAATCAGAGCTCGTACGGAAAGATATAGTTGTTCATTCTTTCCGCGCGCTATACGAGATTGGAATAATAGAGAATTGTGAAGGTGGTTCGATGAACCCTCTGCCAGGCACTTAAATGTGATTTGCAGAGTATCCATGTAGATGTAGATGTTTACCAAATCAGATACTTGTAAGATTCTAGAGAGATTATGCGATTGAGCTTGCTCTCCTTCCAGCACTAGTTTACTGTAAGTCACTGGAGCAACTAAGGGTGCCTAGTGTATGGAAAAAAGGGACAATTCATTCTCGTTTCGAGAAAAGCCGTAGCACAGACGCACATAATTATAGATCTATATCGCCGACCTCGACCTGTTGTAGAATTGTGGAGCATGCTTTACGCTCATTTATTACGATTTTTTTGGAGAAAGAAAATCTCCTTTTAAAAATCAACATGGATTGCGCAAACAAAGATCTTGTGAAATTCAGCTCGGTCTGTTCTTCCATGACATCCACAGCGCTATAGTCATCGACACTCCTTTTGTTACTTGGCTACTTGTGCTGAGTGACACTCGCGCGGAACCCAGGACACATTGGGTAGTGGACATCGCAAAAGGCTGTCCCAGCAGTAGGACACACCGACCTGTCCGCCGCTACCTATGACATACTACTGGGCAAGGTCAATTCCTGCTCGAATAAACCTGTCCACACACAAGTCCATTGACGCACGGGAATGGCGCGTGGTGTTTTCCCGAAGTTCAGTACTGCATCTGATATCTGTTTGGCAAATGGTGTTCCGTGTTCTAAGTGTTGTGGGGATGGAAATCACCTAGAGCACCGACGTTGATGACGCTGAGAATGCCATCACGAAGCAACGTGACATCATCTCGCACGCCTACGACTATTATAGTCAACTTTACAAGAAGCAAACCGTTGATGAACACTCGTGCGACGATTTTCCTAGGATCTTGAGCTGCCGCTTGTCACAACAGGATAATACAACTCTGGAATCGGACGAAATCCGACTGGCGGTCCACAGTGCAAAGAAAGGGAAATCACCAGGACCCGACGGTCTCAGCGCCGAGTTTTACCAGCGATACTGGAACCTCCTCGGTCCGACACTGCTCGAGATATCGAATGAAATCTGGCACCTGGAAGTCATACCCAAGGCATTTACGGAAGGTATCATCTTGCCCTTACCGAGAAAAGGTAACAGCAGGAAGGTCGAAAACATGCGACCCATCACACTCCTGAATGCCGATTTCAAAATCATTGCCAGATCGATTAAGCTACGGATGCAAACCGTTATGTACAAGGTATTAGGCAGTTACCACTACAATACAGTGCAAGACTGAGGTGCAATCTCAGCTGCCTGCGATTTCAGCGACATCATCTGCTCATATTCTGAAACCAAAGGACAGGGCGCTCTGATCTTTCTAGATTTTGAGAAGGCTTATGACCGTGTACGCCATGACTTCCTCTTTAAAAGCATGAAGAAACTAGGATTTGGACCCCATCTCATAGAATTAATTCGCAAACTTACTACGAACGCCTCTTCACGGATTCTCATTTTACAAAAGAAGTTTCCATTGGGCAGTCCATCCGCCAAGGATGTCCTCTGTTAATGATTTTGTACGCCGTGGAGTAGAACCGCTACTGAACAATTTAGCGCATAGCGGGATCGGGCTTAGCGTCGAGTCTGTCACTATCCCATGCATTGAGTGTGCTGACGATACTAAACAGAACTAAAACCACAGCTTTGCAGATCGGAGGCGGTATCGGAGACATATCCCATGTTACCTGGTGCAAGGTCAAGGATTATCACACAACTCTTGGTGTTACCTTTGAGGCCAGTCCAGACAAACTCCTGACGAAGAACTGGTCACACATGCTTAATAAATTACGTGCTGCTTTGATACTTCACTCCGACCATGACCTGAACGTACTACAGAAAGTTAAGACCATAGAGATCGCCATTACAATCAAGATGAATTATTTGGCGCAAATTCTTCCAATCTCCGACCATCGAGCCAAGAGTATAAAACAAGCGTTATGTTTGTTTCTTTTTAGAGGGCACATTTTCAAAGTTCAATTCGATATCTTAACATTACCTTCGTCCAAAGGTGGCCTTAACCTCATTAAGGTACACAAAAAATGTGTCACCCTGCTACTAAATCGCATCAGGAAGGAGTTTCGTACCCGGAGGACCAGTATCTTCACAAACCTCATTCAGCGGGGGAAGCCTCATAGCCTTGACCCACCCGTTAATATCACAAACATTCCACTTTCTTACCGACATGTGCGACTGTTCTACATGGAAATGAGCTACATTCAACGCAACATCGTCGATAACGGAATCCTGACGAACAGGAAACTTTATGACCTTATCATGACAACAAACCACTGAAATGGTCTCGCAGAAAAACATCCACATAAACACTGGAGTATAGCATGGCGGAATGTGCACAGCGACATGTTACCATCACGCGTCGTAGCCGACTGGTATCTAACAGTCAACGATAAAGTAGAAACGAATGAAAAGCTACATAAGATAGGCCTCTATCCAACGCCCAACTGAGACTCATGCAGAAGAGTCGATACGCTTATTCATAGGCTCACGTGCAGACATGCAGAAAAAATTAAAACATTTGTTCGTCAACGATTGTCGGTGATAGACCGTACGACGCCCAGTGGTGTAGACCTTTTAGAGATCATTCAGCCACAAAAACTGAGATATCCACGAGCAAAAAACAACGCTGCACCGTGGATCATGGGCCACACAGCATCGTTTATTAAGCAGAATAGGCATGCTACTTTCCCTGATTATTATTCTTACATCGAAATTGAGCACCTTAAAGTGAGCCAACATTGTGACTACAGGAGGACATTTGGAAATATGCTGAAATCATAATTAACGGTTAAATACTTCAAACCCAATATTTCGGGTAGCAGAGGATGCCAGTGATCTTTATGTATGAATCCTAATTGCTTCCTGGGACTTTAGTTGTTGTCGGAATTTTAAGATAATATCCAGACGCTTACCAATGCAGAAGGCATTTTTTCTTTCCCATTTTTGTTTTAACAATTTCCTTCTCACACTGAGCAGCGGAGCAACTTTCCTTCAACAATGAAGTGATAGTCCGTAGTGCACCATTTTCTGTTTACTACTTGGCAAAATAGAAAATAAAAATAAAAAAATAAAAAAACTTAAGAAGACATTTCATTTCTTATATTGCGTAACGGCAGCCTGGAAATGATATATACTTTGTTCAATCTATTTTCATTACAAATTGGAGCAAATGTTTATTTTCCGTTCACATAAAAAAAGCACAGGACGAAAGCCTGTACTGATTCACAATGGGCATCAGTATACAGGGTGAGTCACCTAACATTACCGCTGGATATATTTCGTAAACCACATCAAATACTGACGAATCGATTCCACAGACCGAACGTGAGGAGAGGGGCTAGTGTAATTGGTTAATACAAATCACTAAAAAATGCACGGAAGTATGTTTTTTAACACAAACCTACGTTCTTTTAAATGGAACCCCGTTAGTTTTGTTAGCACATCTGAACATATAAACAAATACGTAATCAGTGCCGTTTGTTGCATTGTAAAATGTTAATTACATCCGGAGATATTGTAACCTAAAGTTGACGCTTGAGTACCATTCCTCCGCTGTTCGATCGTGTGTATCGGAGACCACCGAATTACGTAGGGATCCAAAGGGAACGGTGATGGACCTTAGGTACAGAAGAGACTGGAACAGCACGTTACGTCCACATGCTAACACCTTTTTTTTTGGTCTTTTTCACTGACGCACATGTACATTACCATGAGGGGTGAGGTACACGTACACACGTGGTTTCCGTTTTCAATTACGGAGTGGAATAGAGTGTGTCCCGACATGTCAGGCCAATAGATATTCAATGTGGTGGCCATCATTTGCTGCACACAATTGCAATGTCTGGCGTAATGAATGTCGTACACGCCGCAGTACATCTGGTGTAATGTCGCCGCAGGGTGCCACAATACGTTGTTTCATATCCTCTGGGGTTGTAGGCACATCACGGTACACATTCTCCTTTAACGTACCCCACAGAAAGAAGTCCAGAGGTGTAAGATCAGGAGAACGGGCTGGCCAATTTATGCATCCTCCACGTCCCATGAAACGCCCGTCGAACATCCTGTCAAGGGTCAGCCTAGTGTTAATTGCGAAATGTGCAGATGCACCATCATACTGATACCACATACGTCGACGCGTTTCCAGTGGGACATTTTCGAGAAACGTTGGCAGATCATTCTGTAGAAACGCGATGTATGTTGCAGCTTTTTGGGCCCCTGCAATGAAGTGAGGACCAATGAGGTGGTCGCCAATGGTTCCGCACCATACATTCACAGTCCACGGTCGCTGTCGCTCTACCTGCCTGAGCCAGCGAGGATTGTCCACGGACCAGTAATGCATGTTCCGTAGATTCACTGCCCCGTGGTTTGTGAAACCCGCTTCATCGGTAAACAGGTAGAGCTGCAACGCATTCTCTGTTAATGCCCATTGACAGAATTGCACTCGATGATTAAAGTCATCACCATGTAATTGCTGATGTAGCGACACATGAAACGGGTGAAAGCGGTGACGATGCAGTATGCGCATGACACTACTTTGACTCAGTCCACCGGCTCTCGCAATGTCCCGTGTGCTCATGTGTGGGTTCATGGCAACAGCAGCTAACACACCAACTGCACCCGCTTCTCCTGTGACGGGCCTGTTACGGACCCGTTTCCGTACTACGACCATACCTGTTGCATATAGTTGGCGGTAGATGTTTTGCAATGTGCGGCACGTTGGATGCTCTGTGTCCGGGTACCGTTCTGCATACACCCTGCAGGCTTCAGCTGCATTTCGTCGACACTCGCCATTGATGAGTATCATCTCCGCCTTTTCAGAGTTCGAATAACCATGGTCACAGTTCCTACAACACTACACTATCACAGACGTCTGGTAACACGGTGTACTACAGTTGGTCTGCGTGCGGAGACGAATGCAGAATAACAATAGCAGCAAGCACTACATGCGGACACTGCGACAGCTAGACCAAACCACAACAGTGCACTACAGCCACACTCTTAAACACGGTCGTCATCGTAAACATGTCCCTGCAGATGCTGCTCGCCGACCGTGGCCCGTGTTTGTTACAACACGCAACTGAACGTCGGAGGTTTCAAGCGTCAACTTTAGGTTACAATATCTCCGGATGTAGTTAACATTTTACAATGCAACAAACGACACTGATTACGTATTTGTTTATATGTTCAGGTGTGCTAACAAAACTAACGTGGTTCCATTTAAAGAAACGTAGGTTTGTGTTAAAAAACAAACTTCCGTGCATTTTTGTATGGTTTGTATTAAACAATTACACTAGCCCCTCTCCTCACGTTCGGTCTGTGGAATCGGTTCGTCAGTATTTGATGTGGTTTACGAAATATATCCAGCGGTAACGTTAGGTGACTCACCCTGTATATTGGACTACACCAACACAGAAGATGTAACCTACTGGCGTTGTGTAAACGTAGAAAGAATAAAAGCAAACGAGGATCATCTATTAAAAATAATACAATTTTAAGAGAAGGTAGCCACGTTGAAATTCCAGATGAAGAAGTAAACGAAGAGTGAAAACATTGTGTAAGCACATAAAAGATTGCAAAAGGCACAGACATTACAATCTCATCAACTTAGATTGAACAAGAAGGGCAGTTTTTCAATAGAGGCTACTACTTAGTAACATCGACACTATCACACAGAAGAGCGAAAAAATCACTGCATCGCTTTTTTTTGTTCGTTTTTTTTTTGGGGGGGGGGCGGGGGATCATCAGTCCTCTGACTGGTTTAATGCGGCCCGCCAGGGATTCCTCTTCTGTGCCAACCTTTTCATCTCAGAGGACCACTTGAAACCTACGTCCTGAATTATTTTCTGGATGTATTCCAATCTCTATATTCCTCTACAATTTTTGCCCTCTATAGCTCCCTCTAGTACCATAGAAATCATTCCCTGATGTCTTAACAGATGTCCTGTCACCCTGTCCCTTCTCCTTATCAGTGTTCTCCATATATTCCTTTCCTCTCCGATTCTGCGCAGAAGCTCCTCATTCCTTGCCTTATCAGTCCACCTAATTTTCAACATTCGTCTGTAGCACCACATCTCAAATGCTTCGATTCTTTTCTGTTCCAGTTTTCCCACAGTCCACTATTATAGAACCTATACAAAGCTGTATTCCAGACGTACATTTTCAGAAATTTCTTCTTCAAATTAAGGCCTATGTTTGATACTAGTAGCTTCTCTTGGCCAGGAATTCCCTTTTTCCCATTGTTAGTCTGCTTTTGATGTCCTCCTTACACCGTCCACCATTGGTTACTTTATTGCCTAGGTAGCAGAGTTCCTTAACCTCATCTACTTCGTGGCCATAAATCCTGATTTTAAGTTTCTAGCTATTCTCATTTCTGATACTTCTCATTACTTTCGTCTTTCTTAGATGTACTCCCTATCCACATTCTGTACTCATTAAATTATTCATTCCATTCAGCAGATCATGTAATTGTTCTTCACTTTCACCCAAGACAGCAATGTCATCAGCGAATCGTATCATTGATATCTTTCACCTTGAATTTTAATTCCGCTCCTGAACGTTTCTTTTATTTAAATCATTGATTCTTCGATGTACCGAATGAGCAGTAGGGGCAAAAGACTACATCCTTGTCTTACACCCGCTTTAATCCGAGCACTTTGTTCTTCGTTTTCCACTCTTATTATTCCCTCTTGGCTCTTGTACATATTGTATATCACCCCCCTCTCCGTACAGCTTACCCCTATTTTCCTCAGAATTTTGAATATCTTGCACCATTTTGCGTTGTGGAACGCTTTTCCAGGTCGACAGATCCTATGAACGTGTCTTGATTTTTCTTTAGTTTTGCTTCCATTATTAACCGCAACGCCAGAACTGCCTCTCTCGTGCTTGACCTTTCCTAAAGCCAAACTGATCGTCACTGGGCGAAAATATGGCAACTACCGAAGATCCGACCGATTCTGGAGACATGTTCTTTCAAGAAAGTAATTTACTGATGAATGTTGGCAATAACTGTTACTTTCAAATTGCAACAGGTTACCAAATGAGTGAATATTGGTGGTTGCCAGAAAAAAAGGAAATCCATTTTTAACAAGTGGTGAATCGAACTTTGTGGAATGAACTTTCAAGAATCGAGTACGCAGTTTGACCAGTTGTTTATGCTTCAGCCTAATTTTACAAGTTCTTGGGAGAAAATAAACTGTTTCACTTGTTTACGCATTGCTACCGAACCAAAAGTGAGAAATATATGATGGATTTTTAAAGCTATTAAAATAAACGTGCCTCAATAGAACCTATGTCTCTCATGATTGACTCTGAAATTTCTACCGTACAATTTAATAGAAGTTTGTTTCTGGAGACAGAGATTATGGGTCGTAATTTTCATTTTAATCAAGTTCAGTTTTGTGGTTCTGTTCCTGCCTGTAGGGAAAACGAAGAAATACGCTGTTACACATGAATGTGTTCAGTCGTGTCATTTCTTTCCCTGGAAATGTTGGCTGATGATTTGCTGTGTATTCAGGAGAGCACGCGTGGAGACCAAAAGCAAAAGGTCTCGTGCTACTGTATTATGGATCGATAACGGGCATATATCAAGACATGTGTGAAAGCGCAGTGGAAGGCGCCATCGCACCAACAACATCTCTGAAGTAGGGAACCGAAGGATAAATACATTAAAATCAAAAGTTAATCTACTTGTTTACTCATGAGTAAAAAATCTTCGAGAATACGCAGGGTAACATGGCCGTCAGTTTGACCGATTAATTTTCAGTTTCGATGGTAAAGAAAAAAGAAGTCAGCAACTTAGTCTGACGAGACTATTACAATGCTTTAAAATGGCTGCAAATTGACGGCAACTTAAAATTACTTTAAACTTGTGTGGTCTATGCACAGAACGTACATTAAAGAGGAAAACGTCACAACCATTAAAAATTATGTAAATACCATAAAGTAATTTAAGACACGTAACACTCAATTACAATCTCGTAAATAAATTTAATGTGAGATGAAAAGTGCCAACCAGTGATCGGGTCAGATTTGGGACTGGATTCAGTTCTTCCTTGGAGACGAAACACGACACGTCGCTCTTAAAATAAAAAAAAAATTGCAGGTGTAAAGTTAATTTGAGAAGTATTCCAAGGATGTATTATGTTACCGTCCTTGTTTACGATGTGTATAAATGATCTAGCAGAAAGCGTTAGAAGCTTCATGAGGCTGTTTTCAAACAATGAGGTTGTCTATAAGAAGGTAGTAACGTCAGAAAATAGCAGCGAACAGCAGGAAGATCTACAGCCGGCCAACGAATGGTGCAAGGGCTGGCAGTAGGTCATGAACGTAAATAACTGTAGCATACGGTGCACATGTGGAACAAGAAATCCACTACGGTACAATTACACTATCAGCAACAAATAGGTGGATACAGTAATTACCGTAAAACATTCAGGACTAACCATCCGGAGTGACCTTAAGTGGAATGACATATAAAACAAATAGATGAAAAGCGGGGGGTGAGACCAATATTCATAGGGAGAATCTTAAGAAAATGCAACTAATCCACGAAAGAAGTGGCTATGAAAGCACTTGTTCGGACGATTTTTGAGTACTGCCCATCTGTCTGGTGCCTTTACCAGGTTGCTTTGGTACAACTGAACAAGAACAGCGCATTTCGTCACGGGATCGTTTAGTCGACGCTTTTGTATTACGGAATGCTCAACAATTTTCAATGTCAGACGCTACAAAAGAGGAGTTGCCCATCTTGGAGATGTTTACTATTGCAGTTACGAGAGAGTACTTTTCGGAAAGAGTCGGACAACATATTACTGCCTCCCATATACGTCGCGTGGAATGACCACAATGAGGAAATTCGAAAAATTAGAGTTAATACGGAGGTCTACCGACAATCATTCTTTCCGCGAGCCATTCGTGAATAGAACAGGGAAAGGAATTCCAGCATGCAGCCAGCAAAGAATTGCCAGACGGCCTCGTGCGAAGTGATGCCACAACGAAAACGTGTATTTAGCGGGGCTATCAACGACATTCGAGAAAGGAATCTCCTGAATTACCTTCAAGAATGTCAATGCTCACAGAAATTCCCAATCTGAATATCCCAAATTGGCATGAGGAAGAGACTGCAGAAATCAGGGAAACAAACTAAAAGGTAAGCAGTCAGTATACAAAATAATTAACGCTCAAAAATTGTATTAACACAGATTAATTCCCTTAAGTGTTCTGATTGTTTCACGGTTAGTTGCTGTGTTCTGCAACAATGAATAGTAGGAGAAAAAATATGTTGTTCAAAAGAAAAACTTAATGATTAAATCGGCTTCTGCCTTTTATGGCCATTGTATATATGCGAACTTTCTCGATTTCTTCTGTATGACACTGCAGGAAAGCAACTCCTACATGTTAAACGTGTTTGAAAACTCCGCATTTTGAACGCATGAGGGCTGCTTCATTGTAATGTCATACACAAGAGGAATAAAGAAAATTCCTACATACGCGCGGATGGCGTGTTCACGTCGCTGTGTAGCCCATTACATAACAACAAAGCCCTAATGATGAAGCTGTGACTTCGAAATGTACATTGGCAGTAACAGGCAGAAGACACATTTCATTATTAACATTCTATTTATTCCACTGGGTTGATTCACCAGAATACTCACTACGGCTGCCATGAAATGAATTGTTCAAATTTATTAGCTTTTTCTCTTTGACCCTATGACCTCGTTTCTCGTAGAAATATCCACCATCTTTCCTTATTCTCAAGCCTGGCTAGACGTTTAATGGTGGAAGTACAGTAGATATTGCAGCTGGAGTCAGGTATCTGCACGCTTTGTATGCAAACTACCGAGAGAAATTGTATCAATTTATTTCACTGATGTCAATTTCGTCTACGATTTAGTTAGTTGTTATTAGGGAACTGAATCACATGCAATCAGGAAATAACTCCACAAAAATAAAAGTAGATGAATTCTCTAGGAAACTGAAAGTTGTTCGCAACACTACGAAGCAAAAAGTTAACACAAAAGAGGTTTAACGATCTCAGAAACCGTTCACCAGAAATAACACGAATCACAACACAGCTACAGATCATGTTCACTAGTTCATTGAAGTATTGGATAAGAATTTAGCACCTAAGAAGCTGGGATTTGAAATTACAAAGAAAAAGGAAAACGATCTCTGAGAACTGTCTCTAAAATAAAAATGGTGAAAGTGAAAAATTTCTTTCTCGACGTCGGGCAACTGTTGATAGTTGGGCGAATGAATTTAAATGCGATCTGGTATTGGTTGAAACTGCCCATTCTAACAATAACTGTGGAACCGAGACCGTGAAATAGAAAATCCATTTAAATTTCACGAATATGTCGGCAAGAGTGAAAATCGCAACACCAGGGAAGAATAACCCAAATGATTTTAAATTCTGTGGAAGTGGAGGACAGACAACCGGCAACTCGAAGTTAAAAAACGAGACGGATAACTTAACGCGAACCAAATGCAGCCCAGTTTATGCAACTTGAAAGGAAAGCTCAGTCAGTGAAATTGGAAATGAGAAATTAAGCACCAGCACACTATATGATCAAAAGTATCCCGACGCGTGTTAATGGACATTAATATGTGATGTACCGGCCGTCGTCCTTATGTTCTTGAACTATGCTAGAGCCGTATTCAATGAGGTGTCTATACGACCTTGGAGGAATGGCAGCCCATTATTGCTCAGGAAACCAGATAACGTAGATATGTTCAACGCTGGGGTCGATGCGAAGTCGATATTCCAGTACATCGAAAAGGTGTTACATTGGGATGATGTCGGGACTCTGGGCAGGCCGCTCCTTTTAGGAACGTTATTGTCCATAACCTATTATCTAACAGATGCTACTTTATCAGGGATGCATTGCCATGCTGACAAACATTCGTCGTCTCCGACCTGTTCCTCTACTGTACGCAGTGCACAAGGCTGTAGAATAAGTTCATATCATTCCGCATTTAGCGTGTTGTTAATGCAGCAGGGGACGAATCCTTAACCACTGCTTCCTCAATACTTCCCTGTTAGCATCACACATGATATGGTAACATCCTCCAGGCATTCATCAAACCCAAATCCTTTCATTGGATTTCGACAGGGAATATCGTGATTTATCACTCCCAGTCATCCATTTCCAGTCACCCACTTGTCCACTGGCATCACAAATTACAGAACCTCAAGCTTCGTATAACCTTGACTTCAAAATGAGTGGCTTATCAGGGGCTGTTCCACCATTGTACGCCACTCTTCTTAAGTTCATTTGAACAGTAACTGCCCTAGCTGGATTGTGGTAGCACTTTAGAGCTCACTAGTGATTCGTTCCTCTGATTTCATGCTATTTTATAAAACTACCGTCCAAAATGCTCCAAGGCCTCTGTCCGCCAATACACAACTACCTGGTCTTGGTTTAGCGGTGGTTGTTATTTATCGTATCCATTTCGCCATCACTCACTGTCGATGACCGACAGTCGACTAGTGCAGCTACATAAGGCCTGAAATGTCCCTGATGGGTTTTTTACTCAGGTGACATCCAACGATTTGTCCATATTCGAATTCGAAGTCACTTGACCGATCATGTCTGCTGTTACTGCCTCTCTTATAACAATATTCCACGCCTCCTATTATATTCGTGGATCTGACTCTCGTGACATCTAGTGGTCAATTTCGAATTACATATGGGTGTTCTGATATGTGATTTCAAAGGTTATTTTTATTTAAGCTTTGGCTTGTTCTATTAAAGGTATTTCTTCTTCTTCTTATTCTTCTTCTTCTTCTTCTTTAGCAGCGCTACAGCTTCTTCAACGATCTTCCTACACATTTCTCAGATTAATGGTATTTGCTGTATTTAATGTTTGCGTGTTGTACACTTTGAAATGTAGAGGGCACCATGATGATTGTTTTTCTATACTGAGCTCAGCAAATTGGCTGTGTGAGCTACAAGCTCACTGTGTGTTGGATCGGCAACATCTAAGGTCACAAGTTAGGTTCTTCTGTAATTTCAAAATTATTGTATGCAGTAAAAGTGAAGGTATCTGTTGGAAATAATAGTCACAGTATATGCTACGCCTAATAGAAAATTTTGTGTTGTGACGATAAGGGCCTACAAGGTTCGAATAGTTTGGTATGTACTATAATCTGTACATTTGTATATGTATTCTTGTTTCTGCATTTTTGATGGTGACTATAAATAGAGCCACATTTGTGTTAAGATCCTCATGACTGATGGTTCGCCGGCCGGAGTGGCCGCGCGGTTAAAGGCGCTCCAGTCTGGAACCGCGCGACCGCTACGGTCGCAGGTTCGAATCCTGCCTCGGGCATGGATGTGTGTGATGTCATTAGGTTAGTTAGGTTTAAGTAGTTCTAAGTTCTAGGGGACTTATGACCACAGCAGTTGAGTCCCATAGTGCTCAGAGCCATTTGAACCATTTTTGAACTGATGGTTCTTATGTATTGTCAGTGGTACGGCTATTCAACTAGAGCAGTATTCCTTTGCCCTTCTTTAGAAAAGAGAGTTTTAAAAACGGAGTTCAGCCTTTCTGCTGTACTACACTCGGTTTCGTTTCCTGTACCTTTCATTACTCTCTGGACTCTAGCTTTGGTGCTACTGTTGGCTTATACACATGACCAGAATATCATTCGGCAGAATGATCGTGGGTAGTCATGAAAACGCTGTGTTCTTGTTTCTCATCCCACTTTCGCTTGACAGGTATGTCTCGATATGGGAGTTGGTTATTTTCTTCTGTCTCCATCTGCAACTGATATTCTGGTGCAAACAATAATGTGGATGGCTTCGTCTGTGGAGTCAGATTACTGAAGGAGGAGGAGGAGGAGGAGGAGATTAGTGTTTAACGTCCCGTCGACAACGAGGTCATTAGAGACGGAGCGCAAGCTCGGGTGAGGGAAGGATGGGGAAGGAAATCGGCCGTGCCCTTTCAAAGGAACCATCCCGGCATTTACCTGAAGCGATTTAGGGAAATCACGGAAAACCTAAATCAGGATGGCTGGAGACGGGATTGAACCGTCGTCCTCCCAAATGCGAGTCCAGTGTGCGAACCACTGCGCCACCTCGCTCGGTGATTACTGAAGGTATCTTCTGCGTAACGGAAGAGGGCTTCTAGACCACTAATACTATTGTTTCCTCTTGGTTGCCTCCATAAACATATTAGCAATCACTGGTGATAGTCGGTAGCTCATCGACACTCCGACAGTTCGTCCGTAGTACATTCGGTCATGCAGGAAATAGATTCACATGAGTACTAATTCATAGAGCTTTGTACAGACGATCTAAACTTTTCTTGTGTTGTTCAGGGAGTCTATTAGGGGTACCCTAGTAAAAATGGAAACAACGATGTGAGTTGTTCTTAGTCTTGTATAGACCTTTCTCTTTCTATAGACAACCCTGTTTAGAATATGTCACAGTAAACCATAAGGTGAAACTGACATGGGAGGTAACACCCTTCTTACTGCACCTTCAAAAAGCATTAATCGAACAGAACTCTTAATGATGTACAACTGACTCACCTACAAATAATACTATTGAAGTTGCTATTACATTTATGTGTCAGTCAAAGACTATTTTCGAATAAACACTTTATCTGAAGAAAAATGGTATTCCGCAACCAAACAGTATTAAGATTAATGCAATTTAAGAACGTCACTGCCGTAATACTAGCGACAGACAATTCTGTATTTTATTTTAATTTTTTATTGGATTTATTCTGTCTTGATTATAGTCATAAGTCCCCCTCTTGCATGCAACCACGCAGTTTTTATCTTTTACGTTACATTCGCTATGGTATATGTACTGAAAGAGTTTTACGTCTAATATGAATCCAGCACTCAGAAGTAGTTATGAGATAAACGGTGAGAACAGTAATGCCTATAGCAGGAAATACACAGTTAAATTTCATTCTAAGAAGTAGAATATTAAAAGTAAATCACAGGAAGGAATGTATACACCGTGCGGTAACGAAATGACGGAGAGAAAATGTGGCGCAGCTGACTACCAAGCTGAAGGGGAAAGACACTGTGCAGTAACGAAATGACGGAGAGAAAATGTGGCGCAGCTGACTACCAAGCTGAAGGGGAAAGACACTTTGCTGGTAGAAAAAGTGAGCATTTTCTTAAATGCGACGGAATACTGAAAAGTACTCAGGGTGCAGGGAGACTGTTCCAGAGGCAGTGGAGAAGAACAAGCAATACAACACAGCACTACACATATATGTAGCCTTTTTCCTTATTCTTTAATATTAAAAACGTTGTATTACACTTAAAACTATAAATAGCATTATTGCAGTTATTATCATGTAGCAGATCTGGTCCGTCTATACAATTAAATGAAGGGCTGTTTTGTCTTTACGCCATATCTTTTTCGCTTTCTCTTGTTTACAAGGCATCAAAAATGGCTCTGAGCACTATGGGACTTAACATCTATGGTCATCAGTCCCCTAGAACTTAGAACTACTTAAACCTAACTAACCTAAGGACAGCACACAACACCCAGCCATCACGAGGCAGAGAAAATCCCTGACCCCGCCGGGAATCGAACCCGGGAACCCGGGCGTGGGAAGCGAGAACGCTACCGCACGACCACGAAATGCGGCCTCACAAGGCATCCTTATTGGCCTGTCATACATGTTTTTTTTATGCGTACCGTGAATGTCTTATACGATGTTTCCAAATAGGTTACTATGTTACAGTTTTCTCGTTTTTCTCTTAATTTTAGTTAAGCCGCCATGGAATAGCCTCTTGTTGTCCTATGTACACCAGAATAATTTTTTGCTTTCTCGAATAGTCTTGTGTGTGTGTGTGCGTGTGTGTGTGTGTGTGTGTGTGTGTGCGTGTGCGCGCGTGTGTGTGTGTGTGTGTGTGTGTGTGTGTGTGTGCGTGTATGTGTGTGTGTGCGTGTATGTGTGTGTGTGTGTATGTGTGTTCTTATCAAACGAGTGTTGTTTTTTTGTGTATTTTGCTGTTTGTAGGCCAACTGTCACTGTTCTCCGGTCGTCTTTTGTGTCCGTTGTGATGTCTATACGGAGTTTGATATTTGCTTGTGTAGGTGCTTGTGTTATTGCGTGTGGTGACGGATGCTCTAAAAAAATGGAATCTGTGTGGACGGAATCGCAATTATTACTATTATCTTTTATTTTAACACGAATGGAAACGTCTGTGGCGGTTCATGGTGCGGTGTGTGGTGGTGGCGGTGGGGGGGGGGGGGGCGGGGGGGGGGGGTGAGTGGGTGAGAGGAGACTGAGAAACTATTATTTTTCATCTAATTATCTTCTACATCTACTTTTGTTATTGTTTTAGCGGATAAAGTGGTTCGTAAGTTGCTGCTTAATGTAAGCAACGGTGTATATAAAGTCTCTCAGAAGTTCTTTACCGTTTTGTGATGTGGTACTGGGATACGTCGAGAAGAGTAGGGGGCAACTGGTAGTAAAATTCAGCAATAGTTAATTATTGACGAGGCACTTACGTATTAACTACCAGATATTGAGCCAATAGGAACACTGCAGCCAGATTGTGTTTCATCTTGACGATAAAGGATTGATAGATGTAAGGCAACAGTCATGTGCTTTTAAGATTTCCCCAAATATTTCTGTACTGTGAACGTTGACTTTGCACTTCCCAAAAGAAAAGTTGTTTCCTTAAACCTTTAGACAGTGGTTCTGCTTTCCTACTCGTTCTATACTGGACTTGCTAAACCACCGACAGCTGTTGTAATGAATACGTATTATCAGATGAATAGTTATATCCAATGAAATGTAGTCGGCCAAGTGATCATCTTCGGGCCATGAATTAACATAACATCAGGTTAAATAAGGATTCATTGGTGCGGAATACACAATTATTTTTAGTAGCGGCCTCTGTCGTTTTCAAGAGCGCCTAGTACTTTACACATTTACCACCAGTGACCAAGTGCGAAAACCGAAGGTCTCTCACAGTGTTAGGCGAAACTCTTGCCGCTGATGCAGAATTTCGTTTACTTACTTCGGTGGTAAATACAAAGTATGCCAAAAAAAGATAAACTGAAGTTACATATGTACACCTGACAGCAAAAAAAAGTGGGTCACTGCCGAATACAACCAACATAACGTAGCTGTGTTGCAGGTCCTCTAAACATCAAAACCCCGTGGGGTACAGTCGTTTGACTACACACAATGGGTACCGCAAGAGCTACTGAGAGACCAAAGGTCTTTATGGCAGTCAGTCTAAGCGTCAACTAATATCGTCATGCAAAACATATTAGAAAACACGTTCATAGCGATGAGACAGCCCGTAGGACTCATAAACTAACCTTAATTACAACAAGTGACATTCCAAAAGTTCTGAGAAAACGGATTATTTTACATATATCGTACAGTAATCCTTAGTCAAAATTAAATACTTGAGACAATATTTGGAGTTACAAAGCTGTACGGCAATTGGAAAAAAGTTTTTTGCTCTCTAAAAGGTTTTCCATCCAAATGCTGAAGGTCGCTCAACGGCGAGTGGCTCTGGGAACTGGATATTGGACGAACCAGCAGAAGAACGCGATTAACGGCAACAAGCACTCTAAGGAAATCTCAACATTAACAGCGAATCACCAGTAATATCATTGTTCTCGTAACACATCAACAGCAACGTGTACACAAATTTGAACTTTAAATGACATGACCAACGTCGTCGCTCTGGACCTGGATTCAAACCCAGCACCTATAGCAATTGCTAACTAAGCTAACCTTTGTTTGTGTCTTATTGAGACCGGATCACTAGGCATAAAGAGACGTGAAGTATAGACGTTTGCACCAGTATCAGTTATCAATTCAGATCCTGAAAATAAATGAAGGAAATGTTTGTACTGAACTGGGAATCCTGTCATAACAGTTACCGTCCTGAGAACTACCCCCAACGACGTTTAATATGGTGTCATTCACAAGGAACAAGGTATGCTCATGTTTAAAATTGAAATGCCATCATATAAAGCTTGTGACAGGGATGCAAACCCAGCACCTAATCGGATTGTTAACGAAGTACAGTCATGCTCAAAAGTATCCGAACGACCTGAATTGCATTTCATCTGATTCCCACGCGACCAACATAACGCAACTGTCTAGCTAGTCGTCTAATCGCTCCTTGGTACAGTCGTTTGACTATTGAAAATGGATCCAACAAATCACCACTAGAAAACACTGCTCTGTATCACAATAACTCAAGATGTAAAGTAATACCACGATACTACAAATATAAGGGAACACCTCATCACAGATAAGACTGTCCTTAAGGCTTGTAAGTTCACATTTATTGCAATAAATGACATACCTGAAATGTTAGCACTCTCATTATTACGTCAGATAGGTAATGCACGTAGTAAGTTCGTCGTATTCATGATTTCCTCTTCAAAGTAACATACCATACTGGTTATTTAACACAAAAGTCATTAAAAAATTTACGTTTTTCACGAGCAGCTAGTTGAGAATATGTATGAACTTCAAATGACACGACGAACCGACTCGTTCTGCCTCTGGATTCAAACCCAGGTCATGCAAACTAACATTTCGTGACTGACGGAAATTAACAGTCATTCCTGACTAGGCATAAAGAGAGTGATATACCTCGATTTTAGACAGTATCAGTTAACAAATATCAACTTTAAATTACATAACGTAATCATTTTTAACGGTGGCGAATTCCTACCCAGCATCTATTGTCCCTGTTAACGAACTACGAGAGATGTTAAATACTGCTTCTACACAAGTAACTTACTTGAAATGCAGTGAGGTAAAGCTTTGTGATGGACAGGGATTCGAACCCAGAACCTAATCGGATTGTTATCGAAGCACAATCAAATTTGACATATCGGATTTTCTCGGCAGTAGCTAGATGTATTAACTGAAAGGACGAGACGAAACATTAATTTTTCCTTCCGAGGACTCCAACCCGGCACGTATCGCTGTTATATTCTAGGGAAAAGGAACGTGAAGTATGGGTTTGTTAAACCAGCAGCGACATGTGACCATGTTTGAACTAAAAATAATATGACTAAGTGTTCAGTGCTGACTGAGAATCGCACCCCAAACACATCGTTGTTGACCACACACAAAGAGAGGACACTTTCCGACTTTTTCTCCACCAGCAGCTCGGAATAACATCCTTGAACTTACAGTGATCTCGCAAATAGTTCAGTGTCGCACTGGGAGTCAAAAACGTCAGATATCGTTACTGTTGACAACGAATGAAAATGCATTAAAAATAAAAATTATTATCCACCAGCAGATGGGTGTTCTCATACTAGAGCTTGATAATACATAGTGTAAAGTTTAGTGCTGTCCCAGGATTCCAACCCACTCATGCGCAATATGTGGAGATGTTGAGGAATATGCAGTTTTGAACAAACAACAAGTTGTTGTCGAGCTGTATTGTCACGAAGCGATCAAATTCCGCGTTAAGGGCGGTCTGAGTTGTATTCCCAGTTCAGAACCAATTTTATCGACATACAGAAGCTCAAATAAAAGACGGAATAAGTATCCTGTGACCATACAAAGGGTTTGATCCGGCACTAGAAATAAATAACTAGTATAAGAAAGGTTGCTGCTGATAGAGTTTCTACATGTCGCCACTCCTTACTTTATTGTGGTTCCACCTAACGTCTGCTTGGTAGAGAAGGAATATCATGTTTAATGTGATTTTCAGACCACAATGCCATTATACCTTCTTCACATGCCGTAGCCGGAAGAGAATAGAATCTGCCTCTCCCTATAAAAAGAATCGGCAGAAGTTGGAATCGAACAGAGACCATCATCACATGAAACTATCATCAGTCCAACAGACCACCAAACCCTCTTCTCTAGGACTCATTTCTCTATCATAACACCGTTGCGGCACACAAGATGAGAATTCTGACACACAGGCTTCCTGTAGTGGTTTGCAGCATGTTCAGTACATTCATTTACTTGGTTGACTGAATCGCCATGAACTAGCTGCCTTGGCTACCCAGTGCATACATTCGATTCTGTTTTGTAATCACCGAAATAAAATAACGTAACTGCCACCTAAGCAGAACTGCCAACAGTGTAGGATGCAGAAATTTAAATAGGAAGTGTTCCTTTCCATTTGAGCTACTCTATTGCGCTATCAGTTTGTTGAAACGATCGTGCAGTGCAGAAGAAATGCTGTAACTGTCTGTCTCTCAGAAGTCTAGGTCCGGCCACATGCATTACCTCACAGCACTGTGAAATGCCGAATTTCTGGAGGAACTGTTGTTCACTTCCAGAGGTGCTGTAGCTACGTCACAGCTAGTAGCGTAACGGTAAGCGTCGCGCACTGTTGATAAGACGTCGCGTGTTCTATTGCGTTCGCTACTACATTTTTTTGAAACTCAATTCTGCTGTCTTCTGAAGTTATCAATTTAATGGAACTTTGAACATAATTCTCTTCACTTCTCATCCCAAAATAGTCGCATGTGGAAAAAAGGCTAACTTCCGCGTCACTTTGATCTTTTCAGGTTTAATAGACGGCCAGGCAGCAGATGCGCTCGAAGCTTTCGTATTATGTATGGGGAGAGCGCATCGTGCCAAAATAGTCAGAAAAGTATTTTCTACATTAGCTGTCGTCTGGTAGTGGCATTTTATTCTTCTTCAAACCTTGTTTGACTACTTTAACTCAGAACAAGTTTTCTACATGTATGTAATCAATAAACTGCATATGCATTGTCAGACTGTTATAGAAAACATCAGAGAATTCGCATATATCGTTGATGATTAATTTCTCTCTCATGTTTAGTATTGTTTTGAGAACACTAAAAGAAACCTTACGAAAACTGTGCACTGTATTGTAGAAATGAAATAAAACTACCCACGATAACCTTACGACGAAAGTCTGTTTTAACAAAACTGAGTATCTGTACAGAAGCGTGCCTCTGTTTGCATGAATTAGTAAAACACTACTCACTTAGATTGGGTCTGTGTTTAAATGGTATGCTGTGTCATACTCAACAGATATGCAAACACGGCATTTCATAAATGCAGTTACGTATTCCTAGAAACCCAAAATTTTCTTTTCAGCAGCGGAATGAGGCGTTACCTGTTGTGCAGCATTGTAAGTTTGTCACCATTGCACTATGAGCTGAAAGTATTTTCTTACGATTTGCTTATCGATGTTTGATCTGACTTCTTGCAGCTCTTACACACAAGAGATAAAAACGTTACATTTTGCGAGGCTGGAACCGCGAACCATAACATACGCGTTTCCACAGGTCAGCACGTCAACGCCGAGCTAGCGGACAGATATGGTTTGCGCCTTCCTCTTAAGAGGCCAATAGTGGCTAGAACTTGTAAACCGCTATTTACAGGACGAGATTCGTTGCGATTGCCACGTTCAATGACTTTGCTGAGCTGGAACCCGTAAATTTACAATCTTCTGTTACACCTCAAGCGATAAACACTCAGGTTATTCAATGGAAATTACACGAGAAATCAAGTGAACTGACTGCTACTAAGCATCATAAATCAGTAACTCTCATAGTTGTTTTTACATTTCTTCCGTAACTGTACTCAAAACTAAGAAACTCATTCACGGACGTTTTCGTGGCTCACCGATAGTCGAGCACAACAAAC
This sequence comes from Schistocerca nitens, assembly GCF_023898315.1. Lineage (NCBI taxonomy): Eukaryota > Metazoa > Arthropoda > Insecta > Orthoptera > Acrididae > Schistocerca > Schistocerca nitens. The sequence continues at coordinate 445,748,200 of NC_064618.1, read as the reverse complement.
AAATAAAAATAAAAAGAGAATGTGTGTGTGTGTGTCTGTGTGTGTGAGAGGGAGAGAGAGAGAGACAGAGACAGAGAGAGAGTGAGAGAGAGAGAGGGGGGGGGTATAAAACTGTGGTAATGAAATTGAATACTGGTATGTAAAGAAATCTTTCATTAAAATGACTCGTTCCACATCGTTACGAAATGTCGTATTCATGATCTATGGAACAAGTATTAATCCAATCTAATCTAATCATATCATATTGCTGACTATCCACGAAGAGTCATGAAGTACCGAAATTTTCGCCTATATCAGTAACCAAATCTAAACTTGAAAATAAAAGACGACAGTTTTTGTAATAAACCGGGACTCCTATCAAGACCCTTTTATCCCTGTTAACTAACCATGAAAGATGTCTGATATACCTCAATTCAGAAGTAACGAAGTGTGTATGAATTTAAAGATGAAGTGCATGATGTGAAGTTCTGCGACGGAGATACGAACCCAAGACGTAATCGGATTGTTAACTAAGTAAAATCAAATGTTACGTATCGGTTTTTCTTGTCAGCTGCTAGGTGTTTAATCTAAAATAAGGACACAAATTTTTGTGCCTGAGCGACAATCGAACCGCACTCCTATCGTTCTTCTTTATTGTCCACGAATATTGCTTAAGTATCAATTGCTTACTCACCAACAGTACGATGTGTGCGTGTTTGTCCAGAAATTGTTGGCAACATGAACAGACATTAAAAATGCACGTTAATTTTCACTAGCAGGCCGGTGTGCACGTGATAGGGCTTGAAATGAAATTATGAATATTTTTGTACTGGATTAGGATTCGGACCCACATATTTGCCTTTGGAGGAGACCTAGAGAAGACTGCAGTCTTGGGAAAATGAATGAAATGATTGAACTATACTGTTCCGAGAGATTCAGATCCTCGAAAGAGGAGATACGAATTCGAATCACAGTCCAGCACCAAATTTTTAACGTTTCTAGTTCAATCAAGTACAAGTAAAATAGGAGCCCTGTTCCTTTAGACGGCTATCAGTACATCATATAAAATAAAATTTTCTAATGTAAGTAAGTTTACTGGTGACAGTATTTCTGTTTATCCTGACCTCCACCTATGTCATTTTCCAACGAAAACCGTCTGTGCCCAGTTTGGAACGAAGGAACGTGATGTTTAATGCGGATTCTGGATTATAACAGCTTTCTCTTGAGGTTACCAGAGGTAAAGTAAATCTGTTTGTGCCTCTTAAAAGTAAATGCCTGAACCCACGCATTGCACGTGTGGTAGTTCGTTCCACCAGACCATTGTGGCCACATTTCCCCGCCCCAGGAGTGTGCTGTAATGGATGATGTGCTTAGCTTACTAAACTAGTCACGGTGAAAAAAAACGCGAGTCTATTAAATGGTTAAGTAGAAGCAAGCTTCTGACGTGGAGATTATGCTATTCTCATGTCAGCAGGATGTAAAGACTCTTCTAGGCGTCATAGCCTCGATTTGAAGCCATTTTGAAATTTTCATTAATTCAAAAAATTTCTTAGTTCGAGAAAATCCACTGTGAAGTGTGAAGTTACCGGATAATTCGATTATCATCGTCATTATTACTATCATTTTCTTCATACCGCTGCTGGAACACATGTGCTTGAAGATAATTTAAGTCCTTTTGGACATTATAGGAGAAGTTGCCCAAGAACAAGTTCTTTCCCTGTCTACGGAATCCTTTTCATGTTAATATCAAACATCAGTAATTACTCGTAGATCACATTAAAACTAAAGTAATTGATGAAGACCTTACTTGATCACGAAAACGCGCTGCCTTTCTACATTTACTTGCGCCTAGAAATGGCTGTCGAATACTGCCAAACCAAAAGCCAAGGGATCTTACTGCCTTCCAATGTAAGTCGCTGTCGGTTCTTCCATATGATTTGGTCAACGTGACCTGTTTCAAGTTGTGTATGACACAGAATGTTTTAGAAAATCAATTGTTTTCTTTGCAATAAACAGAAAGATTTTCATTCTAAGCTATCCAAGTCCAAAATTATCGTAATATTATTTCAAATTTAATATTCGCATCCATAATGTAAGGAAAGTATTTCACAGCTGCAAAACCCGCATCCGACACACTGTCCTTACACTTAGTCGCTGGCCATAAATTCTAGCTCAAAGTGACGCCAGTTTAAGTAACCTAATGTAGCGAAGACTGTTTGCCAGTGCTCTTTCTCGCCGGAAAATATGCAATTCACTCATTGGGCTCCGTAAGTACACTGTAACAGTAATTTCTGTGTATATGCAATGCATACGGAATGTAGAATTTAGTGGTGCTCTCTCTTCCACTTCTGTGTACAATAAGCCTGACCTAAACGGGCCCTTTATCATTATAGGCCCTGGGCGGTGCAACATCATATTGACAACAGTAATGTGCTTATACTGACAACCTCATTGTTTGTTTTACCCGATTTTGTAATCATTTAAGAAAAACAACATGACCTTCGAGTGGGAGACATTTCGTCCCCCTTTTCCTTGTGTGAACTTCTTCAGTAAGCTTTTTGCCTTTGAACCAGCGAAATGCGGCAGAGTACGGCTGGTAAACGATTTACAAACCACGATTTAGTGCCGTTAACACGATTTCTTTAAACATTGGCGTAGCTGAAGGAATTTAGTTTCTTCTTAAATCGTCTTATGCCGCAACGTTCACAGATATCTCAAATAGGAAAATCTCTTTATCCGGGTACGAAGGTTGTAAAACAAACATCCCACAGTTTGTGTCAGGTTGATCTTTTCGTCTGATAGCACTGAGTACGTATTATGTGTGAGAGGTATTAAAGTAGTGTTCCTGTAGCTGTGGGAATCATTGGTAGAAAACGAGTTTTACACCAATGGGTACAGTACTGATAAATATTCAAAATGATTATCAACCTAAGTCTGCATTCATCCACAAACAGGGGCGTATTTGTAATATTGAAGCTAGACTAGGTATCCTTGTCTTTTTTGACTGGGCATTGGAAGGCGTTTACACACACGTATACGAGGGTAATCCCAAAGGTAAGGTCTCCTAAGGGACACGCAAGTACCAACGCAGGCACAAACGAGAGATCCTTAATTTCAATGGCAAGCAGAAACCACAGTGTTGGCTGAATGGTGGCAAGGCGATAAATAGCAAGACTATGGATACGAAGGTCTCAGATTCGATCCCTCACCAGTCCCACGATTTTTATGTGCCGTTTCACACATATTTCCCCTGGGGCAGTGTTTGTTGATGTGAAAAATGCCGAGTTGCACTGTGGTCCGAAAGCCACGTAAAACTGTAGGTTCCTCTATTAACTGGCTGTGTAAGTCAACTCAGAGGTCGGATGAAAGTAACAGCATACCACCTCCAACAAGACGGTGCCTATTAAAACACTGTGATGTTCAAACCACTCTTGCGACTGATAACTGCTTTACTTTCTATGGGTTCCGAAACTAATGATCTTCGGGTTATTAAAATTTTTGTGTTTTCATGCTGTAGCTTTGATGCCAGTAAAAGTAAGTAACCAGCCGAGCACTGTCACAGTTCGAGTTGTCAAGGTGGTAGACGATGATGCTGTTGACCCCAGTTACAGTTTTGGTCATGGCTATGTTTCAGTCGAATACCTCTATGGGCCTTTCTGCGTATTTCAAGATATACTTTTATACACTTGGTACGCTTCCAAATTGGTATCTGATAGAGTTGTATTTAGCAACATGAATCAGATATGTTTTCCGTGCAATATATCGGACAACACGTCAGTGCAGCGAGATTTCGTTTATGTGTTGCGCATGGTGCAAGAAATATTTGTGTTTTGCTTGTTTCTGTGATAGGTTTCACCCCACTGAATGCGAGCAAGCTCACGAATAGACTGTCAATAACTGGAATTACGCAATAACACACTTAAAATTTGTATTTTTGCATTATGTATCCCGATGAAAATAACTGTAAACAGGTTATTTGCCTACTTGCTTATTATCGCGCTTCTCGATGCTTTCCTCAAAAAATTAAAATAAAAATAAAAAGAGAGAGAGACAGAGAGAGAAAACAGAAATGTATTTCAAATATCAGCTCAGTGACGCCATGTTTGTCTCGTGATGTAAAGCAAGGATAGTTGATAGGTAATATCTCGTTGTACTAGCGATATGTATGGCTACGGGGTTCTTTGTTTTCTCTCTGCAAACAACCAGAACAGAATTCAGTAACAAAGTGGTAAGAACACCTACTCAGTGCGCCAATTAAACACTCAGCCATTCTTGGTTATTTTGTTAATCGTCTGTAATGCAGTAAACATCCTTGATTATTGATTTGTAATTACTACCATTGTTATTGTTATTCGTCACCCCACAACAGCTTTCCTATCTCTCATTGCCGCCGATGCACGTAACGAATGGATCAGGATGAATGGAATGTGGGATGTTTCGTCACGGAGAATATACACATTTATCTCGGCGTCTTGTGTCAGGGTAATTTGAAAATCTCAATAAGAAAAGACGACAATAACACCCAACTATTTCTGTCCACTTAACACCATGACGACAGACAAATTGGCATCTCACTGTATTTTGATTATAATTCGTTAGCCTTTTTGCGACCTCATTTTAACACCTCGTGGGAGCAGGCAAAATATTTTGCTTTTTGAACACCGAACAATAACACACAAAGATAGTAGATGGAAGGATACAAAGAAAAAATCAGACTCATGGGTGTGGATCCAGTTCATCATAAGAAGACTAAACAAGAGGGAAACATTACGAAAGCAATGAATACGCTGGTTAGTATACGTTATTTGTATAGATCTGAAGATGAAAAAGTGCAGATCTGCACAGTGCCCGCATCTGCACTTTAGTTTCTGTCTTAATGGGCATAATTTTTAGTTTCTTCTCTTCTGAATTATCAAATGAATTGATTATTACGTGGTACAGAATAATTAGGTAACTGTGTTTTTTACAGCTTCTATTCGCACCAACATTTTTCTACATTCTCGTGCAATTCATGAAATTCTACTTGTATGATCACAAGACTGCACATAGATGCAATCGATTTCGAGGTGCAAAGTGTTTGTTATCTTACTTTTCGCGACTGTTTGGCAAAGTTGATTTCCAAAGACTTTTTATTGTACTGAAATAATCTTTTGTAACAAACTAACAAGGAAAGTGTTTTATTCGTATATATTTTGTGGGAAACTGTAATCGTGATGGAAGATTACACACCTGAATGTTTGACACAGCTGGTAGGAGAAAACGCTGCATATTAACCAAACCCCGCACCTCCTCTCCGTATCCTCCTATGACACGAGCACAGAATTCTCCGCCTATAACGCTACAGAGCTGTTCCTAGCACAGCTGAGGATTGGCAACATCGTCACAAACATTTGGCAACACTGTAACAGTGCAATCACTTCCGCGTATGGTACTGAACTGACTCGCTAAATTCACTTGACATTCCCCTTCCACTTGAATGACTCGTGGTGTATAATCCTTACGTAAACTAAGACACTGGGGCAGAAATTTCAATTTTTTGGCTAAAGAAATGCTATTTTTCACATAAGTGACAACTTTTAATATCTTTCACGATGCGTTATGAGCCTGAGCGACCAATACCATGACGAGCCTGGGATGGTGACATCAGTGTGACCGTAGCCCCGTGGTACCGCCCGTATCTCGTGTCCCAGGGGTTAAGAAAGTCGTCAGTTCTAGCCTTGGCAGGGGCGGCGCGTGCGAGCTTTTTTTTGCGTATTATTTCATGAAGCTGCGAATTCCCAGAAAAAATTATGTAACAAAATCAGAAGAAAACCTTTACACACCAAATCCTCTTGGCAGCTCGACACAGTAAGTTGTGTTAATGGTCGTAGATCTCGGCTTTCTGACTGCCAAGCTGCAATACAATACAAGCGTCTCTGAAGAAATTCGAATCGACCGTCAACGTTACGAAATTCAATAATGTTCTTCACTTAAGACTCCCATGATAGGGTGGTAAGTATGAAGGAAATAAATTGTTTAGAAAATCGCAAGAAAATAGTTTCAGCTCAAATTCTAATGGTGAAAAACTTACAATGCTGCACAACAGGTAACGCCTCTTTCCGCTGCTGACAAGCAAAATTGCGTTTCTAGGAATACGTAACTGTATTTATGAAATGCCATGTTTGCATATCTGTTGAGTATGACACAGCATACCATTTAAACACAGACCCAATCTAAGTGAGTAGTGTTTTACTAATTCGTGCAAATAGAGGCACGCTTCTGTACAGATACTCAGTTTTGTTAAAACAGACTTTCGTTGTAAGGTTATCGTGGGTAGTTTTATTTCATTTCTTACAATACAGTGCACAGTTTTCGTAAGGTTTCTTTTAGTGTTGTTAAAACAATACTAAACATGAGAGAGAAATCAACGATATATGCGAATTTTCTGATGTTATCTATAACAGTCTGACAATGCACATGCAATTTATTGATTACATGCATGTAGAAAACTTTTTCTGAGTTAAAGTTGTCAAACAAGGTTTGAAGAAGAATAAAATGCCACTACCAGACGACAGCTAATGTAGAAAATACTTTTCTGACTATTTTGGCACGATGCGCTCTCCCCATACATAATACGAAAGCTTCGAGCGCATCTGCTGCCTGGCCGTCTATTAAACCTGAAAAGATCAAAGTGACGCGGAAGTTAGCCTTTTTTCCACATGCGACTATTTTCGGTTGAGAAGTGACGAGAATTGTGTTCAAAGTCCCATTAAATTGATAACTTCAGCAGACAGCTGAATTGCGTTTTAAGAAAATGTAGTAGCGAATGTAATAGAACACGCAACGTTTTATCAACAGTGCGCGATGCTTAGCGTTACGCTACTAGCTGTGACGTAGCTACAGCACTTCTGGAAGTGAACAACAGTTCCTCCAGAAATTCGGCATTCCACAGTGCTGTGAGTTAATGCATATGGCCGGACCTAGACTTCTGAGAGACAGACAGTTACAGCATCTCTTTTGAATTGCACGATGGTTTCAACAAACAGATAGCGCAATAGAGTAGCTCAAATGGAAAGGAACACTTCCTATTTAAATTTCTGCATCCTACACTGTTGGCAGTTCTGCTTAGGTGGCAGTTACGTTATTTTATTTCGGTGATTACAAAATAAAATCGAATGTATGCACTGGGTAGCCAAGGCAGCTAGTTCATGGCGATTCGGTCAAACAAGTAAATGAATGTACTGAACATTCTGCAAACCACTACAGGAAGCCTGTGTGTCAGAATTCTCATTTTGTGTGCCGCAACGGTGTTATGATAGAGAAATGAGTTCTAGAGAAGAGAGTTTGGTGGTCTGGTGGACTGATGATACTTTCATTTGATGATGGTCTCGATTCGATTCCAACTTCTGCCGATTTTTTTTTTTATAGGGAGAGGCAGATTCTATTCTCTTCTGGCTACGCCAAGTGAAGAAGGTATAATGGCATTGTGGTCTGAAAATCACATTAAACATGATATTCATTCTCTACCAAGTAGACGTTAGGTGGAACCACAATAAAGTAAGGAGTGGCGACATGTAGAAACTCTATCAGCAGCAACCTTTCTTATACTAGTTATTTATTTCTAGTGCCGGATCAAACCCTTTGTATGGTCACAGGACACTTATTCCATCTTTTATTTGAGCTTCTGTATGCCGATAAAATTGGTTCTGAACTAGGAATACAACTCAGACCGCCCTTAACGCGGAATTTGATCCCTTCGTGATAATACAGCTCGACTACAACTTGTTTGTTCAAAACTGCATATTCCTCAACATCTCCACATATTGCGCATGAATTGGTTGGAATCCTGGGACAGCACTAAACTTTACACTATGTATTATCAAGCTCTAGTATGAGAACACCCATCTGCTGGTGGATAATAATTTTTTTTTTTTATGCATTTTCATTCGTTGTCAACAGTAACGATATCTGACGTTTTTGACTCCCGGTGCGACACTGAACTATTTGCGAGATCACTGTAAGTTCAAGGATGTTATTCCGAACTGATGGTGGAGAAAAAGTCGGAAAGTGTCCTCTCTTTGTGTGTGGTCAACAACGATGTGTTTGGGGTACGATTCTCAGTCAGCACTGATCACTTAGTCATATTATTTTTAGTTCAAACATGGTCACATGTCGCTGCTGGTTTAACAAACCCATACTTCACGTTCCTTTTCTCTAGAATATAACAGCGATACGTGCCGGGTTGGAGTCTTCGGAAGGAAAAATTAATGTTTCGTCTCGTCATTTCATTTAACACATCTAGCTACTGCCGAAAAAATCCGATATGTAAAAGTTGATTGTGTTTCGATAACAATCCGATTAGGTTCTGGGTTACAATCCCTGTCCTACACAAAGCTTTACCTCACTGCATTTCAAGTAAGTTACTTGTGAAGTAGCAATATTTAACATCTCTCGTAATTCGTTAACAGGGACAATAGATGCTGGGTAGGAATTCGCGTCCGTTAAAAATGTTACGTTATGTAATTTAAAGTTGATATTTGCTAACTGATACTGTCCAAAAATGAGGTATATCACTCTCTTTATGCCTAGTCAGGAATGACTGTTAATTTCCGTCAGCCACGAAATCTTAGCCTGCATGATTGGTTCAAATGGCTCTGAGCATTATGGGACTCAACATCTGAGGTCATCAGTCCCCTAGAACCTTGAACTACTTAACCCTAACGAACCTAAGGATATCACACACATCCATGGCCGAGGCAGGATTTGAACCTGCGACCGTAGCAGTCACGCGGTTCCGAACTGAAGTGCCTAGAACCGCACGGCCACCGCGGCTTAGCCTGCATGACCTGGGTTTGAATCCATACGCAGGACGAGGCGGTTCGTCGTGTCATTTGAAGTTCATACATATTCTCTACTAGCTGCTCGTGAATAACGTAAATTTTTAATGACATTTTGTATTAAATAACAAGTATGGTATGTCACTCTGAAGAGGAAATCATGAATACGACGAACTTACTACGTGCATTACCTATCTGACGTAATAATGAGAGTGCTAACATTTCAGGTATGTCATTTATTGCAATAAATGTGAGCTTACAAGCCTTAAGGACAGTCTTATCTGTGATGAGGTGTTCCCTTATATTTTTAGTATCGTGGTATTACATTACATCTTGAGTTATTGCGATACAGTGCAGTGTTTTCTAGTGGTGATTTGTTGGAACCATTTTCAATAGTCAAACGACTGTACCAAGGAGCGATTAGAGGACCTGCTAGACAGCTGCGTTATTTAGGTCTCATGGGAATCAGGTGAAATGTGATTCAGGTCGTTCAGATACTTTTGAGCACGACTGTACATAAAATCAGAAGTTAAATATCAAATGTTTTCAACAATAGCGAAATGCTGACGATAGAATTGTTTTTGCCTAACTGGGATTCGAACCCAGCATCTAGCTCCGTCGTTTTCTAGCCAGGAACAGACGATAAATAGCTCTTGTTGGCTCACCACTAGCGAGATGGGCGCATGTTTAGCTATACATCAGGCGACGAAAAGTTCTGTGCTGAATGGAATTCAAACCCCGCACACGTGGTCATGAAGAAACTTAAACTATCAAATGGCTCTGAGCACTATGGGAATCAACTTCTGAGGTCATTAGTCCCCTAGAACTTAGAACTAGTTAAACCTAACTAACCTAAGGACATCACACACATCCATGCCCGAGGCAGGATTCGAGCCTGCGACCGTAGCGGTCTCGTGGTTCCAGACTGCAGCAACTAGAACCGCACGGGCACATCGGCATGCAAACTTTAACTATCAAATTCTTTTCCAATAATTGCTAGGAATGGCATGTTTGTACTTTCAATGATGTGATGGAAAATACTCTGCTGGCTAGATGTTGAATCCACAACATGTCGTCGTTGGTGATCACAACGAACACAACGTTAAACCCAAATCCGTTTTCACCAGTAGGATGGAGAGGAATGTTTAAACGTGGAAAGATGTAAGGAAAAGGTTGATCTTGTAATGTTGTGATAAAAAGCTCATCGTGTGGCTGTGAGTTGAAACGAACACGTTACAGCTGACAACGCACGAAGAGACGTTGAAATTGCAACTATTTTTCATCAGTAGTTCGGAGTGCACATGCTAGGGCTTGAAATGAAATAATGAATATTTTGTGCTGATCAGGATTCGAAACCAGATAGGTGCCTTTCGAGGATGCCTAGAAGAGTTTGCAATCTTCGGGAACACAGTGAAATCGAATCCCAGTCCTGCACCACAATTTTCAACGTCTCAGTTTCAAATAAAGTGAGAGCCTTGTGAACTTAGGTGGCCATTGGTTCATTAACTGAAAAATGTTTTCTAGTTTACGAGGTCTTGATGGTGACACAGAATTGCCTTACGGGGTTTTACCATCTGTCACAGCTCAAACGAATGCCACTCTGCCACAGTAGGCAGCGAAGGGATGTTACCTATACTGCGGATATTGAACTACGGAGCTTACTGGCGTTCTGCACTAGGCGTTACTAGGTGTCAAGGAGAGCTACTTGTGTGTGTTAAAAATCTACGCCTGACGCGAGATGTGAACCTACACAAGAGTAATCCACCACACCAGAGAACCCCCAGCCAAGCACATAATTATGAATTGCCGAGTATTCATTTAGATGTAGATGCAGATGTCAAGGGACGCGTAACAGGAAGGAGGGCGGGATCTGGGAATGGAAAGTACAGAAGTGCAAAATATAAGCGTGAAATGCTTGCAAAGTATTGCTTACTTAGATGTGTGCCACAGTTCGTTTTATCTTACGACCGAGAGGTAAGGAAGGACTGTTCTCAGAACGAAGAATGTCTTATAGGGAAGGGGAGATCAAAGAAAACGGTTTCATAGGTGGTGAGAGGAATGATAGACAGTAAAGACAGCAGCAATTAAAAGAGAAAATGTAGCGTCATTGGAAACCGCTAGATTTGTTTACAAAGTTTTTGGGGAGTGTAATAGAAGGGCACTTGCGGCGATAGTGTCAGAGAGAGAGTGTGTGTGAGCGAGAATAGAAGAGATATTAACAACGAGTAAACGTAAATGTTCAAATGTGTGTGAAATCTCATGGGACGTAACTGCTAAGGTCATCAGTCCCTAATCTTACACACTACTTAACCTAAATTATCCTAAGGACAAACATACACACCCATGCCCGAGGGAGGTCCCGAACTTCCGCCGGGACCAGCCCCACAGTCCATGACTGCAGCGCCCTAGACCGCTCGGATAATCCCGCGCGGCGAGTAAACATAATAGTAAAATCGTTGGCGTATTGTGTGGAGGACGGAGGGAGTATTCATGGATGGAGGGGAAGAGAAAGACCTATTTGAAATAACATTAACTACTGTGACAGAGTCCATCTACGCTGATTAGTTTGTAAGTATGTAGATAGGGTATAAATGAAATCAAAATAGAATACTTGTTGTTGTTGTTGTGGTCTTCAGTCCTGAGACTGTTTTGATGCAGCTCTCCATGCTACTCTATCCTGTGCAAGCTTCTTCATCTCCCAGTACCTACTGCAACCTACAACCTTCTGAATCTGCTTAGTGTATTCATCTCTTGGTCTCCCTCTACGATTTTTACCCTCCACGCTGCCCTCCAATGCTAAATTTGTGATCCCTTGATGCCTCAAAACATGTCCTACCAACCGATCCCTTCTTCTAGTCAAGTTGTGCCACAAACTTCTCTTCTCCCCAATCCTATTCAATACTTCCTCATTAGTTACGTGATCTACCCACCTTATCTTCAGCATTCTTCTGTAGCACCACATTTCGAAAGCTTGTATTCTCTTCTTGTCCAAACTGGTTATCGTCCATGTTTCACTTCCATACATGGCTACACTCCATACAAATACTTTCAGAAACGACTTCCTGACACTTAAATCTATACTCGATGTTAACAAATTTCTCTTCTTCAGGAACGATTTCCTTGCCATTGCCAGTCTACATTTTATATCCTCTCTACTTCGACCATCATCAGTTATTTTACTCCCTAAATAGCAAAACACATTTACTACTTTAAGTGTCTCATTTCCTAATCTAATCCCCTCAGCATCACCCGATTTAATTTGACTACATTCCATTATCATCGTTTTGCTTTTGTTGATGTTCATCTTATATCCTCCTTTCAAGACACTGTCCATTCCGTTTCCGTTCAACTGCTCTTCAAAGTCCTTTGCTGTCTCTGACAGAATTACAATGTCATCGGCGAACCTCAAAGTTTTTACTTCTTCTCCATGAATTTTAATACCTACTCCGAATTTTTCTTTTGTTTCCTTTACTGCTTGCTCAATATACAGATTGAATAACATCGGGGAGAGGCTACAACCCTGTCTCACTCCTTTCCCAACCACTGCTTCCCTTTCATGTCCCTCGACTCTTATAACTGTCATCTGGTTTCTGTACAAATTGTAAATAGTCTTTCGCTCCCTGTATTTTACCCCTGCCACCTTCAGAATTTGAAAGAGAGTATTCCAGTTAACGTTGTCAAAAGCTTTCTCTAAGTCTACAAATGCTAGAAACGTAGGTTTGCCCTTTCTTAATCTTTCTTCTAAGATAAGTCGTAAGGTTAGTATTGCCTCACGTGTTCCAACATTTCTACGGAATCCAAACTGATCTTCCCCGAGGTCCGCTTCTACCAGTTTTTCCATTCGTCTGTAAAGAATTCGCGTTAGTATTTTGCAGCTGTGACTTATTAAACTGATAGTTCGGTAATTTTCACATCTGTCAACACCTGCTTTCTTTGGTATTGGAATTATTATATTCTTCTTGAAGTCTGTGGGTATTTCGCCTGTCTCATACATCTTGCTCACCAGATGGTACAGTTTTGTCATGACTGGCTCTCCCAAGGCCATCAGTAGTTCTAATGGAATGTTGTCTACTCCCGGGGCCTTGTTTCGACTCAGGTCTTTCAGTGCTCTGTCAGACTCTTCACGCAGTATCGTATCTCCCATTTCATCTTCATCTACATCCTCTTCCATTTCCATAATATTGTCCTCAAGTACATCGCCCTTGTATAAACCCTCTATATACTCCTTCCACCTTTCTGCCTTCACATCTTTGCTTAGAACTGTGTTGCCATCTGAGCTCTTGATATTCATACAAGTGGTTCTCTTCTCTCCAAAGGTCTCTTTAATTTTCCTGTAGGCAGTATCTATCTTACCCCTAGTGAGAAGCCTCTACATCCTTACATTTGTCCTCTAGCCATCCCTGCTTAGCCATTTTGCACTTTCTGTCGATCTCATTTTTGAGACGTTTGTATTCCTCTTTGCCTGCTTCATTTACTGCATTTTTATATTTTCTCCTTTCATCAATTAAATTCAATATTTCTTCTGTTACCCAAGGATTTCTCTATTAGCCCTCGTCTTTTTACCTACTTGAGCCTCTGCTGCCTTCACTACTTCATCCCTCAGAGCTACCCATTCTTCTTCTACTGTATTTCTTTCCCCCATTCCTGTCAATTGTTCCCTTATGCTCTCCCTGAAACTCTCTACAACCTCTGGTTCTTTCAGTTCATCCAGGTCCCATCTCCTTAAATGCCCACCTTTTTGCAGTTTCTTCAGTTTCAATCTGCAGTTCATAACCAATAGATTGTGGTCAGAATCCACATCTGCCCCTGGAAATGTCTTACAATTTAAAACCTGATTCCTAAATCTCTGTCTTACCATTATATAATCTATTTGATACCTATTAGTATCTCCAGGATTCTTCCAGGTATAAAACCTTCTTTTATGATTCTTGAACCAAGTGTTAGCTATGATTAAGTTATGCTCTGCGCAAAATTCTACAAGGCGGCTTCCTCTTTAATTTCTTCCCCCCAATCCATATTCACCTACTATGTTTCCTTCTCTCCCTTTTCCTACTGACGAATTCCAGTCACCCATGACTATTAAATTTTCGTCTCCCTTCACTATCTGAATAATTTCTTTTATTTCGTCATACATTTCTTCAATTTCTTCGTCATCTGCAGAGCTAGTTGGCATATAGACTTGTACTACTGTAGTAGGTGTGGGCTTCGTATCTATCTTGGCCACAATAATGCGTTCAATATGCTGTTTGTAGTAGCTAACCCGCACTCCTATTTTTTATTCATTATTAAACCTACTCCTGCATTACCCCTATTTGATTTTGTATTTATAACCCTGTAATCACCTGACCAAAAGTCTTGTTCCTCCTGCCACCGAAATTCACTAATTCCCACTATATCTAGCTTTAACCTATCCATTTCCCTTTTTAAATTTTCTAACCTACCTGCCCGATTAAGGGATCTGACATTCCACGCTCCGATCCGTAGAATGCCAGTTTTCTTTCTCCTGATAACGACGTCCTCTTGAGAAGTCCCCACCCGGAGATCCGAATGGGGGACTATTTCACCTCCGGAATATTTTACCCAAGAGGACGCGATCATCATTTAATCATACAGTAAAGCTGCATGTCCTCGGGAATAATTACAGCTGTAGTTTCCCCTTGCTTTCAGCCGTTCGCAGTACCAGCACAGCAAGGCCGTTTTGGTTAATGTTACAAGGCCCGATCAGTCAATCATCCAGACTGTTGCCCCTGCAACTACTGAAATGGCTGCTGCCCCTCTTCAGGAACCACATGTTTCAATGGGCTCTCAACAGACACCCCTCCGCTGTGGTTGCACCTACGGTATGGCCATCTGTATCGCTGAGGCACGCAAGCCTCCCCACCAACGGTAAGGTCCATGGTTCATGGGGGAAGATAGAATACTTAACAAACTGTATATTCAAAAGAAACCCACTTGAATTAAAAGGGCAACTCAAAGGAAAGCTAACCCATATTGTATCTTTTCTGTTGCCACGCGATATTCCACTGGTTATCAATGAGGAAAAATGACGAAAAAGAAGACATAACAAAACATTTTAAGAACTCTAATATGTTATCCAGAATCCTTCATTATTTTGTACTTCTATCACGTGTCTTGGCATAGAATGTATAAGCCGTCAGACGTAACAGCCCGAAGAAGCAACTTCCTCCCAGGCAACCAGGACGCAGTCCCAAAGAGCGTCCGCAGTAGTTGGTTGGTTTCGTGGCCAGTTCTCTGTTAATGTTCTGGCGACCTCAGCCCACATGTTTTCCATGGAGTTCATATCAGCCGCCCATGGCGGCCAGTCTATGACGTTGACGCCACTCGTGGAGAGCCGCTGCTGAACAAATGCAGACTTGTGAATGGGAGAATGGTTCTCTTCCAATGTGACGTCCTCTTCTGCGTACAGCATTCGCACTGACGAAAGCATCACATTTTCCAATATGTGGGCATACTGCGCGCTGTCCAGAGTTCCTTCTATCCTGTGAAGAATTCCCGCCCCTCTCGCAGAAATCCAACCCCGGCAGGTAACAGATAGCTGACCACCTCTTCTCGTCGTAGTTACATATTCGCGTCGCTGGCGAGTCCCTTGCGGCCTGTAAACGATTCGTGGACGGTCGTTATTGGTGGAAAACAACTTCTCATCAGTGGAAATGACGTTGTCCCACGACGCCCTCAGATGGAGCTCCGCAAATGTTAGCCGGTATAAAACGTTGTCTTCGCTGAGCTCTTGTTTCAAGGCGGATCATCGTGCATGTAGTCCAGCGTCCCTCAGCCTTCGGCGAATCGTGTCACTGGAGCCGGGGAAGTTGGTCTCCCGTCGCAACTGCTTCCCGTTCAGAAAGGGATTTTCTCTGCTCCTAGACACTAGGTCCCTATCTTCCTGCTGTGAGATCACTCTCTTCCTGCCTGAGCCAGGAGCCCTGTTGGTGGTGCCTCTTTCAAGGCAGATCGTCCACCATCTCGTTGCAGTGGTATGTGGTACGCCATACCGTCTGCCAGCTTCTCTTAGGGAACATCCTCCTTCCTCAATGAGAGCAACGACTCTACCTCGGCCGGCCGGAGTGGCCGAGTGGTTCTAGGCGCTTCAGTCTGGAACAGCGTTCTAAGTTCTAGGGGACTGATTACCTCAGATGTTAAGTCCCATAGTGCTCAGAGCCATTTGAACCATTTTTTGACTCTACCTCGAATAGACCTCTCCCAGTGAGCCATTACGGCAGACAGCCTGATGTGTATTTCTGCTTGCCCCTCTTATACTGATTCCAGGAGAGGAGGTAAACATATTTACGTCAAACGGAGCGGCAGAGGCAGAGGCATGCGGCGCAGCCGTGCTGGCTCGTCCCGGGCTGTTGGCCCACCAACGCCACCGCCAGCTCGCTCACTTGCGTCTCGCCTCGGCCAGCCTGGCTGGCCCGTAGTTCGCGAGCCGCGGCTAGTACAGACCCGGACCGCATGGCCACGATCACTCCTTGAAGGATCAAAAGTTACACCTAACCTACCCACGTCTGTAGTACAAACTAACGCAGTTACAGCTATTATGCTATAACATGTGCAGGCACACCTACAGTTGACGATTTATTCAAATATTTGACGAACAATACTTTCATTTTAAACATAGCTACCACAAAATATTTCACCTAGCTAGCAATAGCATGACTCAGGAAACTATACTTTCTTGTAAGCGCTGTGCATTAGATGTAGCCTTAAGAAAACCTGTATACAACCACGACAACTAAGCGGAATGTAAAAGTAAACAGGTTTGGCGGCAGCTTCTACAAATAATAGTATATACTTAGTATATAATACACGTTTTGTGCACTTATAACATGTACTCAGTGTCTCTGAAACAATACGTGCTGCACGACGGAAATTACTTTCTGCTGAGGCACTTCATTTACATCTCAATGATACACGACTACTAGAGAACATTGCTTTTTACGGCAGTCAATCCACTCGTAAATTAACATCATGATATCGCAGATATTAGGCAACACGTTACTATGGATGAGTAAGGCCTTAAGGTTTGCAACTAAACATGCTACTCCTAGCTACTACTGAATAGGAAGTTGATTATTAACGTGTCTTCATAACCATGTGTGCGGCGTTCGACTCTCAGTCAGCATAGACGTTTTCGTCACCTTATTTCTAGTTAAACGTGTACACATCTCGCTAATGGTGGACCAACATTGGACATTTCTCGTCTGTTCCTGGTTCGACAACGACGTCAGGCAATACAACTTCAGCCGTCATTTAAGGTTCCAACCCCACTACTGGTGACAAACTGTGATATCTACATTCTGATTTTACGTACTTATTCAACAATACGATTAGGTGCTGGGTTCGCATCCTCGTCTCCAGCATTATATGATGGCATTTCAATTTTAAACATGTGCATCCTTTATTCCTTGACAATGCAACACTATACAATGTCTTTCGAGGTTAATTACCAAGAAGGTAAGTGTCATGTTAGGGTTCCTGCTTTCGTACAAACATTATCGTCATTTACGTTCAAGTTTAGAACTGATAACTCATACTGGTGCAAACGTCAATATTTGACCTCTCTTTCTGCCTAGTGATCCAGTATCGATAAGGCAAACAGCTTTGCTTGGTTAACAATGGCTTTACGTTCTGGGTTTGCAACCGGATCCAGAACGAAGACGTTGGTCATGTCATTTAAAGTACAACTTCGTGTACAAGTAACTGTTGATGAGTAATGTGAACAATGATATTACTTGTGATTCGCTGTTAATGTTGGGATTTCCGTTGAGTGTTTGCTGCCGTTAATCACGTTTTCTTTTAACTGCTTAGTGTTACATAAAGTAGATGCGAATCCACTCCCCGTTGAACGTTGAACGACGTTCAGAATGTGTTGGGTAAACCTTTTAGACAGCAAAGAACTTGTTTCTAATTGCCATACGACTTTATAAATCCATATACTGTCTCAAATATTTAATTGTGCCTAAGAATTACTGAACGATTTATGCGACAAAACTAGTTGTCCCATAACATTTGAAATGTCACTTATTGTAATTAAGTTTAGTTTACAAACGTTAAGGACTGTCTGATCTCTTCTGTACTATCGTGGTGCTACTTTACATCTGGACGGACTGTCATAAAGACCGGTGTGCTCTAGTAGTCTCTAGTGGTACCCATTGTGTACCTTACAACGACTGTACTGTGGAGGGTTGCGACTATGTGCAACACAGATATGCTATGTTGATTGCATACATTCAAGTGCAGCCTACACGTTGGAATTCAGGGGTGACCCACTTTTTTTGCCTGTAGTAATTGTACTGAAGTATATCTATAATTTTAAACATTTGTTTTCATCCACACCTCCCCTTAATGTTCAATATACAGTTACAAGAGCCATTCAGAAAGTAAGGAATGATCAGTCGTGAAATGGAAACCGTAGTGAAAATTAAAATCGTTTTATTTGGTACAGTTAGGTACATCTTCTGGCCACTTCCCTACAGAGTCGTCGCTTCGACTTACCGACATCTGTAGTAGCGTTGTACTAACTTTCCAATATGCAGGTCTTTGTCTGTGCCAAAATATCGTCTTCATGGCCAGCAGTTCATTGGAGCAGAGATGAAAATCAGAGGGAGCCAAGTCCGGACTGTATGGTGAGTGATCAAATACTTCTAATCTAAAACGCGACAGGAGCGTTCTTATTGTCCCTGCATTGTGAGGTGAGAACTATCATGAAGAAGAAACTGCGAGACAGTTACGTTATGTGGGGTTGTATGATATCAGGCGAAATCTCTCGGCAGTCGCTAGTCGCTGGGAGACTCTATTTTCTAGGCATCTTCATGTGCTCACTGTGCGCTCAGAACTGAAAAAAGCGTCGTGATGCGATCGAGGGGCATACTAAACACACTGTCCAACACATCCTTCCAAATCTTCATCGGATTTTCACTGATGGTTTCCATTTAACGACCGATCGTTTTTTACTTTCCGAATATCTCTCGTATTTCTGGTATTTCAAATGTTCCGAATTATGAAAGAAATGTAGTAGTTTCTTTGTCTGTTACCATTTTGAAGTGTGGATGACAAAGAGATCAGTACGACGGGACACCACCTGGACAGGGTGAATGAATGATTGACTTGCAGAAATACTAATTCATAAATGTCCAAATCATGATTCTGCGACCGTGATCTGAATACGACTTTCCACAGAGCTCAGCTTGTTACGACTGCGCCACTTCTTTTATCTCAACCTTGAAAATTCCGATCAATCACGAAGTTTCATCATGTCTGAACGTTCCTCCCACTTTCTGCTACAATAGAAACCAAAGTCTGCAAGTATCGCTGCAGAACTTCGTTTCGCGTTGCTCCTGTAACTTTGTTTCCAAGCAATGGCATGAACTTCACAGAAAGCTCTCTCGTAGCTAGCACCCGAACACCAATAAAGTTTCTCTGAATTTTTTTTGAAAGAGTAGGGGAAAAAATTACGCTGTTTCATACGGTCCAGCGACTTCGTGTGCTCCTCCCGTGCTTGAGAAAAATCGTTTTTTCAAGAAGAGGTCCCAATGAGTTCTACTAAACTGCGAAAGGTACACTGAAACAACCGAATAACTAACATGTCAACTTTCTAGCATTTAGACTTTAGTTGTTATTGCTATAATAGTCGATTATATTTACTGAAATGATAAGTAATCGGTTGCAAAAAATAAATTTTATTCATTTACCGATTTCATGCACTTCGTGCAATTCTTGAGGAGGCTGCACAGAAAAATATATCGCAAAGAAGTAGAAATTCGATGAAAATATTAACATTCGATAGCCAAAAGATTAAAAATTCAAAGATAAAAACTGATAGGTACTTATTTTATTACATTATTTGCGAGCAGCAAAAGTAGGATGTGTGCAACATGTTGCTGTGGTCCTAGAATATACGCTAGCAAATATAATACGATAATGAATCCATCAATGCAAAAACAGTTCGTAAATTCTCACACGTGGTTCGTAGTGCCCGTCCAAAAATCGTATAAGAAAACCAAATAACAAGGGAGGACATTATGACAGAACTGGAGCTAATCAAATATATCTTGAGCTTGGTCTCAGGATGGGAGTGAAAGTACAACACAATAAGAAAATAAAAACTAACACAGTTGCATTTCCCACAAGGCATCAACGGAAATGTAAGTGCGCGTAAGCAGCGTAATAAATAATATATAAGAACCTAATGATAAATAAAATAAGTTAATACAAACTACAAGTGGTGATATAGACGATAAATTTTGTAACTAACCTCAGAAAGAGTCGTAGTGACGTTAGTAGTGTGGCAGCAAGAAACCCGTCGGCGAAAGCAAAGTGTCCCTTTGAATGTTGCTATTATGGTCTTCAGTCCAGAGACTGGTTTGATGCAGCTCTCCATGCCACTCTATCCTGGGCAAAGTTGTTCATCTCCAACTACTGTAACCTACATCCTTCTGCATCTGCTTAATGTATTCATCTCTTGGTTTCCCTCTGCGTTTTTTGCTTCCACGCTTTCTTCCAATACTAAATTGGTGATCCTTTGATGAACCACAACATGTCCTACCAACCCAGTCCTTCCTCTAGTCAAGTTGTGCCACAAATTCTTCTTCTCCCTAATTCTGTTCAGCTCATTAGTACGTGATCTACCCATCTAATCTTCAGCATTCTTCTGTAGCACCACGTTTCGAAAGCTTATATTCTCTTCCTGTCTAAACTGTTTATCGTCCATACATGGCTACACTCCACACAAATACTTCCAGAAAAGACTTCCTGACACTTAAATCTATACTCGATGTTAACAAATTACTCTTCTTCAGAAACGCTTTTCTTGCCATAGCCAGGCTTTATTTCATATCCTCTCTACTTCGACCATCATCAATTATTTTGCTATCCAGATAGAAAAAATCATCTACTACTTTGAGTGTCTCATTTCCTAATCTAATTCTCTCAGCATCACCTGATTTAATTTGACTACATTCCATTATCCTCGTTTTGCTTTTGTTGATGCTCATTTTCTATCCTCCTTTCAACACACTGTCCATTCCATTCAGCTCAGCGTCCAGGTCCTTTGCTGTCTCTGACCGAATTACAATGTTATCGGCGTACCTCAAAGTTTTTATTTATTATCCATGGATTTTGATTCCTACTCCAAATTTTTCTTTTGATCTCTTTACTGCTTGCTCAATATACGTATTTAATAACTTTGGGGATAGGCTACAGCCCTGCCTCACTCACTTCTCAATCACTCCTTCCCTTTCGTGCCCCTCAACTCTTGTAACTTCCATCTGGTTTCTGTACAAGTTGTAAATAACCTTTCGCTCCTTGTATTTTACCCCTACCACCTTCAGAATTTGAATGAGAGTATTCCAGTCAACATTATCAAAAACTTTCTCTAAGTCTACAAATGCTAGAAACGTAGGTTTCCATTTCTTTAACCTATCTTCTTAGATATGTCGTAGGGTCAGTATTGCATCGCGTGTTCCAACATATCTACGGAATATCTCCAAGGCTTGCTTCTACCAGTTTTTTCATTCGTTTGTAAGGAATTCGTGTTAGTATTTTGCAACCGTGACTTATTAGGCAGACAGTTCGGTAATTTTCACACGTGTCAACACCGACTTTCTTTGGGATTGGAATTATTATATTCGTCTTGCAGGCTGAGGATATTTCGCCTGTTTCATACATCTTGCTCACCAAATGTCATGACTGGCTCACCCAAGGCTATCAGTAGTTCTAATGGAATGTTAGCTGCTCCTGGGGCCTTGTTTCGACTAAGGTCTTTCAGTGCTCTGTCAAGTTCTTCATGCAGTATCATACCTCCCATTTAATCTTCATCTACTTTCTCTTCCATTTCCATAATACTGCCGTCAAGTATATCGCCCTCTATATACTCCTTCCACCTCTCTGCTTTCCCTTCTTTGCTTAGTACTGGTTTTCTATCTGATCCCTTGATATTCGTAAAGGTGGTTCTCTTTTGTTCAAACATTTCTTTAATTTTCATTCGGCGTCTATCTTACCCTTAGTGATTTATGCCTCTACATCCTCAATTTGTCCTCTAGCCATCCTTGCTTAGCCATTTTGCACTTCCTGTCGATCTCATTTGTGAGACGTTTATATTTCTTTTCTCGTGCTCCGTTTACTGCATTTTTATATTTTGATCAATTAAATTCAATATCTCTTCTGTTACCCAAGGATTTCTTCTGGCCCTCATCTTCTTACCTACTTGATTCTCTGTCGCCTTCACTATTTCATCTGTCAATGCTACCCATTCTTCTTCTGCTGTATTCCTTTCTCCTGTTGTTGTCAACCGTTCCCTAATGCTCTCTCTGGAACTCTCTACAACCTCTAGGTCTTTCAGTTTATCTAGTTCCCATCTCCTCGAATTCCTATCTTTTTGCAGTTCCTTCAGTTTTAATCTACAGTTCATAACCAATAAATTTTGGTCAGAGTCCACATGTGCCCCTGGAAATGTCCTACAATTCAAAACCTGGTTCGTAAATTTCTGTCTTACCATTATATAATCTACCTGAAACCTTCCAGTGTCTCCAGGCTTCTTCCATGTATACTACCTTCTTCCATGACTCTTAAATAAGGGTTAGGTATATTAAGATGTGCTCTGTGCAAAATTCTACTAGGCGGCTTCCTCTTTCATTCCTTACCCCCCCCCCCCAGTCCATATTCACCTACTAATTTTCCCACCCTTCCTTTTCCTACTATCAAGTTCCAGTCCTCCATGAATATTAAATTTTCGTTTCCCTTAACTATCTGAATATTTTCTTTTACCGCACTATACATTTCTTCAATCTCTTCATCATTTGCGAAACTAGTTAGCACATAAACTTGAACCACTGTGGTAGGCGTGGGCTTCGTGTCTATCTCGGCTACAATAATGCGTTCACTATGCCGTTCGTAGTAACTTATCCGCGTCCTATTGTTTTATTATTTATTAAACCAACTCGTGCATTACCCATATTTGATTTTGTACTATAATCCATTATTCATCGGACCAAAAGTTTTGTTTCTCGTGCCACCGGACTTCAGTAATTACCACTATATCTGAGTTTAACCTATCCATTTCCATTTTTAAATTTTCTAATCTTCTTGCCTTATTAAGGGCTCTGACATCCACGCTCCGATCCTGATAACTACATCCTCTTGAGTAGTCCCCGCCTGGAGATCCGAATGGGGGACTATTTTACCTCCGGAATATTTTACCCAAGAGGACGCCGTCATCAATACAGTAAAGCTGCATGCCCTCACGAAACATTACTGCTGTAGTTTCCCCTTGCTTTCAGCCGTTCGCAGTACCAGCACAGCAAGGGACTTTTGTTGATGTTGCAAGGTCAGATCAGTCAATCATCCAGACTATTTCACCTGCAGTTACTGCCCCTCCTCAGGAACCACACGTTTGTCTGGCCTGTCAACAGACGCCCATCCGTTGTCGTTGCTCCTACGGCACTGCTATCTGTATCGCTGAGGCACGCAAGTCTCCCCTCCAACGGCAAGGTCCATGGTTCATGGGGGGAGGGGGGGGGGGATTATTTTGACTACTGACCACCTTGGTGAATCTTGCGCGCTGTTTGCGCATCGGTATTTCCTGATAGCGCGCTACTGACTTTTCTACTCCAGTTCAGCAATGGGTTCTAAAACGTAAGGTTCCATATAATTTGTATGAATACCGCTAGTTATAATTCTTTCACGAATTGTACTTGTGATCTGCATATATTTCAGTACTAATGGTTTCACTGTAACAGAAGTATAAAGTTGTGACAAAGCTACCTTCCCTAACTGCTACTTTCTGACATTTAATATTGGCTAATGAATAATAGTTGTCTCTCGGCTTACCCCAGTTACAGCTACCAACCGAAGATGCGCTTCACATTTTGCATTCACCGACGGTTAGCTGCTAGCACGCTACTGACCTTAATACAGTTATTTCCGAGATTAGTTCCCAAATTTCTATTAACTTGACTTATATATCGTTAGATTTCTATAAATTTCTTATTACGCTGATTATGCGCACTTACGATGAGGTGACGAAAGGCATGGGATATCGATATGCACATAAACAGATGGCGGCAGTATCGCGTGCAGAAGGCATAAAAGGGCAGTGCATTAGTGAAGCAGCCATTTGTACTTGGGTGATCCATGTGGAATGTTTCCGACGTTATTATGGCAGCACGACGAGAATTATCAGGCTTTTAACGCGGAATGGTAGTTGGAGCTAGACGCATGGGACTTTTCATTTCGGAAACCGTTGTGAAATTCAATCCTGCAACGTTCACAATGCCAAGAAAGCGCCGAGAATACCAAATTCCAACATTAGCTTTCGCCACGGACAAAGCAGTCGCCGACTGCCTTCACTTAACTGAGGGGGAGGAGGAGATTAGTGTTTGACGTCTCGTCGAGAACGAGACGGAGCACAAACTCGGATTAGGGAAGGATAGAGAAGGAAATCGCCCGTGCCCTTTCGAAGGAATCTTGCCAGCATTTGCCTTCAGCGATTTAAGGAAATCACGGAAACCTGAATCAGGATGGCCGGACGCGGGTCTGAACCGTCGTCCTCACGAATGCGAGTCCAGTGTGCTAACTACTGTTCCAGTTAACGATCGAGAGAAGCAGCGTTTTCGTAGAGTTGTCAGTGCTAATAGACACGAAACAATGCCTGAAATAACCACAGACGACGAACATATCCGTTAGGACAGTGCGTTGAAATTTGATGTTAGAGAGCTTTGGAAGCAGATGACCGACGCGAGTGCCTTTGTTAATAACACGACATCACTTGCAGCTCCTGGTCTGGGCTCGTGACCGTATCGGTTGGACCCTAGACGACTGAAAAACCATGTCCTGGTCAGATATGTTGCAATTTCAGTTGGCAAGGGCTGATTGTAGGGTTCGAGTGTAGCGCATACCCAATTTATCAACAAGACACTGTGCAAGCTTGTGGTGGCTCATAATAGTGTGAGCTTTGTTTACATGGAATGAACTGCGTGCTTTGATGCATTTGAGCCGATTATTGGCTGGAAATGGTTATGTTCGGCTATTCGGACACCATTTTCAGCCAATCATGAACTTCATGTTCTGAAGTAAAGATGGAATTTTTGTATATGTCAATGTGGTTTGTCATCGGGCCACAATTGTTTGCAGTTGGTTTGAAGAACATCCTTGACAGTACGAGTGAATAATTTGGCCACCCGTATCGCCCGACCTGAATCCCTTCGAACATCTGGAACATAATCTAGAGGTCAGTTCGGGGACGAACTCCTACACCGGGAACCCTTCCGCAGTTATGGGCGGAACAGAGGCAGCGTGGTTGAATATCCTTGCAGGAACTTCCAACAATCTGTTAAGTCCATGCCGCATCGAGTAGCTGCACTACGCCGATCAAAAAGATCCGACGGGATATTGGGAGTTACCGAAGACCTTTATCTCCTCAATGTACATTTTCCTTGATGCCTGATGGCAACTATAGCTGAGTAAGTTATCGCTTCATTATTTTATCGTACTTTTACCCCATCCTTAGATCAACTTCAAGATTTGCATATCATTAGCTGATTACCTCCAGTTCCGGAATGATGTCTACTTGTTGTTTTGTTTCCTTATACAGGCACTATGAACCACATGTAAGCATTTACGAGCTTTTTTTGTATTAATGGATACATTATGATATTACATACTGTTCGTGTATTTTCTCGGATAATAGTAATATGCTGTGAACATATTACTTTTACCGCTCACAAATAATGCGATAACAGTAGGTACTATTTCTTACCCTTCAATGTTTAATCTTGTCGTCCTGAATTTCAATGTTCTTATCTAACTTCTACTTATTTGTGATATATTTTTGTGTAGACCCTTCTGAAAAAGGGTAAAGAAATAAAATTTCTTTTTCATAACTTGTTATTTCAAGAAATAGAGTTACAGTTGCTAATCATTGATAAAATACTAACCTTATAATTTTTCTAGTGACATGTTAAGAAAATAATCTTTTGGAAATCACGTTTACCTCCATGTACTGACACACAATTAAAGTCACAGGACAATACTATTGTCTCGAGCAAATCAGAACATTTGGAGACTGACAAGAAAATTGTGTCTGGTCGTTTAGCCCGTTCTTTCCGAAAGATAGATTTGGTGTTTCCAAAATAATTTAAGGCCATGACTAAATCGAGCAATTGTAACGAACCACCCCCTTCGTGTCTTACGACTTCTGTTTTAATTCAAATGACTTGATTCCTTTCTGAATGGGTATAAGCAGCAATAAAAATAGCGGTTATCACACACATGTTCGAAAGGAATAACTTAACATATTGCACAAATATTGAGTAAACCGTCTTGATGATTTCTTTCATCCCAGACGCCTTGTGTTCAGCAGTGCGAAGGGCAGCTCGTTGAGATTTATCGTCCTGGGAGCGCTGAAAAAGGAAAATTGATAGGGACTGTCTGTCTGTCTCCAAGTCATGCACACTCTACATTGTTCACGTATATGGTGAACTACTGTAGAAGCGTGCCGTCGCAGCAGCTGGCAACCACCGTGAACAACAAAGATATGCTGACATGTTAAAAACCTCAGCGAATTTTGCTTAAGATCAAGCTGGATAAGACTGTGATAAGTTTAGTTTCCTCTTCGTGTTCACCTCAGTTATGGCTTGCAATAATACTGCAGAATGCATATCGCTCTTAACTGTCCACTCTCAGTTTATTCAGAGAGTTGGTCTGAGGCACATTACAGTCGTTCTTACTACGCTGCAATGTTGTATTATCTAGAAAATGCGAAATTAAAATGTGATGCTATTTGTACAGAGTGTTTGAAAAAGATTCATCCAAATTCACAAAACTAATCTTTTGCAAGAATAAACGTAGAAATTTTGGGTAAAGTTTAATGTACCCCTTGAATCTGAAAGTTTACCTTGCTATAGTTCACTTTCCCTGTATACTAGAGTGCGAAACTCATGGACAATAGTAAGAAACATGAACCATACATAGAAAGAACTACTGCAGTGTACTACAGAAGGTAACTGAAAGAAATACGCAATGAGTCGAATAGTAATGACACTTTTATTCAAAGACATTAAGTACGCTGAAGTCACCGTTATTTATGATGATGCCTTACACTTTACAAACAGCGGGTATGGTCCTTAATGGCGTGTGTGATCACCACTGACGCCAATGCATGTCCTGCAACGCGCTCTCTTGCTGGTCACAAGGTTCATAAAGAGGTCTTGCGGCAGGGCGTTCCTTGCCTCCACCATCGCGGTTCACAACTTCTGGATGGTCGTTGACACATGTGGACGTGCTTTTACAGGCCTCCCGAGCCCATCTCACACGTGGTCTATGAGTTTTAAGTCGGGGCAATAGGCCAGTCCATTCGGCGGATGCACCTTTGAAAAGACGCACATAGAGAAGAGGTACAGTGTCACAGTAACGTTGACCAGTGAGTTTATCGTGTTCATACTTGAGGATCAGTACGACCATGCTACATTACGCCTCCCCCCATCATAACATCTGCACCATCAAAACGAGTACGTTCGACAATGTTTATAGGTATACCACATGTTTCCAACTCTCGTCATATCAGAGTACCACCAGAACCACTACTCAAATTGAGTCTATTCTCACCCAAGAAGAGAGAGAGCGACCCTACTGGTCGCTGGTCCAGTCTCTGCGCTCTTGACAGCATCGCAAATGGTGGCGCTGTCGTGCAGTTGTCAATAGAAAACAACGTACTGACTTTCGGGCAGAAAGGCCACCCAGATGTAGACGTCGTGTCACTGTGGAGTGCGAGATTGTGTGCTCTGTAAGCCTGTTGAATGTGGTTGCTGCTGCATCCGCTGTTTGAAGCGCGTTCCTACTTGCCTTTTACACAACAGAGCTTTCCTCTGCTGCTGAAGTTGACCGTGTTCAATAACTACCTCCCCTTCGGACAGCAGTTCCCGTGGTTCGGAATTCTCCCCATGCACGTGAAACAGCGCTGTGAGCAATACGAAACTCTTGGGATACACTCGTCACACACGCTTCGTCCTTCCTCCAGTTTCCCGATGATTCTTACCCATGCGAGGTCACCTAAATGCTTTCTCAAGGTCGCGTTGTAATGAGGAAGACCACGACACTGCAGCGTATCTGCTCGCTCATTGACACGCACTGTCTTTTCCAACTGCTTCACATGACTCGTGTTGCAGGGCCCCATTTGACGCTGTAGTCTCGCTGACTCATGCCATGTGACGTTCAGCTCTCTGTGCACGACTGAGAGACCTATGGCAACATGCTGCTCCACTAATTGTTCATATCCATAGATTCGTAAATAGTATGTCATGTTACTGTATCAATATAGTCCTTATGTTCTGAGAGCAGTTTCGTAGCCGGTAGAGGTGTCTGTAGTGCAGGTAAACTAGCTAGGTGTCTCGCTGGCTCATTCAGTACCCAAACTGCTTCGATTCGAGATGGGGATGACACAACAACAAAAGTCGGATTGTATTCCTAGTTTCAACAGGTGCAGTTGAGTTACGAGAATGCAGCAAGGGTTTCGTCGAGGCCACAGCACTGCTCCAACTACACACTAAGGGACGTACAGATCTCGAACTGCATCATTGGCGTCCAGGATCACCCGATGTCATGATAAGTGATTTCATTCTGAGAGAGTTTGCAAGAGACTGCGTTTACGTACCTCCGTTTACAATAACAATGAGTGAAATGCTGCTCTACATCTACATCCATACTCCGCAAGCCACCTGACGGTGTGTGGCGGAGAGTACATTGAGTACCTCTATCGGTTCTCTCTTCTATTCCAGTTGTTCGTGGAAAGAAAGATTGTCGGTATGCCTCTGTGTGGGCTCTGATCTCTCTGATTTTATTCTCCTGGTCTCTTCACGAGATGTACGTAGCACGGAGCAATATATTGCTTGTCTCTTCGGTGAAGCTATGTTCTCGAAACTTCTACAACAGCTCGTTCCGAGCTACTGAGCGTCTCTCTTGCAGAGTCTTCCACTGGAGTTTATCTATCATCTCCGTAACGCTTTCGCGACTACTAAATGATCGTGTAACGAAGCGCGTTGCTCTCCGTTGGATCTTCTCTATCTCTTCTATCAACCCTATCTGGTAAGGATCCCACACCGGTGAGCAATATTCAAGCAGTGGGCGAACATGTGTACTGTAACCTACTTCCTTTGTTTTCGGACTGCATTTCCTTAGGATTCTTCCAATGAACCTCAGTCTGGCGTCTGCTTTACCGACAATTAATTTTATATGGTCATTCCATTTTAAATCACTCCTAATGCCTACTCACAGATAATTTATAGAATTAACTGCTTCCAGTTGCTGACCTGCTATATTGTAGCTAAATAATAAGGGATCTACCTTTCTATGTATTCGCAGCACATTACACTTGTCTACATTGAGATTCAATTGCCATTCCCTGCACTATGTGTCAATTCGTCGCAGATCCTCCTCCATTTCAGTACAATTTTCCATTGTTACAACCTCTCTATATACTACAGTATCATCCGCAAAAAGCCTCAGTGCACTTCCGATGTTATCCACAAGGTCATTTATATATATTATGAACAGCAACGGTCCTACGACACTCCCCTGCTGCACACCTGAAATCACTCTTACTTCGGAAGACTTCTCTCCACTGAGAATGACATGCTGCGTTCTGTTATCTCTGATAGCAACGGCACTGACTACAGTGTAGCGCTGCCACTAGCTTTTGGGCGTTACTTTGCAAAATGGCAGCTGAGCCACAGCAAGTGAACAAACCATAAACAGCTGGCGGGCGCCAAGGCATTAGTATTTCTTTTCCATCAAAAAGAATGTTTAATCATTGCGAGGCAAGCCAAGCTGAGCGCCGCAGTCTTGACCGTGTCAGAGATATGGCGCTTTTGTAGGTTGGGCCGGGTGATTTCCACGGCTTTGATTCGGTATTCCATACGTGGGTGAGAGGAGTACAGTGCCACAATAAATGAGGTTCTAACCAGTATAAATACCAATAAGTTTGAACAGTGGTATTTGGATTCGGGGAATTCCTACTACGACAAGAGGACTACTACACCAGGCGCTAGAGCAATATGGGTCTGCAAGCAGTCCCCACAAGTTTCGGCCTTCGCCACAGCTGACCGTCTTCTGGCGCTAAGTACTCTTGACTGGGATAGGCGCCTTGCTATTGGCGGTCCTCCTTCAGTCCCACTCCAGCAACGACAAGATTCCTGGCCTGAAGGTCAGCAGGTTGTGACTGGGGCAGTGCAGCTGGGCTCCCCTGGGCGTCAGAATTATAGATGATGCCCACGAGGAAGACAGGCAGCGGCGTGTGCATGACAGCGCGAGGCACTACAGTTCTTACGAGTGCCAACAGACGTCTCCGACGGGGAGCGAGTAACTATTTCAGATGAGTTTAATAATTTTTAACTGCTTGTTTAAATGCGCGCAAGCTCTCGATAGCCCACGACAAAGTTAAGGCATTTAGTTGATGCCTTTTCATTGACACATTCATTTCCCGTCGGCCCTGCTTAGAGACGTTCGCTCGCGAAGTTTGGAGGACAAAGCGACTAGTGCGACGTCACAAGTTCGTTGGGGGGGGGGGGGGGGGGCTACATTTCTCGTGGGCCCCGATTCCTGAGCGCCGACGTCAGGGCCAGAATAATGGCCGACAGCTGGCCGCAGCAGCACATAGCGGGTTATCCAAGCCGCGAGCTAACGGGAATGTGGCCGCCGTGTCGCAGCACTGCAAACTTAGTAGCACGAATCTCAATAAAATATTTGACTTTCTTGCACTCTTTTCATTAGATACCAACTTGCTGTATCATCGCCATGATGATGGGACAATGCGAACAGTGCGGCTGCTGCACGTGGAGGCAAGACGGTAATCTCCCTGACACCAGGTTCTTTTAGCGAGCGGCAAAGTTTCATATCTCATAGCCACGACGCTCTAGGAAGGTTAACACCGCAGCAAACCAACCTGCACAGTAGTGGTCCTTCACCACGGGCCGCTGTAAAAGTAGCTAGAGACATGCCGCCAAACGTAATGGATGTATTCGACTATCGTCAGGAAGTTTCTCGTGCATCTGGTGGAGGGCGCATTGAACGCTTGTGAAAGATAAATGAAAACTTAGATCCTAAATCTAATTGTAAATAGTATCCCAAAGTTGTATATGCATGCGTCTAAGAGATATGGGGTACTAAAATTGTTGGTTCTTTTCGTAATAGAAGCTTTGCAATCCTTATACTCATTTTATACCAACTTTCTATCTTCAGGCAAATAGAAGATGTGACACTGTGAATCTGTATTGTAAGTATGCTGTTTACGTTTTCTTATTGGCAACGTTTCGTAGCGCTCTGTATGAAAGTCACTGATGGTGCTGTGTGCAGTCTGTGGCTAGCTTGCATTGTTGTCTGCCATTGTAGTGTTGGGCAGCTGGATGTTAACAGCGCGTAGCATAGCGCAGTTGGAGGTGAGCCGCCAGCAGTGGTGGATGTGGGGAGAGAGATGGAGGAGTTTTGAAATTTGTAAGACTGGATGTCATGAACTGCTATGTATATTATGAGTTTTCAACACTATTAAGGTAAATACATTGTTTGTTCTCTATTAAAATCTTTCATTTGCTAACTACTCCTATCAGTAGTTAGTGCCTTCAGTAGTTTGAATCTTTTATTTAGCTGGCAGTGGTGGCGCTCGCTGTACTGCAGTAGCTCGAGTAACGAGGATTTTTGTGAGGTAAGTGATTTGTGAAAGGTATAGGGTAATGTTAGTCAGGGCCATTCTTTTGTAGGGATTATTGAAAGTCAAATTGCGTTGCGCTAAAAATATTGTGTGTCAGTTTAAGCACAGTCATGTACAATTTTTCTAAGGGGACGTTTCATATGTCGACCCTTAGCCGAGGATACCTCACTGGAATCTTCTGATTTTTTCTTGTAGTTTGTGTAATTAGTGTAGCTTTTGTTTATTGCTAGCGCGTAATTATAGGGAAAATTTCCTTTGTAGTTGTAGTTTTTCATTGTTGTACACAGTTGTGGCATGCATGTAGATTTGCACCAAGTATTTCGCAGCTGCGCTTGCAATTAACTAGATACTATTTTCAATGCTATGTTAATGTGTTTTGTTATTTTGCTCTTCAAATTGTGCTTTTCTGTGTTGTCGTGTGAAATATTGTGACAATAATGGCGTGTGAAAAACGTAATACTAGGCTTCAAAGTAAACTGAGAAATGACAGTGAAGACGAAAGCAGTGTGTCAGCGCCGCAGAGTAATGAATTAACTAATGTTCAAAGTAGTAATTTGGTAATTGTGCATTGGGAAATGGAGCGGGCTGCAAATAATGGCGTATGCAGTGAAACAATTAGTGAACAGGGAAGCATTATCGATCGATCGGTCGGCAACAGCTCGCCTCAGGAATCCGAAATGACAGAACACAATATTGCAAATACTGTAGACTCAGGTTTTGGGTCCTCACCGTTTTCTCAAATGAGTCAAGACACATTTTCTGCTTGTCAAAACGTGAATGTTGCCGGTGAAAATGCACTACCAAAAAGCATAGAGAAACACATTCCAGACACTAATACATTATTATTGCAATTAATGCAACAAATGGAACAAAATCAGAGACAAACACAGCAAAAGCTTCAAACGTTAGACACAATGGAACAACACCAGAGACAAACACAGCAACAGTTAGACACAATGGAACAAAATCTTCAAAAGTTAGACACAATGGAACAAAATCTTCGGAAGTTAGACACCACACTTGAACAAACACGTGAAGATTTAACTACTGAGTTACATAACATTGAATCGAAATGTCAAAAAGTCTGTAATGACGTAAAAACACAAATTTGTGAGCATTTCCAACCTATTTTTTCGCGTCATGAAAATGCATTACAGAATCACGAAGCAGCCATAAAAGAACTGCAAACTATTGTTCATGAAAATCACGACACCTTACAAGCTAAAATTGACTCAGTTGCATCTACTAATTTGGTTACGCAACTTGCAAAAACTCAGGAAAACTTAAAGGACACAGTAGATACGATTTCAACACAAATGGACACTCTGAAACTTGGTTCAGAACAACACAGAGAGGAAATAATTTCACTGTCGGATAAAGTAACCGAACTTTCAGATCAGTTCACTAACTTATCTACAAAGGTAGATGATGATCTGAATGACACAAGACCTGTAGCCTTCACGGACACTGAAGAGTATGAACAAATTAGAAAATTCAAACAAAATCAAAATCAAATCAATACACAGTACAAAAGAGAAATCCGGGAAGTACAAGATCAGTTGGCACAAGTAATACAAGAATTACATATTTCAGAGGACACTCGCGCCGCCGGCCGAAGTGGCCGTGCGGTTAAAGGCGCTGCAGTCTGGAACCGCAGGACCGCTACGGTCGCAGGTTCGAATCCTGCCTCGGGCATGGATGTTTGTGATGTCCTTAGGTTAGTTAGGTTTAACTAGTTCTAAGTTCTAGGGGACTAATGACCTCAGCAGTTGAATCCCATAGTGCTCAGAGCCATTTGAACCATTTGACACTCGCGCTCCAGTACGGGAAGAGGGACATTATAAAATACGGAGCAACCACAAAATAGTAACACAGGACACTTCGGAAATTATGAAAGAAATTGGCAAGGCGCATTGAATTTTGAGATGGAACCGCCGAAACGAAGTAACAATGAGCGATGTGCGACTCGCCGACACGATGATTTTGATTATAAGCTGTTCATTACTACGCGTAAAATCAAAACATTTAAGAATTCTGACAACGACATTCATCCACAAGCATGGCTTCATCAATTCTCTCATTGCTTTCCTCCCAACTGCTCATTGCAGCACAGATTAGAATTTATGTGTGGCTACTTAGAGAATGAACCAGCTGTAAGAATGCGATCGGCCATTCACGATTGTCACAGTGAAGGAGCATTTTATCATGCCTTCCTCTCAGCATATTGGTCTCAAGCTACACAAGACCGAGTAAAACATAGCATCATAATGATGAAACATTTCGAACAATCTGAATTCTCCAGTCTTGTGAAATATTTTGAAGACATGTTGCACAAGAATCAGTACCTGTCAAACCCATACAGCCCCTCAGAACTCATCCGCATTTGCTTAATCAAATTACCTGAACATTTACGACATATTATTTTGGTAGGACGTTGCAAAGACGACATTGAAGCTTTTCAGGGACTCTTACAAGAATTAGAAATTGACACTGATAATCGTGGAACGCGAAAACAGGAACACAATAATTACAGGTCAAATCCGTCGCAATTCCGCGATGAAAGAAATAATAACTGGACACGACAAGGCTATTCTCACAACACAAATCGTGACCAAAACAGACGCCACCCGTATGACAACCGTTGGCAGAGTAGTAATAACTACAGGGAAAGATCACCTCTCCACGGTAATGACTATCACAGAGACAATCAGAGAAACAGACAATATGGGATCCAAAATAAATATTATCAAGGGAGACAGAATAACTTTAGACGCAACGGACCAGTGCGCAGTTACGACTCAGGGAGAAATTCTCCACCACGTGACCGACAAGAAAGAAACTGTGGAATCTACCGACATGACGACAGATGATATGATCGTAACGACAGACCTGAATTGCATCAGAACTGGCGAGCTTCAAACAGGGCAGGGCCTTCTCGTCAAGGTGAATTTATAGAAGTTAGGTCTCCTAATCCCAATAACGACGCGCGCCAACAAAGAGACAGACAATGACTCGCACCGCAGGCAGCCAGGTGCGCCGGTTGGCTCAGAGAAAAATAACATAGACGCTAACCTTTAGAAAATTTTTAGCATTCCTTACCGACGTATACCACATGATAACTGCTTTGAAGTTGAAACTCTGCACACTAGAAAGGGTAAAAAATTGCATCACATTTCACATGTAAAACCGTTGATTGAAAGATAATCTGCTTTTTAACTTTGTCTTTGCCATATAACTTTTCACTTTACATTACTAGTATGCTTTGTCAGACTTAGAATCTGTCAACATGCAACAATGTTTGAAGTTAAATATCCAGTCAAGAACCAAGAGAACTTATTTCAACAGAAATTACGAATTCATTGTTATAGTGAACAGACGACACAGTGTTGTTATTTGTACATTCTTGCTTGTTAGTTGCACGATTACGTAACGACTATAAGGCTCACATACTTAGAACATTTACCAGTACTGCTAATGAGATTTTAATGCAACATTTTGGTTTACTTGAAAATACATTCTGGATTTTAAGTACTTCCTGTGAGATACCAGATGACACAGTGTTTAGTTTATGTGACAGCTACACGATTTTATCACGACGCTACTAATGAGTGACAATTTACAATGTTGCTTTTGTGGTGTTTCTGTTTCATATCTGCACAGTTTTTCTGAATTATTCTGGAAAGTAAAACATGTTTTAGTAGTAACTTTTGTGGTATAGCTACAGTGAGACAGCCTTTTCTGTAGCACACCAATACGTTACAGCACAGTACTTTCTTCATCACGGCAATAAGCGTAATAACTAAGATATCTATACGCAAAGCATTTCACTTTTGTTTATCATGAGGTAAGTACATTGACTTCTGCAGAACTTAGCTTTCGGAGGACAATAACTACGACACTTCCACATAGATTATCTTACAGCAAGACGCACACGTATTTGAGTGATTAATTTTGCACTTAAATCATTTATTTTTAAAGATATTTGAAGTACAATGATACAAAGGTTTTCCGTGATACATTTCATTCCATTGCTGTGATCTGTAACGCCTGAGGGTGTAATTACATTGATCCTCAGGGGGGTACACGCTTACTTTGTGTACCATGTGTTTGGCAAGCACAAGGAGCCCTAGCTAATATGGTATTTGCTTATACAACTTTACACTTCGGTACCATATTTCTCTAACACATAAATTACACAGCTATCTGATCATTTAACTGAGAGACAAACATTTTTTATTTTACTACATCAGTGACAGATGTTTACGTAATTACACAGTTGGATAACTTGACACTTATGAAATTGTATTTTGTCTGTACTTTGTGAACTGTTCATATTTTTTCGGAACCATTGTGATACTATGAGAGCTTTGAATGATGTATTTGGTAAGGGAGCATGATTTTAAAGTACGTTTGAGGTAGATGACACTATTGAAATGAGCAGAGAATTTTTTTTAGGTTTTGACATTATTGCAGAAAGCTACGACGTTTTTTAGATTTGACTGAGGTGTTATGATGTTACTTTTACGACGACGATGTGTATTATGCTGTTGAGGTATGTTTATGATCAATAAGATGATGCTACCGTATATGAGGAATTTGATTATGCTACGTATTTATTATGATGAAATATTGAAGAAGTGTCGACGATTACGTATATAAATAATGAGTAGTGGTTAGGGACTCTGATTTGTGAAAAAGGATGTTGGAAACCAAGAATCGTACTTTAAGAGTTATGAAATGTGTGTAAATGCGTGAGTGTATCACAATGCCGACGAAAACTTTTTGAACACTGTTGTATTAACAGGATTTTGTTTCTACACATTTGCAACGCAAATTCTCGACCTGTGAAATTTTTTATACGAGACTGTCACTGTAGTGCAAACTGGTGTCGTAAATATTTCAGTAAGAAAGCTAAGTGACCTTGATGTAATGCGTTATGGGTGACCAGCTGTGCGAGTCGCCTGGAGAAAAAGCCATTAGGTGAAAAAAAAAGAGGCCATTATCCTCGCTATTGACATTTCTTTGTAGAAAGCATTGCAAATACGACACGCTCATTACTTGGAAACATGATGACTCGTACTTTGTGCTACTTACTGAAATGCTTATGAATTGATGGGAAATATTCGTACATCTGCACACCTGATTATGACAAGTGTCTTTCTACGAGAGTTGAGAGAATTTCTACTAACTTATGAAATGTCACATGACTATTGAATGATATTTTTATGCTTTGTACATAGTTGCTTATTTCATTTGATATCTGTTTTCCAGCTGTGTTGCAGCATTGGTTTTATAAAATAAAAGTAAATGCATATGCTAATGTGAACACTTTCTGTCAACAGATCTATTAAATAATTTTATGAATCACATTCTTCAAAAAAACGAGCACTTGGATAGGAAAGAACATAAAGAAGGGACTAGTAACAGTAACTGCATACACAATTTTCTTTTCAAGTACATGGTAATATTTTTTTTACAATAAGTTGTTGTGGTGCACCACTTTAATTACATAGACATTAAGATGTGACATAGGTATTAGACATGGCCATCTTTCTGTAATATTCTTTCTGCTTGAGCTATGTCATGTTTAGATATAAGTTATTGCATTTGCTGCTGCTGTTTGCCAGGCATAGTGCTACTAAATTTCACTTTACATTACTCTGTTAAGCCAGTTTTACTACTGATTTATTTTTCTTGTTTGCTGCTCATTGCCTTATATTAGTTGTAATATTGCTGCTTGCTTTGCCAATTTGAATATTTTGTCATTGCTGTTTGTGTTAATTGTTTTGCGCTGCTGCATTGCCTCGTCCCTTAGTTTAGCACCTGAGCTCAGTAGATTTAAGTTAGCTTAAGATGGGGTAGGCTATATGAGAGAACAAGTTGTGATGAATTGGAAGAAATGCATTGAGAAGCTATAAGAAAATGGTTTGGCCAAAAAAGTATTTTCAAAGAGGATATGAACCAAAAAAGTGGGGTTTAGGGACAACAGGTTTAGGTAGGATTTTCTTGGAAATAAATGATGAGGTAAGATAATGGAAAATAAATAATGAGATAATAAATGTGTGAATATATAAATAGAGAAACCATGCTTGGATAGAATTTTTTTGGTGGAAACAAATGTTGAAATAAGAGGAAAGATATATGGAATGAAGTTTTGGGGTGGACTGCAGTACCAAATTTCACACTGAAAACAAACCCTGTCCTGTATTTTTGTGTTATTACACTATGTGAATTTGTGTTTTTCCTGTCTTAATGTGTTTAGCTAATAAGAGTTATGTTGTAGAATTTTTCTGATAATATGTTATTTTCTTTGTAAAGATGTTTAGACATTATTTATTCTGTTCTGTTTTAATGCTCATGTGTGAAGTTGACGTTTCGAAAGTTATTCTGATCTTTTATGTATGTACTCATGTCATAATTCCTGTAACACTGATGTATATGTTATTTCGATTCTTTTGTAAAGCTTGTACTACAAATGTTATCTGTATTGTTATGTTCTTTAATGATGTATTTTGTACCTTTGTAATTGTATTATTATGTTATAAAATTGTAATTGACACCAGTTCATCATATTATTAACTTGTAAGTTCCATTTCACTGCACACGTTTCTGTTGGGCATAATATATGCACAGTATGTGAGAAGTTGGGACTGTTAGTGCTTGCACGTGTGTTAATAATTCAGCAAGGGACTGGTTAACAGCATTGCTGGTTCTAAGGACGGTCATGTATAATTGTTCAAAGGGGACGTTTCATAGTATTTGTGTGTAGTTCTTTAACGTTGGTATTGTCATGGAGATTTCACTCTTTGAAGTGAATGTCTCGAAATAATTTTGAGTAAATGATTCGACCTACGTTTTTTTAAATTTAGCACCTGACAGAAACAATGCTCCTACCGCATCCGTTACTGTACAGGTGTATGATGAGATTTAAACGGCGCTCTTTTATTTTCTAGTTTCCTTCTATGTAGGGATCCAGATGAAATGCAGATTCCTGACACGGGAAGGAGTGACGTAAGGCGGCACTGTCAAGGCCACGCCCTGGAGAGGCGGCCCCGGTCGCTCCAGCTCCAGCTCCAGCTAATTAGCAGCGCGCCAGCAATTAGGCGGCGGGCGGGGGCGGGTGGCGTCGTGGAGCCAGACTCCAGAGCACGGCGTGCCGGGTGACGCTGCCGAGGGCCGGGGTACACCGCGCCACAGCCGGCATACAGCCAGCACGCGTGAGGGAGACTGCGGAGGGGGCCGGGTTTTAACACGTGACGTGACCGCCAAGTGAGGTGCTTAGACTCTTTACGTCTCCACATCTCCTGCTCTCGCTAACTGAATGCTGCTAATATAAAATTACTATCACCAGCAGTACTCGAATCAGCTAATGTGTCATAAGAAGGATCATAAGGGGTGGGTCGCGTAAGAACATTCCTATTACTTTAGGAACGGTTTAAGATATCGAGACGACTTTTTTTGAAAAGTATACGACGAGCAGGTCATTCTATTCTATCGATAGAAGTACTAATGCAAGTATTTTTTAATGATGTACCTTCTTAAGGGTATTCGAAGAGACGAGTAAAGTGGTTTAACGTTTGTTGATGTCGGCTTTTCGAGTTTTCGCAAAAATATCCGAGAAATGTACTAACACTGAAAGGCAAGGGGGCCGGAATTGACTACTGCACTGTAAATACTGCAAAGTGTGGGCTCCCATGCCTCGCTACGTTATTATAAGCAACAAGAAAATAGGTCTGCCCTGCTACAACGTGCTGCTACTTGGCCGTACTTTATACGACACATATGCAAGGTAATCTATATCGGTTGCAAATAGAAGTACTGTGTGGTTCTAATTAAACTGCAGTTACTCACGAAGGTCCTTTGGCGCTGTAATTATAGTATTACAGCGAAATTTTATAGATATTCTGATGCGTTAACGTGGACCCGATTAAAGCTGAAAAAAAAAAATGAGCTCAAGTTTTGGCCACCAGGTGCAAATCTGGAGCTGTGACTGTAAGAAAGGCGCATAGAAATTTTTCCATTTCTAACGGATTATGAACGGGACTTGGACAGAATAGGTCAAATAATTGAGTAAGACTTAATATTAGTTTCATTATTAATCGCCGCTCACACAATTTGTTCAATATCAGCACCAGAGGCGTCGACGAGATGCTCGACAATAACATCTAACGCATCAAAAGGGTTTAGGACAACTATTTAAAATTTGTGTAATTAATCACGTTTAAATGAACAGCTTTTGTTGATGATGATGATGTTGGATTATGGGGCACTCAACTGCGCGGTTATCAGCGACCGTACAAATTCCCAACCTGTTCTCAGTCCAGTCTTGCCACTTGCATGAATGATGATGGAATAATGAAGACAACACAAACACCTAGTGATCTCGAGGCAGGTGAAAATCCCTGACACCGCCGGGAATCGAACCCGGGACCCCGGGCTAAAAAAAAAAAAAAGTTCAAATGGCTCTGAGCACTATGGAACTTAACTTCTGAGGTCACCAGTCCACTAGAACTTAGAACTACTTAAACCTAACTAACCTAAGGACAGCACACGCATCCATGCCCGAGGCAGGATTCGAACCTGCGACCGTAGCGGTCACGCGGTTCCTGGCTGAAGCGCCTAGAACCGCGCGGCCACTCCGGCCGGCAGCCCGGGCTCGGGAAGCGATAATGCGGCCGGGAGACCACGAGCTATGGACGCAAACAGTCGAAAGACTTGGCATAAGGACGCAACCTGACATGATAGCACCACCTGGCCATGTTTAGATCCGGCAGTGTTGATTTAAATTGTAGCACATTTCTCGAATATTTCTGCCAGAATTTGAATACCACTGAACGCATGTTTTTCCCGTTTTTTTTTTCGTGTTTTCCGTCGTTGCTTCGTTCCTCCTGTATTCTTGGATTTACGGTTCGTCTAATGGAACTATATGAAAGGGTACTTGTACTGTGCCACACGCCTTTTGCTTATTTTTATTTGCGAAGAATCTTCCGTGGCCTGTAATGATTTCTTTTTGTGTATTTGTGTTGTAGAGTAATTAAACATACTTCACAGATCTTTCAAACACCAAAATATAGATATTAAAGGAATAAAACTGATGATTATATAGTTGTATGGAAGCCCATTGGTCCACTGTAGCTGAAGTTATTGCAGTCCTTATAGACACAGTACCCGTTTCGCAACATTTTTAGTTGTAGCTTCCGGTAGAAATCTTTTATTACAGCAAAAAGTAATTATACAGTCGAAATTTATTATTTGTGGACTGAATAATTTAAAAATCATATAAAATTAGAATTGGATTATTCAGAGTATCAGTCTGCTTACTGCTAAAAGTAAACTGGTTATATTACGAGCCTCTGACAAGGGGCTAGTGTTGCATAATGATTCTGAAGATGTACTGACGTGTTGTGGACTTATTTACATTGTTGTTACACGTAGCTAGTGTAGTTTACGATTGACAAGATGTAATTATCTACGCCGACAAGTAATATCCTTAGCAGTTGCAAAAATTAAAACTTGCGTAATACCCTTTGGTGTCTTAAATCTCTGTTAGTCCATTATGGACGGGAGACATAGGCTGGTTAAGTAACTGTCAACGTCAATTAAATTCACCAAGCCTATTAGTTTCAGCATTCCAATATGCCATCTTCAGGTCCAATATGCTTCTCTCCAAATAAACGAAAATGTTATCTACAACCATAACTCATTGGATGTCATGAATTCAATCGTTACACTAGTACTTCATTCGAAAACTTGATGGAAACTCAACTTAGAATGAAGCACTAATGTAACTATTGAATTCACAACATCCAGTGATTTATGGCTGCATATGATTCCTTTGCTTATTTGGAGAGATGCATATGGGACCTGAAGATGGCATAATGAAAGTCTAAATATCGTAGCCTTCAAAATAAAATAAAATAACATCTTAAGTTACACGGCTTTTGGTGAATTTCATGGACATTATGAATAGCTTTGGTGTCTGTCGTATCGTCAGAAACCCCTAAAAAAGTGGTAAGATTAAATTATACTGAGATACATACATACAACTTATTCACCCGAAAATTAGTTGAACTAATCTTAAAACCAATGCCGTTGAATTTCGAATGTGCAGACGACCAGTGCATCAAGAGCATTACTGTTGCAACTCGTAAATGTTTCATCTAGATAGCGTGAGCGTCCCTTCTATTGTAAGGTGGTCACTACAAAGGATAATGTGCTATCTACGACGTGGATCAGTGTTAATATCACAACCAGCATGTTTACACAGAAATGACCTTACCGATTGCCGGTGCTATAGTGAGGACCCGTTAAACCTCCTGACATACCTTTTCACCACCAAATCCCTGAACCGATTTTCATGAAATTTTGTATGGGAATAACATGAACTCTCAGGAATAACATTGATTACTTCAGAAACTGTATGGTACAACATATTTATTAACTGGAACAATATTAAGCGAGTAACGGAAAAAATATTTACTCTTTTAAAAAGCTATTTTCTCTGTGACTGTTGAACTTCGTCACATTTTTGACACTGCTTTTGGTGGTTGATATGTTCTGTATAAACAATTTAACATGATGAATACAATGCTAATGCAATCCCCAACGTTTTTAATCCATTCTTTTTACTAATATTGTAAATGATGAAGTAACTCTGACACGTTTACAGGACTAACCCGCTGAACAGACTTCGATGAAATTCGGCTCAGAGCAGCTTGAAATCCGAGGCAGAATATACCCCACGTTAGAAACTAAAAAACAAGCCGACTCTTAAGAAGACTAAGTAAGAAACACACCTTCTTTTTAGATCAGTGAACATAAATCATACTAAAAATTATTAAATTTGTTTGCAAAATTTACACGTTGTAAAATGACAAATTACTTCGATAGCATGATGCAAACATACACGGTGCTCTCCACACACTTCTGCTCACGACTCGGCAGTGACGCTTGGTGCGCCGACGCGTCGTTTTGGAGGGGGGGTGGGGGGGGGGGTGCGCATCACAAGCTATCCTTTCCTGAATAGGAAGACACATGAGGCAGCTCACGTTATTGCACACACAATAGTTTACTTACTCACTATCACTCATCATAACAACTACTGAAATGAGGGCACAGCCGCGGCTAACAGCTGGTTATTTACACTACTGGCCATTAAAATTGCTACACCACGAAGATGACGTTCTACAGACGCGAAATTTAACCGACAGGAAGAAGATGCTGTGATATGAAGATGATTAGCTTTTCAGAGCATTCACACAAGGTTGGCGACACCTACAACATGCTGACATGAGGAAAGTTTCCAACCGATTTTTCATACACAAACAGCAGTTGACCGGCGTTTCCTGGTAAAACGTTGTTGTGATGCCTCGTGTAAGGAGGAGAAATACGTACCATCACGTTTCCGACTTTGATAATGGTCGGATTGTAGCCTATCGCGATTGCGGTTTATCGTATCGCGACATTGCTGCTCGCGTTAGTCGAGATCCAATGACATGTTAGCAGAATATTGAATCGGTGGGTTCAGGAGGGTAATACGGAATGCCGTGCTGGATCCCAACGGCCTCGTATCACTAGCAGTCGAGATGACAGGCATCTTATCCGCATGGCTGTAACGGATCGTGCAGCCTGTCTCGATCCCTGAGTCAACAGATGGGGACTTTTGCAAGACAACAACCATTTGCACGAACAGTTCGACGACGTTTGCAGCAGCATGGACTATCAGCTCGGAGACCATGGCTGCGGTTACCCTTGACGCTGCATCACAGACAGCAGCGCCTGCGATGGTGTACTCAACGACGAAGCTGGGTGCACGAATGGCAAAATATTTTTTCGGATGAATCCAGGTTCTGTTTACAGCATCATGATGCTGACATCGCGGTGAATGCACATTGGAAGCGTGTATTCGTCATCGCCATACTGGCATATCACCCGGCGTGATTATATGGGGTGCCATTGGTTACACGTCTCGGTCACCTCTTGTTCGCATTGACGGCACTTTGAACAGTGGACGTTACATTTCAGATGTGTTACGGCCCGTGGCTCTACCCTTCATTCGATCCCTGCGAAACCCGACGTTTCAGCGGGATAATGCACGACCGCATGTTGCAGGTCCTGTACGGGCCTTTCTGGATACAGAAAATGTTCGACTGCTGTCCTGGCCAGCACATTCTCCAGATCTCTCACCAACTGGAAACGTCTGGTCAATGGTGGCCGAGCAACTGGCTCGTCACAATACGCCAGTCACTACTCTTGATGAACTGTGGTATCGTGTTGAAGCTGTATGGGCAGCTGTACCTGTACACGGCATCCAAGCTCTGTTTGACTCAATGCCCAGGCGTATCAAGGCCGTTATTACAGCCAGAGGTGGTTCTTCTGGGTACTTATTTCTCAGGATCTATGCACCCAAATTGTGTGAAAATGTAATCACATGTCAGTTCTAGTATAATATGTTTGTCCAATGAATACCCGTTTATCATCTGCGTTTCTTCTTGGTGTAGCAATTTAAATGGCCA
This sequence comes from Schistocerca nitens, assembly GCF_023898315.1. Taxonomy (NCBI): domain Eukaryota; kingdom Metazoa; phylum Arthropoda; class Insecta; order Orthoptera; family Acrididae; genus Schistocerca; species Schistocerca nitens. The sequence continues at coordinate 445,704,179 of NC_064618.1, read as the reverse complement.
GTAGTGTATATGCGGAAACCAGCCTTATGATTGTACGAAAGGTTATTCACGGACGACAATTTGGAATCAGTTACAGCTGATTTGAGAGGGGTTAAGCGTAACAAATGCTTATTCTCTTACCAGTTAATACAAGGGCGGTCTTGCATGACCGCAGTTTCATTCCACGCGCAGTCGCGCATGTCACTTGCTCCTCAATCCGCCGTCACACGGGACGAGTTAACTAACGTTGACGTGGCGCTTTACGAGTTTCGTGACGTCACTCCCGGCTGTTTCTTGTTGAGGAGACATTTCACATGTGAAACAAAAACTAAGTTCTGCAATATTCCGACAACGTGCTAATAATAAGAAGCAAGAACACTCCCAACGTCACAAGCAGAAAACGAGACGCCATATCGTATTTGTCATGTTCAGTAGAAGCCCATATTCGGTGAGTTTTGCGTTATACTTTACTCCCTATGGGTATACGCCGTTTATAGGCACTAAAACACTGAATGTCTCGAGAACGAGTCGTTATTGGCAGGATTTGTTGTAAAATAATAGTAGTAACATGAGGAGTGATAGTGATGCTTTCGTATTTAGCTATTTTCGTGTTATGACTCGTTGAAGATCGATGATAAATGTGTCGTTCTTGTTAGGATTTGTTGCAATTAAAGATCAGTTAATAATATTTCTGTGATTAAAGCCTTTAGAATAAAGTAAGAAAAGATACACGCTCACCCACTGCAGCCCTTCAGCGTTACAGAACAGAGGGTAGTCTGGGAAACAGTTCCGCTCACGCGGTCGTAGCGGTCGGTCACGCGATGTTTGCATGTGTGCACTGCAACCAGTGTTTACAAGTAACGAGCAGTCGGTGCCGCATCTCTTAGTGTCTACTAAACAGCTGCGTTACGCGCAAAGTTACAGAAACTGATAGTATTTCCACTTTCCTACGTGCGTGACAAAGCACAACGTTTACACAACAATGAAAACCTTCCTGCGGAAGAATACTGTGAAACAGGAATTCGACAACGAGAGGCAAATAACACTCGAATCCAGAAATGGTTAACTACCTAGATGAAACTAACAAGACGTCAAGTAGACACTGTGAAACTGAATACTATTATTCGATCTACTATTTCAAAATTTGCTACAGCTTACTATACGAGCGAGTAACCCGTTCCCCGCGTGGTAGCCGCGCGGCTCCTCCCGTCGGAGGTTCGAGTGCTTCCTCGGGCATGGGTGTGTGTGTTGTCCTTAGTTTATGTTAGTTTAAGTTAGATTAAATAGTGTGTAAGCCTAGGAACCGATGACCTCAGCAGTTTTGTCCCATAGGAACTTAACAGAAATTTCTAAAAGTAGGCGCGCAGTCCGGAACCGTGCGACTGCTACGGTCGCAGGTTCGAATCCTGCCTCGGGCATGGATGTGTGTGATGTCCTTAGGTTAGTTAGGTTTAAGTAGTTCTAAGTTCTAGGGGACTGATGACCATAGATGTTAAGTCCCATTGTGCTCAGAGCCATTTGAACATACGTGCGGTGACTCCCAGCGTCTTTAATGTGTAATGAGACATATCATCTTCAACAAGGCTGATCCTGACTAAAATTCTGTCTTGAACCCAACCTAATTAAATGTTAACCTTTATTTTCTGACCTCATAGAAGGAATAAGTAGTGAACTGGTAGCAACAGTGCCACGTCAGTTGAAAGTAATTCAGTTGCTGTTAATTCTCATGAAACTGTAAACAATAAGCCTGAATAAGTAGTGATGATCCAGATTTTCCAGTCGGATGTGTATCTCCATCCTTAGGTGTACTTGGAAAGAGTCTGACAGCTTTAGTATCGGGGAATACTGACCCATTACCTGAAGTCACGCCCATGCCATTAATAAAGCTGAAGATGATAACACAAATGTTACTAGCAAAGTCGAGGCTGTAGATGTGAACATTGCATCCCTCAAAGAGACACTGAAATCGCTGTCGGAAAGTTTGCAATAACCGGTTCAGAAATATGCACGATGGAGGTCGTTTAAGGTGACGCGACGGGGATTGCTCGGGAGCTAAATAGATGATGCATCGAGGGGAAGCATCTAGGGATTCAATACCTGAAACAAAGGAACACTCAAAGATGGGCACAACTGAGTCTGCTGGTACAGAAAAGTTGTCAAATTTCGACTGAAAAGCCTAAGTGGAAAATCTCTGTCAGTAGTAACGGATGAATGGGGGGGGGGGGGGGGGCTGGCAAAATGAGGTAAACACTGAGTCCACAACGATTTCTATTAGTGACGAGGGGAAAGCGATACTGAATATATAACAATGTCCTATACCGAACATCAGTTGTCTGCATGCAGACTAAAGGCGGAAAGGAAATACAGAAGTTGGGGATTGGGGTGTCAAGTAGAACCAAATTGAAATACAGAAAAAGAGAGGCGAAGCCTATTCGCTGTCCAAAACCCAAACAATTTACGAGATCAGGAACAACAAGTATAGACACTGGAACTGAGGAAAGCTAATTCATAACTTCAAAAGGCATTTATGGCCTATCACAATTATAAAATTTTTAATATAAATATCAACAGAATGTCAGGCAAGTTCAAACTTACGTGTCTCCAAAGGTTCTTATACGCGGCTGAAACCGAAATAGCATTGTTATGGGGAATCGAAATTAGCTGTGTACATGAAACTGCAGAATACGACGTAATTCTCAACATATCTAAAAGTGCAGGTACGGCGTTATTAACAAGAAACGGCAATCAATTGGTAGAACCTGGGAGACTGTTAAGTGGTACTTAAAGCAATAAGGAAATTTCGTCTCTGCAATAAATTCTCCCGACTTCTCAGCTCAGTGCAAGAAGCTCAATGCAGAATCATTATCAGTAGGCAACTAACTGGCCCAGTTGTACCAAATCCAAGGTAATGAACTTAGGGAAGGGTTTATTGTTGGAAGAACGACAATGGTTACCCACTGCAACAAAGATATGAGTTTATGAGTTTGAGGCTGAATCTGTTGTCAGATCTATAAAGGATGCAAAGTACCCACTGGCGATCGATGTTGAACAAAGGCAGTGTCAGCATACAACTGCATTATAATCAAAGTGTCGATATGATCCAGAAAGTAAAACTAAACGAGTTCATCTTATCTAAAGTGTATTACATAGCATCCATTTTGCCGGTACCAGCAAAAATAGCTGAAAGTGTACAATCAACAATTGGATATTTCATATGCCGTAGAAGTATTTTCAAGATAAAATACAGCACACTAACATTACCCTTTGAAGTAGGTGGGAGCGAATTAATAGATACTGTCGCAAAATGCAAAACATTACGAGTGCGCAGTGTCTTTAAGAGACCAAAATTCAGCCCTACCAACCTAACAAATACACTTCTAAAAGCAGTTCTGCCAGAAAGCCAAGTATAATCCATAAACATGGGCAGAATACATTCATAGCTTAGCTATCTCAGAACCGCCATAGTCGAGAACAGCTACGTAAACCAGGATGACATAATGTGCAACACGAAGAAATGGTACCACCATATCAAGAAACGTTCACCTCCTAACAGAATGGAAACTAAATACGCTTATGTCAGTTGGCCTGAGGTGTGGAAGAACAGTCATAGCAAACAGCTTACATCAGATGTTAGGACAGAATGGTTGGTTCAAACTCGTCAATGCAACAATTACAATACGCAAAAGTTATACTCTACCCATCTTGCGGGTTTACCACTGTTTGACATCTGTAATGAAGAGGATACACCTATACACAGGTTCACATGTCATCATGCAGGTGAAATCTGTGACTGGACTCAACGAAAACTTGCATCACTTCTGCAGACAACACCACACTATGTCACTATACAAGAAGTTGTGACACCAGGCCAAATGGGATAACCCAGCCAGCAAAACAATATGATAACCTTGCTATCAGGTCAATTTATGCACTATGCGATAACACTAGGCACACCGAGTTTAACGTAATTTCAGTTTAAACTGACAATATTAAGGCATGAGCTGGAGAACAAAATACATTATCAAAACAGTTTTCCAGATTACGCAAGAACACGGTAACCCTAAGGTTACACCATGAACAAGAGAACAAACTAAATTTTCAAAACAATTTTGCATACTACGCAAGAAGATGGTAACCCTGCATCTGATACATTAAGACCACTTTTTATCATCATGTTACTAATATGCATCTTACGATCTTGAAGTAAGATACGGAAAGTAAAAATAATACACGCTGCAATGAATGAGAAGAATTCCTTTACTTATTTCTTTAATTTTCCTGAAAAAGAATCAAAAATGTTCAAATGTGTGTGAAATCTTATGGGACTTAACTGCTAAGATCATCAGTCCCTAAGCTTACACACTACTTAACCTAAATTATCCTAAAGACATACACACACACACACCCATGCCCGAGGGAGGACTCGAACCTCCGACGGGACCAGCCGCACAGTTCATGACTGCAGCGCCTTAGAACGCACGGCTAATCCCGCGTGGCAAAAAAGAATCAAAAACCTCAGTTTCTGTAGACGATAAGTGATTAGATTTAGAGAAAATATCAACATTCTTTCCATTTATGAAAAGGCATACATTTAGTTTTTAGGAAGTAGAGTGACATAAAGTATTTCAGAAGAAAGGGAAATTCCTTTACATTTTTTAGGATGAAGGAATACGTAACCATGAAGGAGGACTTTATTGCTTTATTACTTTTCTTTTTCAATTTCATGAAATGAAACATTTTCTTACCATTTGCTTCACAGTTAAGAAGAAATTTAATTTAAATAAACAGCAAAAAAGAAGTTGCTACATCAAACGAAATAATTATGTTACTTACTGTCTCCTAGTTTCCACGAGGATTATTGTGTTAAAAAAAACAGTAAAGAGAAAAAAGGTAGAGGCTTCGCACTAACCATGTCCAACTTTTTTCACCAACGCCTTTTCTAAAACTTTGTGGGACTTACTTACGAAATAAATTTCTGTAATATTCGTCATTATATAAATAAAAGTGTGATCCCTATAAGAAGTGAGTTTGTTCAGTTTGCTGAATTTCATAACGTGATGTCATTACTCACTCGCCATCTATCTTTCCATTTATCTCTTATTACATGTTCATGGATACTGAAGTTTTTATGCATGTATACCACATACGGAATAACATGACCAGCATATGGCCAAGTGAGGACATGTGCATTTTTTATAGCGCTAAAATACGAATTTTACATGAACAAACTGTATGGTTTATGAAGCAAGTAAAGCAGACAACTGCTGCTGGAGAGAGCTAAGAGTGCAAAATCGCGTTAACCAGGTTGTCCCGTGTACTGATGGCGCTGTGTCTTATGATGCAGGATATCCCGTCTGCGAGAATGTCAACGTTAGCTGTTTCGTCCAGTGGATGACGGCTGCAGGGCTTCTCGGTCTCTAGCGCCTTCTATCTGCTACCGAGATATATCCTTGTGAGCCGCTGAGAGGCATAAGTTGGCCACATGCACAGCTTTGACCTGCGACAGCCAATAAGGGTAGAGTGCGAAAATTTTAGTTGCAGAACTTCGTGCCGCGAAATAAGATTTACTTTGCTCCTGTTCTTCTGTTTCTGCTGTTCTAGTATTTGGCGTGGGCATGAAAGGAGGGCAGGCAGTTATCCTGTGTATTTGAGAAGGTTGTATTCACCTACTACTATAAAGGATTTGGCGACACGGCAGCCTACGTCTGCTCTCATGTTCCATCATCATTGTTGGAACTGACATACGATTTAAACTAATGTCAAATTGAGCTTATTTCTCACATTCCATTTTTCATTTGAAGTGCTGCAGGGAACTTGATGCCTTTCGATTTCACCAGAGCGTGTATTAGTCAGTATCCGTGGATTCAGGTGATTGCACTGAAGGGCCAAAGAAACTGGTATAGGCATGCGAATTCAAATACAGAGATATGTAAACAGGCAGAATACGGTGATGCGGTCGGCAACGCTTATACGATACAAGAGTCTGGCCAGTTGTTAGATCGGTTACTGCTGCTACAATGGCAAGTTATCAAGATTTAAGTGAGATTCAACGTGGTGTTAAAGTCGGCGCACGAGCGATGGGACACAGCATATCCGAGGTAGCGATGAAGTGGGATTTTTCCCATACGACCATTCACTGAGTGGACCGTGAATATCAGGAATACGGTAAAACATCAAATCTCCAACACCGCCGCGGCCATAGAAAGATCCTGCGAGAATGGGACCAACGACGACTGAAGAGAATTGTTCAACGTGACAAAAGAGCAACACTTCCGCAAATGTTTGTAGATTTCAAAGCTGGGCCATCAGCTAGAGTGTCAGCGTGCGAACCATTCAATGAAACATAATCGATATTGGCTTTCTGAGCCGAAGACCCACTCGTGTATCCTTGGTGGCTGCACGACACACAGCTTTACACCTCGCCTGGGCTCTTCTACATCGACATTGGACTGTTGATGACTGGAAACATGTTGCCTGGTCGGACGAGAGTCGTTTCAAATTGTATCGAGATAATGGACGTGTACAGGTATGGAGACAACTTCAATCCATGGACCCTGCATGTCAGCAGGGGATTGTTCAAGCTGGCGGAGGCTCTATAACTGTGCGGTGCGTGTGCAGTTGGAGTGATATGGGACCCCTGATAGATCTACATACGACTGACATGTGTCACGTACGTAAACATCATGTCTGATCACCTGTGCATTCAGACAGGCTTCGTCAATTCCAGCAGGACAATGCGACACCCCGTAAGTCCAGAATTATTACAGAGTGGCTTCAGGAATTCTTGTCTGAGTTTAAACTCTTCCGCTGGCCACCAAACTCCCCAGACATGAAAATTATTGAGCACATCTGGGATGTCTTGCAACGTGCTGTTCAGAAGAGATCTCCACCCTCTCTTATTACGACGGATTTATGAACAGCTCTGGTGTCAATTCCCTGCAGCCCTACTTCACACATTAGTCGAGTCCGTGCCACGTCGTGTGTCGGCACTTCTGCATACTCACGGGGGCCCTACGCGATATTGGGTAGGTGTACCAGTTTCTTTGGCTCTTTATTGTATAATCATTCTCTCTCATTCTTAAAAATCACGATCTCCCACTTTGTAAGATTATTTCGAATTTTCTTTTTATGACGATGCACAGTAAAGTTTAGAAATTGAAAACTCCCGTGAGTGGTAACTCATTCTGCAGTGTCTCTTTGGTTATTATATTGCGTTTACAGTTCTTTTGGCAGTCGTGAATTTATTATTTTGCCTATGTCTATGATTCCGACCAAGCAATCCTCACTTATGCATGTACATTCTTAGGGTTTCATGAAAGCACGTTCCATTAACTTACACTGCTTTCTACTCAGAGCCAGCGACATACTATTATACAGCGGTATTGCTGTTATCCTCCTTAAGATTTCCACGGCACTACAGGTAAGGCTACGAGACGCAGTACTACCAGACATGCGGTTGCACAAACTGGGTTATCAGAATTCACTTTATCCGCCACACCATCTCATAGATCAACATCTTTTGCAAGCAGAATATGCCACAAAGGCGCGGTTTAATACACGACAGAAAGTCAGTGTTCCGTCTTAGTGATTAGTAGTCAAATTTAAGGCAGGATTCGAACCTGCGACCGTAGCAGTCCCGCGGTTCCGGACTGCACCGACTAGAACCGCACGGCCACCGCGGCCGGCTCTAACTTCGGATTAATCCCATCAGTTACGCTTGCGAGAGTCCTACCAAATCCTAGGTACTATTCTTCCAGTCATATTGTGTTATCATGGGGCATATTCAATATATTGGGCTTTACCAGGTTTATAATTGTTTATGATTATACAGGCTTACATTAACAACAAGTGGTAAGTATTCATAGCGAACAGCTGTATCTGCATACTGCCTTGACACTGGACGTGCTGGGATGAAAACTTCGTAAGACTGCCCTCCTATCGAATTTCAGTTCCAAGAAGTTTCTGTCTTTGATAATAAGCATCTGTGAAATGGCGGTTACTCCGTAGCATTGTCATTTTGTGATTGTTATCAAAGCTCCATACTAGCTTACACTAATACATAGTAAACGAACAACATTTTTCCCGTGTGCTGTGCGATTACTTTCCCAGCCGCATCTATCGAAATTCTTCAGTAACATGAACAGATTTCTCTAGACTGACCAATCATTATGCACAGCTTGAATTTCAGTTTTCACTGTTAGCTCATTACATCCTTCACAGTCATCTAGAGACCGCCGGAAATCTTTCTTCATTTCCACGTAATCTGGATCCTATTGAAGTAATGTACTAGCAGTGAAGAGTTAAATGCAGGTTCACCTTATATTTTGACCTTCAGTATATGTGTTACAAGTCGTCTGATAGAACCTTTCTGCAATTTTGACAACTTCAGAATTCTTTCTTTCCTGTTTAATTAGGTATACGAATAGCTCGATATCGCTCCATAAGTCACGGTAAATCTCGAATCTTCGGTTTTCCCGACACTAACTACTGAGGAAATCTTCCATCATCCACCTACGTAATGTACAAAACGCATCAAAAATCTCACAGGTTTCCATTTCTAGTGCAGCACAGCGCCGTATCAGACAGGACTGCATATCTAAATAAAAATAGAATTAAGTAAATCAACCTACTTTCTTACTTTCTCCTCTGCTCTACTGCCCTTGAGAGGCCTTAGCCTGCATCACAATATCCTTCCATTCTATTCGGTCCATGGCTTTCCGTCTCCATCCTTTGACACCCATCTTTTTCATGTCTACTTCAATTCCGACTACTATCTTTTTCTGGGACTGCCTTTCCGTCATCTGCCTCCAACCTTGCCATCAAAAATCCTTTCAAATGTTCTGCCTTCCTCGATTCTGACCACGTGTCCTGCCCACCGCAATATTCTTATTTTAATGGTGTGACAATGGCAGGTTTTTCAAAAAGTTCTTGTAGTACTGCATCCTTTCTCTTCCAGATGCTAAGGATCACTTATTCATTTGCAGTCATGATCCACGTCTCGGTACCATACATAACAACCGGTCTTAGAATTGTTTTGTAAATGAGGATTTTAGATTTTCGTGATAGAAGCGAGATCCTAAGCATGGGTAGTGCGGCAAAGTAGCATCTGTTGCCTGATGTTATTCTAGCTTTCATTTCGCTGCCGATGTCTTTTGTCTCTGTGACAGTCGATCCAAGGTACTTGACATATCTCACCATTTCAAACTCCTTGTTGGCTATCCTGAGACTTGGTAGGTTTCGTTGGTTGTTCATTGTCATATATTTGGTCTTTTCGACGTTGACTACAAGGCCAAGTTCCCTTGCACCTCCCTCTAGTTGTTGATAGGCGCCGGCCGCGGTGGTCTAGCGGTTCTAGGCGCTTCAGTCCGGAACCACGCTGCTGCTACGGTCGCAGGTTCGAATCCTGACCTCAGATATTAAGTCCCTTAGTGCTTAGAGCAATTTGAACCATTTGTTGACAGGCATCGATGAGCACAGCTGTGTTTCGTGCAAGTAAAGCCACATCGCCTGAATAGGTTACCTACGTACTGCAGGGAACTATTAAAATGGTTTCTCTATCTGACTTATACATTTTTCTAAGCAGAGACTGAATAGCAGTGAGGAGATAATGTCACTGTCACCATGTCTCACTCCCTTCTCCACTTGGACTTCTCTGGAGACATCGCCTAGTATTTTTGCTGAACGTTGGTTCCACTGAGGGTCATCATAATAAATTTAATGAGCTCCGTAGTTATTCTAGCTTCCTTCTGCGGCGGCGCGGTTCTTTCCGTCCCTTTACGACGAACCTGCACCTACCTGTGAACATTGTCTCAGCAGATCATCAGTAGGAAAGCCGAGTGAAACCTACTGTACTTCGACGTGAACCAGGCTGCAATTAAAATCACTAATCTCCGTTTCGGGAGAAACACGAAATGAAAGGTTGGAAATTTTGTCCTCAATTAATATATTCTGAAACTTGGGTGAACAAGTATCACTGCCAAACCTGTGCTAGTCTTAACACAGTCACTCACAATCCCTTTCACTCACGTTAGCAAGTTTATGGTGTTGCATTTCCAGAAAACGTAATAGCTACAAAAATACTGATTGTTTTTGATTGATAATGCTCGCCAAATATTAAGTCTGTCGGTACCAAATGGAGTCACAGTTTTTTAGCCACCGACCTGCTCAATACGCCACGCGTAATATATGTCTTTTTTCGTCACAAAATTCACTTAAAATTTCCGAAATTTCTACACGCCCATCGGAATGATTATGCCGTCACTATACCATACTTTTGATGTATGAAACACTGCTAGATCGGGCAACTTATCGTTTCCATCGGAACTACTACTACACACGTCCGAACTGTTTCATGGCTAGGCTCCCACTCTTCTCTAGAATACTCTAAGTCTTCTCTACCAGGAGAGAAAAGCGCGCGAAGAATATTGCTTTACCATTGGTCAGTTTACTCAACAGCCAATAGCAAAACAACACTTTTCCGCGTCAGTCCGCGCTTTTAATCAATAACCAATGGCAAAATAGTAAACCTAACGACTGCACTTTTTACCGACGTAATTATCTAATATGCTGAAGTTTTGCTTATGCATAAAGTTATTTACTATTGTTATTTATATCTGAATTAACTTTCCCTTTACCATAAACTTACTTTACAAATCTATTCTACAAAAATCCCCTTTGTTCATATCCATACTTCTTCGACTTCATATTAACATTAATCCACACTCACGCATCATTCATACTGCTAAAACACATTTATAACATTTTACATACACAAAAAGACATAATAACACTTTATGAAAAACATTCTATTACTTTAGTGCACTCTACTGGGCACAATCGAAACTAAATCAGTCCCCTATCCAATACTGTCCTCTATCGGCTGATACATAAACTACGTGCGCATCCAGTCTCTTGTCACCATCTGTCACTCTCCAGCTCTGAGACACATCTCCCACTTAACCGCCTCCAAGGCAGGATCGTTATATGGCGCTACGCCTCACTCCATTACATTCAGCAAAGCCACTCTTGAGATGCTATCATAGGCTTGTTTAAAATCGACGTAAAGGTCGTGTATATTTATTTGATGTTCGTAACATTCTTCACGTAGTATGAGCAGTGTTACTATAGTTGTTGATCTATCTCTTCCAAACCCACTCTGATAGTCATCAATTCTCTCTTCCACATAGGGAGTTAGGCTTTAACTGTAGTATGTGGTAGGGAGGTTCCTCGATAGTTATGGAAGTTTAATTTATCTCCTATTTTATGTACGTGGCACATTAAGTCGTTTTCCACTCCAATTACATGCTCTCCTCCTGCCGGATTAATCTATGTATTGCTTTCCACAGCGTTTTCCCATCATAATTGAGAAGTTCAACTTGGATCTTATCTTCCCCAGATATCTCATAGTTTTTTGACTCAATAGCTAGTATCACTTCCTACAGTGTAGGTTCTGGTGTTAAGACCTCTAGTCCATAATGTTTCCACTAATTCTTCTCGTTACAATCCTTCTACACCTGGGTTCAGTAACTCCTGGAAGTATTTTCCTCACCTGTCAAGTATTTTATTACTCTGCCCTATCAATCTCTCCTTCTTTGCTCCTACACACATTTGTTTTGACGTGAAACGCGGCCTTTCCTTCTTTAATCTTTTGATACATTTACCGTATTGACTTCTTTTCATCTAGCTCTTCAGTTTCTTCCAATTTTTTCTTTTCTGGTGCTCTTTTCTTCTGTTTGCCAGCCCTCTTGGCTACAATGCGGTTCTCATTATATTCATTCAGATTTGTTGTAGTTCTTCTCTGAAATAATTTCATTAGTGCTATGTTACGCTCGTCTTTTCTTCTCATACATTCTTCGTCACGCCAGTTCGCCTTTCTTTGACCCGTACGTGTCCCAAAACTTCTCCAACTGCCTCGATGATTGCAGTCTTACATCGTTTCTACGTTTTTTCTATATGTTCATTTGATGTGCCGGTATCGTTCTTAATCCCATCTTCTATTTTCGTCTGATATGCTCTCCGTATTTCTTCTTCCTTCACTTTCTTTATGTCGAACTCTTTTGTTCGTGTTCTGTTTGTTCATAGCGAGAACATTTCCCTATACTTAGTTTTCTCTAGATGATGGTCTGAACTGCAGTCAGCTCCACATTGGCTCCTCAGATCCATTATGTCTCTGATAAATTAATATGTGGTGTACCTTATTTGTAGTTTGTCCATCTGGTGACTTCCACGTTTCTTTATGTATCTTTTTGTGTGGGAAACATTTAGTGCTGACAGTCATGTTTTTGCTTATAACAAAATCTACAAGCCTAACTTCATTGTCATCTGATATTTCATGGAGGCTATGTCTTCCTATAGTTGGCTGATAGGCCTCTTATTTCCTATTATGCATTCAAGCCTGGTACTAATATTTTAAGATCTTGTCTAGGAGCACGATCATACAACTGCTCTACCTTGTTATAACAATCGTTTTTCTGTTGTTCATCTGCCTCCTCTGTGGGTGCATGTACATTTATCATTGTTATGTTGAAATGTTTCCCCTTAATCTTAACATGGACATCCGTTCATTGATTGGTTCGAAGTGCATCACCGCAATCAATACATTAGCGACCACAAAACCTGTTCTAAAGGTATTCGTCCTCCCACCATTATAGAAGACTGTCAAATTTCTCGATTTCATTATGTCACTTCCACCTAATTTCCTGGAGAGCCAATTTTTTTATAAAGTAGTTATTTACTTGTGTTACCTTGCGTTATCAGCTGACGTAGGGCTCCAACTTGGTATAGGCTCCGCACGTGCCATGTTCCTATGTACATATCTCTTATCCCTTTTTTTTTTTTTTTTTGGCTGGAATCGTCATCAAAATATCTGTCCGGCTTATTCCTTTGATTCACAACAACTGATTTTTACAGGGGAAGATTGTTAATCTTCCACCCAGCCATTTGCCCCTTACAGCTCGCCGGGTAGCTTGCTCCATTTTCAGAGGAAGGTTCTTAGCCTTTGTAGATTCCTCTACTGACTGCAAGGCAGCAGTTGATGATTGTGGGCTCCTCTACCATTGTTCCAAACCATACCTGCTGGTTTTGGATCGCCCCAGGTATTTTACTTCCCTGGTATCGTCTATATCTGGAGAACGTTCCCCTCTCCGCCACCCGGGAAGGCACCCGATGGGGTACCAGCAACCTCACACGAGAAATAAGGGAATTACGTACAGAAATTAACAATTTGGAGTGACAGTGGGCAATGTCTTCTCTAGGTGCTGTTAGTGTCCTTATAGCGGTGTTATTAAACATTGGATATTTCACTCCAACGGGTTGCAGCACCAGTATTTACTCCATGTGTTACCACGCTTGTGGACTGGGCTTACAGTTGTCCAGCGTGACGGACAAAAATATGGAATCACCACAAACAACACATCAACACAGATAATGCGGTGTAAGAAAAATGATTCAAATGGCTCTGAGCACTATGGGACTCAACTGCTGTGGTCATTAGTCCCCTAGAACGTAGAACTACTTAAACCTAACTAACCTAAGGACATCACACACATCCATGCCCGAGGCAGGATTCGAACCTGCGACCGTAGCAGTCGCACGGTTCCGGACTGCGCGCCTAGAACCGCGAGACCACCGTGGCCGGCTGCGGTGTAAGAAACCTGATAGCATTCAAAACAGGTTTTTAGTCGTCTCGGTATGGATAAGCACAGGTTCTGTTTTGATTTTCAAAGGGATCACAAGTATTCCTGCAAAATAGTGGCAAGTTCAGGTAACGATGATGGAGGTGGACAGTGATCACGCACTCTTCTCCCCAAAGCAGACAGCAAAGGCTCGACAGTATGAACATTTGCTGATTGCAGTGGCCAGGCTAGATGCGACAAATCATCTTCGGGCTCACGAAACTAGTACTGTACGATGCGAGCTGTGTGAGCAGAAGCCCTGTGGTTTTTGAACACTGTATGACTTGAGCAATATACTTTATACCATGGGATTAGCCTGATGAGCCAGAATCGACATCTACATCTGCATACAAACACCACAAGCCATGTTACGGTGCGTGGTGAAAGATAACCTGTACCACTACATGTCATTTCCTTTCCTGTTCCACCTCGCAAACAGAGCAGGAGGAAAACGACTATTGTATGCCTCCGTATGAGGCACAATGTCTCGCATCGCATCTTTGTAGTCTTTATCCGAAACGTATGTTAGTGGCAGTATAAAAGTTCTGGGGTCAGCTTCAAATCCTGGTTCTCTAAACTTTCTCTATAGTTTTCCTCCAAAAAGATGTCGGCTTCTCTCCAGAGATTCCCATTTGAGGTCCAGAATCACCTTCGTAATACTTGTGAGTTGTTCGAACTTACCGGTAACAAATCTAGCAACCCGCCTCTGAAATGCTTCAATGTCTTTTCTGAAATGCTTCAATGTCTTCCTTTGAACGGACCTGGTGCGGACGCCAAGCACTCGAGCAGTACTTAAGAATAGGTCGCACTAGAATTCTATTTGCGACCTCGTTTACAGATGAACTACACTTTCCCAAAATCCTTCCAATAAACCGCAGTCGACCATTGACCTGCCTACCACAACCCTCACATGGTGATATGATCCTTGGCAGCAAGACGGTGTATCATGAAATACAATGATATGGCTGCCCAAGTCATCACCAACCCCCCACACCATTATATTTCGATTCGGCCATAAATTGGCAACTGTGAAACAAGCACCATCCGACCAAATGACAGTCTTCCGTTTCTCCATAGTCCAGGTCTTATGTTTCTGGCGGCACGTTTCCCTGTTACGGACATTTCCATCGCTGATACGTAGTTCTGGAATTCCAGCTCACCCTGCTGTTTCCTTCTTATGGAGCTCCCTTTGTGTTCTTTAGGTGCTGACAATGTTGGCGAGTGTGGCTTTTTTTTTTCTGATCACTATGCGACTTAAACTCCTGAGGTCATCAGTCACCTAGAACTTAGAACTACTTAAACCTAACTAACCTAAGGACATCACACACATCCATGCCCGAAGCAGGATTCGAAACTGCGACCGTAGCGGCCGCTCGGTTCCAGACTGTAGCGCCTAGAACCGCATGGCCACTCCGGCTGGCAGTGTGACATTCATTTCCTCAGTGACTTCCTTTTATTTCTCCTCACAGTCCTCTTCAATGACCGTCCGTTTCGACCACTCACCTCACGGGTTCTGATTTAGCCGATGATGTTTTTCCGCTTTTCATGAATGCGGTGTAAATCTTCGATACGGTGTGTCTTGAAACACCAACTACTTCGGTTACCTCAGTTATGGAAGCTCCCAATATACGATCTCCAAGAACTTGCCCACGATCGAATTCACTTATCTCCGACTACAACTACACAGCTACATAAAACCACCACCAACACTTTCAGCGTATCGAGGACATTGCATAGTTGACGTTCATGGTAAAATTTAACAGCGCCACCTGCATGTTTGCCGGATATCCGCAGTTATATTAAAGCATACATAGTATTTCCATATTTTTGTCAACCCATGTAATTGGAGTTTGGTCTACTCGATCCGGTAGCAGCAGCAGCATACACGCAATGTGTTAGCACGCTTTCTGGAGCACACTGATGTAGTAACGCTGATCTATGAGACTCGGTACCTCAGTGGTTTAGAGACAGACTGCGAATCCAGGACCTGGGTTAGTCGAAGGATTTTTATCTGCCTGTTATTATCTCATTCACCCTGGCAACATCTGTTAATGTGAAAAAAATCGAGTTTTACCAGTTGTAGAGTCCACTTTAAACCAACATCCCTCTTGATCAATAGCTAGGCAAGTCTGCTGAAAGGTCGGAGGAGAGTAAAAGCATACCACCCCAAGTACAACCATGCTTACTAAAACTCTGCGGTGTTTAAAACTATTATGGATTGATGACGGTTTTATCTGACAGTTCTTAATATTGTGCTGCAAATATTACTGATAATCATGATAAAATACAGAAACTCATGCCAAACTCGACTCTTTTCTTAGGACCATTACGTGAATACATCGGAATTAATTGCGCTGACTTCGAGAAATCTGAAATATGTATTAATCTGTTCCTATTTTTTACCAGAAAAATTATATTTGTAAATCTGTCGTTGAGATTGCAGTAGCCCTGTTACGTTAACAAGACCTATAATAACAAAACCAACATTACAATTTTCAAATCCAAAAAGTGGCAGGATAAGACCAGAGACTGTATTCGTGGTATGTAAATCGGAACTTCCCTATCAATGCGTCATTGTGTAATTTCAATGTGTAGCACGTAGGTCTCCCTGTCTGACGTCATTTAGCTTTAACATTTGTGCCAACCGTACTGTGAACACGCGGGAAGCAGAGCTCACATCTACGGGATGGCTGTGTTGTGTTTAATGTATGCAAATGGAATTACATGTTCGCCACCAGAGGTAGGTAGGGCCACTCCGCTTTTCTCGCTGATTAGATGACCGGCGCAGGCGAAGGAACGTCCTTCCACAATGCTGACTACATCCTGTTCCCATGCCGATGAGGCGGTTGACACGTGTATGAACCATTTCGCTACACACAGTATGTTACTACAACTGTGGCTCCTCATATATAAGATGAAGCTGATGGAAGACATTTTCGCGTATTCTGTATTACTGTTTCCTGTATGGGAAATTTGATTATAATTCCATTAAAATAAAAATGGCTTCACATAATTCCTAGTATAAAACGGTCTTCTGTTTGCGGTCGTAGTGTTTACCAAGCTTTTCAGCTCTACAGGCCATCGCAACCAGTGTAATTATTTTCTCAGTCTATGCACCGTTCTCTTTGTCATGCATAACTTTGTGTCATTTGCAGGATTAGCTAACTACTCATGTTTATTTTGATTGTCTCTACTGGTGTAATTTTTTTTCCTTTTCTCACAAACTTTTGTAGATATATATCTACATCATACTCAGAAAGCCACCTAATGGTGTGTGGCAGAGTCTACTTCTGGTACCGTTAACTGATTCCCCCCTTACACTGTGCCACTCGCGAATGGCACGTGGGAAGAATAATTATCGGTAAGCCTCTGTATTGGCTCTAATTCCTCGATTTCTCTCGTCATTGTCACTGCGCGAGATGGATGTGGGAGGAAGCAATATGTTGTACATTTCTGGAAAGTGCTCCCCCAGAATTTCAGTGGTAAACTTCTCTGTGACGCATAACTCATCTTTGGTAATGTCTGCCAGAGGAATCTGTTGAGAACCTCGGTAACGCTCTCGCGTCGATTAAACGATCACGTGACGAAACGCGCCTCTCTTCGTTGAATCTTCTCTATCCCTTCTATCAGTCCTACCTGGTAAGGATCCCATATTGATGTACAATATTAAAAAATCAGTCGAACAAGCGCGTTATAGAAAACTTCTTCGTGGAGAGTTACATTCCCTCAAGATTCTTCCAATGAATCTGTCTTGCATCTGCATTTGCTAGTATTTGTTTTATGTAGTCATTCGACACACACTCGTTCTGGACAGTTATTCATACGTTTTTTATGGTTACATTTATTACGTTCAGGATCAACTGCCAAAGCCTGCACCATTCATCAATCCTCTGCAGGTTATTCTACAAATCATCACTGTTGTCTTGCGTTGCTACTTTGTTACAGAGGTTTGTTTCCAAAGTACTTAATACTTCCTGGCGTCCTATTTCCTCATTTTAGTAAAAAAGTTTTGTTCCTTCTGGTTTCCTGTCTGCTTTCGATTACATGGCATTCTCAACGCTAAATTCTAAATGTACAATCATAATTTAAAATTTCCTAACCATCAAACGAACCCTCCAAGCCAGCCAACAATTTTGTCATGGTAAGTATTTCTGATTAGGGCGCTGGTACTACTACGCACTTAGTCTCGTACTTCGTTAATCTTGAGACGATTCTCTTATTGAGAAACCTGTTCATAGCAGCAGTAAGAAAAATATACACATATAAACCATCTGATCAAAAGCACAAGAACACCTATTAGAGAATATTAATATTGGATGTTGTCGCTGATCTTGTAGTAGTTAAGCGCGTACCTACGCACCGATACGTGCCAGGATCGATTCCCGGTCGGACCACGGATTTTGCAGTCTTCGTTTTAACCTGGCCTTCATCTCTCAACGATGTGACGAATCACCAGAAACGACACATCATTTGGATTCCTCGTTAAACTGTAGGTAAGCTTCCCCCCCCCCCCCCCCCCCCCCCCAGTTGGAAACTGTGGTAGGTTAGGGACGCATAATTGGCTAAGTTGGGTGCACATGGCAGACACGCACCAAGCTATTGAACCACATGAAGTTATTATTAAAATAAGGAGTGTGTCCACCCTTCGCCTATATGACGGCTTGGACTCTGCTGGGAACACTATCATTGAGGTGTTTGAATGTCTGTGGAGGCATGGCAGTCGATTCTTCCTCAAGAGTTGAAACTAGAGAAGGTAGTAACATTGATCGCTGGGGATTAGAGCGAAGTCAACCTTCAAACACGTCCCAAGGATGTTCCGTTGTGTTCAGGTCGGAACACAGAGCAAGCCGATCTATTTCAGGACTGGTATTGTCCAAAAACCACTGCCTCACAGATGCTGCCTTATGACAGAGTGCATTGTCACGCTAGCGGTCAGTCATCACCTTCAAACCGTTCCTCTACTGCAAGACGGGCCACAGCGTGCCAAACTTCACGCTTGCGGCACGTGCAGGAGCCAAAGCCCGGCGTGCCGCTTGGCTAAACTCGCTTCTTCTTGGAAGTACACGGAACAGCGCGGCGTTTCATTTAGCATTGAAGTGCGGCATTTCTCAGTTGGCACACTCTCTGAGTTCGGCAGAATCGTGGTGACAGTTCTGTATAACCTTCACTGTTTGTTCGTGGTATGAAGGGCGTTCATGGGTACAGTGGCTGTTTTCACAAAAAGAGGCAGTGCAGCGATCTGTCGTCGCAGTCCTGCAAAACGAATGGGAATGACGAAGAAAGAGACGAGAATTCTCAATTCGCATCGGGTACAGGTACTGCATATTTGGTATCAAACTACTCTACAGAAATAATTTAGAGATTTAGTTGACAATGAAAGAGCAAAAGAATTACAATGATCGAAAGACGGGATTCATTGTTCTGCACATTAAAAAGCACGTTCTGCTAAATATGCGGGCCAGTTTCGCATTTTAAGAGGACTTGACTGCATACTGCTCACAGTAAGTAACTTCCTGTTTATAGGGTGGATGCATTTAAAAAGAAAATCGCATTGCGGAAAGGGCACATTCTGACAAAGACAATCCAGTTCCCTAAGCTCACTGTCGTTTAAGTAAAACGCGAGGTTTGAAGAATTCATTGTGGACTTCAACGAATTACGTTGATAGCTTTATAAAGATTTTGAAAACACTGTCAATCTTACACCTGCGTTAGAGCTGTTTTCGAAAGCGTTTGCCGTTTCAGTTCAAATGTACGGATGTAACTGACCTGCGAGGTCCCGGTTTGAATTACAGATCTTTTTACGTTAAAACTGTGCAGGACGCCTACATTGCTTTCCTCGGGTAGAGTTTCTAAGTCTCCGTAATGAGGTTGCGAAAGTGGTACAATATTTCGATCGGCACATTTATGTGAAATATCGTTTTCGGTTATGAAGCTAAATAAATCACTATTATATGGCAACTTGAGTGCGAAACTGATAAATTATCTGCGTCTATGCCTACAGGCTACACCTGACAAAAGCTATATTATGTCTTTAGCGTGACAAAAATAATTAAATGATGCTGAAAACTGGTTTTGTTTGTGATCTATATTCTTGAAAAATGTGAAATATAAAACCAAGTCATATGCAGTACAACTGAACTGCCATTTAAATAAGGTACGTCCTCTGTTTTCCCCTCTTCCCTCTCCTCACGCTCAGACAGAGTAGCGTGGCGGTTGGGGAACTGTGAAGCGAGGCTGAGCGCTTTACTTGGGCCCCGGCATGGCCCGCGAGACGAATTTTGGCCACCTCTGTTCTCCAGTATACAGTGCATATCCTTCCACATTTGAAGTTTTCTAAAGCGCAATGAAGGTTCCACACCCCAGCTACGAAAAATATCCCAATAGAATAACATCAGCTACTCTGTAGTTCATTGTTGGCGATACAAACGAAGGGTAGAAATGTCACTGACGGATTCGTTAGCCAGGCGCATAAAATCACTCGTACACATTCGAATTCTCTGAACTCTCCTGGCAAACACGTTTTTCTGTTAGTGCTCCTCTACTGACAACACAGTACTCTTTGCAGAGAGGGCGGTCAGTCTCTCGTAACAACTAGTAAACCTCAGCCTATGCCGTATATCGCTAGTCCGGCTTTTGCTAGTCTCGAACCAGTGAAGTGAGAGGACAGACACAGAATGCCATAGGGAGTCCGTTACTTGTTCTCCGATGGCGGGCGCAGATGTAACGGGGCAGGTGCACCATAAGGCCATTCTGCCTTGTCGCTCTCAGACGAGGTCGACCAGAATGTTGATGGTGAGCCTGCATACCCTCACGTTCGGATGCAATCCAACATCAGACAACTTCACATACAAATATCCACGAAATCTGGATATTGCACGATTTGCCCAGACCGGTCAAAAGGAGACTCACAATGAAACTCGTTTCAAACTCTGTCAGGTGCTCATGATGGTGTCCCACACGTTTTTAGTATCTCCGTTTCCTTCACAGTGATCACTCCATTTCTGACGCTGTCCACATCCCTTGTCTATCCTAACAGGCCTGGTGGCAACACTAAACACGAACAACGCTAATGCACTCTGCCGACCGTTCCATCTGTCACAGAGAACTGCAACTCAAATCATTTACATACCCATACTTTATCATGGGTGCCTGTGCACTGCCGATCCTAGTTTTTATCTATTCGTCAATCTTCCAGCTCATCACCATTACAATATATTTTACTAACCATCTCAAGTACGTTCCCGTCCAAGTCGATAATCGAGTGAGGTGGCGCCATGTTGAGACAATGGACTCACAATCGGGATGACATCGGTTCAAATCCTCGTCCGGCCATACAGATTTATGGTGTAGGGGCTTCCCTGCAGTGCTCCTTTGAAAAGGACACGGCTTATTTCCTTTTCCACCCTACCCCGATCAGACGTTTCACCCTGTCTACAATGACCTCATCACCGATGGGACGTTACTCTTTAATCTTCCTTCCACGTTGATAATCACGTTGTCTGTCCAGTTCTTTCCAGAGACTATATTTTTCGTTTTTGGTAACTGTTATAGAATCAAAACCTTGCACTAATGACAATTCTGTTTAAAAGGAAGTGATTTCATTCTACGGTGGTGCAAATGGAAACTGTTACACAATGAACACCTTCACCAAGTGCTGCCCAACCGTGGTACATTTTATTAAAATTCTATCAGTATACATTCTTATTTTCAGTACAACAGAAGCCATTTCTATACATGAAGAATGACTTGAGAACATGATGGCTACGGTGCGACTGCAACGTCACTGGAACTCTTCAGGTCACTCAAAACACGGCATACCACGGATCCTCCAGAAGGCTACACCACGAGAGTATCGTGGGATTGTTCGGATGGCTCTAATACAGGGGTGGCCACAGTTGAAATGTGTACAGAGGTTGCAGGTAGAGTGTCACTGTACACTGCAGAGAACAGACTACTGGAACTTTTCGTAGGTGACTGTCTACGACGGTTAGATAATTTGAAAAAAGTATACGTGTTCCGTCAGCTGTGAATATTCCACATTTAATAATTCATTATTAAGTGCGGAGTTATCACCAATTGTGTAGTGCTGTAATTCTGCCAAGTATATTAAAACAGTGTCAATAAAATTTTTCTGGGCTGTTGACCGCATCGTCGATTCACAAACTTGTCCGACGTTTCGGCCACTATGGCATATGGCCTTACAAAGGGTTTTGTGCTGAGCTGGCTGGTCATCTCACAACAAAGCCATAAGGTGGGCCACTTCCAATAGTGGCCAAAACGTCGGACAGTTTTATACACACATCAAAAAAAGTTATGCATCATCTCGATTCCGAGATTTCCGGAACCTCTACAGAAAACTGGAACGACGTCAATATAAACATCATTCCAGCCCTTTTTATTGCTCATGAAAACCACACATTGCATGTTCTACCACCATACAGCGAGACCTTTAGAGGAGGTGGGCCAGATTTCTGTACACACCAGTACCTCTAATAACCAGTAGCACGTCCTCTTGCATTCATGCATGCCTGGTTCCGTCGTGGCATATATCCACAAGTTCAACTAGGCAGTGTTCGTCCAGATAGTCCCACACCTCAATGGCGATTCGATGCAGATCTCTCATAGTGATTGGTGAGTCACGTCTTCCATAAACATCCCTTTTCAATCTATCAAAGGCATGTTCAATAGAGTTCATGCCTGGAGAACATGCTTGCCACTCTAGTCGAGTGATGTCGTTAACCTGAAGGACGTCATTCACTAGATGAGCACGATATGGGCGAATTGTCGTGTGTGAAGGCGAATATCTCGTCAATATGATACCGATATCGGCCGGAGGATGGTATTCATGTATCGTACAGCCGTTTCGGCGCCTTCCATGACCGCCAGCGGCGTACGTCGGCCCCACAAAATGCCAACGCAAAACATCAGGGAAGCTTCACCTTGCTGCACTAGCTGGGCAGACGATTGTCTGGTTGAAGGCATATGCGACACTGAACGGTGAGGAGAACGTGATGCCAATCCTGAGCGGTCTATTTGGCATGTTACTGGGCCCACCAGTACCGCGCTGCATGGTGTCGTGGTTGCCAAGATGGACCTCGCCATGGACGTCGGGAGTGAAGTAGCGTATCATGCAGCCTATTGCGCAGAGTTTGAGTCGAACACGTCCTGTGACACGCATTATTCAACATGGTGGCGTTGCTGTCAGGGTTCCTCCAAGCCATAATCCGTAGGTAGCGGTCATCCATTGCAGTACTAGTTATTGGGCGACCTGAGCGAGGCATGTCGTCGACAGTTCCTGTCTTTCTGTTTATTTTCCATGTCCGAACAACATCGCTTTGGTTCACTCCGAGACACCTGGACACTTCCCTTGTTGAGAGCCCTTCCTGGCACAAAGTAACGATGCGGACGCGATCGAACCGCGGTATTGACCGTTTAGGCATGGTTGAACTACAGATAACACGAGCCGTGTACCTCCTTCCTGGTGGAATGACTGGAACTAATCGGCTGTCGGACCCCATCCGTCTAATAGGCGCTGCTCGAGCATGGTTGTTTACGTTTTTGGGCGTGTTTAGTGACATCTCTTAACAGTCAAAGCGACTGTGTCTGTGATACAATATCCACTGTCAATGTATATCTTCCGGAGTCCTGGGAACTGGGGTGATGCAAAACTTTTTTCGATGTATGTATATTGAAAATGCCGCAACGGCCAAGAAGAATTTTACTGACTGCGGCAACGGCCGCGGATGCCTACGCTTACATGTGCTAAAACTATTATGGCATTTATATACTACACTTGCTGAACTATTAATGTATACTGTTTTTCTCCTGTGAACATGATTGCAGTAACCGAAACCGGTAGAGAAAACACATACAATTGTACAGCTAATGGCAGAAATATGCTTCCTTCAGATTATCGGAAAATTGGTGGAGATCGCGAGTTGCCGTATGTCGTTTACGGCCGACACTCAACCAGAGGCAACAGAAACTTGCTTGGCGTAGAGACAGACTCAACTGGGGCACTGAGTGGTATTTGGTGCCGTTCGGCGATGAGATTCGCTTCTGTCTGGGGTGATCATAAAGACGCCGTCTTGTCTGCAGCAAGCAGCGTTTATCGACAACCACAGCCCTCCTACCACAGGAATCGTGATGTGGGGGCTACTGAATATGTCAATAGGGCGGATTTGGTAATTGTTGAACGGTGACACAATGGTCACCAGTATGTAGTAAAAATGCTGAACCGTGAACCCATTTGTACTCTTTATGACCAGAGTACCTAATGGCATTTTCCAGCAAGATGATGCGAGACCCCATCTGTAGTGAACATCACAAACGCCTTGACGAATTTACATATTCTTCACTGTCCTCCCCGCTCCCCTGAGCATGTCTACGATCCGATGAGAATCATACCGGTTTCCAGCCAGCAGACCACATGATCTGACACAACAAGCGTTCCAGACATGGCAAAAAATTCATCAAGATGATATTCAGAAGATTTTTGTTTTTAGATCATAACGAATGCAGGAGTGTATTAATGCCTATGGCAATCGCACGTCACACAGACAATGATGGATAGAAGTTGTAAAGGGAATGAATTGGAATCATGTGGTATCCCTTACGTGGTAAATAGCCCCACAGAATCTGATAAGTTTCGAAGTTGTGCCTGATCGTGTCTTTCCACGTTCGTTGATGTTCTGCTATGAGAGGTACAGAGGTTGTACAAATATACGAAAAAACTGCGAGAAACGTACGGTTGAACATAAATGCGGATGCTAACCAAGCCTGCAGGTTCCATTGTTGTATTTGAAGACAAATGGAACCTTTGCAATATCCTCGATGCGTTGAAAGTTTTGGTCGTGCTCAGAACAGTACTATATGTATTTGTGAATTCATTGCTACGGAGATAAGTGAATCTCAACGATGGTAAATTGCTGGTGCCCGTATGGTGAGCGCTTCCACAACCAAGAGAGTCGAAATGTTTGGTGGTTCAAGAGGCTCCGTATTGAAGAATTACAACTCATATTGGAAAAGCTGAAAAATGTCATCCGCTAATTCACACAGGGGACGAAATAGTGTGCTAGTGACAGTCGGTTATTGAAGTGTATTGTGAAATAAGAGGACGACAATTTTAAAAGTCGCTGCAGAACTGAATGCCTCACTAGCGAACCCTGTTAACACCAAAATTACACGAAGGGAACTCCATAAGAATGGAGTTGCAGGGCAAACTGGAATTGCAAAACCACTCATCATTGATGCAAATGCACATAACAAGAAATGTGGTGGCGAATCCATTAAAACCTAGACTATAGAGCAACGGAAGCATGTCATTTAGTCGGGTGAATCCTGTGATGATCTGAGCAGAGATATTGTATCCCATGGGCCTCGTGGTTACTCTGCAAGATCGCATTACTGTCAAGGATTATGTGAACATCTTGCAACATCAGGCCAATCCCTGCCATATCAGTCATCAAATCTTAAAATCGTCGAGCTTTTGTGTGCTACTTTGGAGAGAATGGTGCATCGTTGTTATCCACCTCCATCATCATTGCTTGAATCGGCCACTACTCTGCTCAAAGAAGATTCCCTTGAAACCATACAATACCTGTACTTATCCATTCCGAGACGATTTTGGATTTTCATATATTTGTCCATCCCCTATAGTAGTGCCTACTACACTGAAGCACCGAAGAAATTGGTAAAGGCATACGTATTCAAATACAGAGATATCTAAACAGGCAGAATACGACGTTGCGGTCGGCAACGTCTACATAAGACAGTAAGTGTATGGCGCAGTTGTTAGATCGGTTACTGCTGCTACATTGATAGGTTATCAAGATTTGAGTGAGTTTGAATGTGGTGTTAGTCTGTGCATGGGCAACAGGACACTGCATCTCCGAGGTAGCGATGAAGTGGGAATTTTCCCGTACGAACATTTCACGAGTGCACCGTGAATATCAGGAATCCGGTAAAACATCAAATCTCCGACATCGGTGTGGCCGGGAAAAGATCCTGCAAGAACGGGACCAACGACGACTGACGAGAATCGTTCAAAGCGACAGAAGTGCAACCCTTCCGCAAACTGCTGCAGATTTCAACACTGGGCCATCAAAAAGTGTCAGCGTCCTAATCTTTCAACGAAACATCATCGATAGGGGCTTTCGGAGCTGAAGGCGCACCCGTGTACCCTTGATGACTGCACGACACAAAGCTTTACGCCTCGCCTTGGCCGGTCAACACCGACATTACACTGTTGATGACTGGTAACATGTTGCCTAGTCGGACGAGTCTCGTTTCAGATTGTATTGAGCGGATGGACGTGTGCGGGTATGGAGACAACCTCATAAATCCATGGACCCTCCTTATCAGCAGGGGCAGTTCAAGTTGGTGGAGGCTCTGTAACGTTGTGGGACGTGTGCAGTTGGAGTGATATGGGACCTCTCATACGTCTAGATACGAGTCTGATAGGTGACACTCAGGTAGCTTCCTGTCTAATCAACTGTATCTACTCATGTTCACTGCGCATTCCGACGGACTTGGGCAATTCCAGCAGGATAATGCGACATCCCACACGTCCAGAACTGCTACAGAGTGGGTGTTTCCATGAACATTCTTCTGAGTTAAACACTTCCGCTGACGACCAAACACCCCAGGCATGAACGTTATTGAGCATATTTGGGATGCCATGCGACGTGCTGTTCAGAAGAGATCTCCAAACCCTTGTACTCTTACGGATTTATGGACAACCCAGCTGGATTCATGGTATCAGTTCCCTCCAGTGCTATTTCAGACATTAGTCGAGTCCGTACTACGCCGTG
Organism: Schistocerca nitens; assembly: GCF_023898315.1. Taxonomy (NCBI): domain Eukaryota; kingdom Metazoa; phylum Arthropoda; class Insecta; order Orthoptera; family Acrididae; genus Schistocerca; species Schistocerca nitens. Next base: position 445,677,715 of record NC_064618.1, on the reverse strand, counting down.
TTGCGGCACTTCTGCGAGCTCGCGGGGGCATTACAGGATACTAGGCAAGTGTGCTAGTTTCTGTGGCTCTTCATTACACAACTCATATTTCTCTCATGGACCCACCAGTGGAGTTTCAGTATTTCACGGAGTAAACATGTAATATATAGTTGACTGTTAATGTTTCCATTCCTATTAATCACAGCTTGTTTGAATCCTAATTTGCAAGACAGTCCCTAGGACTGGGTAATCTTTTCTGTTCCGAGTACGTAATCTCGTAAGCGTCTTACTTGTCAGTGCAGCAGTTTGTTTGGTAGCAGCGATCGTGCCGTGACAGCAGGCTTGATCAGGAGGCTCAGATTAGAGGGCAGGTGGCTTACGGCTGGCGGCCTAGCTGCGGGCGACCAGCTGGTGGCTGTCAGTAGCTGGCTGTTCCGTATTCAGGCGGCGGCCCTCGCTACCCGGTTAACGCGCAATAGATCAATATGAGGGTCGCCCACGACGCGGGCCGCCTACGATTCACGACTAACCACTCGCTCGCTAGTCTCGGAGAGCCGGCGAGGCTCCGCAAATGAGGTGGACGTGGTCCGCTGCGCGGCGAACGTTACTCTCATGACAGCAGGGTGAAACTTCTGTATTTAATTATACTTAAACTGAAATAACTGAGAAGGCGAAACTTCTACGTTTTTACTTAAATTGCTTACTGCAACTCAACCTTCAAAAACTGCTGAGTGACACTGACGTATTGTTGTTTGAACACTGACCTACAGAATTTTCCCTGACAAATACAGCTCAAACTTATTCTTTTCATTTATGACCCACTATAAACAAGTATAACGCAATCTGACTGCTCACATAATTAACACAAAGGAATGACCATGAATTAGAAGAAATCCTAACAATAGCCTACACTTTTTCATAGTACATTTAACTCAAAGAAAATCATGACACGAATTACAGCAGATACAGCAAGTATACAGCCAACTAAATAATAAGGTTCTAGCTACTGTAAGCTCTAACTACTAATAGGCATGTAGTTAGCAAAGGAAAGATTTTGTTACAGAGCAAACAATGTATTTAGCAGATTTTACCTCAGTCATGTGATATCCAGTTCAAAAATGGTTCAAATGGCTCTGAGCACTATGGAACTCAACTTCTGAGGTCATTAGTCCCCTAACTAACCTAAGGACATCACACACATCCATGCCCGAGGCAGTATTCGAACCTGCGACCGTAGCGGTCTCGCGGTTCCAGACTGCAGCGCCTAGAACCGCACGGCCACTTCGACCGGCTCCAGTTCAAAAAATTATATAATCGTCCATGACATCCAGTTCCAGAAGTTATATAATCGTCAAAAATTCCATTACCCACATTTTACAGTCCATGTCCTACCAATATTAAATCTCCACGACGGAGACACGTCCATACTGTCCGCTTGCGCTAACACTTCCGACCTCCATCATTGGTAACTGTTAACTTCTAACTGCGCGTCCGACCAGCCACAGAGTCTCTTACAGAGGGCGCACAGCGCTGCCAGTGATATTAATGCAGTCTAAAGCGCTGCCAACATACAAACACTTAAACAGGTTGCTTACAAGGTCTCCAGCATAAAAATACCGCCTCTCCCTCCAAATTTCGACTTCTTTACTGTAAACGACAAATTTTTGGATGATGAAAGATCGCATTCGAATAAAAGGAGATCAGCATATTTTCAAGTTATTACTTGGCAAAGCGAAGTGAAGACCTCGCCTGGCAAACAGCACCGTCTAGCTCATGTCCGAGAGGCCGGCCGGGGTGGCCGAGCGGTTCAAGGCGCTACAGTCTGGAACCGCGCGACTGCTACGGTCGCAGGTTCGAATCCTGCCTCGGGCATGGATGTATGTGATGTTCTTAGGTTAGTTAGGTTTAAATAGTTCTAAGATCTAGGGGACTGATGACCTCAGAAGTTAAGTCCCATAGTGCTCAGAGCCATTTGAACCATCATGTCCGAGAAAGGTGGAGGGAAGGTACGGCCCGCTGCTGAGGAGATTGCACACGACTGCAACGCGGCATACAGCAGTTCCCCCTACGACGTGTTCTACGGCGGTAATATATGAGTTGTTCTACAAACACTGTTAGCAATGTACACAGGTGTCCAGAATTAAAGCAACAATCGGAAATTTTGCAAGGTTGCGTTTCTTTTGCCAGAAAGCAATATAAACAGGTGGTAGTAAAGTCGAAAAAATGTAAAGACTACAGAACTGTAACATGCATAACGGTAGACAAAAATGTTCTTCGCTTCTTTCCAACTTAACGGATTTACATACACATTCTGGCAACTGGTTAACGAGCTCAGTACGGGATCTGACAACTTGTAGCACCAATACAGGCCTAACAACGACGGTTCATGCTGTTCAAAATGTCATCAATCTCATGTTGAGGTAATAACGCCCATTCTTCCTGCAGAGCTGCTCACAAGTCTCGGAGAGTGATTGGTGGATGCTGACGTGATGCAACCCGTCTCTCTAGTGCAGCCCAGAAATTCTCTACGGGATTCAAATCTGGAGAGCGAGCAGGCCACGACGTCATGCGTGCAATATCTTCAGTTTCTAAAAAGAAACATCAACTTCCCATGCTCTATGAGGTCGAGCATTATAGTCAATCAATACAAAGTCTGGGCCCACAGCAACTCGCAACAACCGTGCATGAGATGCCACCCTGACCACACCATTAGGGACCCTCCTCTATGTCGGTCTCTTTCTACAATGTTTTGTTCCGAAATCGTATTCCACATGCCCTCCAGATGCAAATCCGTCGTGAATCACTCTCACATCAAATTGCGACTTATCTGTGAAAAGAACATTGGCCCACCGTTCGACGGTCCGGGTGGCATGTTGACGGCTCCGCTCTAAACATTCCCTTCTGTGAAGACACGCGAGAGGTAAACGGACAGCAGGTTTTCAACAACAAAGGCCACTTTGCCGAAGCCTTCTCTACACCGTTTGCCTCGCTACAAAACGTCCAGGGGATGCTGCGAGTTCAAACACCAGTTGCAGTGCACTAGTAAGGCGGTACCGTTGTGCCCTTACAGCCAAATAGTGATCCACTCTCTCTGATGTCACTCGTGGTCGGCCCTGTCTTGGTCTGCGAGATACAGTTTCGATCTCTATAAACTGTCGCCTCATCCGAGAAACAACAGGACGATTCACATTAATCCATGGGGAAACATCAGTTTGCGACTCCCCTGTTTCCATTCTTCCTATGGTCCATTCTTCCTATGGTCTGCAGGTGTCTTCTCTGCGCCATAATGCAACGTCTGTGACGGTGTATACAGCGGCTGTGGATGTGGGACTACTCTGCAAACACTACCCAGCTTGCTCGAACAGTCCACGGGTGTACTACCTGTCCGTAGTGTCCAATGGCACAATATTTTGGCGATCAGACATGTCGCCATCGTCAGGTGCTCTGACGAACGCCTCGCGAGGGGAGGGGATTTAAGACGTGTGCCCGCCCTCAGGAGCTCAGTTCGTCAGCGCACCTGACGATGGCGACATGTCTGATAGCCGAAATACTGTGCCCATTGGACACTATGGACCGGCAGTACACCATTGGACTGTTCGAGGAAGAAATACGCCAGGAGAAACTGAAGAATCACTACCCCACTTGATAGGTGCCTGACGTCATTGCTGGCGTGATTGTCGCTTGATCAGAACGCCATCTTCCGTGCAGTACACAATCGAAACGACATCTGTTGACAGTTTGTGTGATTATACGGTGAATTTTCCACAGGGCGGGGCAATAGCAGATTGTTGCTTTAATTGTGGATATTAGTGTAGTTATATTAAAACTGTAACTCGGTTTGACTTCCACAATAAATTTTCACCCTGCAGCGGAGCGTGCGTTGGTTTCAGACTTCCTGTCGGATTAAAACTATGTCCCGGACCGCACACTTCATTGTACAGTGATAATTCATTCGGGAAGCAATCTCTTAGGTTTTGGTGAAGTCATGTCTTCATAATATCCTTTCTTGCACGAGTGTGACCCGCCAGGGTATACAGGAGGACATTTGTGCGATTTTCAAGATAAAAGGTGACGTACAAGCGGCAGCGCGACGAGCTTGGACATCTCAGACGGCTTTCACTTAACTACCGAGAGCAGTGACATTTGTGCAGAATTGCCAGTGCCAAAAGACAAGCAACACTGCGTGAAATAACCACAGAAGTCTGTGTGGGCCGTACGACGAACGCATCCGTAAGGGGCTGTGGCAGCAGCCGACCGACGCGAGTGCCTTTGCTAACAACACGACTTCGCATGCAGCACCTCTCCTGAGCTCATGACCATATCGGTTGGACCCTAGACGACTGGAAATACGTGGCCTGGCCAGATGAGTCCCGATTTCAGTTGCTAAGAACTGATAGTAAGATTTGAGTGTGACCCAGACCTCGCGAAGCTATGGACCCATGTTGTCAAGAAGACATTGCGCAAGCTACCAGTGGCTCCATAATGGTGTGGGTTATGTTTACACGGAATGGACTGGGTCCTCTGGTCTAACAACTGATAATTGGCTGGAGATGGTTATGTTCGGCTACTTGGAGAGCATATGCAGTCATTCATGCATTTCTTCTGCTTGGAGACCCTATGCAGTCATTCATGCTCTTAATGTTCCCAAACAACGATGGAATTTTTATGGATGACAATGCGCCATGTCGCCGGGGCACAGTTGTCGCGATTAGTTTGAAGAACATTCTAGACAATAACAGCGAATGATATGGGCATCAAGATTGCCCGACATGAATCCCATCGATCATTTATGGAACATAATCGAGTTCGTGTAAAAAATCCTGCACCGGGAACACTTTCGCAGTTATGGTCGGCTGTAGACGCAGCGTCGCTCAGTGTCTCCGCAGGGAACTTCCAGTGAGTTGTTGAGTTCTTGCGACGTTGAGTTGCTGATCACGCTGGGCAGAAGATGGTCCAACACGATATTAGGATGTATCCTATGACTTTTCTCGGCTCAGTATATAATCTAGTTTTACACTGAAGAGCCAAAGAAACTAGTACACCTGCCTAATATCGTATACGGCCACGCGAGCACGCATAAGTGCCGCAATACGACGTGGCATGGACACGACTAAAGTCTGAAGCAGTGCTGGATGGAATTAACACCATGAATCCTGCAGGCCTGTCCATAAATCCGTAAGAGTACGAGGGGGTGTTTAAATTGAGGAGAGTACTCCTGGAACCACTCTGTAGTAATTCTGGACGTGTGGGGTGTCGCATTATCCTGCTGGAATTGCCCAAGTCCGTTGGCAGTACAGAATGGACATGAACGAATGCAGGTGATCAGAGAGCATGCTTACGTACATGTCACCTGTCAGACTCGTATCTAGACGTATCAGAGGTGCCATGTCGCTCCTATTGCACACACCCCACGCATTACAGAGCCTCCGCCAGCTTGAACAGTCCCCTGCTCACATGCAGGGTCCATGGATTCATGAGGTTGTCGCAATACCCGTACATGTCCATCCGCTCAATACAATTGGAACGAGACTCGTCCGACCAGGAAACATGTTTCCAGTCATCAACAGTTTAATGTCGATGTTGACGGGCCCAGGCGAGGTATAAACCTTTGTGTCTTGCAATCATCAAGGGTACGTAAGTGGACCTTCGTCTCCGAAAGCCCATATCGATGATGTTTCGTTGAAAGGTTCGCATGCTGACACTTGTTGATGGTCCAGCACTGAAATCTGCAGCAATTTGTGGTAGGATTGCACTTCTATCCCGTTAAACGATACTGTTCAGTCGTCGTTGGTCTTTTTCCGGCCGCACCGATGTCGGGGATTGGATGTTTTACCCAATTCCTGATATTCACGGCACACTCGTGAAATGGTCATACGTGAAAATCACCACTTCCTCGCTACCTCGCAGATGCTGTGTCCCATTGCCGATGCACAGGCTAACACCAAGTTCAAACTCGTTTAAGGGGACCATACCGTTCAGGTCGAAAAAAATTATTTTCGGTTTTCATCAGATTTCGATACATTAAGGCTTTATTTAAGTACACTGAAAAGGATTTTGCTGAAAAATATTTTTTCGAGCATTTAAAGAGCATTTTCCTAGCACGTATGTTTATGAGCCACGCCCACTTTGGTTCAAATGGCTCTGAGCACTATGGGACTCAACTGCTGAGGTCATTAGTCCCCTAGAACTTAGAACTAGTTAAACCTAACTAACCTAAAGACATCACAAACATCCATGCCCGAGGCAGGATTCGAACCTGCGACCGTAGCGGTCCTGCGGTTCCAGACTGCAGCGCCTTTAACCGCACGGCCACTTCGGCCGGCCACGCCCACTTTCCTATCACCCACTTTGATGCATATATTTTAGATCTTTATATCCCCTACAATGCACGTTAGCGATTTTTTCTTTTACTCTCGAGTGTGTTGGCTATCCTTGGACTGCAACGGTCGGTATTTTTTTGTTTCTGCACGTTTTCAAGCTCGCGGCTTGTTTTGTTCATGTGTGATAGCGAGTAGTTGTTATAGAAAACTTGCAGGTATACTATGGTCAGGCAATTAGGAGAAACAACGAAAATCTGGAGGTAATGGAGAGAGATGTTTAGGCCATATTCTTCCATATGTCCTCTACTGATGATAAGCCATATCATGGATTGTGTCCATAAGGAGAAAATTCGTGGTGCAAATACAATATGGCTCAGGCAATTGAAGAATCTTATTCCCACCAGCATTCTCTTCCTGCTGCTGTTATTATAGCAATTAAACCTATTTTCAGAGACTTGGCTCATCCTGACCTTCTAAGGAAATGTCTGCATGGGCAGACACAGAACACAAATGAATCTTTCAACAGCATAATTTGCAACAGCCTTGTATACAATGAAACTAGGAGTTCATGATGCTGTTATTACATTGAATTGTGGTAATATTGGAAAGTGTTGGTCACTGAAAAACCTGGGAATTAATCCTGCTGAAAATATGATCACTGGGCTGCAACACTGCGATGAAATGATAGCCGATGCAGACAGGTCTGAATGTAATATGGCCAAGAAAGCAAGACAAACATACAGGAAGATGAAAAAGAAGCTGGAAGTCCTGCTGGAGACCAAATAAAGGCCATCATATGCAGCAGGACAGTTTTAATTGACTGTAAGTAATAAATTTGAAAAGTTTTTTCTTTAAAGTCAATTTCCCGCAAACTAAAATTTTCAGTACATATGCCCCATTATATCAGAAACTATCATAGATAAATGAGTGAAATTTTCAGAGACTCTGCATAACACAAAAAGCCACCTCTGGTACTACATTCATTAATATTACCCCATTAATGAGTTCACAAAAAAATATTTTCTACGGAAGAAACTTAATATTTTTTGTTAATAAATTTAAAAAAGTATTTCTTAAAAACTATGAAATGGATAAAGTAGATTTTAGTACAGTTGACTCTATTAGCATCACGTAAGATACAGTAAAAATATTAAGATCCTGCATCAAATAGTTTTTTCAGAAATGGGTTAAATACTTTTCTACATTAACATGGGTTAGATAGGCAGTGTGTGCTCCCCTTAAATCTTGATAACCTGCCATTGTAGCAGCAATAACCGGTCTTACAACTGCGCCAGACACTTGTCTTCTGTAGGCGCTGCCGACCGCAGTGCCGTATTCTGCCCGTTTACATATCTCTGTATTTGAATACGCATGCCTATGTCAGTTTCTTTGGCGCTTCAGCGTATAATATGTATGGATTTACGCAAAAATATATTTTGTAGAGCCCCATATTATTATTTCACATCCAACGCTGAAAAATACAATTTATCATTCAGTTTCTAAAAAAGTCCTTGATTTATTAATTCCGTTTGAAGTTTTATGAGCGTCCTATTAGGCACGAGAGTCACAAGTGTTAAGATGTATTACACATGTTACACGAATCTGTTGTCCCAGTTCATGTGTAAAATGAAATTACTAACATAATAGCTTTGAGAGCAAATTAATAATTAGTAAATTATGTTACGCTCAACGTGCGGCGTTCCCTGCCGCCAGTGACAGAGTGTGCTGTAGCCTTTCCAGTCAGCTACTCTCTGGTTGTCATGTAGTGATACAGTTGTTACTGGAGGGTGACAAGTCACTCACAGTTTTCAATTTGCTGCATCTTCATTTTTAGTTAAATGGCTACCTTGAAATACTTATTACTCGCGGCAGAACTTGATGATTTCTTTCTCTCATCAGCGAAATTTCCACATGAACCAACGTATGGGCAACACATTTGGGCAGCCGATTTAGTACGGTTGCCGCTACTGCTCTCAAGTCGTGTGCGACATCTGTGAGCGTAGAAGTGAACTGTTGCTAAAACTTGTCAGTTCACCCAGGGTTTATACAGCAGCCAGTATGCATGAAATGAAGAGGTAAGCAGTCTTGGTTGCAGTGTTAAAATTCTTTTTATTTTTATTTCCCAATGATGCATTTCACCAAAATAAAGGTGAAACTCGTCATTTGGAAGTAATAAAAAATAATTATAACACTGAAACCAAGACTGCTTGTCTCTTCATGACCGTTGCTTCTGTTCCATTCAAGGTTCTTAGGTTGTGTTGGTACACCCTATCTTATCTCCAGACGATAAAATTGTAGAAATGTAAGAAAAGGAAAGGAAATTGAAAGGAAAAGGAAAGTTGACACGGGAAGACGGTGTAATCTCACAGCACATGTCGTTGCGCCTTTGGTAGAGACAGGTGCAAAATCTCACTTACCCAGTAATACAAAAAAGTTTGTCTATTGACAAAATTGCTATCGTCAAATACAAACTCATGGAGCATTTTTTGTAATGGGACTTCTATTTTTTAAGCAAATGTTCTTTCTGTAGAAAATTCTAAGCACATAAATTATTAGAACAATTTTGTAGGTCACTTCAGGTCACGTCACACAATGACTTCTGTGGGCTCTTTGTAATTGTTAATTGTCACAGATGGTGGCGTCGCTGGCGCTTTTCTTTTCTTTTTTTTTCTTTTTTTTTTTTTTTTTTTAATTAGCGCCCTGAGCTCCTTGCGTTGACGACCCTCCAGCTTCTCTTAAGAATTATTAATCATTATCATTATCATTATCATTTTAATACTATGTTCAGTGCTCCTCCACCCTTGGAAATTTGCTACAGATCCCCAAACTTGCAACGAAGCGAACAAAAGTTAAATAAAAACCGCAAAATTATTGTTTGTAATGACAAGGTTTCAGTACAGCCTCTTAACTACGGACTTACAGAAACACTCTTTAGATGGTTAGTTTCATTAAATAGTTTTATTTTGTATTTTTCTTGGAAAACACCAGCCGGTCTTCGAGTTGCCAATTGAAAAGACATACTTGAAATGAGCTACTGACATCAGGTGCTGTGTCAATACGATCAGTAGAGCCTCAGGATAGGTGATGTGGCTGGATTGAGTTGAATTGAACAGCGTGGGAGGTGAGTGATTGATTGCTCATCCCTTTGAGAGCACCTCAAGGCAGCTAATCGAATGCAGCCTCCGTCGACATTACATTATATGCCGTGGCGACGTGCCAGGTGTACAACGAGGACGTCATCCAGCCCCAGGTGCGCTGCCTATGGACTGCAATGCACTGAGTGTTTGCGTCACTTCGGACGTCTGACGTGGCGTCAGCACAGAAGCTATAAGATGGCAGCAGCGGCGGGCAACTTCGGCGCTCTCTGGTAGGTCCCTAACGCCTTTGTCTCTCTTGGTGCTTCAAGTTCTCAAGATCTACAAAAACATAATATGATCGCTGATGGAGAATGAGGTAGTTTCGTATGGAAATACAACGACGACACACTTCCTTATTCACATTAATATTCATAACTAAGCGCCGAAATGTACCTGTTACTACCTAAGACACGATGAAAATATTTTCTACCAAAAGGAGAAAATCTGAATTGTCATTATTCCATCTTTCAGAGTCTGTAACAGTACCCGCGTCCTGAGGCATGTTCTTTGGCTACTGTGGACTCCAGAGCCCGTTTCCAATAGGTTGAACGTCGGTGTAGCTTTGTGTAATCCATCTAAAGAAATTGTGGTGGGGTCCGAATTTAAGAACTTGTGACTCTCCATTATGGCAGGTGTTTAACAGCAGTCAGGACATTGACGACAAGGTCCAATAAGTTAGTGACAGGGAAAAGACTTCTAGGATACTTTGTACGGTTGATTTTGGAAAGGAGAGGAGAAACCGTTGGCTTTGTAGGAAGTGAATAAGGGTGCAAACACTTTAGGATACAATTTAAGAACATTTTATTTCCCAATAGTTAAGCGTTACTCGGAAAGGTGTCTTAGTGTGGCTTTAAAGCTTACACACCCACGATTACATCCGACCACTCTACATGTCAGTCCCTTCCAGCAACTCCCGGTTCCTGAGTTCAGAGACTTGTTCTCTGTTTGCAACTCGTTCTGACAATACACAATCAAATATTATAACTACGATAAGAGACAGTATGAAGCTACTCTTTTCCTGCCTGACACACACAACCACACAACCTATCAACTACTAAACGTTGCTATACTAGAGACAAACTGTACAGACCTTGTTCTTCACTAAGAGACAAAAAACTCAAGATAATAGCTGTTGCTGGATACTTATTGAACACCCAGTTGTCCTGTCTCGAATGTGTACAGTTTCTCATAGTTTACTGCAGCAGCATCTAACCGTCCCTCGATAGTGACGCAGAGGCTCGGCTGTAGTATTGCTTCTTCTGCTTCCTGGTACTGACTCTGACTGTGACTGTGTGTGACTAACTTGGGCACATGGGCCAGTCACTTATATACTTATTTTTCAGGAACTTATGGCGCGTTTCTCTAGCAGTGTTGCCTTCCCGTGACGCTACTGAAGATCTTCCTAATTTCAGGAAAATTCTAATCTTGGTTGAAATTATTCTCAAATATAAGCAGCCTCGCTACTAATTCCGTGTTTTGTCTCGATTGACCGACCGCTGTCAAACACAGGCCTGTTATTCCAGGGCGGTAGTCGTGGATTTGCCAGAGGTGCAGAAGTTCTCTTTACAGCCCGTCTGCCTCCCCCCCCCCCCCCTCCCTGCCCCAACCATTAAATCAGATCAACCTGCCGCAACAGTCACCAGAGTACATTTGTATTCGAGCACAGTGGTAAACCACGACAACTTGGGTTTCACAAGCCTGGCAAGTTTCACAGGACCCGTTCAGCCTACTGCGCCTCACAGCCGGTTGCACTACCAGTCCGAAGTGATTAGCCAGGTACGTCATAACGGTGGGACCGGAAAAATGAACAAATCAAGCTTAAAAGAGATTCAGGAGAAATTAAGAATCGGGGAATATGTGTCATTCAAGAAACAGAGCTCAAGTCCAGCTGCGGAAAAGTCTTCGTGTTTATGAGGCAGCATCCTATAACTCGGTGGTGTCTCGCAAAGCAAATTATGTAAAAAGTTAATAGACGCTCATTCGAAAGCTTCGAGTGTGTTGCGACATGTCGGTAAAATTGTCCAACAGTTTCCTCACTCCACAAAAATTTTGAAATAGAACAAAGATTTATTGGCTGATACCGGTGTGAACATGTGTGTAAAGAGCTGAAAGACCCGTTAGCAGTATATACACTCCTGGAAATGGAAAAAAGAACACATTGACACCGGTGTGTCAGACCCACCATACTTGCTCCGGACACTGCGAGAGGGCTGTACAAGCAATGATCACACGCACGGCACAGCGGACACACCAGGAACCGCGGTGTTGGCCGTCGAATGGCGCTAGCTGCGCAGCATTTGTGCACCGCCGCCGTCAGTGTCAGCCAGTTTGCCGTGGCATACGGAGCTCCATCGCAGTCTTTAACACTGGTAGCATGCCGCGACAGCGTGGACGTGAACCGTATGTGCAGTTGACGGACTTTGAGCGAGGGCGTATAGTGGGCATGCGGGAGGCCGGGTGGACGTACCGCCGAATTGCTCAACACGTGGGGCGTGAGGTCTCCACAGTACATCGATGTTGTCGCCAGTGGTCGGCGGAAGGTGCACGTGCCCGTCGACCTGGGACCGGACCGCAGCGACGCACGGATGCACGCCAAGACCGTAGGATCCTACGCAGTGCCGTGGGGGACCGCACCGCCACTTCCCAGCAAATTAGGGACACTGTTGCTCCTGGGGTATCGGCGAGGACCATTCGCAACCGTCTCCATGAAGCTGGGCTACGGTCCCGCACACCGTTAGGCCGTCTTCCGCTCACGCCCCAACATCGTGCAGCCCGCCTCCAGTGGTGTCGCGACAGGCGTGAATGGAGGGACGAATGGAGACGTGTCGTCTTCAGCGATGAGAGTCGCTTCTGCCTTGGTGCCAATGATGGTCGTATGCGTGTTTGGCGCCGTGCAGGTGAGCGCCACAATCAGGACTGCATACGACCGAGGCACACAGGGCCAACACCCGGCATCATGGTGTGGGGAGCGATCTCCTACACTGGCCGTACACCACTGGTGATCGTCGAGGGGACACTGAATAGTGCACGGTACATCCAAACCGTCATCGAACCCATCGTTCTACCATTCCTAGACCGGCAAGGGAACTTGCTGTTCCAACAGGACAATGCACGTCCGCATGTATCCCGTGCCACCCAACGTGCTCTAGAAGGTGTAAGTCAACTACCCTGGCCAGCAAGATCTCCGGATCTGTCCCCCATTGAGCATGTTTGGGACTGGGTGAAGCGTCGTCTCACGCGGTCTGCACGTCCAGCACGAACGCTGGTCCAACTGAGGCGCCAGGTGGAAATGGCATGGCAAGCCGTTCCACAGGACTACATCCAACATCTCTACGATCGTCTCCATGGGAGAATAGCAGCCTGCATTGCTGCGAAAGGTGGATATACACTGTACTAGTGCCGACATTGTGCATGCTCTGTTGCCTGTGTCTATGTGCCTGTGGTTCTGTCAGTGTGATCATGTGATGTATCTGACCCCAGGAATGTGTCAATAAAGTTTCCCCTTCCTGGGACAATGAATTCACGGTGTTCTTATTTCAATTTCCAGGAGTGTAGATTTTCTAAATTTAGGGCAAACACTGATTGAAATAGTAGCTCTGCCTTTGGCAGGGAAGTGGCTAGGATGTGTTGTTTACGTCCCTGCCACGATGTCGTTGTGTACCTCAGCCGTCTTCGTGCACTGAACTCACATAGAAGAAGAGTGAACTATCCATACCGCAAACCGACACTGAAGTTCTCTTTCTCCAACGAGTATGCAAGGCCGATGGCATTGGAAACAGAACGGTTCCTACGTGACGAAGACCGAATTGATTATAATGGTCTTGTCGGCATTCGACTTTCAGTCGTGAGCGGTTTGGTGTAAATGAAGATGGTCAATGACACAACTTGCGGCAGGATTCTTAATGTGACAGTGGTCTTTAATTTCGACTTTCGGACGAAGATATAAGTAATGTACTTGTGAAACATGTGGGGCTCGGGCAGAGGACTATTCTGACCTTCGAATTATCGTTTGGTGTTCCCGCCGTGATGACGGTTACTGCACTGAGCGCCTATGTAAAGTGACTAGCCATACTGCTGAAAAATGGGCGCTCTTCGCCATATACTCCCTTCCTAATGGGGTACGACAGATCCACGTTGAGCTTTCAAAATATGACACGTCCCATTTTTACATCGGCGGCTGTCATGTCATCATCTGTGATGGTCAATGGAAGACGGTGCTTGGGACGTGGACGAGAAGGTCATGTACGTTCCAGCCGTCTGCCAAGTCGATCATCGCCGCTTCTGGAACAGCAGCAGGACAATGCTGAACGAACGAAGACATCGACTGAGCCCCCTTCAACTACGCCTTCAGCGCCAGACGAGGGCGTGACGCAGGCAATGGGGATGGAAGCCGTCTCCATGGTTGTGCCAACCGAGGCTTCCAACAGTCAGGACCCTTAGGCATCTTTGGACATCGACACCAATGTGCACAAACAAAAGTCGCCGAAGCAGAGGAAGAAATGCCAGCTGACACCGGCGATTCCTGCTGGACACAATATCAGAGGGAAGATGTCCCCTATGGCTATAGTCCGTACCCACAGGACGAAACTGTCATGGAACCCCATGTCTTCCCCCTCCTGGGAGCACCAATGGCGATGCAATTGCACAGTCAAATTCTTATGTATATAGGACAGCAGCTGGAGGCAACCCACAAGTCCGCCGCAGACGAAACACTGACCATGCAGACATAGTGCCTCAAAGGGACGATCACTAATGCAGCAGACTGATGTGGTCCAGTGATATCAATGAAGGCCCTCACATGTTGAGGGTGACAGACCTTGACGTGGCCCTCCTGCAGGAAGCTCGCCTTGATCTGCTCTCATTTATTTATGGTAACGACATCTATCAAATGCCATGCATGTATAACGGCTGCAGGACAGCCATATACCTGAACGTAGGTATCGAGGTGGACAAAGTTATCTATCTGCCATCCGCTTGGGGCCTCGCCATCACTTATTGAGGGTCAGACTTATCAACTTACGTTCTCTGTAGGACTGTTAAACGAAGAGAAAGGACTCAGTTTTACATGCAACAGGTACCATCATTATTTGGCGACAGTTATGATAACATCATTGTCGGAGGCGACTTCAAATATGGTTCAAATGGCTCTGAGCATATAGGTCTTAACTTATAAGGTCATCAGTCCCCTAAAACTTAGAACTACTTAAACCTAACTAACCTAAGGATATCACACACATCCATGCCCGAGGCAGGATTCGAACCTGCGACCGTAGCGGTCGCGCGGTTCCAGACTGTAGCGCCTAGAACCGCTCAGCCACCCCAACCGGCGAGGCGACTTCCTCTGTCTCTTATCCCAAAGGACGAAATGCCACACTTCACCACATGTACAGAATTTGAACCAGCAGGTAAATGAACTCCACTCCGTAAATACCTGGCAACATATACACGGCAACCAGCAAGGATTCACTTTTGTCACCAATCACTCGGCGAGCCGCCACGACCATGTCTACGTCTCCCCAGGATATACGGCAGTAATACTTGATGCGGAGCTATGACCGACGCCATTCTCCGACCATGTTGCTTATTTAGCAGAAGGTGTGGTGTGGACAGGGCTCTTGGAAACTGAATGCTTCGCTCTTCAAGGAATCTGAGTGTCAGCGTCGATAACAGAGAAATAGAGGGAATGCGAGAAGCGCCTATCATCATATCCATCCAGATTTAGGTTGTGGCTCGAATGTGCCAGGCTCGTCCTCTGACACACATTGATCCAATATGGCCATGAAACAATGCGTTGGCACACCAAACAATGGAGTACTATTTCATGCTGATACAGGAGACTTCCTCCCAAGCGCTGTCCGATGCACTACAGGTGGAACTATGACAGATAAAAGCTCACACTACACCATCTGGAGGGCATAATGTACATATGCGCTGACAGGATTGGATTTGAGGTGAACCCCCATCCATGCACCATATCATCCGCGAAAAACAGCAATATATTGCTAAATGCCCTCGACATGCCAGATGGCCAATGCCTGATGGCCAAAAAGGATATTGCAGACGCATTTGTGAAACACTACCGGCGGTTCTATGAAGCAGAGGATCATGATGCCTCAACGACCGACAACGTTCTGCGTTCGCTGATTGGTGTTCTCGCTGGAGAGGCTGCGGCGACGCTAACAGAAACAGTCACGACCGATGACAATGAAGATGATCTTCTCAGAGCGGCTGCTGGCAAATCACTGGGCCTGGATGGTTTCCCGCTAGAATAACCTTGTGTCTCCTCGCTGGGTAACGATGTCCCAGGAACTGATGACCCCCGGCGTCCGCTCACCATCTGAATTCATGAAGGCCTCCTTCCCTCGATCCCCAAGCCATTGGGCGCTAGGGGCATTGAACATTATCGTCCTCTCACTATGCTTAACAATGCCTTCAAACTCTTTCGCCGCTCGTATTCCGCGTGTTTTGATCCAAAATGTTTCCTTCGCCCAAGCGTGCCTGGGTGGTAACAGTATTATACAGACAGCGCTCAGAGAATATAGGCAGAGGCTTATCGCTTGAGTGAAGCTTTGTTGGTGGACTTCGATCACGTCTATGATACAGGAGTACCTCGAGGCGGTGTTGCGACTGATGGCCTTCCTCCTGACCTTCATCTACGTGCTTCTACTCCGAGGTGATGCATCACAATTGATGAGCAATGTATGCACAGCTGGCTCAATGCCATCTCCTGATTGGTAAGGTACGAATGCCTGCTATCAACACCCTCAAGCAATTGTCTGTGATGTGGGCTGACAGGAATTGCGTTCAACGATCATACCTTTATATGCTAAGAAAACGCGGACGATGTGGTACTTTTGGCACGACAGAGTGACGAAGAGCATGGAACGCTGGTATGGACTGTCAGATATCGAGCTCCTCCAGGCACATGCATGAATTTAACGAAGTCGGGAGCAATGGTAATGGGCAGGCGTTTCCTGGAATGAAGTGTCGCCCCAAGATACACTTAAATGTTTGGGATTGTCTTCACACGCGACTTCAGGAAGACGACGCTGATTAATTATACTCGAATTCTTCAAGGGATATGCACAAGCGTCCGAGGCAACCTATTCCGTACATTAAACATGATTCAAAGGGATAATTCATGTCAACGTTCCCCTGACGTTCAGAGTAACCACTAGGCTACCATTTTACCGATGCTGGAGATTATGGCCCACAGGTTCATGGTGGTTTTTGGCACTTTGTGAGCCCGAATGTGATACTAAAAGTTGTATACGATATACTCACTCTACCAATCAGCGATGGCACCTGGGTCTCATCAGCATACGAGTACGAGCGGCGGTCCTTTATGTCAGTACGATGATAAAGCTGTGTACCCGATGTCAGCACAGCTTAACGGCCCCCTACTACTGCTCATTGCTGTGGTGGGTACATCCTCATCGCTTTCTCACGTCAAGACTTTTTCGGTGACTACAGTAACACTCACGCCGATCTCCCCCGTACCAGGAGCCCTACCGCAGGTGATATTTACCGTCTCATGCTAAGAGGACTAAACTGGAATATGATAGCACGACATGAGTCTACCATAGCTTAAACCGAGGTCTGGAGTGTAATACACAACATTCTTCTCGATTCTAAGCCGCTGACAGCTTGGTACCTGGTGGTCAACAAAAAACAAGTGGTTCAAATGGCTCTGAGCACTATGGGACTTAACATCTGTCGTCATCAGTCCCCTAGAACTTAGAACTACTTAAACCTAACTAACCTAAGGACATCACACACATCCATGCCCGAGGCAGGATTCGAACAAAAAATATATGACGCGGCAACGGCTCCATGCCATTAATGTGGAAGACTCTCCACTTCGAGGACAGTGTCGTCTGCCAGAAGCGAATGCACATCGCATGGAATGGTGATCTTCCGCGAAGGTGCGGCATTTGGTAAGAAAAATGCTTGTCTTCCTTTTTCGTACACCACTTGCAGTGGACCCACAGTCCCTTTATTCCAGGATGAGACTAATACTAATGCCGTGCCCTGGATCACAGGAATGTAGATATCTCATCTTTTCCACGACAGTGACTAGAGCACTCTTGACTTTTGGTTTTTTCTACAGAAACGTTTTACTAGTCTTCAATACCACCTGTACTATCAGCAGTACGATACCAATTTTTGGGTAGTCTGTTCTTGGACCCTCCTCGCAGCTGGGGTGTGCCGGGCATGAGAGGTAACTTCGTAGTGAATGTCTGATTCTCAGCACAAGAGGAGCAGGAGCAGATTAGTGTTTAACGCCCCGTCGACATCGAGGGCATTAAGATGGAGAACAAGCTCCGATTAGGGAAGGATGGACAAGGAAAGTGGCCATGCCCTTTAAAAGGAGCTACGCGACACGTGCTTTAAGCGTCTGTGAGACAAGGGGATCACCTTCTGACAACTAAGATACAGAGGCGGGCGTGCGGCCGTTTTGTTTGTTACGCTGAGAGAGCGGTTTCTTTCTATTGTTCAGTATTATGCAATGTGTTATTTCTGTTTTCTTACCTCAAAGAACCAGTTGTGCACCACAGCATTGTTATGTTTCCCTCTTTATCTTTAGTAATAATAACAAAAGCATGCGGCAAGAAAGCAAAAGAAACAAATAAAGCTCCGTAATCGATGGGGAAAAAACCTCCGTAGTCGGTGGATCGCTGTTTTTCGATCACTAGTCACATTATTTCATACATGTTACATTTCGCAGGTAATGTGATGAAAAGTCACGTGTATCTGCATTAACTTTTATTAAATTTCTAATGTTATTTGATTGTTTGTTAATTTTTATTATCAACACAAACATTATACTTATGACTGTCGACAAGTACACGACCGAACATATAAAGTTTTCCTGAAAATGTATGCTTGCCTTGATTTCCGAAATCACTTATACCTGCAGCTGGGTAGGGTACTGAGAACAGCTTTGCACCTGGACGCTTCGATCTGCAGACACAGGATTCAGCATCGAGGGACGGACTTGGAAAGGCCACGTCAAACATCGATAAATAAAGCTGTAACTTTATTTAGTAATATAATCAGTTACATCATACCATAGTACGTGGGTAACGTATGATTAATCGTCGGATATTCTTTCGACATTACAAGTGGCAGGATGATAAAAATAAGGAAAAAGTTGTCTCAGTGGATATTAGAAACCACATTCAGATGGTACACAAAGTAGTGCGAAAAAAACTTACTACGAAGGCTAAGCTTTTCCTTCCAGACATGTAATTTTTAGATTAACATAACAGGGAAAACGAGTTTCGTGTCTGCTAAAATGTATTTGAAGAATTTAGAATGAACTACTTTGGCCACTTATAATGGACTCAGAGAACCCACTGTGGCCATATTTAGCTGAAATACATTAACATTATATAAAGTAGATTTCCAAAACCTTACATTAGTTGGCTTTGTGGTATAACAGACTTTTGAAAGTTAGGTGCAAAAATCTCGAGTTTCAGAGATGGTTCTGCTTACTACAGAAAGCTTGTATTCGAGGTGATCTGATGATGGTTTGAATTGAGGACAGTCATAACTAATCGAAAGAGGGTGAAGCCGCAGAGAAAACGGTTAATATCGAAATATATCGTATTTACGTCGAAAAGAAAAATAAAGACAAATCACTATTTACTACCCTATAATGACCCAAAATGAATACATATTACATTAGGCCTCGTCTTGTGATACTCAGGTAAAAAAAGACTTTTCCTACTTCCGAATCCTACTCATAACACTACAGTGAAAGCGCACAGAATACACTGATACGTAGCGTGGCACGGCGGGAAGACGGGCAGCAGGCAAGCGAGTTCCCTGTAGCGTGCTTGAGTTGGCACACCTCGGCTTAGACGGGATTAAAGCAGCCTAACCCGTTCTGCTGATAACGCACGGCAGCTTGCCTGTTGGCTAACAGGCTAGCACAGGCAGGTTAAAAGCAGAATGTGTATTCCACCTTTGTGCTGACAATTACGTTCGATCTGCTTTCCGCTAGTCTTATGCTACATGCTGCATGCCTTACCAACACCATGCTTGTGTGCTTTATTATCCCTTAATGAGAAGAATGATAGTTATTACTTAACTGGAAATATGTGTCTGACAGACATACTAACAAAGAAACCATTAAATGTTGATTTTCTTCCATAATAGCACATCAATATAAAAGTACAATGAACAAACTGAAGAATAATTATCTACGAGGGGCGTTTGAAAAGTCCGTGCAAAGTCTGGTGCGTATGGAGGTCATGTTTAGTTAGTAGCATCTTTGGAAAGAACGCACACCAAGTTTCAGCCAAATTGGTCTATTTCTTTGTGTTTGGAATTCGTGTGATTGTCAAAAAATGGACGAAGAAGAATTTCGTCTGGTGATTAAACATTACTTTATGAAAGGCAAAACGCCTCAGGAGACTACAGAGAAGCTTGATAAACATCACGGTGACTGTGCATCTTTGATTAGAACAGTTTATAAGTGGTTTCAAAATTTTCGGAGTCGCCATATGGGCACAAGTGCTGCTAAACGTTCTGGACGCCCTGTGGAGGTTGCGACTCCAGAAATCATTGATAAAATCCATGATATGGTGATGAATGACAGAAGAGTTCAGATGCGTGAGATTACTAGTGTTGTGAACATCTCGAATGAACGGGTAAATAATATTTTGCATAAACATTAGGACACGAGAAAGCTATCCGCAAGATGGGTTCCGCTATTGCTCACGTTTGACCAAAAACGGAATAGTGTGGATGTTGCAAGGATGGTCTGCAGCTGTTCAGGAAGAATCTGCAGGACTTTAAGCGTCGTTTCGTCACTGTGTATGAAACATGGCCCGCATTTCGTGGTCGTGCGGTAGCGTTCTCGCTTCCCACGCCCGGGTTCCCGGGTTCCCGGGTTCGATTCGCGGTGGTGTCAGGGATTTTCTCTGCCTCGTGATGGCTGGGTGTTGTGTGATGTCCTTAGGTTAGTTAGGTTTAAGTAGTTCTAAGTTCTAGGGGACTGATGACCATAGATGTTAAGTCCCATAGTGCTCAGAGCCATGAAACATGGATACATTACTATACTCTGGAGACCAAACAACAATTTAAACAACGGGTTACCAAGGGAGAATCTGCACCAAAAAAGGCTAAGACTAGTCCTTCGGCTGGAAAGGTTATGGCGACTGTCTTTTGGGATTCGCAAGGGATAATCCTCATCGACTATCTGGAAAAGGGTAAAACTATTACAGGTGGATATTAGTAATCGTTATTGGACCGTTTGAAAACAGAGGTGCAAGGAAAACGCCGGAGAGTAGACCCCAAAAATGTCCTTTTCCATCACGACAATGCACCAGCCAATACCTCAGAAGTTGTGGTCGCAAAATTAATGGAAATAGGATTCCAACTCGTTTCACATCCACCCTGTTCCAGACTTGCCTCCCTCGGACTACTATTTGTTCCCCAATTTGAAGAAATGGCTGGCGGGACAAAGTTTTTATTCAAACGAGGAGGTGATTACAGCAAGTAATAGCTATTTGGCAGACTTGGACAATTCCTATTATTCGGAAGTGATCAACAAATTAGAACAGTGTTGGACGAAGTGTATAAGTCTAAAAGGCGACAATGTCGAAAAATAAAAAAGGTTTACCCAAAACACGTAACGCCCCTCGTAAACATCCCCATCAAGTAAGTATTCCGAGATGTATTAACCCCATAGATACTCATAAGAAGCTCTAGAAAAATCATGACTTTTGTAAACAAATGTCAGATATGACTTTCAGTATTCGCAAATGTTTTCAGTTAATTAATCCACTGAAAACTGACCAGATTTTGAATTATTATCTTCAAATCGCCTCTCAAATTGGAAATAAATAACTTGTTTTCGAGATGGTATCTCTCATTAGTTTTACAGACAGTCTCTTGACGAATTCGTACTTGGGGTTACTTTTACTGTTTCTAAAGCAGAAACAGAGACTGCAGTTGTTCACTATACTGATGTTTATTATTGTAAGAAACACTGATAGCAGCCATCTCTACATTTTCTATTAGACAAGTAATATGGCTAGGAAGTCTTTCGCGACGTATTTCTTGAATAAAAATCTCTCGGTGTACATGCCGCGTCAATAGATAAGTAGTTTGCTCATTTTTGGTCCGGTATGTTAGATGGTTCTTTTTACGGGGAAGGAAGTCGGCCGTGCCCTTTCAAAGGAACCATCCCTGCATTTGCCGGGTTTGAACCGACATCCTCCCGAATGCGAGTCCAGTGTGATAACCACTGCGCCACCTCGCTCGGTGGTCCATTGTGTCTACTACATATTTGGTGCTGCTGTAGCAGGATACAGTTTCAGGTTTCTCCGTCAGTTCCCCCAGTCATTTGGAGGAATGCATACTGGTCAATAGTATTACTGCCTCGTTGTTTCTCGGTACAACTAACAACAGAGTAATTTTGTCGCCGAATCCATAAAGAGAAGAGCCAACAGTCCTATTCTTAGAAGGCAGGAATTCACTTATAGTTTCTGGTTTATTTCTCTTCAATTTTCCTTGCTCTACAGTTGTCTAACCAGTGCTAAGGACAAAAACCAGCTCTCAGCGGTTACGGTTCCGTTGTTCCGTTGTATTTATTATTAGCTGCACTAATCGAGGAACGGATTGCGTAAGATACAAAGTTTTCGTCTTCATTGCTAAGCCCAGCACCGTTTTAACACTTACTGTACGAATAGGTAGGCACTGTATTATAATGATATGCCGGAATGTGTTAGACATATGCCGGCCGGGGTGGCCGAGCCGTTCTAGGCGCTTTAGTCTGGAACCGCGTGACCGCTACGGTCGCAGGTTCGAATCCTGCCTCGGGCATGGATGTGTGTGATGTCCTTAGGTTAGTTAGCTTTAAGTAGTTCTAAGTTCACGGGGACTGATGACCTCAGAAGTTAAGTCCCATAGTGCTCAGAGCCATTTGAACCATTTTGTTAGAAATATGATTTTTATTCCATATTTGTCAGGCTTTTTGGCAAAATAAACTTTGAAGCCACATCTGTTATGATTAGGTAAGAGCATTACACCTACGCAAGTATATTCTCCAAGACAGTACAGTTTTTGAAGATCACTGATGAATTTGGAAAAAAATTCCGAAGTTGGTGCTTATTTGTCTTCCTTCCTCCAAGTTTCTCTTATTTCAGGGAATTCAAATAGCAAACAGTCATATGACTTGGAATCGCTTAACTCGTGTTTCAGTAGAGAACAATGACAGCATATCTCCAAGCCAACTCTTAACAGACAGAAGTTAGCATTGAAAGCACCACAAGCGCTTTTTTCCACACAGATTATTAGATCTGTAGTTACTTTGTTTATGTCTTTTAGTCCAGTTTCTTTGCTGTTGTAGTTTAACGTTTGTCCATTTCACAATTAGTTCATGGTTCAAAGAGCAAACCTCTTTGATCTCAGAATTTCACGTAAATTTTTAATAGCTCTTCTTATACCTGTTATTCCCCAGATTATGTTATGATGATGTGCTTGTCTAGCTTTAGTTGGCTCCTTGATTCCCGACAAAATATATTTTTCCTGTATAATAAAAATTAACTGAAATATTGTTATCTGCTTGGTCACATGTACAGAAAGGCCAACACCTGCAACAGGGACTTATTCATCAGAAGAAGACCCGGAGGTTACTCTTTTAGGAGAAATTAAAGGCTCACAATCAGAATCGTCAATAAATAAATCCCCTCTATCTTGCTTCCTATTTATGTACTTGTTCTCACATAATTGCAATTTTCTCTTCAAAATTTGGATCATCCCTTCTCAATACATCGATTCGTCTTCTTTTTTTGTGACTTCGACGGAATCCGCTCTATTCTTCCCACCCGTATAATATGTTACAAAAATGTTAGGCATTGCAACTTAAAAAAAGTGTAAAAGAAAAGGCAATTAGTTGCAATAAGTTCTACTTACCAGAAGTAAGAGTTTCACTTTTGAAAATAGGTGTCTAATAGATACGCAACAAAACTTGCGTCACTGCAAATGTGTGTTTCACAGACACTGTGATATATCTACATCTACGTGATTACTCTGCTATTCACAATAAACTGCCTGGCAGAGGGTTCAATGAACCACCTTCAAGCTCTTCCTCTACCGTTCCAATCTCGAACGGCGAGCGAGAAAAACGAGCACTTAAATTTTTCTGTGCGAGCCCTGATCTCTCTTATTTTATCGTGCTGATCATTTCTTCCTATGTAGGCGAATGCCAACAGAATGTTTTCGCAATCGGAGGAGAAAACGGGTGACTGAAATTTCATGAGAAGATCCCTTCGCAACGGAAAACGCCTTTGAGAAAAGGACTATTACTTCACGTGTAACCGTCACTATCAACAATGACTCGCACCACAAGACTGAGAAAGAAACTGTATGAAGCTACAAAGGCATTCCCTCCAATAGAGCAAACAGTATTGTCAATATAACAAAATAAAAATGCTTGAGAGTTCCTGAGGCATATACTTTCTTTTAAGGATTAATATTACTTTACATGCCACTTCTTACATTAATAAAATTCGGCAATCATAATAGACGGAAGAAACGTAGCAAGTCTACTGCATCGAAAAATGATAGGTAGACCTTCAGGCACATTGCATAATCATGAACCACGAAAAGTATATGGCGTAAGTAACTCTCGAGATGTAACGCAGCCACGATATCTGAGCAATGTGGATGCTACAGTTGAATAAAAAAGTACAGGTCACCAGTAGTCGGACGGCACTTCTTTTACATCTATATGCAGTATGAAATCTATTTGCGTGCTGTAACGGGTACAAGACGAAGGCTCTAGCAGTTTATTGTACATTAACCGATTACAATTGCTTTTTATGACATTTTTGATATTTTTTATATTAAGGCTCTGGTTCAAGCATATAAAAACAGTGAGTAAAGAGTAAACTATTGCTCAAGTACTTCGTAATAGTATCTTCATTTGATGTAATAAATATGTTTCCGAAGTTATGTGGTAGTGCCCTGCCTGTTAACTAGTCTCCGTACGAAAAAATAGTTGCAGCATAGTGTGACACAAAAAGGTGTTTCAAAGAAATGGTGTTTCGCTTATTACGAATAATTCCTCTCAGATACTATTATTTTAGATTCATGTTAACGTTATAGGCTCTTGAAAAGATACGTTTTCATCAGCTTTCAGGACAAAATTTTGGGACCCCGCATTGTCTCAGATGGTCCACCACAAGTAGCCGTCCTGAGTTCTTTACTCCATGCAGTGTACACCACGGACAGTTCTTCCTACATCAGCGACTACTGCAGTGTGTGGACGATGTGTAGCTGCATACACATTCTGGATCATTTGTAGAATCTGAAGCCGCACGCGATATACTTCAAAGATTGGCCCCTACTTAACAGTCGGCAAACTTCGACGGATAAATCCCATCTTGCTATATTTTCCAAGAGTTCACATCCGCGCATTCCTAACGCTCACCAATACCAGTTGTCATCGCAGTTTCTTAAGAGTGGTTCGTATTTAATTATCAGTTAACAATGGTCCTCACATTAACGTCACAGCTATTAACTGCGGAAAAGCGCTAATTACTGTTTGGCCAGCCTCCCAATATACACAGGCCGCACACCCTCTCTATCTGCTGGCTCTCTACAACAGCTTAATTCGATATATATTGAACTGTGATCGAGCAGTGTGCCACAATAGGCGAATATATATCATGTTCCTTACGATAGGAAACGCAATTCAGATTATCTGGAAGCTAGACGCCAGCCGAGCGGTTCTAGGCGCTTCAGTCTGGAACCGCGCGACCGCTAAGGTCGCAGGTTCGACTCCTGCCTCGGCCATGGATGTGAGTGATGTTCTTAGGCTAGTTAAGTTTAAGTAAAGTTCCAGGGGACTGATGACCTCAGATGTCAAATTCCATAGTACTCAGAGCCATTTTAACCATTTAAACCTGTCCCATCTCGTCGGTTCTACGGCCTTCCATGAACCATTCTGCGCACACCCTTGCACTGCCGAATCACTTCGTCCCACACTAGCAGCAATTTCCTGGATGGGTACATAGCATTCCCTTGTGCCAACAATGCGTCCTCTTTCAAACTCACTGATTTAACGGTACGGTTCGTGGATACGTCTGCGAGCCATCCTGGACGTCCGCAGGAAGTCATACTGATCTATTACCCTCCGTTTATATCGACGACGATAGCCGTATGCACATTTTACAGATAAATGGTGTTATGCCTTGTACCCGCGGGCCGACATGGTTCAAACGTATCCTGTTTCCCGAGAAAGTACAGAAAGGGCTTCTATCAGAAAGGACCCAGGGAAAACAGAGGACGAAGGTATATCCAGTGACAATCGGTAGTGTAGTTGTAAACTGTCGTAGCTGTGTTGGGAAAGAACCAGAACTCCAAGCGCTAATAAAAAGCACTCAACCTGAAATCATTATTGATAAAGAAATCCGTTAAAACTGGCAATTAGCTCAACCGAAACCTTTATAAAGGACCTAAAGGTGATCAGGAAGGATAGATTGAATACAGTTGGTGGTGGCGTGTTTGTTGCTGTTGGTAGTTGCTTTTCTTGTAACGAATTTGAAGTAGGTGCGTCAGGTTCCTTTTATCGGCCATCCGACTGACTTGATACAGTTGCTGAACAGTTCAAAGCAAACTTTAATCTGATTTCAAATAGTTACTCCACTCATACTATTATAATTGGTGATGATTTCAATTTACCCTCAGTATGCTGACGAAAAATGTGTTTGAAGTCGGTGGTAGGCGTAAAACATCGTCCAAAATCGCACAAAACGCATTCTCCGAAAGTGTAAATGATTGTGAAAACAGGCTTCACCTCATAGTAACAAATAATCCTGAGAAAACAGGAAGCATGACAATGGGTATCGGGATTAGTGACCAGAAGGCAGTTGTAGCGAGACTGAATACCATGTCATCCAAATCTACAAACGTAGTGAAATATTGGGGAGATTATGTTAACAAAAAAATTTACATTTCTTCTTCATTCTTCTCTGCTTTGCGTACAGAATCGTGACTATTTGATATAACTATATACTGCGCAGATCCGAGATCTTAACCATGCAGCCTGTAGCATGAACCGTACTGTACAAACACTTGTGCCCAATTGACTAGACAGCCCGTGTCTCTTCCATTTTGCGTGGAAGCCAAAGACGCTCGAAACGCTTCATCCGAATAACGTTAGTCTAATATAGATAAAAACTGTTGCAAAAATGAGGTGTCAAATAGGCTGATTATAGCTTGCGAGTGAGAGTTTATTCAGCGTTATAGCCCATTCAATCTGAATTATACTTTATCAAATATTAATAAATGAATCTTAAAGATTTGACAAGTCGGCTCCTGTGGTGGCCGCCTTCGAAACGGAGGCAATTTCTCACAGAACAGGTACACACTATACAATCTGTTGTCTACCACTCACGCCACTTCCTACGCCAAGCCTCAGCTATTGCAGTCTCGCCCAAAGTATGGAGTGAATCTTGGGATTGAACTTACGGCACCAATACTAGAAGCGTAACACCTGATTCTGGTCTGACCTGTGCTTTCTATACTGGTGTACACTCGACAGCAAAAAAAGTGGGTAACCCCTGAATTCCAACGTGTAGGCTGCACCTGAATATATGCAACCAACATAGCATATCTGTGTTACACATAGTCGCAACCCTCCACAGTACAGTCGTTGTAAGATACACAATGGGTACCGCTAGAGACTACTAGACTGTCTTTATGACAGTCCGTCCAGATGTAAAGTAACACTACGATAGAACAGAAGAGATCAGACAGTCCTTAACGTTTGTAAACTAAACTTAATTACAATAAGTGACATTTCAAATGTTATGGGACAACTAGTTTTGTCACATAAATCGTTCAGTAATCCTTAGGCACAATTAAATATTTGAGACAGTATATGGATTTATAAAGTTGTATGGCAATTGGAAACAAGTTCTTTGCTGTCTAAAAGGTTTACCCAACACATGCTGAACGTTGTTCAGCATTCAATGGGGAGTGGTTTCTCATCAACTTTATGTAATACTAAGCAGTTAAAAGAAAACGTGATTAAGGGAAATCCCATCATTAACAGCGAATCACAAGTAATATCATTGTTCACATTACTCATCAACAGTTACTTGTACACGAAGTTGTACTTTAAATGACATGACCAACGTCTTCGTTCTGGATCCGGATGCAAACCCAGAAAAAAAAATGGTTCAAATGGCTCTGAGCACTATGGGACTCAACTGCTGAGGTCATTAGTCCCCTAGAACTTAGAACTAGTTAAACCTAACTAACCTAAGGACATCACAAACAACCATGCCCGAGGCAGGATTCGAACCTGCGGCCGTAGCGGTCTTGCGGTTCCAGACTGCAGCGCCTTTAACCGCACGGCCACTTCGGCTGGCGCAAACCCAGAACGTAAAACCATTGTTAACCAAGCAAAGCTTTGTGCCTTATCGAGACCCGATCACTAGGCAGAAAGAGACGTCAAATATTGACGTTTGCACCAGTATCAGCTATCAATTCTCAACTTGAACGTAAATGACGATAATGTTTGTACGGAAGCAGGAACCCTAACATGACAGTTACCTTCTTGGTAATTAACCTCGAAAGACGTTGTAAAGTGTTGCATTGTCAAGGAATAAAGGATGCACATGTTTAAAATTGAAATGCCATCATGTAATGCTGGGGACAAGGTTGCGAATCCAGCACCTAATCGTATTGTTGAATAAGTACGTAAAATCAGAATGTAGATATCACAGTTTGTCACCAGTAGTGGGGTTGGAACCTTAAATGACGGCTGAAGTTGTATTGCCTGACGTCGTTGTCGAACCAGGAACAGACGAGAAATGTCCAATGTTGGTCCACCATTAGCGAGATGTGTACACGTTTAACTAGAAATAAGGTGACGAAAACGTCTATGCTGACTGAGAGTCGAACGCCGCACACATGGTTATGAAGACACGTTAATAATCAACTTCATATTCAGTAGTAGCTAGGAGTAGCATGTTTAGTTGCAAACCTTAAGGCCTTACTCATTCCTAGTAACGTGTTGCCTAATATCTGCGATATCATGATGTTAATTTACGAGTGGATTGACTGCCGTAAAAAGCAATGTTCTCTAGTAGTCGTGTATCATTGAGATGTAAATGAAGTGCCTCAGCAGAAAGTAATTTCCGTCGTGCAGCACGTATTGTTTCAGAGACACTGAGTACATGTTATAAGTGCACAAAACGTGTATTATATACTAAGTATATACTATTATTTGTAGAAGCTGCCGCCAAACCTGTTTACGTTTACATTCCGCTTAGTTGTCATGGTTGAATACAGGTTTTCATAAGGCTACATCTAATGCACAGCGCTTACAAAAAAGTATAGTTTCCTGCGTCATGCTATTGCTAGATAGGTGAAATATTTTGTGGTAGCTACGTTTAAAATGAAAGTATTTTTCGTCAAATATTTGAATAAATCGTCAACTGTAGGTGTGCCTGCACATTTTGTAGCATAATAGCTGTAGCTGCGTTAGTTTGTACTACAGACTTGGGTAGGTTAGGTGTAACTTTTGATCCTTCAAGGGGTGATCGTGGCCATGCGGCCCGGGTCTGTACTAGCCGCGGCTCGCGAACTACGGGCCAGCCAGGCTGGCCGAGGCGAGACGCAAGTGAGCGGGCTGGCGGTGGCGTTGGTGGGCCAACAGCCCGGGACGAGCCAGCACGGCTGCGCCGCATGCCTCTGCCTCTGCCGCTCCGTTTGACGTAAATATGTTTACCTCCTCTCCTGGTGGTGGTGGTGGTGGTGGTGGTTAGTGTTTAACGTCCCGTCGACAACGAGGTCATTAGAGACGTCCTCTCCTGGAATCAGTATAAGAGCGGCAAGCAGAAATACACATCAGGCTGTCTGCCGTAATGGCTCACTGGGAGAGGTCTATTCGAGGTAGAGTCAAAAAATGGTTCAAATGGCTCTGAGCACTATGGGACTTAACATCTGAGGTAATCAGTCCCCTAGAACTTAGAACGCGGTTCCAGACTGAAGCGCCTAGAACCGCTCGGCCACCCCGGCCGGCCGAGGTAGAGTCGTTGCTCTCATTGAGGAAGGAGGATGTTCCATCAGAGAAGCTGGCAGACGGTATGGTGTACCACATACCACTGCAACGAGATGGTGGACGATCTGCCTTGAAAGAGGCACCACCAACAGGGCTCCTGGCTCAGGCAGGAAGAGGGTGATCTCACAGCAGGAAGATAGGGACCTAGTGTCTAGGAGCAGAGAAAATCCCTTTCTGAACGGGAAGCAGTTGCGACGGGAGACCAACTTCCCCGGCTCCAGTGACACGATTCGCCGAAGGCTGAGGGACGCTGGACTGCATGCACGAAGATCCGCCGTGAAACAAGAGCTCAGCGAAGACAACGTTTTATACCGGGTAGCATTTTCGGAGCTCCATCTGAGGGCGTCGTGGGACAACGTCATTTTCACTGATGAGAAGGTGTTTTCCACCAATAACGACGGTCCACGAATCTTTTACAGGCCGCAAGGGACTCGCCATCGACGCGAATATGTAAACACGACGAGAAGAAGTGGCCGGCTATCTGTTACCTGCTGGGGTTGGAATTCTGCGAGAGGGGCGGGAATTCTTCACAGGATAGAAGGAACTCTGGACAGCGCGCAGTATGCCCACATATTGGAAAATGTGATGCTTCCGGCCGTGCGAATGCTGTACGCAGAAGGGGACGTCATATTGGAAGAGGACCATTCTCCCATTCACAAGTCTGCATTTGTTCAGCAGCGGCTCTCCACGATTGGCGTCAACATCATGGACTGGCCGCCACGGGCGGCTGATATGAACTCCATGGAAAACATGTGGGCTGAGGTCGCCAGAACATTAACAGAGAACTGGCCACGAAACCAACCAACTACTGCGGACGCTCTTTGGGACTGCGTCCTGGAAGCCTGGGAGGAAGTTGCTTCTTCTGGCTGTTACGTCCGACGGCTTATACATTCTATGCCAAGACGCACGATACAAGTACAAAATAATGAAGGATTCTGGATAAAATATTAGAGTTCTTAAAACGTTTTTTTATGTCTTCTTTTTTGTCATTTTTCCTCATTGGGAGATAGTGGAAGATCGCGTGGCAACAGAAAAGATACAATATGGGTTATAGATTTCCTTTGAGTTGCCCTTTTAATTCAAGTGGGTTTCTTTTAAATATGCAGTTTGTTAAGTATTCTATTTTGATTTCATTTATGCCCTGTCTACATGCTCACAAACTAATCAGCGTAGATGGACTCTGTCACAATAGTTTTTGTTATTTCAAATACGTCTCTCTCTTCCTCTCCATCCACGAATACACCCTCCGTCCTCCACACAATACGCCAACGATTTCATATTTTGTTTACTCGCCACGCGGGATTAGCCGCTGTAGTCATGGACTTTGAGGCTGGTCCCAGCAGAGGTTCGAGACCTCCCTCGGGCATGGGTGTGCATGTTTGTCCTTAGGATAATTTATGTTAAGTAGTGTGTAAGATTAGGGACTGATGACCTTAGGAGTTAAGTCCCATAAGATTTCACACACATTTGAACATTTATGTTTACTCGTTGTTAATAGCTCTTCTATTGTCTCTCACACTCTCTCTCTCTGACACTATCGCCGCAAGAGCCCTTCTATTACATTCCCCCAAAACTTCGTAGACAAATCTAGCGGTTTCCAATGACGCTACATTTTCTCTTTTAATTGCTGCTGTCTTTACTCTCTATCATTCCTCTTATCACCTATGAAACCGTATACTTTGATCTCCCCTTCCCTATAACCCATTCTTAGTTCTGAGAACAGTCCTTCCTTATCGGTCCTGTGGCACACATCTAAGTAAGCAATACTTTGCAAGCATTTCACGCTTATATTTTGCACTTCTTCTATCCATTCCCAGATCTCGCCCTCCTTCCTGTTACGCGTCCCTTGACATCTGCATCTACATCTAAATCAATACTCGGCAATTCATAATTATGTGCTTGGCTGGGGGTTCTCTGGTGTGGTGGATTAATCTTGTGTAGGTTCACATCTCGCGTCAGGCGTAGATTTTTAACACACACAAGTAGCTCTCCTTGACCCCTAGTAACGCCAAGTGCAGAACGCCAGTAAGCTCCGTAGTTCAATATCCGCAGTAAAGATAACATCCCTTCGCTGCCTACTGTGGCAGAGTGGCATTCGTTTGAGCTGTGACAGATGGAGAAACCCCGTAAGGCAAAGACTCTGTCACCATAAAGACCTCGTAAACTAGAAAACGTATTTCATTTAATGTACCAATGGCCACCTAAGTTCACAAGGCTCTTACTTTATTTGAAACTGAGACGTTGAAAATTGTGGTGCAGGACTGGGATTCGATTTCACTGTGTTCCCAACGATTGCAAACTCTTCTAGGCGCCCTCGAAAGGCACCTATCTGGTTTCGAATACTGATCAGCACAAAATATTCATTATTTCATTTCAAGCCCTAGCATGTGCACCCCGAACTACTGGTGAAAATTAGTTGCATTTTCAGCGTCTCTTCGTGCGTTGTCAGCTGTAACGTGTTCGTGTCAACTCACAGCCACATGATGAGCTTTTTATCACAACATTACAAGATCAAACGTTTCCTTACATCTTTTCAAGTTCAAACATTCCTCTCCATCCTACTGGTGAAAACTGATTTGGGTTTGACGTTGTGTTCGTTGTGATCACCAACGACGACATGTGGATTCAACTTCTAGCCAGCAGAGTATTGAAAGTACAAACATGATATTCCTAGCTACTATTGGAAAAGAATTTGATAGCTAAAGTTTCTTCATGACCACGTATGCGGGGTTTGAATTCCACTCAGCACAGAAATTTTCGTCGGCCCATCTCGCTACTGGTGAACCAACAAAAGATATTTATCGTCTGTTCCTGGCTAGAAAACAACTGTGCTAGATGCTGGGTTTGAATCCCAGTCAGGCAAAAACAATTCTATCGTCAATTAAGGTACCAGCATTTCGGTATTGGTGAAAACATTTGATATTTAACTTCTGATTTTATGTACAGTCGTGCTCAAAAGTATCCGAACGACCTGAATTGCATTTCACCTGATTCCCATGCGACCTAAATAACGCAGCTCTCTAGCAGGTCGTCTAATCGCTCCTTGGTACAGCCGTTTCATTATTGAAAATAGTTCCAACAAATCACCACTAGAAAACACTGCTCTGTATCGCAACAACTCAAGATGTAAATTAATACCACGATACTACAAATATCAGGGAACACCTCATCACAGATAAGACTGTCCTTAAGGCTTGTAAGCTCACATTTATTGTAATAAATGACGTACCTGAAATGTTAGCACTCTCATTATTACGTCAGATAGGTAATGCACGTAGTAAGTCCGTCGTATTCATGATTTCCTCTTCAAAGTAACATACCATACTTGTTATTTAATACAAAATGTCATTAAAAATTTACGTTATTCACGAGCAGCTAGTTGAGAATATGTATGAACTTCAAATGACACGACGAATCGTCTCGTTCTGCATATGGATTCAAACCCAGGTCATGCAGGCTAGGCCGCGGTGGCCGTGCAGTTCTAGGCACTTCAGTCCGGAACCGCGTGACTGCTACTGGGGCAGGTTCGAATCCTGCCTCGAGTATGGATATGTGTGATGTCCTTAGGTTCGTTAGGTTTAAGTAGTTCTAGGTTCTAGGGGACTGATGACCTCAGATGTTGAGCCCCATAGTGCTCAGAGAAATTTGAACCAATCATGCAGGCTAAGATTTCGTGGCTGACGGAAATTAACAGTTATTCCTGACTAGGTATAAAGAGAGTGATGTACCTCATTTTTGGACAGTATCAGTTAGAAAATATCAACTTTAAATTACATAACGTAACATTTTTAACGGACGCGAATTCCTACCCAGCATCTGTTGTCCCTGTTAACGAACTACGAGAGATGTTAAATATGGCTACTTCACAAGTAACTTACTTGAAATGCAGTGAGGTAAAGCTTTGTGTTGGACAGGGATTCGAACCCAGAACTTAATCGGATTGTTATCGAAGCACAATCAACTTTGACATATCGGATTTTCTCGGCAGTAGCTAGATGTATTAAATGAAATGACGAAACGAAACATTAATTTTTCCTTCCCAGGACTCGAACCCGGCACGTATCGCTGTTATATTCTAGAGAAAAGGAACGTTAAGTATAGATTTGTTACACCGGCAGCGACATGTGAGCATGTTTGAACTAGAAATAATATGACGTTCAGTGCTGACTGAGAATCCACCCCCAAACATATCGTTGTTGACTACACACAAAGAGACGACACTTACCGAATTTTTCTCCACCGGCAGCTCGGAATAACATCATTGAACTTACAGTGATCTCACAAATAGTTCAGTGTCTCACTGGGAGTCAAAAACGTCACGTATCGTTAGTGTTGACAACGAATGAAAAAGCATTAAAAATAAAAATTATTATCCACCAGCAGATAGGTGTTCCCATGCTAGGGCTTGATAATACATAGTGAAAAGTTTAGTGCCGGGCCAGGATTCCAATCGAGTCATGCGTAATATGTGGAGATGTTGAGGAATCTGCAATTTTGAATAAACAACAAGTTGTAGTCGAGCTCTATTGCACGAAGGGATCAAATTCCGCGTTAAGGGCGGTCTGAGTTGCATTCCCAGTTCAGAACCAATTTTATCGACATACAGAAGCTCAGATAAAAGACGGAATAAGTGTCCTACGACCGTACACAGGGTTTGTTTCGTCACTAGAAATAAATAACTAGTATAAGAAAGGTTACTGGTGATAGAGTTTCTACATGTCGCCACTCCTTACTTTATTGTGGTTCCACCTAACGTCTACTTGGTAGAGAAGGAATATAATGTTTAATGAGATTTTCAGACCACAATGCCATTATACCTTCTTCACTTGGCATAGCCAGAAGAGAATAGAATCCGCCTCTCGATATCAAAAAACATCAGTAGAAGTTAGAATCGAACCGAGACCAACATCACATGAAACTATCACCAGTTAAATAGACCACCAAACCCTCTTCTCCACGACTCATTTGTCTATCATAACACCGTTGCCGCACACAAGATGAGAATTCTGACGCAGAGGCTCCCTGTAGTGGTTTGCAGGATATTCAGTACATTCATTTACTTGGTTGACCGAATCGCCATGAACTACCTGCCTTGGCTACCCAGTGCATACATTCGACTTCATTTTGTAATCACCGAAATAAAATAACGTAACTGCCACCTAAATAGAACTGCCAACAGTGTAGGATGCAGAAACTATAATAGGAAGTGTTCCTTTCCATTTGAGCTACTCTATTGCGCTATCTGTTTGTTGAAACCATCGCGCAGTGCAAAAGAAATGCTGTAACTGTCTGTATCTCTCAGATGTCTAGATCCGGCCGTATGCATTATCTAACAGCACTGTGGAATGCCGAAGTTCTGGAGGAACTCTTGTTCACCACCAGAGGTGTTCTAGCTGTCACAGCTAGTAGCGTAACGGTAAGCGTCGCGCATTGTTGGTAAGACGTCGCGTGTTTTATTACATTCGCTACTACATTTTTTAAAATGCAATTCTGCTGTCTTCTGAAGTTAACAATTTAATGGATCTTTGAACATAATTCTCTTCACTTATCAACCCAAAATAGTCGCATGTGGTAAAAAGACTAACTTCTGCGTCATTTTGTTCTTTTCAGGTTTAATAGATGGCCAGGCAGCAGATGCGTCTCGAAGCTTTTGTATTATGTATGGAGAGAGTGCATCGTGCCAACATAGTCAGAAAAGTATTTTCTACATTAGCTGTCGTCTGGTAGTGGCATTTTATTCTTCTTCAAACCTTGTTTGACAGCTTTAGCTCAGAACAAGTTTTCTACATGTATGTAATCAATAAATTGCATGTGCATTGTCAGACTGTTATAGATAACATCAGAGAATTCGCATATATCGTTGATGATTAATTTCTCTCTCATGTTTAGTATTGTTTTAACAACACTAAAAGAAACCTTACGAAAACTGTGCACTGTATTGTAAGAAATGAAATAAAACTACCCACGATAACCTTACGACGAAAGTAAGTCTGTTTTAACAAAACTGCGTATTTGTACACAAGCGTGCCTCTATCTGCACGAATTAGTAAAATACTACTCACTTAGATTTCGATTGGGTCTGTGTTTATATGGTATGCTGTGTCATACTGAACAGGTATGCAAATGTGGCATTTCATAAATAAAGTTACGTATTCCTATAAACCCAAAATTTGCTGGTCAGCAGCGGAAAGAGGCGTTACCTGTTGTGCAGCATTGTAAGTTTTTCACCATTGCACTTTGTGCTGAATTTCTTTTTTTTTTTTTGCGATTTGCTAATCAATTTATTTCCTTCATACCTATCACCCTGGCATGGTAGTCTTAATTGAAGAATATTATTGAATTTCGTATCGTTGACGGTCGATTCGAATTTCTTCAGATATGCTTGTATTGTATAGCTGCTTGGCAGTCAGAAAGCCGAGATCTACGACCATTAACACAACTTACTGAGTCGAGCTGCCAAGAGAATTTGATGTGTAAAGGTTTTCTTCTGATTTTGTTACAGAATTCTTTCTGGGAATTCGTAGCTGCATGAAATAATACACAAAAAAAGCTCGCACGTGCTGCCCCTACCATGGTTAGAACTAACTATTTTCTTAGCTGTTGGAACACGAGATACGGGTGGTACCACGGGGCTACGGACACACTGATGTCACCATCCCACTCTCGTCATGGTATTGGTCGCTCAGCCTCATAACGCATCTTGAAAGATACTAAAAGTTGTCACTTAAGTGAAAAATAGCATTTCTTTAGCCAAAAAATTGAAATTTCTGTCACAGTGTCTTAGTTTACGTGAGGATTATATACCACGAGCCATTCAAATGGAAAGGGAATATCAAGTGAATTTAGCGAGTCAGTTCAGTACCATACGCGGAAGTGATTGCACTGTCACAGTGTTGCCAAATGTTTGTGACGATGTTGCCAATTCTCAGCTGTGCTAGGAACAGCTCTGTAGCGTTATGGGAGGAGAATCCTGTGCTCGTGTCATAGGAGGATACGGAGAGGAGGCGCAGGGTTTGGTTAATATGCAGCGTTTTCTCCTACCAGCTGTGTCAAACATTCAGGTGTGTAATCTTCCATCACGATTACATTTTCCTACAAAATATATACGAATAAAACACTTTCCTTGTTAGTTTGTTACAAAAGATTATTTCAGTACAATAAAAAGTCTTTGGAAATCAACTTTGCCAACCAGTCACGAAAAGTAAGATAACAAACACTTTGCACCTCGAAATCGATTGCATCTATGTGCAGTCTTGTGATCATACAAGTAGAATTTCATGAATTGCACGAGAATGTAGAAAAATGTTGGTGCGAATGGAAGCTGTAAGAAACACAGTTACCTAATTATTCTGTACCACGTAATAATCAATTCATTTGATAATTCAGAAGAGAAGAAACTAAAAATTATGCCCATTAAGACAGAAACTAAAGTGCAGATGCGGGCACTGTGCAGATCTGCACTTTTTCATCTTCAGATCTATACAAATAATGTATACTAACCAGCGTATTCATTGCTTTCGTAATGTTTCCCTCTTGTTTAGTCTTCTTATGATGAACTGGATCCACACCCATGAGTCTGATTTTTTCTTTGTATCCTTCCATCTACTATCTTTGTGTGTTATTGTTCGGTGTTCAAGAAGCAAAATATTTTGCCTGCTCCCACGAGGTGTTAAAATGAGGTCGCAAAAAGGCTAACGAATTATAATCAAAATACAGTGAGATGCCAATTTGTCTGTGGTCATGGTGTTAAGTGGACAGAAATAGTTGGGTGTTATTGTCGTCTTTTCTTATTGAGATTTTCATATTACCCTGACACAAGACGCCGAGGCGAAACATCCCACATTCCATTCATCCTGATCCATTCGTTGCGTGCATCGGCGGCAATGAGTGATAGGAAAGCTGTTGTGGGGTGACGATGAACAATAACAATGGTAGTAATTACAAATCAATAATCAAGGATGTTTACTGCATTACAGACGATTAACAAAATAACCAAGAATGGCTGAGTGCTTAATTGGCGCACTGAGTAGGTGTTCTTACCACTTTGTTACTGAATTCTGTTCTAGCTGTTTGCAGAGAGTAAACAAAGAACCCCGTAGCCATACATATCGCTAGTACAACGAGATATTACCTATCAACTATCCTTGCTTTACATCACAAGACGAACATGGCGTCACTGAGCTGGTATTTAAAATACAATTCTGTTTTCTCTCTCTGTCTCTCTCTTTTTATTTTTATTTTAATGTTTGGGAGGAAAGCATTGAGAAGCGCGATAATAAGCAAGTTGGCTGTTTACAGTTATTTCCATCGGGATACATAATGAAAAAATACAACTTTTAAGTGTGTTATTGCGTAATTACAGTTATTGATAGTCTATTCGTGAGCTTGCTCGCATTCAGTGGGGTGAAACCTATC
The DNA here is from genome assembly GCF_023898315.1 of Schistocerca nitens. Lineage (NCBI taxonomy): Eukaryota > Metazoa > Arthropoda > Insecta > Orthoptera > Acrididae > Schistocerca > Schistocerca nitens. The sequence continues at coordinate 445,639,772 of NC_064618.1, read as the reverse complement.
ACAGAAGCAAGCAAAACACAAATATTTCTAGCACCATGCGCAACACATAAACGAAATCTCGCTGCACTGACGTGTTGTCCAATTTCTTGCACGGAAAACATGTCTGATTCATGTTGCTAAATACAGCTCTATCAGATATCAATTTGGAAGCGTACCAAGTGTATAAGAGTATATCTTCAAATACGCAGATAGGCCCGTAGAGGTATTCGACTGAAACATAGCCATCACCAAAATTGTAGCTGGGGTCGACAGCGTCGTCGTCTACCACCTTGACAACTCTAACGGTGACAGTGCTCGGCCGGTTACTTACGTTTACTGGTATCAAAGCTACAGCATGAAAACACAAAAATGTTAATAACCCGAAGATCATTAGTTTTGGAAGCCATAGAAAGTAAAGCAGTCATCAGTCGCAAGAGTGGTTTGTACACCACAGTGCTTTAATAGGCACGGTCTTGTTGGAGGTGGTATGCTGTTGCTTTCATCCGAGCTTTGGCTTACCTAGCCAGTTAATAAGGGAACCTACAGTTTTACGTGGCTTTCGGACCACAGTGCAACTCGGCGTTTCTGCCCCAGGGGAAATGTGTGTAAAACGGCACAGAAAAATCGTGGGACTGGTGAGGGATCGAATCTGAGACCTTCGTATCCATAGTCTTGCTATTTATCGCCTTGCCACCATGCAGCCAACACTGTGATTTCTGCTTGCCATTAAAATTAAGGATCTCTCGTTTGTGCCCGCGTTGGTACTTGCGTTTCCATTAGGAGACCTTACCTTTGGGATTACCCTCGTATACGTGTGTGTAAACGCCTTCCAATGCCCAGTCAAAAAAGACAAGGATACCTAGTCTAGCTTCAATATTACAAATACGCCTCTGTTTGTGGATGAACGCAGACTTAGGTTGATAATCATTTTGAATATTTATCAGTACTGTACCCATTGGTGTGAAACTCGTTTTCTACCAATGATTCCCACAGCTACAGGAACACTACTTTAATACCTCTTACACAAAATACTTACACAGTGCTATCAGACGAAAACATCAACCTGACACAAATTGTAAAACAACCTTCGTACCTGGATAAAGAGCTTTTTCTATTTGAGTTATGTGTGAACGTTGCTGCTAAATTCCTTCAGCTACTCCAATGTTTAAAGAAATCGTGTTAACGGCACTAAATCGTGGTTTGTAAATCGTTTACCAGCCGTACTCTGCCGCATTTCGCTGGTTCAAAGGCAAAAAGCTTACTGACAAATTTCACAGAAGGAAAAGGGGGACGAAATGTCTCCCACTCGAAGGTCATGTTGTTTTACTTGAATGATTACAAAATCGGGTAAAACGAACAATGAGGTTGTCAGTATAAGCACATTACTGTTGTCAATATGATGTTGCACCGCCCAGGGACTGTAATGATAAAGGGCCCGTATAGGTCAGGCATGTTGTACACAGAAGTGGAAGAGAGAGCACCCTTAAATTGTACAATCCGTATGCATTGCATACACACAGAATCTACTGTTACATTGTACTTATTGAGCCCAATGAGTGAATTGCATATTTTCCGGTGAGAAAGAGCACTGGCAAACAGTCTTCGCTACATTACGTTACTTAAACTGGCGTCACTTTGAGCTAGAATTTATGGCCAGCGGATGCGAGTTTTTCAACTGTGAAATACTTCCCTTACATTATGGAAGCGAATATTAAATTTGAACTAATATTGCGAAAATTTTGGACTTGGATAGCTTAGAATGAAAATCTTTCTGTTTCTTGCAAAGGAAAACAATTGATTTTCTAAAACATTCTGTGTCATACACAACTTGAAACAGGTCACGTCGACCAAATCATATGGAAGAACCGACAGCGACGTATATTGGAAGGGAGTAAGATCCCTTGGCTTTTGGTTTGGCAGTATTCGACAGCCATTTCTAGGCGCAAGTAAATGAAGAAAGGCAGCGCGTTTTCGTTATCAAGTAACGTCTTCATCAATTACTTTAGTTTTAATGTGATCTACGAGTAATTGCTGATGTTTGATATTAACATGAAAAGGATTCCGTAGACAGGGAATGAACTTGTTCTTGGGCAACTACTTCTATAATGACCAAAAGGACTTAAATGATCTTCAAGCACATGTGTTCCAGCAGCGGTATGAAGAAAATGATAGTAATAATGACGGTCATAATCAAATTATCCGGTAACTTCACACTTCACAGTGGATTTTCTAGAACTAAGAAATTTCTTGAATTAGTGAAAATTTCAAAATGGCTTCAAATCGAGGCTATGGCGCCTAGAAGAGTCTTTAAATCCTGCTGAAATGAGAATAGCATAATCTCCACGTCAGAAACTTGCTTCTACTTAACCATTTAGGAGACTCGCGTTTTTTTCCACCGTGACTAGTTTAGTAAGCTAAGCACATCATCCATTACAGCACACTCCTGGGGCTGGGAAATGTGGCCACAGTGGTCTGGTGGAACGAACTATCACAAGTGCAATGCGTCGGTTCAGGCATTTACTTTTAAGAGGCACGAACAGATTTACTTCACCTCTGGTAACCTCAAGAGAAAGCTGTTATAATCCAAAATCCGCATTAAACATCACGTTCCTTCATTCCAAACTGGGAAGTGCCGGTTTATGTTGGAAAATGACATAGGTGGAGGTCAGGGTAAACAGAAATACTGTCACCAGTAAACTTACTTACATTAGAAAATTTTATTTTATTTGATAAACTGGCTCTGAGCACTATGGGACTTAACATCTATGGTCATCAGTCCCCTACAACTTAGAACTACTTAAACCTAACTAACCTAAGGACATCACACACATCCATGCCCGAGGCAGGATTCGAACCTGCGACCGTAGCAGTCGCGCGGTTCCGGACTGAGCGCCTAGTACCGCTAGACCACCGCGGCCGGCATTTGATGAACTGATAGCCGTCTAAAGGAACAGGGCTCCTATTTTACTTGTACTTGATTGAACTAGAGACGTTGAAAAATTTGGTGCTGGACTGTGATTCGAATTCGTATCTCCTTTTTCGAGGATCTGAATCTCTCGGAACGGTATAGTTCAATCATTTCATTCCTTTTCCTAAGACTGCAATCTTCTCTAGGTCTCCTCCAAAGGTAAATATGTGGGTCCGAATCCTGATCCAGTACAAAAATATTCATAATTTCATTTCAAGCCCTATCACGTGCACACCGGCCTGCTAGTGAAAATTAACGTGCATTTTTAATGTCTGTTCATGTTGCCAACAATTTCTGGACAAACACGCACACATCTTACTGTTGGTGAGTAAGCAATTGATACTTAAGCAATATTCGTGGACAATAAAGAAGAACGATAGGAGTGCGGTTCGATTGTCGCTCAGGCACAAAAATTTGTGTCCTTATTTTAGATTAAACACCTAGCAGCTGGCAAGAAAAACCGATACGTAACATTTGATTTTACTTAGTTGACAATCCAATTACGTCTTGTGTTCGTATCTCCGTCGCAGAACTTCACGTCATGCGCTTCATCTTTAAATTCATACACACTTCGTTTCTTCTGAATTGAGGTATATCAGACATCTCTCATGGTTAGTTAACAGGGATGAAAGGGTCTTGATAGGAGTCCCGGTTTATTACAAAAACTGTCGTCTTTTATTTTCAAGTTTTAATTTGGTTACTGATATATGCGAAAATTTCGGTACTTCGTGACTCTTCATGGATAGTCAGCAATATGATATGATTAGATTAGATTAGACTAATACTTGTTCCATAGATCATGAATACGAAATTTCGTAATGATGTGGAACGAGTCATTTTAATGAAAGATTTCTTTACATACCAGTATTCAATTTCTTTACAACAATTTTTTAACCTCTCTCACTCTCTCTCTCTCTCTCTTTCTCTCTCTATCTCTCACACACACACACACATTCTCTTTTTATTTTTATTTGTTTGTTGTGCTCGACTATCTGTGAGGCACTAAAACGTCCGTGAATGAGTTTCTTAGTTTTGAGTACAGTTACGAAAGAAATGTAAAAACAACTATGAGAGTTACTGATTTATGATGCTTAGTAGCAGTCAGTTCTGAGTATTATTAGTAACTAAGCTCCAGCACCTAAACCTAGTTACAGAAATGCGAATCAGACGCATTACGTATTCCAGGACGTAGCAGCCGCGTCTTTGAGAGGCCAGCTACGGTCACTTCCCAGCCCGCTGTTGGATCACATCGGTTCGTTTTCTTCCTGCTGGTAATGTAACTGAGATTTGGCAACAACGCAAGGTATGTTTGGCAACTCTGTGATCGACGAGTTACTTCCTGGTGTGCACGGAATTAAGCCTCGAAGTTCACTTGATTTCTCGTGTCATTTCCATTGAATAACCTGAGTTGTTATCGCTTGAGGTGTAACAGAAGATTGTAAATTTACGGTTTTCAGCCCAGCAAACCATTGAACGTGGCTATCGCAACTAATCTCGTCCTGTAAATAGCGGTTTACGAGTTCTAGCCACTATTGGCCTCGTAAGAGGAAGGCGCAAACCATATCTATCTGCTAGCTCTGTGTTGACGTGCTGACCTGAGAAAACGCGACTGTTATGGTTCGCGGTGCCAGCCTCGCTGAGTATAACGTTTTAATCCCTTCTGTGTAAGAGCTGCAACCTGTCAGATCAAACATCGATAAGCAAATCGTAAGAAAATACTTTCAGCTCAAAGTGCAGTGGTAAAAAACTTACAATGCTGCACAACAGGTAACGCCCCTTTCTGCTGCTGACCAGCAAATTTTGGGTTTATAGGAATACGTAACTTAATTTATGAAATGCCACATTCGCATACCTGTTCAGTATGACACAGCATACCATTTAAACACAGACCCAATCGAAATCTAAGTGAGTAGTATTTTACTAATTCGTGCAGATAGAGGCACGCTTGTGTACAGATACTCAGTTTTGTTAAAACAGACTTACTTTCGTCGTAAGGTTATCGTGGGTAGTTTTATTTCATTTCTTACAATACAGTGCACAGTTTTCGTAAGGTTTCTTTTAGTGTTGTTAAAACAATACTAAACATGAGAGAGAAATTAATCATCAACGATATATGCGAATTCTCTTATGTTATCTATAACAGTCTGACAATGCACATGCAGTTTATTGATTACATACATGTAGAAAACTTGTTCTGAGCTAAAGCTGTCAAACAAGGTTTGAAGAAGAATAAAATACCACTACCAGACGACAGCTAATGTAGAAAATACTTTTCTGACTATTTTGGCACGATGCACTCTCCCCATACATAATACAAAAGCTTCGAGCGCATCTGCTGCCTGGCCGTCTATTAAACCTTAAAAGAACAAAATGACGCAGAAGTTAGCCTTTTTTCCACATGCGACTATTTTGGGTTGATAAGTGAAGAGAATTATGTTCAAAGTCCCATTAAATTGATAACTTCAGCAGACAGCAGAATTGCGTTTTAAGAAAATGTAGTAGCGAATGTAATAGAACACGCAACGTTTTATCAACAGTGCGCGATGCTTAGCGTTATGCTACTAGCTGTGACGTAGCTAAAGCACCTCTGGTAGTGAACAAGAGTTCCTCCAGAACTTTGGCATTCCACAGTGCTGTGAGATAATGCATATTGCCGGATCTAGACTTCTGAGAGACAGACAGTTACAGCACTTCTTTTGCACTGCACGACGGTTTCAACAAACAGATAGCGCAATAGAGTAGCTCAAATGGAAAGGAACACTTCCTATTATAATTTCTGCATCCTACACTGTTGGCAGTTCTGTTTAGGTGGCAGTTACGTTATTTTATTTCGGTGATTACAAAACTGAGTCGAATGTATGCACTGGGTAGCCAAGGCAGGTAGTTCATGGCGATTCGGTCAACCAAGTAAATGAATGTACTGAACATCCTGCAAACCACTACAGGGAGCCTCTGCGTCAGAATTCTCATCTTGTGTGCGGCAACGGTGTTATGATAGACAAATGAGTCGTGGAGAAGAGGGTTTGGTGGTCTATTTAACTGGTGATAGTTTCATGTGATGTTGGTCTCGGTTCGATTCCAACTTCTACTGATGTTTTTTGGTATCGAGAGGCAGATTCTGTTCTCTTCTGGCTACGCCAAGTGAAGAAGGTATAATGGCATTGTGGTCTGAAAATCACATTAAACGTGATATTCCTTCTCTACCAAGTAGACGTTAGGTGGAACCACAATAAAGTAAGGAGTGGCGACATGTAGAAACTCTATCACCAGTAACCTTCCTTATACTAGTTATTTATTTCTAGTGACGAAACAAACCCTGTGTATGGTCTTTTATCTGAGCTTCTGTATGTCGATAAAATTGGTTCTGAACTGGGAATGCAACTCAGACCGCCCTTAACGCGGAATTTGATCCCTTCGTGACAATACAGCTCGACTACAACTTGTTGTTTGTTCAAAATTGCAGATTCCTCAACATCTCCACATATTGCGCATGATTCGATTGGAATCCTGGCCCGGCACTAAACTTTTCACTATGTATTATCAAGCTCTAGCATGAGAACACCTATCTGCTGGTGGATAATAATTTTTATTTTTAATGCATTTTCATTCATTGTCAACACAAACGATATGTGACGTTTTTGACTCCCAGTGAGACACTGAACTATTTGTGATATCACTGTAAGTTCAAGGATGTTATTTCGAGCTGCTGGTGGAGAAAAATTCGGTAAGTGTCGTCTCTTTGTGTGTAGTCAACAACGATATGTGTGGGGTTCGATTCATAGTCAGCTCTGAACTCTTTGTCATACTATTTCTAGTTCAAACATGCTCACATGTCGCTGCTAGTGTAACAAACCCATACTTAACGTTCCTTTTCTCTAGAATATAACAGCGATATGTGCCGGGTTGGAATCCTGGGAAGGAAAAAATTAATGTTTCTTCTTGTCATTTCAGTTAATGCATATAGCTACTGCCGAGAAAACCCGATATGTCAAAGTTAATTGTGCTTCGATAACAATCCGATTAGGTTCTGGGTTCGAATCCCTGTCCAACACAAAGCTTTACCTCACTGCATTTCAAGTAAGTTACTTGTGAAGAAGCAGTATTTAACATCTCTCGTAGTTCGTTAACAGGGACAATAGATGCTGGGTAGGAATTCGCGACTATTAAAAATGGTTACGTTATGTAATTTAAAGTTGACATTTGTTAACTGATACTGTCTAAAATCGAGGTATATCACTCTCTTTATGCCTAGTCAGGAATGACTGTTAATTTCCGTCAGTCACGAAATCTTAGTCTGCAAGACCTGGGTTTGAATCCATATGCAGAACTTGTCGGTTCGTCGTATCATTTGAAGTTCATACATATTCCCAACTAGCTGCTCGTGAATAACGTAAATTTTTTATGACATTTTGTGTTAAATCACAAGTACGGTATGTTACTTTGAAGAGGAAATCATGAATACGACGAACTTACTACGTGCATTACCTATCTGACGTAATAATGAGAGTGCTAACATTTCAGGTATGTCAGTTATTGCAATAAACGCGAGCTTACAAGCCTTAAGGACAGTCTTATCTGTGATAAGGTGCTCCCTGATATATTTAGTATCGTGGTATTACTTTACATCCTGAGTTATTGTGATACAGAGCAGTGTTTTCTAGTGGTGACTTGTTGGAACCATTTTCAGTAGTCAAACGACTGTATCAAGGTGCGATTAGAGGACCTGCTAGACAGCTGCGCTATGTAGGTTGCATGGGAATCAGTCGAAATGCAATCCAGGTCGTTTGGATACTTTTGAGCATGACTGTACTTCGTTAACAATCCGATTAGGTGCTGGGTTCGCATCCCTGTCACAAGCTTTATATACGGCATTTCGATTTTAAACATGAGAATACCTTGCTCCTTGTGAATGACACCATATTAAACGTCGTTGGGGGTAGTTCTCAGGACGGTAACTGTTATGACAGGATTCCCAGTTCAGTACAAACATTTTCGTCATTTATTTTCAGGATCTGAATTGATAACTTGGTTCAAATGGCTCTGAGCACTATGGGACTCAACTGCTGAGGTTATTAGTCCCCTAGAACTTAGAACTAGTTAAACCTAACTAACCTAAGGACATCACAAACATCCATGCCCGAGGCAGGATTCGAACCTGCGACCGTAGCGGTCTTGCGGTTCCAGACTGCAGCGCCTTTAACCGCACGGCCACTTCGGCCGGCAATTGATAACTGATACTGGTGAACAGTCTATACTTCACGTCTCTTTATGCCTAGTGATCCGGTCTCAATAAGACACAAACAAAGCTTAGCTTAGCTAGCCATTCCTATAGGTGCTGGGTTTGAATCCAGGTCCAGAGCGACGACGTTGGTCATGTCATTTAAAGTTCAAATTTGTGTACACGTTGCTGTTGATGTGTTACGAGAACAATGATATTAGTGGTGATTCGCTGTTAATGTTGAGATTTCCTTAGAGTGCTTGTTGCCGTTAATCGCGTTTTTCTACTGGTTCATCCAATATCAAGTTTCCAGAGCCACTCGCCGTTGAGCGACCTGCAGCACGTGGATCAGTCACTAAGGATTACTGTACGATACATGTAAAATAATCCGTTTTCTCAGAACGTTTGGAATGTCACTTGTTGTAATTAAGGTTAGCTTATGAGTGTTATGGGGTGTCTCATCGCTAAGAACGTGTTTCCTAATATGTTTTGTATGACGATATTAGTTGATGCTTAGACTGACTGCCATAAAGAGCTTTGGTCTCTAGTAGTCTCTTGCGGTACCCATTGTGTGTCGTCAAACGACTGTACCCCATGAGGTTTTAGTGTTTAGGGGACCTGCAACGCAGCTACGTTATGTTGGTTGTATTCGGCAGTGACCCACTTTTTTTGCTGTCAAGTGTACAATGTCATGGAGTGTAACGTACAGCGCTACTAGATGCCTCTAGGCCGCAAGGCTGGTGTAGAGTGGTCACCCCGTTGGAACAGCGCTGTTCCCATTGCATTGACATCACTGTTTTCTCACCCACACAATACTGTCAATGGCTGAGAACCGGATGCTGACCACAACATCTCGCTCACTGTGTGTTTGCCGCTGACATCCTATGGGGGCTGGCTTCGCTGGGACAGTGATAATACTGTTGTAATGCTGAGTAATAGATGATTTTACAATGATGTTTCTGTAACTTCCCTTTAGGTGTCTTCCAGGCACACACTCACCTCTCCTATCCAGCCCGGCCTCAATCTACACAGTTCCACCACTGACCTCTCTGATAAAAGGCTACAGCAAGGAGTGTCCAGTGTTCGGACTACAGTGTTCAGGTTCCAGCGTTCTGCCTATGTCTGCAGTCCACTTAGTTGAAACGTCCCCTTTTAACAGTTTTACACGACTGTGCTTAAACTGACACACAGTATTTTTTTTTTTAGCGCAACGCAATCTGACTTTCAAAAAAAATCCCTACGAAAGAAAGGCCCTGACTAACATTAAACTATACCATTTACAAATCACTTACCTCACAAAAATCTTCGCTACTCAAGCTACTGCAATACAGCGAGCGCCACTACTGCCAGCTAAATAAAAGATTCAAACTACTGAAGGCACTAACTACTGATAGGAATAGTTAGCAAATGAAAGATTTTAATAGAGAACAAACAATGTATTTACCTTAATATCATATATATATATATATATATATATATATATATATATATATATATATAGCAGTTCATGACAAATTTCAAAACTCCGCCATCTCTCTCCCCACATCCACCACTGCTGGCGGCTCACCTCCAACTGCGCAACGCTACGCGCTGTTCACAGCCAGCTGCCTAACACTACAATGGCGAGTATTACAACAATGCAAAGCAGCCACAGACTGCACACAGCACAGCCAATGATTTTTTTATACAGAGGTGGCGTTACCAATAAAAAAACCTAAACAGCCTACTTACATAGACACCATGCTCCCCACAAAAAATTTTACAAATTGGTTTGGGTAGTGGCCAATACAGATTTGAAAAAATTTTTCATAAGTACAATAACAAAGAAATCAAATGCACACACTTATTGATACAATGTTGGTCAAAAGCTAAAATTTTCTCACAGTCCATAAAGACAGTCCTGATCATTCATCACATTGCAGTGTTTTTCTCAAAGTCTGAGCAGTAAAAGAAAATGCACACGGAAGTAGTGGATTTCCATGCAGTCTTGAAGAAGTATCGTTGTCCTTCCAATGGAAAGACAGTGCTGACTCGTGACATGCTGACAGGTAATGGGCCACAACAGAGCAAACCCACAGCGGAGTCAGTCGAAGTTTTGAAGAGTACTGGTGGGTAGGTCATCACAGAGCAGACCCACTGTAGTCCTGGTAGAGATTACGGTATTGGTGGGCCACCAGAGGTGCAGACCCACTGCAGTCCTTGTAGAAATAATGGTATTGATGGATCATCAAAGATGCAGACTCACTGTAGTCCTTGTAGAGATAATGGTACTGGTGGGTCATCAAAGATGCAGACCCACTGTAGTTCTTGTAGAGATGGCCAGCAGCCATCTGTTGCGACTGTGCAGGTGCTCAATCACCATCGAAGAGTCTTGCGGAGAATATAGCAAGTCCATAACCACCACTTGTGCACTCACAAAGGTTTTTTTTTTTTTAATTGTCCTTAGAACCAGCAATTCTGTTATCCAGTCCCTTGCTGAATTATTAACACACGTGCAAACACTAACAGTCCCTACTTCTCACATATTGTCCTTATACTATGACCAACATAAACGTGTGCAGTGAAATGTAACTTACAAGTTAGTAATATGATGAACTGGTGTCAATTACAATTTTATAACATAAGAATACAGTTACAAAGGTACAAAATACATCATTAAAGAACATAACAATACAGATAAAATTTGTAGTAATACAGGCTTTACAAAAGAATAGAAATAGACATATACATCAGTGTGACAGGAATTATAAGTACCTACATAAAAGATCAGAATAACTTTTGAAACATCAACTTCACACATGAGCAACAAAACAGAACAGATAAATAATGTCTAAACATATTTACAAGTTAAATAACATATTATTAATACCAATTATATTTGAGGATAACAGTATTCCTCATCATAGTGAATAGTATTAGAAAAAAATTCTATGAAACTACACAGAGACAGGAAGAAAACAAATACACAAGGGTTCACAAACACATAGGGGGATAACACAATGGAAAGGACAGGGTTCGTTTTCAGTGTAACTTTTGGTACTGCAGTCCAACCCAAAACTTCATTCTATAGATCTTTCGTCTTATTTCAACCTTTGCTTCCACCAAAAAAATCCTATCCAAGCATGCTTTCTGTATTTATTTCACATATTTCTTACCTCATTATTTATTTCCAAGAAAATCCTACCTATACCTGCTTTCTGTACTTTTTTCGTATGACTTCTCAATGCATTTCTTCCAATTCATCGCAACGCAGTCTCTTATATAGTCTACCCCCTCTTAAGCTAACTTAAATCTACTGAGCTCAGATACTAAACTAAGGAACGAGGCAATGCAGCAGCACAAATCAAGTAACACAAACATCAATGACAAAAATTTCAAGCTGGCAAAGCAAGCTACACCTAAAGGGAAGTTACAGAAACATCATTGTAAAATCATCTATTACTCAGTATTACAACAGTATTATCACTGTCCCAGCGAAGCCAGCCCCCATAGGATGTCAGCGGCAAACACACAGTGAGCGAGATGTTGTGGTCAGCATCCGGTTCTCAGCCATTGACAGTATTGTGTGGGTGAGAAAACAGTGATGTCAATGCAATGGGAACAGCGCTGTTCCAGCGGGGTGACCACTCTACACCAGCCTTGCGGCCTAGAGGCATCTAGTAGCGCTGTACGTTACACTCCATGACATTGTACACTTGACAGCAAAAAAAGTGGGTCACTGCCGAATACAACCAACATAACGTAGCTGCGTTGCAGGTCCTCTAAACACTAAAACCCCATGGGGTACAGTCGTTTGACGACCTAGGTGTCTTCCAGGCACACACTCACCTCTCCTATCCAGCCCGGCCTCAATCTACACAGCTCCACCACTGACCTCTCCGATAAAAGGCTACAGCAAGGAGTCTCCAGTGTTCGGACTACAGTGTTCAGGTTCCAGCGTTCTGCCTATGTCTGCAGTCCACTTAGTTCATACAGAGTTGAGAGTGCAAGTGTAACACACTAAGGCCTCTGCTTGTTACCAGACAGTGATTAAAGTTCAAGTAGGACTTGTTGTCATTAGCAGTGCATGCACATATTTCAAGCTACTATCTGCAACTATATAATGACACTCGGTGGAATCATTGTACCAAGTTAAGTATACAATTACATTTATTTGGCAAAAGTCGTGGAATACCTCCTAATCTGGGTCGTGCTGTTAGCAAAGGGCACTCGCATTGGTCGTCTGCAGCAATAGCCCATTAACGTCAGATTTCGCCGCACTGTCGTAACGGATACGTTTGTCATCCGTCCCACATTGATTTCTTTGGTTAATTCGCGCAGTGTTGCTTGTCTGCTAGCATTGACAACTCTACACAAACGCAGCTGCTCTCGGTCGTTAAGTGAAGGCCGTCGGGCACTGCGTTGCCTGAGGCAAGAGGTAATGTCTGAAACTTGGTATTCTCGGCACAATCTTCACACTGTGGATCTCGGAATATTGAATTCCTTAACGAGTTCCGAAATGGAATTTCCCATGTGTCTAGTTACAACCACCATTCCGCGTTCGAAGTCTGTTAATTGCCGTCGTGCGGCCACAATCACGTCGGAAACCTTTTCGCACGAATCACCTGAGTGTAACTGAAGTGGCAGCTCCGCCAATGCACTGCCCTTTTATACCTTGTTTACGTCATACTACCGCCTGTGTATAAATGCGTATCAATATCCCATGACTTTTCTCACCTCAGTGTATATAAAATTTTTACCACTGTATCTGTTTTTCAATCTATATTTTCTGCCACAGAACCCTTCACTATCACTATCGCGATGGGATACACCACCATCAAACATCGTTCATATGGCTCTAAGCACAATGGGACTTAACATCTGAGGTCATCAGTCCCCTAGACTTAGAACTACTTAAACCTGACTAACCTAAGGACATCACACACATCCATGCCCGAGGCAGGATTCGAACCAGCAACTGTAGCAGCCGCGCGGTTCCGGACTGAAGCGCCTAGAACAGCTCGGCCACAGAGGCCGGCCCACAAACATCACTACAGAAGAATTATTGAAACGTGTGTGTGTGTGTGTGTGTCCACTATTTATGTGTCCGAAGCTCGGAAAAGTAGTTCATCTTTCGTATTACCGGAACGAATACGAAGTTCTTCTTCAACATTGAACAGTGCCGTAAAAATGTCAGTGCCATAAAAACGTTCGAGCCCACAATCACTAAAAGAAAATTTCGCGAAAACTTGTGTACATCATGATTTAATTGACAAGCATAATCGTAGACAGCATTTTGACTCTGAACACGCGGTCTTTTCTTTTTTTTTCTTTTTTGAGAACTGTCCTGAAACAAGAGCTATTTGTGTCATTGGTTTCATGTTTGCTGTGTGGATAGGATGTCGATGCTGGAAGGTGATAAACCAACAGCGGTAACGACGCGTTCAGTGAAGCGACTCGTATCGGGATTGGGCACGGTGGCGCACCTGTTCCAGTACGGGCGCGGCGTATCGCAGCAGCAGCGGCAATTGGCGGCGGCTGTGGGGTCGGGTTCCGCCAGTGGGCAGAGCATGGAGCATGGAGCATGGAGCATGGAGCGTGCAGCGTGCAGCGTGCCGAGGCCCGCCGCGGCTGCGGTAATTACGCAGCTACCAATGCGGTCCGCCGGCTGCAGCAGTAACGACGTCCGGCGCTATTAGCTGCGCCCGCGGCCGCGCTGCTCCGGGTTAATGACAAATTGCTGCCTACCTGCTGTCCCTCGGCGGAGACGAGTCACTCCCACGGGGCATGCTCGCACAACTGATTCCGCCAGCACAAGCAGCACGGGTATAATCCACATCTGACAGCGATAACTGCCAATTACTCGGTAATACACGTAATGAAACACACTCAACTGCAACATACCTTGTCGCTAAAGACAGTTCATACTACACAATCTACAGGGTGGTCCATTGATCGCGGCCGTGCCAAATATCTCACGAAATAAGCGTCAAACGAAAAAACTACAAAGAACGAAACTTGTCTAGCTTGAAGAAGGAAACCAGATGGCGCTACGGTTAGCCCGCTAGATGGCGCTGCCGTAGGTCAAACGGATATGAACTGCGTTTTTTGTTTTTTTAAGTAGTAACCCAGTTTTTTTTACATATTCGCTTTATGATAGAAGGCGCTATAATATTCACAATCATATGGCCCACAATTTTAGACGAACAGTTGGTAACAGGTAGGTTTTTTTAAATTAAAATACAGAACGTAGGTACGTTTGAACATTTTATTTCGGTTGCTCCAATGTGATACATGTACCTTTGTGAACTTGCTGTTACAGCGTGATTACCTGTAAATACCACATTAATGCAATAAATGCTCAAAATGATGTCCGTCAACCTCAGTGCATTTGGCAATACGTGTAACGACATTCCTCTCAACAGCGAGTAGTTCGCCTTCCGTAATGTTCGCACATGCATTGAGAATGCGCTGACGCATGTTGTCACGTGTTGTCAGTGGATCACGATAGCAAATATCCTTCAACTATCCCCACAGAAAGAAATCTGAGGACGTCAGATCCGGTGAACGTGCAGGCCATGGTATGGTGCTTTGATGACCAATCCACCTCTCATGAAATATGATATTCAATACCGCTTCAACTGCACACGAGCTATGTGCCCGACATCCATCATGTTGGAAGTACATCACCATTCTGTCATGCAGTGAAACATCTTGTAGTAACATCGGTAGAACATTACGTAGGAAATCAGCATACATTGCACCATTTAGATTGCCATCTATAAAATGGGAGCCGGCTGGAGTGGCTGTGCGGTTCTAGACGCTACAGTCTGGAGCCGAGCGACCGCTACGGTCGCAGGTTAGAATCATGCCTGGGCATGGATGTGTGTAATGTCCTTAGGTTAGTTAGGTTTAATTAGTTCTAAGTTCTAGGCGACTGATGACCTCAGAAGCTAAGTCGCATAGTGCTCAGAACCATTCTTTTTATAAAATGGGCCAATTATCCTTCCTCTCATAATGCCGCACCATACATTAACCTGCCAAGGTCGCTGATGTTCCACTTGTCGCAGCCACCGTGGATTTTCCGTTGCCCAATTGTGCATATTACGCCGGTTTACGTTACCGCTGTTGGTGAATGAGCTTCGTCGCCAAATAGAACGCGTGCAAAAATCTGTCATCGTCCCGTAATTTCTCTTGAGCCCAGTGGCAGAACTGTACACGAAGTTCAAAGTCGTCGCCATCCAATTCCTGGTGCATATAAATATGGTACGGCTGCAATCGATGTTGATGTAGCATTCTCAACAACGAAGTTTTTGAGAATCCCGATTCTCGCGCAATTTGTCTGCTACTGATGTGGGGTTAGCCGCGACAGCAGCTAAAACTCCTACTTGGGCATCATCATTTATTGCAGATCGTGGTTGACGTTTCACATGTGGCTGAACACTTCCTGTTTCCTTAAATAAAGTAACCATACGGCGAACAGTCAGGACACTTGGATGATGTCGTCCAGGATACCGAGCAGCATACATAACACACGCCCGTTGGGCATTTTGTTCAGAATAGCCATACATCAACACGATATAGACCTTTTCTGCATTTGGTAAACGGTCCATTTTAACACGGGTAATGTATCACTACGCAAATACCGTCCGCGCTGGCGGAATGTTACGTGATACCACGTACTTATACGTTGTGACTATTACAGCGCCATCTATCACAAAGCGAGGAAAGTGGTTCAACTAAAACATTCATATTTCTTTACGTACTAAGTATTTAAAAAAAAAACAGTTGATATCCGTTTGACCTATGGCAGTGCCATCTAGCTGGCCAACCATAGCGCCATCTCGTTTCCCCATACAAGCTAGACGAGTTTCGTTCTTTGTAGTTTTTTCGTTTGATGCTTATTTCATGAGATATTTTGCCCGGTCACTATCAATGGACCGCTTTGTATACTGGTGGAAAAAAAATCGTAACATCAAAGACATAATTAATCCAGAGTAATGAAATTCCGGGAATACATTTGTCTAGGTAACATAATTAAGTGATTAACATTGCAACATCACAGATAAATCTAAGCTCGAGATAAGCCATTCTAAATGTGAAATGGTGGTACAGTAACAACAGATGTAACCACAAGAATGTTGCATCCAAGCATGCAAACATGCACGCATTGTATTTTACAGATCCCGGGAGTCAGATTGTGGGATGGAGTTCCATGCCTGTTGCAGTTGATCGGACAATACAGGGACGCTTAATGCTGTTTGTGGGTGACTCTGGCGGCGTCGTCCGATGATGTGCCATATGTGCTCGATTCGAGACGCATCTGAGAATGTAAAATCAAAAATCTTTCAGCCGTCTAATTTCCAGACTGTTATTTTATTGGGCTACCAGTCTCGGTGATATATTTAGCCGCCTTCAGGCCCCCTGACGAGGCTCGTATCTGAGATTTCTAATACACCGAACGCTTCAAACAACATCTGCCGACTGTTAGATAAACATTTCGTTTGAATGTTCATCACAGTCCACAGATGAGGTTTGAAGCGATCACTGTATCAAAACTCTACAGATGCTAGTCTTTGAACACTGGCCTATATTTTGATCGGAATCCAGGTTGGAATTTTCCTACACGTCGGTCAAAGGGATCTGAAGATGGAGTAATATATTGCTAAAACCGAAAAAAATAACAGTTTGGAAATTAGATGGCTGAAAGCTGTTTGATTTGACACTCAGTGGCGAACAGCCGAGGTCCCGCAACCATCTCTGAAAAAATGTTAATACAGAGATACATCCGGCGATCAATCAGGCCAAGACAACATGTCGGCAGTCTGTAAAGCATGTTGCCTTACAACAGTGGCACGTGGGCGAGCGTTATCCTGTTGGAAAACATCCCATGGAATACTGTTCATGAGTGATAGCACAACAGGTCGAATCACCAGACTGCCATACAGTTTTGCAGTCAGCGTGCGTGGGATAGTCACGACAGTGCTCCTACTGTCAGACGAAATCGCACCCCACACCATAACTCCAGCTGTAGGTCCAGCGTGTCTAGCACAAAAGCAGATAGGTTGCATGCCCTCAACTAGCCTCCTCCTACCAAAACATGACAATCACTGGCGCCGCGTCAGAACCAGTTTTTACCAGAAAACACAATAGACCACATCCCGCCCACCAATGAGGTTGGAATCGGTGGAATGCACGCCTCAGGATATTTGCCTCGGACCTTGCCTTCAAAAAACCGATTTGTAACACTGTTGCGTCACTGTTGTGCCAGCTGCTGCTCAGGCAGCTGCTGCAGAATCAGTACGCCGAACAACACCTCGATCCTCTCGATAGTGCGACGTGGCCGTCGGGATCTCGGTCTTCTTGCGACTGTACATGCTCGTAACGACCGCTGCTAACAGTCATGTACAGTGGCTACATTCCTGCCATGTCCTCCGCAGTATCGCAGAAGTAACCTCCAGCTTCTCGTACCCCTCTCACTGAAGTGATGATAATGGCGACTTTGTCGCCTTAAAGGCATTCTTGATTAACATGAACTCACCACCTTCAATCTCGAAAGTAACTAACGCTCACGAGCGTTAAAACAAACCTGATTTGTGTCCTCATAGTGGAGCTGTAGGGATAGTCGGGTAATATACGTATACAGGAACCAAGAGGGAATAATAAGAGTAGAAGATCAATAACAAAGTGCTCTATTAAAAAGGGTGTAAGACAGGGATGTAATCTTTCACCCCTGCTGTTCAATCTGTACATCAAAGAAGCTATGATCGAAATAAAAGAAAGGTTCAAGATCGAGATTAAAATTCAAAGCGAAAGGATAACAATGACAAGATTCGCTGATGACATCACTATCATCAGTGATGAAGAATTACACCTCCACTCGTATAAGACTGGTGCGAAATTTAAATAGGGTTCCTCGGTCAGATGTAGAAACACGCCTACCAACTTTCGTTTATGTCGTACATCTCCTTCTCGGTGCTGCGCTTTTTTTCCCGTCAGCCTATTTGGAAATTTTCAGGAATCAAGCTATTCATTTCAAAGTAGGTACTGCAATTGGGCGCATTTCTTCTACTTGAAGAAAAGATATGTATAGGCATTAGCTGTACAAATTAAACTTTATTATTTGCTCATCCATCATCACTGGGAGGCTAAACATCAATAACATAAAACGTAAATAGCGTACACAGACAAGAAGAATGAAAAATCTCAGAATTATATTTATGGACATCAATATCATAATGAATAATTACAAAGCAGTACATCAGATGGATCAAAAATGCATACTCATAAATGACTCATCAGCGTACCAAATATAACGATGTTCCACAATCGTACGTGAAATACACATAGGTTGTTTGGCCAACGTCATAAATCACACAAGTACGTTACAATCCGTTGCGTAACAGTTTGCGTAAATACTGTAGACAATTACCACGTAAATTAGTCACATAGACATTCCTAAGATCATCAAAGAGTATCCCATCAAAGATTAAAATATATGAAGATCTGTGCTATAGCCAAAGGAAAAAGTCAGAGAGTACGATTATTACATGATCAGTTTAATGCTGGCAACATGTAGTGGTTGCTGTAAACAATCGAACAACATCGAACAGCATAATCCTACATGTCTACATCTACATCTACGTCTTCATCTACGTGATTACTCAGCTATTCACAATAAAGTGTCTGGCAGAGGGTTGAATGAACCACCTTCAAGCTGTCTCTCTACCGTTCCACTCTCGAACAGAACGCGGGAAAAACGAGCACTTAAGCACTTAAATTTTTCTGTGCGAGCCCTGATTTCTTTTATTTTATCGTGATCATCATTTCTTCCTATGTATGTGGGTGCCAACAGAATGTTTTCGCAATCGGAGGAGAGAACTGGTGATTGAAATTTCCCGAGAAGATACCGTCCCAACGAAAAATTCCTTCGTTTTAATTATTGCCAATTCAACTCACGTATCATGTCTGTGGCACTGTCTCCCCTATTTCGCGATAATACAAAACGAGCCGCCCTGTTTCGAACATTTTCGATGTCATCCGTCAGTCCCACCTGATGCGGATCCCACACCGCACAGCAATACTCCAGAATAGTGCGGACAAGTGTGGTGTAAGCAGTCTCTTTAGTAGATCTGTTGCACCTTCAAAGTGTTCTGCCATTGAATCACAGTCTTTCATTTGCTCTACCCACAATATTACCTACGTGATCGTTCCAATTTAGGTTATTTGTAATTGTAATCCCTAAATATTTAGTTGAATTCACAGCCTTGAGATTTGCATGACTTATCGCGTAATCGAAAATTAGCTGATTTCTTTTAGTATTCATGTGAATAACTTCACACTTTTCTTTATTCAGTATCGATGTGCACTTTTCGCACCACACAGATATCTTATCTAAATCATTTTGCAATTCTTTTTGGTCATCTGATGACTTTACAAGATGGTAAATGACACACAATCTGCAAATAATCTAAAAGGGCTACACAGATTGTCTGCTATGTCGTTAATACAGACCAGGAACAATAGAGGGCCTATAACACTTCCTTGGGGAACGCCAGATATTACTTCTGTTTTACTCGATGACTTTCCGTCTATTATTATGAACTGACAGTAAATCCCGAATCCAGATGCACAACTGAGGCGATATTCCATAGGCACGCAGTTTGGTTAGAAGACGCTAGTGAGTAACGGTGTCGAAAGCCTTCTGGGAAAATGTGCTTAATAACTCTGCTTTAGTGGCACTGTCATCAGTGACTTCACCGTTGTTATCGCGCAGTGAAGATATTGATTGCGTCTTGCCACTGGTGTGCTTTATGTATGACCAGAATCTCGTTTGGTTTCCTGCCAGATTTCGAGACAGAATTTCGGCGTGGAAGTTATTAAAAGCATTTCACATTGAAGTACGTGCTATATTTCGAACTTCAGCAAAACTTTGCCAGTCTTGGGGAGTTTGCGTTCTTTTAAATTTGGCATGCTTTTTTCGCTGCTTCTGCAAAAGCGACCTGACCCGTTTTGTGTACCTTGGCGTATCAGAAACATCACTTATTAATTCATGTGGTATATATCTCTCAATTTCTGTATATTGTACTGTATTGTATTGAACTAGGAACCTGGAAACGACGGAGAGGCTTGTCCCCGCCGTAACCCTCAGTGGTTAACAACCCCACAATAGGCTACAGCAGTCCATTCATCCCACCGCCGCCCCACACCGAAGCCAGGGTTAGTGTGCGGTTCGTACCTATAACTGACCTTCAGTGCTTTCTATTTTGGCTTGGAGCTCCGCTTCTTTCCCAACACCGCTACGACAATCTACAACTACAACACCGATCGTTTTACAACTACCTTACTATGTTTCATCTGCCCCCTATTAGATGGACGCCTTTTCTGTGGTTCTCTGAGACCCTCTAACCTAAAAAACGGCCCAGTCCCTTCCACTACTCGTGTAGCCGCCTCCTGTGTGTAGTGGACTCCTGACCTATTAAGCAGAACCCGGAAACCCACCACTCGATGGGGAAGTCAAGGAATCTGCAGCCTAAACGGTCACAGAACCGCCTGAGCCTCTTATTCAGACCCTACACTCGGCTCTGCACCAAAGGACCGCAGTCGGTTCTATCGACGATGCTACAGATGGCCAGCTCCACCTTAATCTCGGAAGCAACACTGGCAGTCTTTACCATTGCCACTAGCAATCTCCTCCGATCCAAAGCGACACACGTCGTTGGTATCAACATGAGTCACCACCTGCAGTTGACTGCACCCTGTTCTCTTCATGGCATTCGGAAGCACCCTTTCCACTTCCGGAATAACTCCGCCCAATATGCACACGGAGTGCACACTGGCTTCTTTCCCCTCACTGGCAGCGATGTTCCTAAGGGGCCCCATTATGGGCCTTACGTTGGAGCTCCCAACTACCAGCAACCCCACCCACTGTGAATCCCCAGACCTTGTGGGCCAAGAAGCTTCCTCTGGGACAGGGTGGACGACTGCATCCGGTTTAGAGATATCGTCAGCCACAGATAACGGCCGAAACCTGTTCATCAAACGAACCAGGCAGGCCCTATGATCGGACCCTCAGAGAGATTTTTGCTGCCTGCCAGACTTTGGAATCATCTCCCACTCGACCACGGGTGAGGGGTCAGCCTCACTGCAGGCAGCACCTGTGGTGGCCACAGCAGTGGACAGATCAGAGGACACGTGGAATGTGCTCAACGTTCCTCGCATCCCTGTGGACAACCCCCCACAGTGATGCCCCTTGGCAACAGCCTCTAGCTGTGTGACGGAAGCCAACGCAGCCTGGAGCTGTCAGCAAAGGGTCGCCAACTCAGCTCACATCTATACACAGCAATCACAATTCCTATCCATTACTGGAGTCGCTCATGTTTGAAGCTCATAAAAATATGTAACAAACGAACAAAGTACACGGCTTATTAGCAGCCGGAATTCGAAGTGCTCTCTCACTGACAGTGTAACCGACAATGAGCTTTACTAACCAAAACAAACTATAGCCTATATGGTATGAGGGACGATATAAATGTCGATAACAATGGAGGTACTGTATGCTTCAAAATGGTTCAAATGGCTCTGAGCACTATGGGACTTAACTTCTGAGGTCATCAGTCACCTAGAACTTAGAACTACTTAAACCTAACTAACCTAAGGACATCACACACATCCAGGCCTGAGGCAGGATTCGAACCTGCGACCGTAGCGGTAGCGCGGTTCCAGGCTGCAGCGTCTTGAACCGCTCGGTCACCATGGCCGGCTACTGTATGCTACACTGTTATTAAAATAAAAGGTCGTGCCCAGTAAACACTATAACATGCAAGAAATTACAAAAATAATCTAGTAACTACACAGGTATCTGTAAATAAATCGCTCCTGTTAGAAGCCCGTAAAAACATATAACTAACGAACGGTGTACTCGCCTTATTAGCAGCAGGAACAGGAGGTGCTATGTCATAAAAAATGGAAGTCCAGTAAATCTTCCATTGTAAATGTAATATCTTGTAATGTAAATCTTTTTGACATAACAATAACACAATATATAGAAAACATTTGTAAGTAGTGAGTACAATTATTCAAGTTATCATCCAATCGACACAATGACATAATTCTATGTTTTGGATACAATAACAAGGGCCTTTCTTACCACAAACAAAGTGTTAATAATGAACATAATTAATAGTACAAAGAAAAATTATAAACTGGATAATATGATGTAGACTTTTTCAAGACTACCCTGGTCTGGTGTATGATTTGAAAGGCTACAAGCGGCTGTGAATTTACGCTCTGATAGCAATCACTTTAACTAGTGACACTTCCACTTGTTTACCTGGACTATGTGTCTGCTACACTGATTGGATCCTTTAACGGTGAACGGACTTTGATCGGTTTATTCTACACAGAGTTTATACTACGTCGCTGCAGCTGAGAACAAGCGGTGAGACTGTGATACTGTTTGCCCCAACAAGCTGTAGCAGCAATACTATAGCCCTTTCTCGATGTACAGTGCTGCCTCAGGTGACAGTTGTGGTGCAGGGGTTAGCAGAGTAACGACGTGTGGCACCTGTAATTCTTTATCATGGCCACAAAATATGCAAAGGCTGACGATCTGTTAGAGTTAGACGGAACACAATCCCTCTCTAATGGAATCTTGAAATAGTGGCAGATCCCAGTGAGTGACACTCCCATCATACCATGAACCAATTTGACTCACTTACACGAGAGTGTGCACAGGGAGATCAAATGCCAAGGTAGCAGTCCTGATACGAATAAGATTGCCCTCCGCACAGTGAGTTTTCCAAAACGATTGAGATCTATTCTGTCGTCACAGCTAAGACTTCACCACACGCTCCCCAATCAAGACCAATGCTAGTGCAGTCACACTCAGGATGACTGTTCCAAGTTCAAGACCAGAATCCTCTCCAGACCATAGTATGAATCAAAAGACCCAGTTTCTCCAGTCCTCCCTTCCAGCAAACCTCGGCCAAGAGCACTTACACAACCGCTCCCATGAGGATTTCGTGTCAATTACTAGATTTCATGAGCTCCATGACTCTCCTCTAACTTGTCTACTCCACCTGCAACCAATCGTAATCAAATAATATTTTTCTCTTTTATGGAGAATCCGCCAATCCCTGACTCCTACGTTCCTGTACAAAGAGGAGAAGACGTTACGCTCTCACTTTGTTTCTTCCTACAGCCACTTTAGGCAGCATGTTTTTAGTTTCCATATAGGCATAAAGTGAACAATACATTTATCACAGAGATCATTATCTGGATGGGCCAAACCTTACAGCATTTATGACCAGGAGCCTTGACTAAGAGAAGTGCTTTTGTGTCCCAACATAGACCATTTTTAGCCATCATAAATGTTGCATTCCACTCCAAAATTCTTCTGAGGGCCTAAGGTGAACATGGTAACTCACAATTCTTATCGCCGCCATCCCTTCTCACAATGGTCGTTTACAACACTGCCAAAACGCCTTGGCTGGCCGGGTGACCTACTCCTCTCTTGCATCCCTACCCCTGCTGTGGCTGGAGGCACCTAACAGATATATCCAGGTAGGCAGATTTTTTGCCTCTTTGGCCGAAAGCACTATCTGCACGTGTGTGAGAAATTCTTCAGGAAAGCAATCTGTCCCACACATGGCTTCCAAGCCCCAAACGCCCACTACAATTTTTATTGTTAAATTACCAAACTACGTGCCTGTTCTCAACTCCAGGAAATACTATTTGAAGGAGACCGCCATAAAGACCCGGCATGCATTAACAATGTACATGCTCCCGTCATTACCTACTCATGTTGATAACTTCCTGTCTTCTCACATAAATGACGTTTAGGGTGTAAAATCAATATTAATCATGAATATTAAAAATACTGAGAGAGTGACTCGTCCTCTCTCACCTGTACATTGGTCAAGAATAAACGAACATACGTAATAAAATCCAGATTACAGATAAATGTAAACATCGAATGCTAGACACAGTGAGGTCAGACTCTCTCTGTATATACCCAGATACTCAAAGGTGGACACGTTAATCTCAAATGCTTGCAATGTGTCTACTCTGACATGAAGACACCTCTACTTTGTGTTTCAGGGGTCTGCCCTTATCTATAGTACCAGAAATACAGATCCCATTACAGGGCCTGAATCAGGGGCTACGACGGTTCTGACAATGTAAGCCGCAGATTACTTGACTTGCGCCACAGGATGGTGGGGTTTCGGGTTCCGCTAAATAAGTCACGAGTCCATTACACGCAAGAGGTAATGTGTAGCAGGGACTGTGTGGCGTAGAATGGACAAGTTTTTATGTTAGAGGGTCTCAGGGAAACACAAAAAAGGCTTCAGTCTCAAAGTGTGCAAGTCGAACACAGGAAGAACCTAGGTCTAGGAACCATTGCTATAACAGTTGTAAATTGACATAGTTGTGATACGAAAGTGTCAGAGCTCCGAGCGCTAATAGAAAGCACTGATCCTCTGAGCCGTACTGCAGCTCGCGTTGGTGCTGTTTGTAGGTTTCCGTCCTCTGCTGGAGGCCAGACTGTATCGTTTAGTTGACATGGTTGCAGTTGTTTGTATTCTTCTTGTGCTGACTGGCGCCACTTGGTTTCATAAGCTTTGCCTGTCCGCTAGTGACAGCAGCGGCGTTATCGGTATTTAGTAACTGCAGGTCTATCTTTGGGATGACGTCGTTATTCTTCCGGGTCATTTGAGTGAGCAGTTCGGTTGCGGACTCTGGAGGAGCCAAGAGGGCAGTGCAAGAACACGCCGGGACACGCATGCACCTACCGGATGGAAGGGCTGTGGTCACGAGGGTACACAACCTAGTCGTCAACCGATTCCAAGAAGCTTTAAGTTGAGTGGATTTTAATCCTAGCAGTGAAAGCTCCACCACTGTATCTCGCGATTCTCCAGTGAATTGGGTTCGTGTTGCTGCTCGCAGTGTCGCCCAGACGAAGAGCAGCTTGTGGAGTGCTTGGGGGAAGGTGGATCTAATTAGCTTTCCTTGACTTCTTGTTACTAATTGCTGCATTCTATGTTTTACTATTTGTTAAGTTCAACTAGCAGGATTTTTCCTGCCTGGTGGCCGCTAACATCCCAGCAACCTGCCCTGGAGATTAGTGTATGTAACAGCAGTGTACGTTTCCTCGCCTTGCCTCTGCTGTCCGGTAGGCGTGTAATTTTGACAGATCGGTTGCTGTTTCTTCTACTCTGGTAGTAGTGGTTCCTTTCTCCCTTCGGACGCTCTAAACACAGCATTCTGAGGACATAGTGCTGACCGCCGGTTCCGGCTTTGGCGTGGTGTTCCATCGTTGCATTGGTTACCGGACGTTAGGCAGCTTCAGCAGATTATCGTTAGTCATTCATGAGACTGCCACTAGTCCGAGTTACCATCTTGTGAAGTTAATGCAACTCTTGGCTGCCTTCCTAATCGCTCGGGAAAGTGTTTTTGGCCTGACCCACTCAGAGGTCGATTCCTGAGCATCGTCTGCGACTAGCCCTTGTGTTTCATTATTGTATCGTCATTTTATTATTGTATTACCAAGTTACCATCATTTGTCTCACCTGTTTGGTGATCAGTTGCTTGTCCTTTTGTATTAACCTTGTTATTATATCTGCTGTTTTATTCTATGTTTCTAAATTTTTTAAATATAATTGCCATTCTTGGCGTTATAGCAAGTTTAAAAGGTTGTGCTACAAAGTTTACCATCATTTTGTCTCACCTGTTTGGTGATCAGTTGCCTGTCTTTTAAATTAACTTTTGCTATTGCCTTTCTGTTTGACAGTATGATTGTTAAATTTATTTTAATAATTGCTGTTCTTGTCGTTAAAGGCCTTCAGCCGTGACTATCTTAAAATTCTAATGTCGCAGTTGTATTTTAGCAGTTAACCTTTAAGACCTTGGTGGTTTGTTTTCAGTATTTTAATAACTGCAGTTTGTAAGTTGCAACAAGTTAAACAATTCTTAATTTATTGCCATTCATGTCTTCAGCCGTGAAACAATTCTTAATTTATTGCTATTAAGGCCTTCAGCCGTGAGTGTCGATACTTTTCTTAAATTTCTAATTCGGCAATTGTATTTTTGCAGCGAGCTTTAAGACCTTGCTCACTTGTCTCATATTTTAATGACTATAATTGTAAGTTACAGCAAGTTTAATCAGTTCTTAAATTATTGCCATTAAGGCCTTCAGCCGTGAAACTGTTCTTAAATAATTGCCATTATTTTAATTTGTTGTTGATTTTAAATAAATTGTGTGTGATTAAAAGAAAAGTCAACCAATAGTAATTGATTACGGTCCCGTCCACAATCGTAACCGAATCCTGCCTTCCTTGACCACCAGGTCTCCTCCTCAAATCGTTATAGATACTGAAACCTGGCCAATACCGGACGTAAGTTCCACCGAAATTTTAGCGAAGGACCTAACGGTGTTCAGAAAGAATAAGCTGACCGCAGTTGTCGATGGTGTGTTTGTTGCTGTTAGAAATAGTTTATCTTGTAACTAAATTGAAGTATATAGTTCCTGTGAGTTAGTATAGGTAGACGTCATTCTTGGCAATTGGCAAACGGAATAAAATAATAATTTCATCCAATTACCGACCTCACCCCCCCCCCCCCCCCCCGAGAACCATGGACCTTGCCTCAGCGATACAGATAGCCGTACCGTAGGTGCAACCACAACGGAGGGGTATCTGTTGAGAGTCCAGACAAACGTGTGGTTCCTGAAGAGAGGCAGCAGCCTTTTCAGTATTTGCAGTGGCAACAGTCTGGATGATTGACTGATCTGACCTTGTAACACTAACCAAAAAGGCCTTGCTGTGCTGGTACTGCGAACGGCTGAAAGCAAGGGGAAACTACAGCAGTAATTTTCCCGAGGGCATGCAGCTTTACTGTATGGTTAAATGATGATGGCGTCCTCTTGGGTAAAATATTCCGGAGGTAAAATAGTCCCCCATTCGGATCTCCCGGCGGGGACTACTCAAGAGAACGTCGTTATCAGGAGAAAGAAAACTGGCGTTCTACGGATCGGAGCGTGGAATGTCAGATCCCTTAATCGAGCAGGTAGGTTATAAAATTTAAAAAGGGAAATGGATAGGTTAAAGTTAGATATAGTAGGAATTAGTGAAGTTCGGTGGCAGGACAAACAAGACTTTTGGTCAGGCGAATACAGGGTTAGAAATACAAAATCGAATAGGGGTATTGCAGGAGTCGGTTTAATAATGAATAAAAAATAGGAGTGCGGGTAAGCTACTACAAACAGCATAGTGAACGCATTATTGTGGCCAAGATAGACACGAAGCCCACGCCTACTACAGTAGTACAAGTTTATATGCCAAATAACTCTGCAGATGACGAAGAAATTGAAGAAATGTATGATGAAATAAAAGAAATTATTCAGATAGTGAAGGGAGGCGAAAATTTAATAGTCATGGGTGACTGGAATTCGGTAGTAGGAAAAGGGAGAGAAGGAAACGTAGTAGGTGAATATGGATTGGGGGTAAGAAATGAAAGCGGAAGCCGCCTAATAGATTTTTGCAGAGAGCAAAACTTCATCATAGCTAACACTTGGTTCAAGAATCATAAAAGAAGGTTATATACATGGAAGAAGCCTGGAGATACTGACAGGTTTCAGATAGATTATATAATGGCAAGACAGAGATTTAGGAACCAGGTTTTAAATTGTAAGACATTTCCAGGGCAGTTGTGGACTCTGACCAAACTCTATTGGTTAGGAACTGTAGATTAAAACTGAAGAAACTGCAAAAAGGTGGGAATTTAAGGAGATGGGACCTGGATAAACTGACTAAACCAGAGGTTGTACAGAGTTTTAGGGAGAGCATAAGGGAACAATTGACAGGAATGGGGGAAAGAGATACAGTAGAAGAAGAATGGGTAGCTTTGAGAGATGAAGTAGTGAAGGCAGCAGAGGATCTAGTAGGTAAAAAGACGAGGGCCAGTAGAAATCCTTGGGTAACAGAAGAAATATTGAATTTAATTGATGAGAGGAGAAAATTATAAAAATGCAGTAAATGAAGCAGGCAAAAAGGAATACAAACGTCTCAAAAATGAGATCGATAGGAAGCGCAAAATGGCTAAGCAGGGATGGCTAGAGGACAAATGTAAGGATGTAGAGGCTTATCTCACCAGGGGTTCTCTCTCGGCTCTGAGCACTATGGGACTCAACTGCTGTGGTCATCAGTCCCCTAGAACTTAGAACTACTTAAACCTAACTAACCTAAGGACATCACACACATCCATGCCCGAGGCAGGATTCGAACCTGCGACCGTAGCAGTCGCACGGTTCCGGACTGCGCGCCTAGAACCGCGAGACCACCGCGGCCGGCCTCACTAGGGGTAAGATAGATACTGCCTACTGGAAAATTAAAGAGACCTTTGGAGAAAACAGAACCACTTGTATGAATATCAAGAGCTCAGGTGAAAACCAAGTTCTAAGCAAAGAAGGGAAAGCAGAAAGGTGGAAGGAGTATATAGACGGTATATACAAGGGCAATGTTCTTGAGGACAGTATTATGGAAATGGAAGAGGTTGTAGGTGAAGATGAAATGGGATACTGTGTGAAGAGTTTGACAGAGCACTGAAAGACCTGAGTCTAAACAAGGAGGAGGAGGAGGAGATTAGTGTTTAACGTCCCGTCGACAACGAGGTCATTAGAGACGGAGCGCAAGCTCGGGTGAGGGAAGGATGGGGAAGGAAATCGGCCGTGCCCTTTCAAAGGAACCATCCCGGCATTTGCCTGAAGCAATTTAGGGAAATCACGGAAAACCTAAATCAGGATGGCCGGAGACGGGATTGAACCGTCGTCCTCCCGAATGCGAGTCCAGTGTGCTAACCACTGCGCCACCTCGCTCGGTCTAAACAAGGCCCCAGGAGTAGACAACATTCCGTTAGAACTACTGACGGCCTTGGGAGAGCCAATCCTGACAAAACTCTACCATCTGGTGAGCAAGATGTATGAGACAGGCGAAATACCCTCAGACTTCAATAAGAATATAATAATTCCAATTCCAAAGAAAGCAGGTGCTGACAGATGTGAAAATTACCGGTTTAATAAGTCACAGCAGCAGAATACTAACGCGAATTTTTTACAGACGAATGGAAAAACTGGTAGAAGCTGACCTCGGGGAAGATCAATTTGGATTCCGTAGAAATATTGGAACACCTGAGGCAATACTGACTCTACGACTTATCTTAGAAGCTAGATTAAGGAAAGGCAAACTTACGTTTCTAGCTTTTGTAGACTTAGAGAAAGCTTTTGACAATGTTGACTGGAATACTCTCTTTCAAATTCGAAAGGTGACAGGGGTAAAATACAGGGAGGGAAAGGCTATTTATAATTTGTATAGAAACCAGATGGCAGTTATAAGAGTCGAGGGGCATGAAAGGGAAGCAATGGTTGGGGAGGGAGTCAGACAGGTTTGTAACCTATCCCCGATGTTATTCAATCTGTATATTGAGCAAGCAGTGAAGGAAACGAAAGAAAAATTCGAAGTAGGTATTAAAATCCATGGAGAAGAAATAAAAACTTTGAGGTTCGCCGATGACATTGTAATTCTGTCAGAGACAGCAAAGGACTTGGAAGAGCAGTTGAACGGAATGGACTATGTCTTGAAAGGAGGGTATAAGATGAACATCAACAAAAGCATAACGAGGATAATGGAATGCAGTCGAATTAAGTCGGGTGATGCTGAGGGAATTAGATTAGGAAATGAGACACTTAAAGTAGTAAAGGAATTTTTGCTATTCGGGGAGAAAAATAACCGATGATGGTCGAAGTAGAGAGGATTACAAATATAGACTGGCAATGGCAAGGAAAGCATTTCTGAAGAAGAGAAATTTGTTAACATTGAGTATAGATTTAAGTGTCAGGAAGTCGTTTCTGCAAGTATTTGTATGGAGTGTAGCCATGTATGGAAGTGAAACATGGACGATAACTAGTTTGGACAAGAAGGGAATAGAAGTTTCGAAATGTGGTGCTACAGAAGAATGCTGAAGATTAGATGGGTAGATCATATAACTAATGAGGAGGTATTGAATAGGATTGGGGAGAAGAGAAGTTTGTGGCACAAGTTCACTAGAAGATGGGATCGGTTGGTAGGACATGTTCTGAGGCATCAAGGGTTCACCAATTTAGTATTGGAGGGAAGCGTGGAGGGTAAAAATCGTAGAGGGAGACCAAGAGATGAATGCACTAAACAGATTCAGAAGGATGTAGGTTGCAGTAGATACTGGGAGATGAAGAAGCTTGCACAGGTTAGAGTAGCATGGAGAGCTGCATCAAACCAGTCTCAGGACTGAAGACCACAACAACAACAACCGACCTCACAACTCAGATGATACAATTGCTGAAAGGTTCAAAGAAGACAAGAGTCTAATTTCAAGCACCTACCCAAGTCATACAATTACTGTGGTGGTGACTTCGATTTACCTCGATATGTTGGCGAAAATACATGTTTAAATGGTTCAAATGGCTCTGAGCACTATGGGTCTTAACTTCTGAGGTCATCAGTCCCCTAGAACTTGGAACTACTTAAACCTAACTAACCTAAGGACATCACACACATCCATGCCCGAGGCAGGATTCGAACCTACGACCGTAGCGGTCGCGCGGTTCCAGACTGTAGCGCCCAGAACCGCTCGGCAACAGCGGCCGGCTACATGTTTAAATCCGGAGGTATGCGTAGAACATCATCAGAAATTATGGTAGACGCATTCTCTGAAAATTATTTCGGGCACTTAGTTCATGAGCCCACTCGAATAGTAAACGGTTGTGAAAACACACTCGACCTCTTAGCAACAATAACTGTGAACAAATAATGAGTATAAAAACGGATACAGGGATCAGTGAACGCAGGATTGTCGTAGCGAGACTGAATATCACATCTTCCAAATCTTCCAAAAGTAAACGTAAAATATATCTATTCAGAAGAGCAGATAAAAATTGCATTGGCGCCTTCCTGGAAGACAATATCCGCTCTTTCCAAATTAACAATGCAAGTGATCACCGCATGTGGTTTGAGTTTTAAAAAATTGAGAGGTTTATACCAAATAAATTATCAAACAACCCCCCCTGGAGCACAAAACGGTTCACAACACTGCTGCCGAAACAACTAAAAAAGCATGCCAAATTGAAACGTACGCAATATCCCCAAGATTGGCGATTTTTTACAGAGCCTCAAATTTTAGAGCGGACTTCAATGTGAGATGCCTATAATACTTTCCACAATGACACTTTGTCTCGAAACCCGGCAGAAAATCCACAGAGATTCTGGTCGTATGTAAAGTATGCTAGTGAGAAGACACGATCAGTGGCTTCTCTGCGCGATAGCAACGAAAATACTATCGACGACAGGGCTGCTAAAGCAGATATACTAAAGACAGTCTCCCGAAATTCGTTCACCAAAGAAGACGAAGTAAATATTTCAGAATTCGAATCAAGAACAGCTGCCAACATGACTAACTTAGAAGTAGATATCATCGGTCCAGATTGTAAACAAATTAGGTTCCTTAAAGAGTATACTGACGAAAATAGTCCCATATACAACAATCATATACAACCGCCTGCTCTATGAATGATCCGTACCCAAAGACTGGAAAGTTTCACAGGTCACACCAATATTCAAGAAAGACAATAGTAGCAATCCACTAAATTACAGGCGCATTTCATTAACGTCTATATGCAACAGGATTCCGTGGTTCTAGATTTCCAGAACGCCATTGACATTGCACCTCACAAGCGGCTTATAATCAAACTGCTTATGGAATATCATCTCAGTTATACGACTGGATTCGTGCTATGCTATCACAGAGGTCACAGTTCGTAGTAATTGACGGAAAGTCATTGAGTAAAACAGAAGTGGTTTCTGATGTTCCCCCAGGCAGTATTACAGGCCCTCTGCTGTTGCTTATCTTCAGCCATCTTAGGTTATTTGCAGATAATGCTCTCGTTTATCGGCTAATAAAGTCATCAAAAGATCAAACCCAATTGAAAAACAATTTAGAAAAAAAATCTGTGTGGTGCGAAATGCTCTCGTTTATCGGCTAATAAAGTCATCAAAAGATCAAACCCAATTGAAAAACAATTTAGAAAAAAAATCTGTGTGGTGCGAAAATTCGCAGTTGACCCTAAATAATGAAAAGTGTGAGTTCTCCACATGAGTAGTGACAGGAATCCGTTAAACTTTGGTTACACGATAAATCAATCAAATCTCAAGGCTGTAAATCCAACTAAATACGTAGGAATTATAATTACGTACAACTTACGTTGGAAAGAACACACAGTAAATGTTGCGGGGAAGGCGAACCAAAGTCTGCGATTTATTGGTAGAACACATCAGACGTAACATATCTACTAAAGAGAATGCCTACATTACGCCTGTCCGTCCTATTTTGGAGTACAGCTGCGCAGTGTGGGATCCTTACTAGATAGAATTAACGGAGTACATCGAGAAAACTCTAGGAAGACCAGAACGTTTTGTATTATGGAGTATTACGGGAGAGAGCGTCACGGACATGACACAAGACTGGAGCTGGACATCATTAAAACAAAGGCATTTATCGCAGCTGTGTCTTCTAACGAAATTTCAGTCACCAGCTTTCTCCTCCGAATACGAAATATATCTTGTCCACGCCGACCTGCATGGGGAGAAACGACCATCATAATAAAATAAGGGAGATCAGAGCTTGCACGGAAAGATGTAGGTGTTCGCTTTTTCCGCACGCTGTTCGAGAGTGGAGTAATAGAGAATTATTGTGAAAGTGGTTCAATTAACCCTCAGCCAGGCACTTAAGTGTGACTTGCGGAGTATCCAGGTAGATCGACTGTGACTAATCCATCGATTCCAAATCCATTGCTGCAAATTAAAACGGCTTTGTTCGTCGTAATCTACACTCCTGGAAATTGAAATAAGAACACCGTGAATTCATTGTCCTAGGAAGGGGAAACTTTATTGACACATTCCTGGGGTCAGATACATCACATGATCACACTGACAGAACCACAGGCACATAGACACAGGCAACAGAGCATGCACAATGTCGGCACTAGTACAGTGTATATCCACCTTTCGCAGCAATGCAGGCTGCTATTCTCCCATGGAGACGATCGTAGAGATGCTGGATATAGTCCCGTGGAACGGCTTGCCATGCCATTTCCACCTGGCGCCTCAGTTGGACCAGCGTTCGTGCTGGACGTGCAGACCGCGTGAGACGACGCTTCATCCAGTCCCAAACATGCTCAATGGGGGACAGATCCGGAGATCTTGCTGGCCAGGGTAGTTGACTTACACCTTCTAGAGCACGTTGGGTGGCACGGGATACATGCGGACGTGCATTGTCCTGTTGGAACAGCAAGTTCCCTTGCCGGTCTAGGAATGGTAGAACGATGGGTTCGATGACGGTTTGGATGTACCGTGCACTATTCAGTGTCCCCTCGACGATCACCAGTGGTGTACGGCCAGTGTAGGAGATCGCTCCCCACACCATGATGCCGGGTGTTGGCCCTGTGTGCCTCGGTCGTATGCAGTCCTGATTGTGGCGCTCACCTGCACGGCGCCAAACACGCATACGACCATCATTGGCACCAAGGCAGAAGCGACTCTCATCGCTGAAGACGACACGTCTCCATTCGTCCCTCCATTCACGCCTGTCGCGACACCACTGGAGGCGGGCTGCACGATGTTGGGGCGTGAGCGGAAGACGGCCTAACGGTGTGCGGGACCGTAGCCCAGCTTCATGGAGACGGTTGCGAATGGTCCTCGCCGATACCCCAGGAGCAACAGCGTCCCTAATTTGCTGGGAAGTGGCGGTGCGGTCCCCTACGGCACTGCGTAGGATCCTACGGTCTTGGCGTGCATCCGTGCGTCGCTGCGGTCCGGTCCCAGGTCGACGGGCACGTGCACCTTCCGCCGACCACTGGCGACAACATCGATGTACTGTGGAGACCTCACGCCCCACGTGTTGAGCAATTTGGCTGTACGTCCACCCGGCCTCCCGCGTGCCCACTATACGCCCTCGCTCAAAGTCCGTCAACTGCACATACGGTTCACGTCCACGCTGTCGCGGCATGCTACCAGTGTTAAAGACTGCGATGGAGCTCCGTATGCCACGGCAAACTGGCTGACACTGACGGCGGCGGTGCACAAATGCTGCGCAGCTAGCGCCATTCGACGGCCAACACCGCAGTTCCTGGTGTGTCCGCTGTGCCGTGCGTGTGATCATTGCTTGTACAGCCCTCTCGCAGTGTCCGGAGCAAGTATGGTGGGTCTGACACACCGGTGTCAATGTGTTCTTTTTTCCATTTCCAGGAGTGTATATTCTATGTAATAAAAATTGTTCTGATGCAACGTAACACACACTTTCCGTCATTACATCAAACTGCTCGATATTTTCGCGTTCCAATTTCTTATCAATCTTTTTATTTATATTTACTTTATTAGGCTTCTTCGTATGGTTAAAGTTTGATCTCCCCCCTCGAGATTCACTAACCTTCCAAATATAAGCCGAATTGGTTGGTCGTGTCTGAGGCCGCCCCCTTGTTAGTTGAACTGACGTAGTTGTATGCTGCATAGCACATGCACCGAGAAGGGATGAAATTCTTGGCAGCGAACTTATACAGGGTATTTCAGGAAGTATAATAACTGTTTAAGAAAGTGCTGTGTGATGGTGCCTAATGATCACTGCTAAATTGTTGCTCTTCTAAACAGCATTCCATACGAGCAAACCAGTTGCGACATTGCTGATTTCCTCGCACCTTAGGCCCTTGGGCTATGTACGATTCTTTCTAAAAAGAAGAGCTCGATGTAGCAATAGGATCGAGCTGCACAAGTCTGCTTTCAGGAACCGCACACAGTTCGCTGCAAATAATAACCTTTAGTTGTGATCCTGTAGTCAGTCTGCCGGCCGCGGTGGTCTAGCGGTTCTGGCGCTGCAGTCCGGAACCGCGGGACTGCTACGGTCGCAGGTTCGAATCCTGCCTCGTGCATGGGTGTGTGTAATGTCCTTAGGTTAGTTAGGTTTAAGTAGTTCTAAGTTCTAGGGGACTTATGACCTAAGATGTTGAGTCCCATAGTGCTCAGAGCCATAGCCGTTTGAGCCTGTAGTCAGTCTATGCTTTTGCTGGAATTGCGCATTCATAAACTGCACAGAAAAATTAAATTAAATTTAAATGATTAATAAAAAGGGTTCTATTCGAAGGTTTTTAATTGTTGCAGACAACAGAGCATTATGTTGAATAATGTTTATTCGAGAAAGGACGTCTCAAATAAACGGAAAGTGGTCTTATGATATTCACTTAAAAGACAGACAGAAGATACCCTTATTAAATGCAGTGAAGTTACGTTGGTAGCGGTACGAGAATGGTATCAAAATTTCCAAACTAACTAAGTAGTAATCAAAGACTCACGAAAGCTATGTCCATTTCGTGATCACAATACACGAAATATTCACCAGCTCAAAATAGTACAGAGTTCAACATGGTCCACAAACTAACACACGCGTTACGAAGAATAGCATGTCATATTCTGTCTATTCTCAGTTCCGTAAACCAAGCGGCAAAAGTTAGAGTCCTGCTCTGGTACACATTCAGACCCCTCGAAACATGAAGTTCTCTAAAAAGTTAGAGTACTGTAGCGGCTGTTCGCCGCCCAGAAACAATCGCATTTACGGCTGAAGCGCATGTTACTCTTGTCAGGTCTGCCTTCTTCCAGAACCCACCACAAAGTGCCCAGGATCAATCTCTTGAGCGCTTCACGCGGAAAGTCCTAGTCTCCAATTTACTCCAGCAGTGTTCCGCCATTGTCCAATTCTCATTGGCTGAAAGCCGTCCCAACCAAGAATACATCGTTCTCAAGCTCTTTAACTTGATTTGATTCTCTTGACTACTTACCCACACTAAACTAATATATTAAAACAATATTAAAATAGAAGAAATGTTATAAACATTTGCTTACATTCAGACCATTTATAATAAATAAACACAGTAGCTGAATCACAAATAGATAAGCCTGCATTCTTGCGTAATCGCACACACGCTAA
Source organism: Schistocerca nitens (assembly GCF_023898315.1). Taxonomy (NCBI): domain Eukaryota; kingdom Metazoa; phylum Arthropoda; class Insecta; order Orthoptera; family Acrididae; genus Schistocerca; species Schistocerca nitens. Next base: position 445,603,572 of record NC_064618.1, on the reverse strand, counting down.
ATAACAAATACTTGTCGTTAAATATAGTTTAAACAATTATTTAGGTCTGCTTGTCAGAAGTGTCTTTTGGCATTCTTTTACAGATGTGGTGTCTGCTAACACATGCTATTGACCACTTTTAAATTAGTACAGTTTTTTTAATGGCACTTGCAATCAACATTTAAATAAAGTTATTGGCAAACTAGTAAATTATTCATTAAATAAAAATACAAGTATAACAAAATATGAGGAGTAGCAGCACCACCGCTTAGGATGGGGAAAGTTAAATGGTTCAAATGGCTCTGAGCACTATGGGACTCAACTGCTGAGGTCATTAGTCCCCTAGAACTTAGAACTAGTTAAACCTAACTAACCTAAGGACATCACAAACATCCATGCCCGAGGCAGGATTCAAACCTGCGACCGTAGCGGTCTTGCGGTTCCAGACTGCAGCGCCTTTAACCGCACGGCCACTTCGGCCGGCTGGGGAAAGTTAGTTTTGTGCGATTTTTGGAGCATGAGTTACAGCCAGGTGCGGGCTGGATTGCAGTAAGTTATGCATACCAGCAGTTACAAAGACAAATAGAGGCTACTGTGGCGTAGAACTGCCGGAGAGGTCGCACAAAGCAGTTTCCATGGCGCAAGTCACAGGCAGAAGAGGGCCACTGGCCGATCTAAGTGTTATGTGTACATGACGCGAAGCGGTGCGTTAGCGAAACAGAGGCACGCACCTGAGTATAAATAGGTGTTGATTTCTAAGGAGAGTGATTCAAGTGTGGCAGCTCTCCTGGACGGCGAGGCGTCTTACAGTGCCGGGCTACTCGCAGCAACAGATGGGGGCCAGCATCCCAGTCCACGTCGGGTTGTTGGTTCAACCCTCTGAGGCCGACGCAGCATCCGCAGCCAGCCAACAGCAGGCCACTCTTCGGCTCGCTACCGCGGGCAGTCGTCTCGGCTCCCGACACACGCAACAGACTTCCGAGGCGAGGGCCGCAGGTTCAGACGCTGGATCGAGGGTGGTCATTGCCGCTGCATTCCCAGCTATGCCAGTGAGGAAGAAGCGGCAGTGGGGCCGGCCTACGGCTCCCGGCGGACCAGTGTGGAGTCAACGGGGATGTTGGCCGCTGAGTCAGCTGCTGGCACAGCCATCCGGACGTAATTGGAACTTAGCAGCTGGCGTACAAGGCCACCACAACACAGTGTTGCGTTGCACAGGCCACTGGGATGCGTCCTCAGCATTGTGGGGCCCTGTGATGCAGACCGGGGTGAACGGAGCACTGTACTGGAAACAAATAAATCATTTGGAAATTTCTCGCCGAGTTTCAATACGCCACATTTGGCGTCTGATACCACAACAGTGGTAACCATGCTACATTCACTTACTGTGTAAATGTGGAGAATACGATGTTCTGACAAAGATTTGCATAATGAAAAAGATATAAAAACATCGTAAATCAATAAATAAAATAGATACAGATACGTAGCTTTCAGGGATGATAGCTACAGTGAAATACTATCATCTGAGATACCGTTTGTTGCAATCGCATAAAGCGATTAAAAGTTGTTAATTCGGAGGTTTGTTGTGTAAAATTTATTCACTGTGGAATATTAACTTCTGCAGTTTTAAAGATATTGATATATTGTTGTGTTTTTGGTTGAGCCTCATTTTTCGGAGATCGCGGATTTATTCAGGTTTGTGCTAATACCTAACTTTGAGTTACTGTCGAATCTCAAAGAGCTGTAAATTAGCCACCTTCAGGATTTTCTGACGCTCCGCCATTTCGTGGAGCATCCCCCGCACAAAGGTCATGCAAGTAACAGCCATCCAAATTCCCAGCGTCCAGATTTTCCCAAAATCGCTCCTTTGCTAACGTTCGTGGCAAGCCTGGAGCAGCCCCAGCGGCCAGCCCGGCCGCGTCGTTCTATCGGCCCTGGGGCCGCACGGATTCGTATACAAATTCACCTGCACTAATTCTAGGCTGCCGATTAGGTCGCCTACATACGCGTAATGTTACAGCTAGTGTAGGCTAATTGGAATAAAACATTCAACATAACATGTGTCCTACTTTTATTGAATACAGTCATACAGCTGTTAGAATTTCACCCAAATGAACACTGACAGGTGTTAAGTAAATAAATGATTATGTTGAAACTCAGTTTCCTTAAATTTCACATCCGACTTCAATGTACTTTCGAATTTTCCTCAGAACTCCATGTAGGACTCGTCTGCGATTGATCTGGCTTTCTTTTATGAGGGCAGAATTGTTCACAATCCGAATCATCAATTAGTCTTTTGTGTTTATTAATTGGCCAGTTTTCTCTGAAACTGTCACCCAACTTATTTCAGAATATTTTTACACACATTTCCCATGATCAAGTAGTCCGTCACTGACGCAGCATAATAATTGCAATCACTTTTCAGTACCAGTACTTCATGTGACTGTCCATTTTTATTGGCTTCTTTCCACTTCTCGTTTTAGTATGGAAAGGGACTGCACAGCTGAGATCCTACAAGGTGGCTAGCAAGAGATGAGAGTCCTTTGAAAAGGAGCTGGCTACCATAAAATTATTCAGAGCCAGAGCAAAGAGGCAGCTGCAGGTAGGCAGCTTGACATTCGCGTCCCCCATCCAAAAATGTTCAAATGTGTGTGAAATCTTATGGGACTTAACTGCTAAGGTCATCAGTCCCTAAGCTTACACACTACTTAACCTAAATAAGGACAAACACACACACCTATGCCCGAGGGAGGACTCGAACGTCCGCCGGGACCAGCCGCACAGTCCATGACTGCAGCGCCTGAGACCGTTCGGCTAATCCTGCGCGGCTTGCATCTTCCATCCCGCACTGCCACGTCAGGACACATGGCGCCTCTTTTTGTCGAAATAAACTTAACTTTGTTCGTCGAAGTCCCTTAGCAAGATAAGGAATATATAGCCAGGTGTCGATTCCCAGAGAAAGCGAATGATTCTCCATTATCTCTCGAGCGACACCAGAAAGTAACGTTTGGTTTAAATTTTCAGAATCAAACGTTCTGCTGTTATTTTTCGTAGAGCACACAGTTTCTCTTCCGTTCCCACGTGCCAGCATTCCCACAGCGCTAATAGTTGAAAATATGGAAAATCAGAAAGAGTAAGAGCCCCTAAATGACCTTTGATGAAGGACGTATCAGATATTAAGTTGACAAGACCAGATTTTTTGGCGTAGAGTACTTTTTTACGGGTTGTAAATGGCATGCGGGAAAAGGTCACACAGGAAACGCTCGCACGAGACATTCGCTGGAGTTTAATCTTAGTTTTGGCAGTGGCCTATAAAAAAAAAAAAAAAACCACGATGCCAGGCAATCATCTGGCCATAGATACTTAGTGTTACCCATGCGTAGATGTGGTGGGTCACTAATATTCTATAATTGAGAAAGAACGTACATAGAAGGAGTGGTGGTTCGCTCACGCGTGCTTGTGCTGTGTGAAAATGGGCTTAGCGCCACATGTCATTTGTGTCAGTGGAACTGCGTTTAATGTGTGGAAACTATCGAAGGATGAAGATTGAGCAATCTTTCAACGGTTATCTGCCACTGAGGCAGGTTCTAGCCTTCCAACAGAGAATCAAGCGTGGTTATTCGAGTAAATGTTACTTGCTTCCCAGTGCTATTACTATTCCCTGATTTGTCGGGAATGCAGCCGGATGACATCGATATACTGGAAATATCTGCTGTACCAACAATAAGCACAGTGGCGCATGTTCGCGCTCTGTGAAATTTAGTGCTTTCTATGCATCATCTGAGGCACGCAGTCGCGTCCACATCGGTAATATTTGAGGCATATCCTGTCAGTCTGTGAGTCCACGGAGTTAAAATTCTGTGGTCAAAATGATCAACCTAATTTTCGCTAGACGTGGTATTAGGCGCAAAAGTTTTTCTTCCTGAAGATGTTAGAGAAGTCACCGGGTCATATGGCTTATCAAGTGGAATGGTGCAGCCACGATTAACAAAATTTTCCTCCAAGCGTATTTCCACACTTAATAATTGAACTCCAGAAGGATCTCGTCATAACCAATAATTTCATCGGAGAATGATGCCTCCTGAGTATATGGCTGACTTACTGGCCTGTGAAAAACGAGTGTGTCGATCGTGCTCTATTTATTTTGCGTGCATTCAGATTGATATAGGCTTTATCACATTGGCATGGTATTCTTTTCTCGGGTTCAGTTATTAAGTAAGCTGTGGAAGTATGTTTGATAAGGAGTAAGACGCGATGATTTCTTTAATGTCTTCAGAAAGACTAAATTACAAGCCTATTGCCACATCTAGCCACTGTTAATTTCATTATTCTGATCGTCCAACCGACCCCAATTTGACAAAGAGGGTGCATGCAGTATCAACCGTTACACACCCTCCTGCGGACCTCAGAAGAGATTGTTTGACAGAGGACGCTAACCACGACAGAGGGTTGTCATGCAAGGATAACCTATGCCCATGAGCCACTGCACTAATTTTTGGTATAAACTTAGCGACGTGCATCAGCAAACTCCAGTGTACTCATCTTCAGATGTCTAAATGGGTGTCAGCCCAAATATCGTAACAAGATGTCGATGTCATCCGGCTGGAATATGGAAGCACCGTTGAATAGGCATAAGCCTGGAAAAATCAAGTAATCAATCCTATTACCACTATTTTCCGTGTACCAATACTGACCGTACGGTCGGCGAAGTATCGCATTCTACCACGTGCTGAATGGGACCATTTTGATGTTCCACAACAGTGAAGTTGTGTTCTACTGTCATTTCAAACTACTGCAACTACACTCCTGGAAATTGAAATAAGAACACCGTGAATTCATTGTCCCAGGAAGGGGAAACTTTATTGACACATTCCTGGGGTCAGATACATCACATGATCACACTGACAGAACCACAGGCACATAGACACAGGCAACAGAGCATGCACAATGTCGGCACTAGTACAGTGTATATCCACCTTTCGCAGCAATGCAGGCTGCTATTCTCCCATGGAGACGATCGTAGAGATGCTGGATGTAGTCCTGTGGAACGGCTTGCCATGCCATTTCCACCTGGCGCCTCAGTTGGACCAGCGTTCGTGCTGGACGTGCAGACCGCGTGAGACGACGCTTCATCCAGTCCCAAACATGCTCAATGGGGGACAGATCCGGAGATCTTGCTGGCCAGGGTAGTTGACTTACACCTTCTAGAGCACGTTGGGTGGCACGGGATACATGCGGACGTGCATTGTCCTGTTGGAACAGCAAGTTCCCTTGCCGGTCTAGGAATGGTAGAACGATGGGTTCGATGACGGTTTGGATGTACCGTGCACTATTCAGTGTCCCCTCGACGATCACCAGTGGTGTACGGCCAGTGTAGGAGATCGCTCCCCACACCATGATGCCGGGTGTTGGCCCTGTGTGCCTCGGTCGTATGCAGTCCTGATTGTGGCGCTCACCTGCACGGCGCCAAACACGCATACGACCATCATTGGCACCAAGGCAGAAGCGACTCTCATCGCTGAAGACGACACGTCTCCATTCGTCCCTCCATTCACGCCTGTCGCGACACCACTGGAGGCGGGCTGCACGATGTTGGGGCGTGAGCGGAAGACGGCCTAACGGTGTGCGGAACCATAGCCCAGCTTCATGGAGACGGTTGAGAATGGTCCTCGCCGATACCCCAGGAGCAACAGTGTCCCTAATTTGCTGGGAAGTGGCGGTGCGGTCCCCTACGGCACTGCGTAGGATCCTACGGTCTTGGCGTGCATCCGTGCGTCGCTGCGGTCCGGTCCCAGGTCGACGGGCACGTGCACCTTCCGCCGACCACTGGCGACAACATCGATGTACTGTGGAGACCTCACGCCCCACGTGTTGAGCAATTCGGCGGTACGTCCACCCCGCCTCCCGCATGCCCACTATACGCCCTCGCTCAAAGTCCGTCAGCTGCACATACGGTTCACGTCCACGCTGTCGCGGCATGCTACCAGTGTTAAAGACTGCGATGGAGCTCCGTATGCCACGGCAAACTGGCTGACACTGACGGCGGCGGTGCACAAATGCTGCGCAGCTAGCGCCATTCGACGGCCAACACCGCGGTTCCTGGTGTGTCCGCTGTGCCGTGCGTGTGATCATTGCTTGTACAGCCCTCTCGCAGTGTCCGGAGCAAGTATGGTGGGTCTGACACACCGGTGTCAATGTGTTCTTTTTTCCATTTCCAGGAGTGTATTTGAAACAGAGAACCGCCGATTGTTGTAAAACGTTTGGCAGCTGTCAGAGTTTCTTTTTCTTTCCCGTTTGTATAAATTTGACTTGGAATGCATCAAACAGGTGATAGACCAGGAGAAAGAGCAATGTGTCATCTGGTATGTCGAATCCAGATCTGTGCCAACGTTATTGAGGAATTATCGACGGCAACCTGAGACCGGCAGAAACAAGCATAATGAGGTGGTCCAAAAACATTAAAAGTACAGGCATTGTCAAAGTCCTTCCTCCGCGTGGACGTCCAGCTGTGTCTCAAGCATGTGTTGACAGAGCACAAGCCGGATTTCAATGCAGCATCCACCAGTCAATTCTTCGCGCATTACAGTAATTTCAGGAGGCAAGACCAACTGTCCTTAAAGTGTAACATAAGCAGTCAGATAGTTTTGCGTTCAATGTGCAAATTTTCCAAGCATTGCAATGAAACGATCGACCTCTGTGGTATGCATTCGCGTGTTCCATGCTGGCCTTTTAGATGCTCACATGGCTACCTGCAAATGATGCGTTTTCAAACGAAGCTATGTTGCACTTTTCTGTACGTGTGAATCGCCACAACAATATGATTTCGGGCTACAAAAGGGCACATAACACACATACACACTCCAGTGATAGCACAAAGCTTAATGGTTAGTATGGCCTAATGCACGGTACAGTGACAGGTCCATTTCCTTCGCAGACAAGACCATAACGTGAAATGTTTACCTGGACGTGGTCGACCACTTCCCGGTACCACAGATCGAAGAGCTGCGGCCGTCCATCATTTTCCAGCATAATGGTGCACCCCACATTTGACTTCGAACGTGCTCGATATTCTAAACGAAATCACTTGCTATTTTACAATCGACACTACGACATTAAGGAATTTTGCTCCTTTTCTTTATTTTTTGATTAACTACTCCGTCTAACAATAATTTAAATGGAATTTGGAATGAGGCTGAGAGATACAGGCAAACTGAAACGTTGAGTCCAGTCGTGAGGTTTACTATGAAAGTCCGTTCATAAGAGACTGTCAGTATGTAACAAGTCTTGGTTAGAGCAATATTTTGAGCATTCAAGGATTTTAGCCGGCCGGCGGTGGTAGCGCGGTTCTAGGCGCGACTGCTACGGTCACAGGTTCGAATACTGTCTCTGGCATGGATGTGTGTGATGTCCTTACGTTAGTTAGGTTTAAGTAGTTCTAAGTTCTAGGGAACTGGTGACCTCAGATGTTAAGTCCTACAGTGCTCAGAGCGGTTTTTCAAGGAGTTTCTTTACATCACACACTCTTTTGCAAAGTACCAGATTCATACTACCTGTGTATCAGGATGAAATAAAGTGCAGGTAGTCACCATTTCATGAATCACCTCCATGACCCCGCAGACATTTCCAGCAGCTAATACTCGTCTTTATATGGCTTCATTTATGTCTGTTACACGGTTTACAAATTAACCAGAATGTAGCGCTGCTGTACAAAACGACAATTATTCATTGTTGCGAGAGTCATATACGATGGTTCAGTGCGAGTTGCGTCGATTCAAAAGCTAAGCTGGAACACTATTTCTTGTAAGGCTGTTGTTTCACGCTGCGTACCCTGTGAGAGGTTAAGCCTTTAATTTCATTGTCAGTTGTAATAAAGAAGTTTACATACAATCAGAACTTCTCTGCTTTTAAGCCAAATAGAACGAGCAGTGTAGGACTGAAGAGTTGAAGACCGCATCAGATGTGCATCAGCATTCTCCATTCACCACTTTTTTCTTTTAGTGCTTGACCTTTACAGCAAAAGTACACATATTAAATATATCTCATTATTAACTCTCCAGAGTGGAACTAACCACCAACAAGTACTTCACATTTAGAGTACTTCATTTCAAATTACTTCAGAAATTGACCTATCTTCAGCCAAACGTAAAATTCAGAAACATAACTAAATTCTAGTTACTTCATACAAATTGGATATGAAATAAGTGAAATTATATAAAGACAGTGAACCTAGACTAAATTAAAGAAATAATCACACGATAAACCCGATCTTAAGGAATCGTTAAAGATTATTGTTACAGAATCTAATTAATTTTATAGGCTTGATAGTTCAAAGAACTCTGAACCAATCGGAGTGGGAAGTACAGGGTGTCCCACACAAAGCTCCCTGATTTCAAAGATCCAGGAAAGAAACGCAGTAGGTACAATAATGAAAACTGCATCACATTGTAGAGCATCTCAAAGAATCTATTTATTTATCATCAATACACCTCTACATGTGAATAATTTGTAGCACAAAGAATATCGAGTCTATATTCAATTTCTTGCCAAGTACTTTGTAACATTCCCTATGTTACTGATGCAATCGCAATAGCGATACGATGTCGCAACGTAGGAATATCGTCCACTTTGGTCGCGGACACGCGGTCCTTTACGAAACCCCACATGAAGAAATCAAGCGGCGTAATGTCGGGTGAACGTGGTGGCCAGGTAATGGGTTTCTGCGTCCGATCCAACGATTGGGAAATTTCATATCTAGGAACTTAGCTGTTGACCAATGTGGTGTAGCTCCACCTTGTTGAAAAATGATGTTGGGTTGCAAGTCTTGTATCTGCGGGTACACAAACTGCTCGAACATGTCCCGATACACTGACCCATTCACTGTTTGTTCCGCAAAGAAGAAAGGTACAACAATCCTGTCGTGCATTAGCCTACACCATATGTTTAATTTATGGCTATCACGAACATGTTCAATGACATAGTGCGGATTTTGCGAACCCCAAATCCGAACATTATGCCTATTAACCCTTCCTGATAGATGAAAGGTTGCCTCATCTGAGAATAAACACCTTTCCAGGAAGCTAGCATCCATATTAATAATCTGCAGCATATCCGCAGCAGATTGTTGTCGGCATGGTTTGTCGTTCGACGTCAGATGTTGCAGAATTCACAATTTGTAATCACATATACGAAGACTCTGCTGAACTACACGATGCAGTGTTGATCGAGGTACATCAAGTTGCCTAGATGCTTGACGAATTGACTTATGTGGGCTTCTGAGAAACGTTTGTCTGATGTCCTCTAGAAACTTCGTAATGTGCACCTCCAGAATATTTCAGAACAGTTCCTGTTGCCAGAAACTACCTATACCATTCCTTAATTGTTTTCACAGCAGGTGTATCATATTCATACACACGACGATAATTTCTTTGCACAGTAAACGGCGATTTTGTTTCTGCAAACCACACACTGCTTGTGCGCACTGCTGTGGAGTCGCCATTTTCACTTCATGCGACCATGCTGCACTCTGGCGACGATATTTGGCACTTCTGACGCGGCAATATACATTCTTTGAGATGGTCTACAATGTGGTGCATTTTTCAATGTTGTATCTACTGTAGTTTTTCTCTCCTGGGTCCTTCAAATCAGGGAGGTTTGAGTGAGACGCCATGTAATTAACAATTTTGAGCTCTTCGTATGAAGTTTATGTACTTTGTTTTTATTGATATTACACACTCCACTAAAAACGCAGGATGTTATCTGTAACTGCTCAGTCATCGAAATTCGTGTGTTTAATAGACATTTTGTGGTAGCCATATGGTCTGCTGTTAATCTCTTGTAGAGCACAGTAGCTGCAAGAATGTATCTCACACACTAGGTGGCATTGTGAAGACGAGCATAAGTGCTGTGCAGATAACTGGAACCGGTAAAAGCGAGATAAAGAAAAAAAAGTAGAAAATACTGACTGTTAACGCTTCATATCGCTGTGATCAGAATTATCAATAAAGTCACTCACATAAGTTTAATGAAGAAAATGAGTCCATTCCGTTCAGGTTTTTTTTTTTTTTTTACTACGTAATCAATGGCCATATTGCTAGATTACACTTCCGTTACACTGTTCCTCTCGAAATCCTGAAACATACAGATGACAGTAGTATCTGTCTTTGCCATGATATCACATCGCCGAACTTCTTTCACGTTAGGTTTGGTGCTGAGCTTCAGTTTTTTTCCGCTGTCGTTTTCACAACTAACAGAGCCGGAAGTTTGATTCTCCATCACTACTGATGCATAACTAATTTCGTGAATATCATTTATTCATTTTGAAGAGATAACATTCACGAAACAGTTTACGAGGCATCAGTAGTATATTCGCTAACGTAATCCCAGATATTGCTTGGCTGCTACGTGAACTACAAACAGCAGGTGCAACTTTCTCTTATACAGTGCAGTTAATTTATCCTCTACAGACCCGTAGCGTCCGAGAACAAGTGCTGCCTCCCATGTTGTTCCACTACCCACAGAGAAGCAAGAGCATTTCGTTGTAATCTCACAATGCCCGTCGCGTTCTCTAATTACTTGTACATTCCGGGAGGGAAGCGGCAAAAGAGCGAAACAGCTTACGCCACATGCCATATAAATGTAAATGCTGAGATAAGTCGCTGCCAGCTACCAGCTTTTTAACAGCGTTCCACTTATCTACATTGATTCAGTTAAACTGACGCCGCCATTGAGTTTGAATCGACGGAAGCTAATGAAAATATCTGTGTTTTTGTTAGTAATCCAATCAAGAAAATGAAATGAGAGAGGGCAGATTAAACACAGTAGTCTGGACTCTAAAGTGGAGCGCTGTAACAAGCATGTCTGGATGTTAGAGAGCTAATCGCCTGAAATGCATTGCCGTAAAATATTCCTCTGTTTCTTTTTTTTTTTTTTTTTTTTTTTTTTTGCATCCATGTACGCGAAATTTCAGAGCGAAAATCTTTCTGTCTCGCAAATTCAATGCTACGTATATTTCCCTGAAAAACGCCGAGTCTCGTTTATTTGCAATATTCCCCGACAAAGAACAGAGCACAAAAGAAAGAAATATATGACACATGTTGCTCGTCACATTTTAACTCACTCCGGATTATTTGGTGATTGGTAATGGTCTTGAAACAGATATAACATTTAAGGAATACAGCCTTTATGTTTGTGCAGGAAGTATCGGTGCATAACGGTCTGTCGTGCGTAAAATAATTGGACGTATTTTGTTTCTAATTTTTCTTTTGTTAGTTGCAGTTACAAATTTTTCCTATGTTTTACTGTAATATTTTATTACAATTGGTTTAGTTTCATTTCACCTGGCTTCAGTAAACAGTCGTATTTGAACTATCACGTTCACAGAAATAGCTTCTTTAGCGAAATAAACCCTCATTGAAGGCTCATTAACAGGCAGTTGTATTAGTACTTTTATACTGCATTTAAGAAGCTCGTTCAAAATTTTTGGATGTTTAAGAGTATTTCCAACATACATTTCTCGGGATTTTCAACTCTATTTCAACTGGAGTATCTGCGTAATATGATCTAATACTGACCCAGGCAGGAAAATGACTGTTGTATAATTTCTGCCTTGGAATTTCAACTTGTAGTTAGGCTTCAGGGCTTCAGATATTTCTCGTTTTTCAGTTTGTTTGACCACGAGTAAGAAGAGTGTTATGAGCTGAACACCGTTCATACATGACGTAAAAGTGTGCGTCCAGAATTAGCAATAGGTCAGCCCTGAGCGAAAGCGGTCTCGGTTGACTAGCCCAGCGAGAATACAGTAAAAGTCAGTGTCCCTAGCTAGGGACCCTGTGCAGACGCAACTCAGACAAAAGCCAACGTTGGGCCAGCGCGGCCGCTGGAATTCCCAGAAGTTTGTCGTGCAACACTGTGACTTTAAGCCCGTTTCACACGGAGCAAGTTTTACTGCAAGTTCACTTACCTGCTCCCGCGACGGCTCCTTTGCGGACCCTATAGCCTGCTAGCTGGCTGCCCTCAAGGGAGCTGAGCATGTTTTCTATGATAGCTCCGGTGCTATTTTCCTTGTGAGACCTTGTAAGGTTCCCCGAATGCAACCTGCGCTGGTCAATCAGGAGTCCAGTTTGGCGTCTTATGTCAAAGCTACAGGGCAGAAACTCTCAGACAACGCCATTTAACCCTCGAGACCAAACAGAAAGCCACACTCCCGCTGGCCGATCTGCTTTCTTTCTCAGATTTTAATATCTAGCTCGATTTTTTCAAGTGTCCACAATTTTTTTTCAATGAAACAGTGTAAGAGTTAACCGCCATCAATAGCTGGTGAAACGAAAACTGCTGTGGGTTTGGACCAAGAGCTTATTTCTATATCAAAAGCGGGCATTTTCATAAACTATTGACTCGTCTTTCCCTGAGTTGCTAGTTTAATAGTACGCTGTTGTATGCTTCCCTCGCAATTTCACCTCCATTAGAATGTTAGCGAAAGAAACAAATTTTAACGTGGGAACAAGGGGACTTAGGTATTTCTCAAAACTCAACACTGATAACGTTACTCTGAAGAAAAATAAAGGTAACGAAAACTTTGGGGAAAATGTACTTCTGTTGAAATTTCGGTGGAATGATATGGATTGAAACTGGCCAGCGGATTTTATTTGTATATCTCTATAATATCAGAAATATGAAAAAATTAAGAGCGTATAATATGACATCTTTTTTTTCCCAATCCCTACACAGAATGAAGGCTTTTACATTTTCACCATAAACGGCTCCTAATTCATCAAAGATGTTGGTAATTTGTTTACACCTTGATGGGTAGTTGAAAGGATTTTGCATGTTTCAGTGTTTCCATATTTCTCAAACCGTTGACATACAGAAGTAAAATTCTTTGGCCCATGTCAGTTCACGTAATTCATTATTCAAACGCACTGAGGTATAAGATTCCACTGAAATTTTGACAGAAGTAGCAATTTATTTTCGCGAGACTTCTTATTTCCTTTATTTTTCTTCAGAGAGCCGTTATCAGTGACCAGTTTCGAGTAATTCGTAAGTTCCCTTGTTACTACGTTTAAATCTTCTTTCACCAAAGATGCAGCAGAGTTTGTAAATATTAATCTCACAAACATCCTAATGCAGTTGAAATTGCGGCAGAATCATGAAATAGCAACTGATTGAAAGACAAGTCAATAGTTTATGAAAATGCCCGTTCTCAATGTAAAAATAAACTGTAATTTCTTCACATATATTGTTCCAAACCCCCAGCAATTTTTGTTCCTCCAGCTATCGATGACACTTAAATACTGAAAGTCTTACTACTGTAGAAAAGCCTATGAAGTCACACTTAAATATTACTCTGTTTCATCTTAAAAAAATCTGTATTTGCTTGAATATCGACCTGGTCATGGAAGTTTTGCTTATTAATCATCTGGCGGAATACTTTCCTCTTTGCATATCGTCATTGTCCGAAGTCTTGTTCCATTATCTGAAACCGTTTACGAGTTGTGAGAAATTTCGTTCTGGCTTTTTTCCTGGTGGGCGAGTTTACAATGGGTCACTTCGCATACAATCAGTTTTCTAGAGATTGGTGGCAGTAGCAATATCCTTCTAAGTTAAAGAGTAATTCAATGTGATAGCTACATTTCATACTCAGCAATGTATGACCTAACATGCATGAAACGCAGATTCATAGCGACCTCCATTTTTTACTGCAAACCTGTTGAAATTCTTGCAGTAGTTTACTTAATCCTGAAATATCACAATAAATAAGTCCAGTACTAATATGACAGGCACTTCGTCATGAAGCTGACGAATATAACTATTAAATTTGTGATAGTCAACTGTTTTACTGAATAATTTCATTACAATTGCTTTAGAAAGATCGCAATTATTTCAGTTTGCGCACCCTGCCGTTCATGGAGTCAAACCAGCCAGCTGTCTTCCATGCCAAATCATACACCATGTGAGAGCTTCGGGATATGAGGTAGCCGTCACCCCCTTCTGCTAGCCAACAGTCATGCACGCCATCTAGCAAACTTACAGCAAACCTTACTCCATGTGAGATGGACTTCAGACCACAGCAGCAGCTGCAATGAGAGGCACGCTTGTGGTTAGCAGTGCACATCCCTGAATAACAAGTATCTTATTGTTACATTTTCAGCAGCAGACATTGTGTCAGCAGCTATCAAAGACGATGCACTGGCAGAGTCTGGACACCAATGACAAGACCAGCATAGAGCAACGCATCAGTGGAGCCAGCACTAAAATGATGCATTCAGCACACAGACATTGTGTTGACAGAAACAGCATATGGACTGCCCACGTCCAGTGCATAGCACCACAGGCAGCAGACATCATGCAACAAACTTTGGGCGCAACCACTAAGCATTGGATTCGTGAATGGTCACTGAAATGTTATAGCTGATAAAATGAATAAGTCATTTACCGACTGCCATTTAGATGGTGGAACAGGCAATCTGTATAGCCTGGGGGCAGAAAGAGTCAAATGAGTACTATGATGTAGGAGCCTTTATGAGAAATCGAAATACTTAGTTATAAATTAATGAACTGAAAGACAGAGACGGTGGAAGGTGTGGAATCAGAATTACAGACCTTTAAAACTGGATGGAGGGGATCGTTAATAATTTGAAATGAGATATGGGAGATGTAATATAGACACATAAGAAAGGATGTTGTCAGCATACTGAAAATTTGAGCACTGTTCTTGATGCTCTGGATGGCTACATTATTGTAGAAATGAGAAATATAATGAATTAGTTAAAATTAGCCACAACATTATTTGAAAGAACGAATAAAAGGGGAAAAGGAAGGCAGGATAAAAGATGTTAATGACCTCAAAGAGGCAATAAGCATAGTTTCTGTGGGGCAGGCCAGTACAGTATTTACTAATGTGAATATAGAAATTCCACAAATAAATTTGTATTCTGGCGAAGGAAAGTTACATGTTGACTTCTTGACTCCATGTAATGACCGATTTCTGATAAGAATGCCTGATGTCATAAATGATGTAGCTTTCAGATACCATCTGAAGATGAACCTGACAAGATCTGAAAACCGGTTAATGGAATAACAAATAATTATTCACAAAAAGTGACTGCCTGCGGTTTTATGTATTTACATAAAAATAATTATTGTGAAAAGTGATTTGGAAGGTAAAGCGCAGACATGGTCGAACTGAAAACTGGGGTTGTTGCATGATTATGAAACGTCTGAAACTAAGTTGAATAATGTATACCACAAAAAATAAATGAAAATAAAACTAAAAAAAGCTGTAAAGAGAGACCAAAACACGGTGTTGTACACTTTTGGAATACCGATAAAATTGAAACTCCTACTCTGTTGATTAGTATTAAACTGACAGCTCAGATTGTTGAAATAGTCAGATGCAAACGTTGTCGTTGGAGATCAGAAACGCTTGGTGACACCGAACCATGATACTGTCAAGTTCAACGCAGTAAGTGATTTTCATGATAATAGCAATCATAATCGGATTTCGTAAAGAACATTAAAGGAGAATTTCGACTTCTGAAAATGTAAGAGTAAACGCACATTCGTTAGCCTGTTAGCCTACTGACGGTGTGCGATCGTCGCGGCGCGAAACAAAGCGCTTCCAATGAGCTTAAACTGCTAAAGTTATACCAAAAGGGTTTACAGTGAGTACAACGGGATCTTAATGATTGTGATAATGAGTAACAAAATATCCATTTCTTTATATCAGGTGTATTAACATAAGTACAGTACCTTCTCCCAGCACATCCGATCAAGAGAGCCAAAAAGTAGCAAAAGGAGAGAATTGAAACAAGAGTAATTCGCAAATCAATTTTTTGAAAAAAGATAATACGTGAATTTTACAAAGATTTTAAAAATGATTGCTTAATAGCAATGTACGTCTGGTAGAACAATAACATCTTTGACTTTACGTTATAGCATAATGTTTTGTTGCAGTTCCTACACAGATGTTGAGGTCTGTAAGTACTGAATCAAGGCAAATTTAATTTTAAATTGTCTGGAGTGTACAAGCGAAACACTTAACTTACACAAGTCCTGTGAGTTAAAATTAAATAATCTCATCCATCTCGATAGGTCAGTAGGGACTCTTAAATCTCGATTTAAGATTTGAAGCAATGTCTCCTAGAGTAACTCCAGTGGAAACGGATCCATAGCTTAACTGAATCATCAGATGCATTCCTGGGTAACATGTACCAGAAGGATCAGGCAGCTAGCTACCGAATCAGGATGTCGGAAAAAACGCCTTTCAAGGTTATAAGAGAGTTCACAATCAGTGAGGAAAAAATTGTAGGAGTGGAAATGGCGATCAGGATGATAATTGGACGAAGAGAAGTAATACATACACGAAAAATCAAAGTAAAGGGAGAAGACTGGGAAAGGATTTCCCTTTCAACAAATTTAAAAAATCAGTTTTGGTCAAGCTAACTACTGTACTTGCAGTACTTACGTCATGATAATCCAATTGGTTGTCCCAGTACATGGAGAAGCTGTCTGGTCAGCTTGGGTCTGCAGCTGAAGGGTCATGTCTTCAAAATGAACACAATGATACCAAGAAAACCCTCACTGACACAGATTTATTTAAAACATCCGCAACAACATTATCAAAAATCTTCCACGAGACATATGGCAAAAAGATACCTGTTGTTCAAATAGCACTGGAACTAACTCACACTTCAAAGATGTAATACAAAATCTGATAACCTATCATTGAGTAGTGGCTCAAAAGTCCAGAAATTCTCAAGTAGAGAGCAAATCAGCAGGTGAACGTCCGACCAAAGACACAAAAGAATCAATCACAATTAAAATTTAAGTTGCATAGAATAAATGGAAGCTGTAACAGTACAAAAACATATACATGCAATCCTGGCTTGAGATAATATTCTTACATAAACTGAACATCTGCTTTCTGGTACACATACGACTCTCATCTAACGTAATACCTAATACAATAATACCTGATACTATAATATCCGACAGTAAGGTAACCCAAAAACTCGTCATTATAAGAAAAAAATGTTTTATCAGTATCAGCATTAAACTATCACCAAAGCCTTCCCAACACCCAAACTACAATATCATTTTGGGCCAATGTTAATAAGTGTGGAATAGCTTGCGAGTAGGTAATAATCTGAACAGTCTCAAGAATACAGCTAGCACAGTCTAAGTGAAACCATGGCGAAATGTGAAAGGAATTCATCACTGTCATCAAGGAACTATTAGCTCCTCACTGAAAGACAGGATAGCTTCCTCAGTCAGTCCTACGTATAGGGCATACTGCACTAGGCAGCATCACATTCTTGCACTACAGGCGCAGAGTTCCCAGGACCATAACAACAGCTAGCCTATTCTCTAAGCACTCGGTGCTATCTCTCTCGTCGGCCAATCGTCACTCAGCTCCACAGGCACATGCTTTAAGTGCAAGCTGTTCCACCAGAGCCCAAAAGACTTGCATCCAGACACTGAGGCTATTTGTTGTTGATACCAGCGCCCTCCCAGCAAGGCGAGATCAGATTGGATTCAGTTTTCGTTCCACAGACCCAAAAATGAAATAATTTTCTTTGGTGTGGAACTAGTTATAAAGTATAAACACAAAATATTTGAATATAATTCTCAGTGCCCTGATCATTTGTCAGGGACTGTCAAAAGAGGTCAATACATTACAGTAAAATGGAACTGCTAATGTTTAGACATCTAATAGACTATCAGAATGAAACCTAGTTATGCACTTTTAATGAATTTATCATACACAAAACACCTAATCTTGACTGTTGTAACCAAGCGCTGTCAAAAATGAAATCTAACAGATATTTTTACTTAAATTGGTATAACAGTCCCTGTTAAGACATTCATCTGTAGAGAAGAAAGAGATGCCTACCAAAAGGTCTTGCAGACTCTGTTTAAACTGTGCTTTATTTGAAAGCAAGTTTTTAATGATTGCTGACAATTTGCTGAAAACTGGAAACAGAGATATATTACTTGCAATAAATTTCATTAAGGAATAAATATACTGAGAAGCAGTGGTTAGAACACAAAATTCCTTGAACAGGTTTCTACATGATGTTCTTGAATTTACACCACAAATGAGTCCTATTACATGCTTTTGCACGCTAAAAACTTCTGCTCAGTTGACACGTTACCTTAGTGTATGATCCCGTATGGCATAACAGAATGAAAGTAAGCAAAGTAAGCAAGTTTTCATATTTATAGCTCCTACATCTGTCATAATTCTCACTGAAAATACAGACTTGCTTAGGGGCTTCAGCAGTTCTGCCCAATGCCCTTCCTAACGGAACTTATTATCAAGTAGTAATCCCAAAAATATAACACTGTCAACCTCTTTGATCTGCATATTTTCGTGTGTTAAACAGATACTGAAAGGAAATCTCTTACAGGTGCTTAACTGCATATAGTGGGCCTTTTTTAAGTTTAATGACAGTGAATTAACTTTAGACCGTTTGTTAACGCCAGTGAGAATTTGATTAGCAGAGATTCTAAATCTGTATTTGACTCGCTACTTATTGCAATGTTTGTATCATCTGCAAACAAAACAAACTTAGCATCTGTCAATGTAACAGATGAGAGGTCATGATATACACAAGAAAAAACAATGGATCCAAGATGAAACCCTGAAGAACACCACGAAGAATTCCCAATTAGGTGAGGACTGACTCATTAAGAAAGTACATTAAGAATGTACTTAATTCATTATAACAAATTAGAAGTCACTGGCATTTTCTGTGACCTGTCAAATGCCTTTAACTGTGTGAATCACAGCATTCTCTTAAGAAAATTAGAATATTATGGTGTCACCAACAGTGTTATGAAATGGTTCCAGTCTTGCCTAACTAACAGGAAACAAAGGGTGTCGTTGCGAAATAAGTATGCAGTAAGCAAGCATGTGTCTTGACTAGTTCAACTTCTATCATCTATAGAATGAGAAAGTAGAAATGGTTCTGGATGAAAAAAATAAAATTTGTGGGTGTGAATAGGTCTCCACATTTTTTTTATTCTAAAAAATGGTTCAAATGGCTCTGATCACTATGCGACTTAACTTCTGAGGTCATCAGTCGCCTAGAACTTAGAACTAATTAAACCTAACTAACCTAAGGTCATCACACACATCCATTCCCGAGGCAGGATTCGAACCTGCAACCGTAGCGGTCGCTCAGTTCCAGACTGTAGCGCCTAGAACCGCACAGACACTCCGTTTAAAATTCAGTTTGCAATATTAACACAAGTTCATATTAGTACAGTGGAGCTATTGTATTTACACAGTAAGTGGGTATCAGAGATTTATTTATAAAAATCAGATAGTAGAGGATTCTGAAGTCAGTTTTGGGGTTAGGAAACCAACAGTCAGAAAAAAGTTCAGTGTTCAAGACGGTATGAGGTCTTGAATGAATTGCATGTGATCATGCGTTTTTAAACTGCCTTTGTTCGATAATAAATAACTGTGTGCAGCATCAACGTTGGTGGCACTACCTTGAAAAACGAACATACAACAGACTGTGACTTCGCCATGGTGAGGCTTACCGCTATTAACTTCTCACGATTTTTTGTTGAGTTGGAGTGTTAATCACTGCAGTCATTCATTTAACGTATCGTGCAGTACCATAAATCCAAATGAATGTAGAAAGGAATGTTTCTCAATTAGCATCATCATGACTGGCAGAATTTTATCACCCTGAATAGAAAATTGCGAGAAGCTGGAGCATTCAGATCACTAGAAGTTGGCCAAGGTGTTTGACGAAAAACTTTTCTCACAGTAAAATTCGAGGCTATAGTACTGAATCTTTTGGGAAAAGATGGCTCAATATGCACACATTAACTGTAACATGCAGTACATGTAGTGAAGAAAGGTACTGTTGGAACAGCAGTTACACCACTATGTAATGAACGTTACCAGGCATTGGGCGGAATTATTTCTAATCCAGAGTTCTCTTCCCTCAATGGTGTAATGCCTGTGACACTTTATTTCTCTTTACATTTTAGGTAAATAAACCACCACATATTCATTTCTAACCATTAGTTATCTTAAAGTGTCCAGTTAAACATCCTCTATGACCTGTGTGATTTTGAACCTGAGGTTTTAAGATACACTGTTTCCTAAATTATTAAACATGCTGTCAGGGTTCATGGACAATGACAAAAGCATTAATTTCAGATGAAATCTGTTCCAGAAATAACTAAATTGAAATTTCTAAAATTGCAGTCAATGACGTTGACAAAAAGAAATACAAACATCTCAAAAATGAAGTTGACAGGAAATGCAAAATGGTTAAGCAGGGATTGCTAGAGGACAAATTTAAGCATATATAGGCATATATCACGATGGGTAAGATAGATACTGCCTACAGGAAAATTAAAGAGACCTTTGGAGGAAACAGAACCACTTGTATGAATAGCAAGAGCTCAGATGGAAAACTGGTTCTAAACAAAGAAGGGAAATCAGAAATATGGAATGAGTATATAGAGAGTCCAGGCAAGGGCAATGTACTTGAGGGCAATATTATGATAATGGAAGAGGACGTAGATAAAGATGAAACAGGAGATGTGGCACTGTGTGGAAAATTTGATAGAGCACTGAAAGACCCAAGTCGAAAGAAGGTCCCAGGAGTAGATAACAGTCCATTAGAACTACCGATAGCCATTGGAGACCCAGCCATGCCAAAACTCTACCATCTGGTGAGCAAGATGTATGAGACAGGTGAAATACCCTGAGTCTTCCAGAGGAATATCATAATTCCAATCCCAAAGAAAGCAGGTGTTGACAGGTGTGAAAATCATTGAACTATCAGTTTAATAGGCCACGGCTGCAAAATACTAACACGAATTCTTTACAGACGAATGGAAAAACTGGTACAAGCTGACCTCGAGGAAAATCAGTTTGGATTCCGCAGAAGTATTGGAACATGTGAGGCCATACTGACCCTAGACTTATCTTAGAAGACAGATTAAGGAAAGGCAAACCTACGTTTCTAGCATTTGTAGACTTAGAGAGAGCTTTTGACATTGTAGACTGGAGTACTCTCTTCCAAATTCTGAAGGTGGCATGGGTAAAATACAGGGAGCAAAAGGCTTTTTAAGAATTGTACAGAAACCAGATGGCAGTTATAAGAGTCGAGGGGCATGAAAGGGAAGCAGTAGTTGGGAAGGGAGTGAGACAGGGTTGTAGCCTACCCCCGATGTTATTCAATGTGTATATTGAGCAAGCAGAAAAGGAAACAAAGCAAAAATTACAAGTAGGGATTAAAATCCATGGAGAAGAAATAAAAACTTTGAGGTTCACCGATGACATTGTAATTCTGTCAGAGACAGCAAAGGAGCTGGAAGAGCAGTTGAACGAAATTGACAGTGTTTTGAAAGAAGAATAGAAGATGAACATCAACAAAAGCAAAACGAGGATAATGGAACGCACTCAAATTAAATTAGGTGATGGTGAGTGAATTAGATTAGGAAATGAGACACTTAAAGTAGTAAATGGATTTTGCTATTTAGAAAGCAAAATAACTGATGATGGTCGGAGTAGAGAGGATATAAAATGTAGGCTGGCTATGGAAAGGAAAATGTTTCTGAAGAAGATAAATTTGTTAACATGGAGTACTGATTTAAGTGTCAGGAAGTCTTTTCTGAAAGTATTTGTATGGAGTGTAGCCTTTATGGAAGTGAAACATGGACGGTAAATAGTTTAGACAAGTAGAGAATAGAAACTTCCGAAATTTGCTACAGGAGAAGGATGAAGATTAGGTGGGTAGATCAAGTAAGTAATGAGGAGGTACTGAAGAGAACTGGGGAGAAAAGGAATTTGTGGCACAATTTGACTAGAAGAAGAGATCGTTTGGTAGGACATGTCCTGAGGCATCAAGGGATCGCCAATTAAGCATTGGAGGGTATCGTGGAGGGTAAAAGACGTAGAGGGAGACCAAGAGATGAATACACTAACCAGATTCAGAAGGTGTAGGTCGCAGTAGTTACTTGAGATGAAGAAGCAGCACAGGATAGAGTGGCATGGAGAGCTGCATCAAACTAGTATCTGGACAGTAGATAAAAACAACAACAACAACAAGTGAATATGAGAAAATTTCAAATTTACCATTAGTCTGCTGTCAACTAAAAAAATCTGAACACATTTTTGTGATACTTTTATTTGTTTACAGAACATAAACAATCTTTACATACACTAAATCATGAAGAGAATCCCATTTGATCAGAATAACTAATTGACACTGGACAATATGATAAACAGCTGTATTAGTGATTGTTGATAAGTAACTAATGTACCCTCACTATTCTTTTACTCATAATTAATATTTGCATGCCTTGTAGAAGTGCATAAAAACTGAAAGCTACCGGCCTGTAAAAAGGCACACACGGGGAGAACCCAGGCTCAATGGCGCGCTGGCCAGTGGCTGTTGCATACACAGCAGCAGAACACCAGGCTTTATGTAGAAATACCGATAGCGTGTCCTGTAGAGCACGCTCCTGGCAAAACGTTTGTTTTGGAAGGTATTCTTGCATATTAAATCGATTCAACGGGGAGTGTCAACTGGCAACATAAATAAAACAAAAAGTCCCCCAGCAATCGCTACTTATTGAGCATGACGTTTTCGTTTTGTCATACCTGATGTTACAAAATTGTTAAGGCTTTCGTGGCCACTTGTTGACAAACTGCCTATTGGCTTCTGTCTCGGGTTCTTCGGCCGACGTTCATCTAATGATTTTTCTGACGTTTCGCCAGCACGAGTGGCTGG
Organism: Schistocerca nitens; assembly: GCF_023898315.1. NCBI lineage: Eukaryota > Metazoa > Arthropoda > Insecta > Orthoptera > Acrididae > Schistocerca > Schistocerca nitens. Next base: position 445,580,830 of record NC_064618.1, on the reverse strand, counting down.
CATTGTCAAAGCTTCACCCTCCATTGCCGGTGGTGAACCGGCAATGGAGGGTGAAGCTTTGACAATGCCAGCCACTCGTGCTGGCGAAACGTCAGAAAATTCATTAGATGAACGTCGGCCGAAGAACCCGAGACAGAAGCCAATAGGCAGTTTGTCATACCTGATGTTGATTAAAACACGTAAAAAGTAGGTAAAATTGTAGACAGGATACGGTCATGAGGCTCTAGAGCTTTCTTGTAGACTTTTCACGTGATCTCATCAGAAGAAAATAGACTGACCATGGAATATTATCTTATTCCTACCCTCGTTTCAGGGATCACGAGTAAGATGAACAAAGTTATCCAGGAATTCATCCTGTCTCCAACCCACAAGATATGAACGCTTTAGTTATTCGTGTTTCCCCACTGTGCAATGGTAGTAACTATGCACACAATAAAACAATTTATAAAACCATTCAGACTATGACTCATAGAAACAGGTTCCACTAAATGGGTTACTTCACTACACTTTTGGCTTCATAACTTTTGAACCATTCGTTTATGGAATGTTGTCGTACTGCAGCCTACACCCAGTTGAACCTGCTTGTTGTATTCAAGCCTTGGTCTCCCTCTATAAATTTCACTATTCAACCCTCCCCCCCCCCATTACCAAACTAACGATTCTTTGATCTCTCAGGATGCGTGCTGTCAATAGATCCCTTCTTTAATCCAACTCTGTCATACATGTTATTTCCCAGTTCAGTTTACCAAAACTTCACTAATTATTCCATTTGCCTATATAATCTTTACCATTCTTTTATAGCATCATGTGTCGAAAGCTTTCGTTCTCTTAGCCGTTTATCGTCCACGTCTCACTTCCGTTCAAAGCTACACTCCAGACAAATATCTACAGAAAGGCTTCCAAACACGTCAAACATATCAATTTTTTGTATTAAATATTATCAGATTCCTCTTTTTCATAAATGCTTTTCTTGAGATAGCCAACGAGTATTTTATGTCTTTTGCCATTATATCAATTTGTTGGTCGAACAACAAAACTCATCTACATTTTATAGTGTATCACTTGTTAATCTAAGCTCCTCCTCAGCATCACTTTATTTAGTTAGACTACATTCCATTAATTTCCTCTTACTTTTGTCGATATTCATCCTATAACTTCTTTTCAACACAGTATGCAGTCGTTAGTTGATGTTCCGATTAGGCGTCAATATTGACACTGAACCTTGTCCCGCAAGTTCAAAGTTTCTTTTGATATCTGATGATATCTGATAGTAACTTATTTATAGACCAAGACGATTTTATTCCCATAACATTCGTGATGATCGTGACTCATATACGATACTTATTTCCTTTATTAATAAATATCCATACTGTAGAACTGTTACTCCAAGTCATTTGCCGTTTGTGGCAGAACTACAATGTCGTCGATACGCATCAAAATTTTCATTTCTTCTCCCTGACCTTTCCAAATTTCTCCTTGGTTTATTTTATTTTATTTTATTTTATTTTTTATTTTTACTGCCTGCTTGGTGTACCGATTGAATAACGAAGGGAATAGGCTACAACCATTCCCCACTCCCTTCTCAGCCACTGTTCCCCTTTTCATGTTCTTCAGCTGTTGTAACTGCAGTCTGATGGTCTATAAGGCTGTAGATAATCTTTCATTGCTTTTATTTTCTCGATTCTACCTTCAAAACTTCAAAGAGACGTTTTTCAATCAACGTTATCAAAAGCTTTTTTTCTAAGTCTTCCTAGGCTATTAACTTTTTGTTTACCTTCTTTTAATCTATCTTCCAAGATGAGTCGTAGGGGCAGTGTTGCCACATATGTTCCCAAACTGAATTTCCCCAAGATCCACTTTACCGGCGGTCTACCTGAATTCTTGATACTTACACAGCTGCTTCTCTTTTCTCAACAGGTCTCTTTAAATTTCCTATAGGCAGTACGTCTCTTTCTTCCATTCACAGATGCTTCTGAAATACGGTTTCTAATCTCAGATTGATACATTTGTTCATCTCCGACATTCCTGAAGATTTAGATCACGATGGTAGGACAAAAAGGAATACGCACCTTGGTATAAAACCAGGTAATGACAATGTTAATATATAAGTAAATTATAGAGCGTCATGGTAAAATAAACCGAAGAATAAACACAGTGTCATAACGAACTTCAACATTTTTAAATTTATGCATTTCATTTAAGAGTGTTAGGACGTCAAAAGGGGCCGACTTGGAGCACGAGAGGCATCACAGGACATTTTAATTCCACTGTCTACACTTTTACAAATAAACTGATGAAACTTTGGCAGCATGACCAGGAAGGATTCAGGATTCACTCTCATAGCAATGAGTATTCAAAAACATAAAAAATAAATTTTTTTAGGTGTGAAATTTCATCATTTTTTTTTCACTTACTATTGGCTGCATTTGCTGCTATAGGCACACTTTTATTCATAAGTAAGAGATATTCATCGATGAATTTTGCACAACATACAAACCACACTTACAGGTGTATTATGGTCTAGAATTTATTTCATTTATAAAAAAATGCATGCGGTGTTACATTTTAAACTTCATGTTTAGAAAAAAGTCAAATTTTATAGTTAATTATATCAATTATTATCACAGTTTTCAATAGCTTTGGAAAATTCTAGAGTTTCATACTCCTGTAAACATGGTTTCTGTGCAGTGCAAAATTCATCTATGAATCTCTCCTACTTATGAAGAAAAGTATACCTATAGCAACAAATGCAGCCAATAGTAAGTAAAAAAGATGAAATTTCACATGTAAAAAAATTATTTTGTTATGTTTTTGGACCTCCATTGCTATGAGTGTGAATCCTGAGGCCTTCCTGGTAATGCTGACAAAGTTTTATGAATTTATTTGTAAAAATATAGACAACGGAAATTAAAATATCCTGTGGTACCTCTCCTGCTCCAAGTCGGCCCGTTTGACATCCTACCCCACATAAGAGAATTTGTGTTCCAAGTGACAATGTTTTTGTCAATATTGCAAAATTTTGTCAAACTCAAAAGTATGAAAATATACAAAGCATTATTTTCTAAGCCCTAAAGTTTAATTATTTTTATCAAATCAGAACATAAAATTGTATGTCAATTGTTACACCGAAACTACTCTACTTTATAACAATTTCTGTATTCCTTCTACCTTGCTAGTTAAAGATAGGTCAATTATACTCGACTGAGCTGACCTTCCCGGCGTCTCGTTATATCCTGTAAAGAAGGCAGTTTTGCGTAAGTAGATACCCTCAGCAGAGTGCTGGCGTTGGTAGGGAAATACAGCTAGTGCAATAACTGAAAATTTGATGGCAGACGGAAAACTGGAGAAGAGAGCAGAGATTCATTCAACACTGAAGGTTCGAACACTTAATGAAGAAATTGCTCTCCTGTGCGCCAACGCCTTCACGGAGAACTTCCCGTGTGCAGTTAGAGCCGTGCGAGATGGAGTTGGGGGGGGGGGCAATAAAGGCCGGAAGCTCCCTCCCCCCTGCCCAGTGGCTGGCAGCGGGCCCTGGAAAGGTCAGGGGGCAGTGCAGCGGCAGCGCGGCGCAACGCGTGCTCCGGGCACCACCGCCCACGGTGAGCCTCGGCAGCCCGGGAGCGGAGCCGACGTACAGAGGGGCCCACTCGCTGCTAACAAGCGTTTCTGTCTCAGGTGAAACACACGTAGCACGGAATATGTCCTATGGATTGTAACACATTGTGTTGGTGTAAGGAAAATAATAACTGACTGCCTACCTACGTAATCTCGCTGCTACTGGTGCGGCTTGTGACACCAATGGTCTCAGGCGATTGAATTCGCTGCCCGAAGACAGAAATGTTTACAAGATAAACTGGGCAAAGACGGAGGTGATGAAGAATAGTAAACAGAGAATAAAGAGTTGCTCAAAAATGAGATTGTCACAGGAGTGGAGGAAATGAAACAGTTCTATGGAGACCGCCACAGACGAAGAAAGCTTCCTACGAAGAAGGAGATCTAATGGTGTCAAAAACTGATTTGGAAACGAGGAAGAAGGACCTGGAAGTGTAGCCATAGGTCCGAAATGTGCACCATGGGAAGTTCGAGGAACAAACAGGAAGGGTGCAGGGTGTCCATAAAAAAAATGTCGCATTTATAAATTTTAATAGTATCAACTCTAAGCGTTGTAGACTGTTGGTTAAACGTCACAATTAACGAGTAACTCATGAAATATATTCGCAGTTGCGAATGTGAGCAACCATCAGCTGTATACAATCATGTATTTCATAACGGCTATAATCGCTGTTATGGCTGTTCCTTCCAACATGCATGCATGTCACAAGGAACTTTGCATCGTAGTTAGCAACAACACAGGCACTGATATATCGTATTTATTCCCCGACACCGGGCAAGCGACTTACAATTAAAATGTCTCCCCTTTACGGAAATATACATAATGAATGTACCAGAACAGGTTGTAGACACGTGGTAGCGACATGTAGAAATTTGAGTGTAGGCGCCAGCCGGCACGGTAGCTCAGCATGTTCGGTCAGAGGGTTAGCTACTATATGTAATGAAAAACTGAGTGAACGAATCAACGAAGAACCTGAACGGGTGTCATCAGATGTCCGCTCCGAACAAATTCCGCAAACAGTATAAAACAAAAACAAAACAAAAAAATATGGTAAGGCGGTCGCTAGTGGTGACTGGGAAATACTGGTTCGCATACCCAGTCTCGCACAAATTTTCGATGTCCTCATTCTATTATTTAGCTGATGTTTGTCCACATTCCCAACTGCAAATACATTTCATGTATTTTATTAAGGCCGTAGTCTCCGCAGTGCCTGTTCTTTTCAACATGCACCCTACTTAGGAACAACATAGGTACTCCAAAGAGGAACTGAGACATTTTAGATACAAGCGTACCTGAGTACAACTTTGTCGTTTCCCTACATGCAGAGCCACATACGCGAAATGGCTACTCTTGAGGTGAAAGCGTTTTGTGTTGTGCAGTTTAATAAGAGTGATTCTGTAATTCAAGCTCAACGTGCGTTTCGTTCAAAGTTTAACTGTCATCCGCCGTTGTTGCAGTCAGTTTGAAACGACCGGATGTTTGTGTAAAGGGAAAAGCTTAGATCAAAAGTATATGAAGAGGATGTTGACGGTTTAAGAGCGTCTTACTTTAGTAGTCCCAAGAAGTCTGTTCAGAAAGCAAGTCTTGAACTTCAGCTGCCATGGACTACAATGTGGAAGGTTTCAAGAACACTTTTGCATATGCACCCATACCTCTTACGGTTGGTACATGCCTTAAAGCCAGATGACTATGGCGTACTGTATGTTAGAACTTTCCAAATGAAGTGTTGCAGTGAGAAGACGCCTATATTCTTGATCGTGTGGTGTTCAGTGATGAGGCACTTTTCATGTCAATTGCTCATTTGGCCTGATGACTCTTGTTTCACGCTGTTTCCAACTTCTGGCCGAGTTTGCACCCCAAGAGAGAAACATGGCGGTGATGGTTTGGGCAGTCATCTTGTGATATTTCATTAGCTCCATGAGTACTCCAGAGAGTCTCATTACTGCTAACGATTATGAGACCATTTTGGTTGATCAGATCCATCCCACTGTACAACGTTTTTTCCCCAGTGCTTAAACTGCCTTCCAAGACGACAGGGCCCTGTTAATGCAACCCTCATCGTTCGTGACTCGTTTTGTGAGCACGGCGGTGAATTTTCGAGTCTTCCTTGGTCATCACAGTCACTACATGTCAGTATTACTGAACATTTGGAGCCTCTGAAAAGAAGGATGTGTCATCAAATATGCGCCTCCATCATCGTTATCTGAAGTTGCCAATATTTTGCAAGAAGAGTGGTATAAGTTTCCCTAGAAAACCACACACCAACAGTATTTATTCATTCAGAGACGACTCAAAGCAGTTTCGAATGCCAACGGTTTCCCACACTGTATTAGGCATGGTAATGAGTTATGTTTTTTGTGTATTCACATTTTTCGCCATCCCTTGAGTGGGTTGTGGTCTATCGAAGAATTTAAAAATTGAATGGATAGGTAAGGTGCGAAAAAGAATAAGCGGGGATAGAACTGTAGAGAAAAATCTTTACCAGAAAAAACGACAGGTTAACGTTGCATCTATTGAGGAAGGCAAGGATAGTTTATCCAGCGCTGAGCGCAAGGAGCCTGGGGAATAAACTAAGACTAAATTATGTAACACAGCCAATGGAGCATGTTTGGTGTAAGAACTACATAGAGAAGAAAATATTAGCTCAAGATGGAAAATGATGGACAGCAATAAATCGAGCAAACGACTAATGACTAAAAAAAAGAGCTAGCAACAGCTATAGGCTAGACAGGCTCAAGCTGTACTACGAGCAAAGTTTACTGCAGGTTTACTGATGTCACGTTTAATAGCCACACTACGACTGCATTCGTGTCCATACAGAGAGTGTACAGCAGAAAAGAGTAAGTCGCTGTGCTGTGCTTATACAGGGTGTCCCAAACCTTTTAGGTCGAATTGAAACACGTGATAGTGGGTCTATAGCCGATTATATTGAGATAGGGAATCAATAGCTGTAAATGCATTTTCACTGTTCTGGCCAAACGGTTCAAATGGCTCTGAGCACTATGGGACTCAACTGCTGTGGTCATAAGTCCACTAGAACTTAGAACTACTTAAACCTAACTAACCTAAGGACAGCACACAACACCCAGCCATCACGAGGCAGAGATAATCCCTGACCCCGCCGGGAATCGAACCCGGGAACCCGGGCGTGGGAAGCGAGAACGCTACCGCACGACCACGAGATGCGGGCTTTTCACTGTTCTGTTATGGTCATGTAGAGCGCACACCACATGACAACAAGGTCGCTCACAATAACTGGTCAAAGCGACGACCACCGGTCTCAATGCATGTTTTGCAGCGGCGCGTGCAGTTCCGCCGCACTCTCGCAAAAATCCCGGGTGTCTCTTGTACACTGAAACAGGCAGCGGGTGATATACAGTTACACCCCTGACCACCAGACTGACATACTATACACAGCTCATAGCGTGTGTGTCATGTGACAACCGCATGCATCGCACCGCCGCGTTAAGCTGTGACGCACGCACGCCACTATCCCTGGTGTCAGTTGTCCATGCGTCAGACGGCTTTTGATGTATCAGTGGTGACGTGTGTTCTGAGTACACTGCATGACACGTAGTCAAAGATGGAACTTTACTCGTCACGAGAGATGACAGATGCATTTCATATACGGTATGGCGGGATTTAGTGTGCGTAAACCAACACGAATGTACAGCGAAAGCTTTTGTAACAGTTGATATGCTGATTGGAAGAAGTTTATCCTCGTGTATGCCAACATACGAAAGACGGGTCTTCCACGCCAGACAGAGATGGCCAAGGTTCACGCCAAAGACGTGTCCGAACACCTGACTTTGCGAAGGTGGTTTGGATCGTGTGGCCAACCACCCAAAAATAAGCACCCATCAACTTGCCCCTGTTGCGCAAACTTCGAAGGATACAGTGTCGATAGTACTGGTGGAGTAGATATTACCACCTATCCTAAAGAACGTGTACAAGCACTGGAACCAACGGATTTTGATCCCGCAGTCACTTCTTCCAGCGGATTATCTACTGTAGTGCGATAGCAACGAACTTCCTTCAATTTGTATTGTTCACCCATGATGGTATTTTCAACAGCCACAATAGCCGTGTTTGGAGTAAGGACAATCTCCATGCCACCCACATCAGTGGCCAACGGCAACTATTCTCTGTCAACGTATGAGCGGGCATTGTCCAAGCTTACCTAATAGGACCTTGTTTGCTGCCTCCCCGTTTGACTGGTCCACGTTAGCTGGTGTTCCTGCGAGATGTGCTGCCGCAGTTCTTGGAGAATGTATCCCTTGTTGTCAGCAAAATGCTATGGTTTCAGTACAATGGTGCAGCAGCCCCCTTCGATGTTGCTGTCTGCGAGCACCTGAACAACGAGTACCATCGTTGGATTGGACGGGGTAGTCCTGTCCCATAGGCAGTGCGGTCACGGTATCTCACATCTCTGGACGTTTTCCTCTGAGGTTACATAAAGACGTTGGTGTATGAACCCCGAAGAAACAGGTGAAGACCTGCTTGCCTGGGTCCAAGCTGCCTGTCACCTGGTACAACAGACACCAGGGTTCTTTGAGAGAGTGCAGGAGAACTTAATGTGCCGTTGCCCTGCATGCATTGAGAGTGGCGGTCGTCACTTCGAACAACTACTGTGAGCTACGTTGTTATGCGATGTACGCTGTGTACGTCCATGACACAATAAATGTACTTTTCCGACCATTGGTTCCCTGGCCCATTGTAATCGGTTGTGGACCCACTGTAACTTGTTTCAATTTGCCCAATAGATTTGAGACGGCCTTTGAACTTACAGATAGAACAATTATTCCTCTGCGTCAAATTGCATTGATATAAATGAAGTAACGTTTTTCGTACGTTAATATACGTTGCCCCTGTAACGTGAATAAGTTTGTCGGTGAAGAACGAAGCCAGGAACAATGTTTTTCTCTTTAAGTTTTACTTTAATGCCATTATTGGTTTAAGCATATGATGCCCAGTGTATTATTCGTCAGTAGCATGCCATCCACTCCCGTAATGTATAAGAATATTTGAGTATTTAGTGCCACTTCGTACACTGCGTAGAGAGAAAAAAAGATTAATATGCATCTCATAATGGACGGCGTTTCGTCTTGGTTTGGTCCTTATTTCTTTTCAGGCTGATGGACAAGCACACACATGCTGCAGAAACCACTGTGGTACTCACACACTTGACAAAATTCTTCAAATCAGTTGCAGGCTCAACGATATGTCTGACATTGTAATGACCGAATAATGAAAGGTTGTCAGAAAAAAAGGAAAATGGCAAAATGGTTCAAATGGCTCTGAGCATTATGGGACTCAACTGCTGAGGTCATTAGTCCCCTAGAACTTAGAACTAGTTAAACCTAACTAACCTAAGGACATCATAGGCAGGATTCGAACCTGCGACCGTAGCGGTCTTGCGGTTCCAGACTGCAGCGCAAAAAAGGAAAATGGAAAATCATCAAAGTATGAAGATGCTATAAGTCTTGTAACTTGCAAGGGAACCTCCCCATCGCATCCTCCTCAGATTTAGTTATAAGTTGGGACAGTGGATAGGCCTTGAAAAACTGAACACAGATCGATCGAGAAAACAGGAAGAAGTTGTGTGGAACTATGAAAAAAATAAGCAAAATATACAAACTGAGTAGTCCATGTGGAAGATAGACAACATAAGGAGAATCTGAGCTCAGGAGCGCCGTGGTCCCGTTGTTAGCGTGAGTAGCTGCGGAACGAAAGGTCCTTGGTTCAAGTCTCTCCTCGAGTGAAAAGTTAAATTTTTTATTTTCAGACAGTTATTATCTGTCCGTCATCATTTTTTTGGGAGTGATTATCACATCCACAAGAAAACCTAAATCGGGCAGAGTAGAAGAATCTTTTTACCCATTCGCCAAGTGTACAAGTTATGTGGGTCGACAACATATTCCTGTCATGTGACGCACATGCCGTCACTAGTGTCGTATAGAATATATCAGACGTGTTTTCCTGTGGAGGAATCGATTGACCTATGACCTTGCGGTCAAATGTTTTCGGTTCCCATTGGAGACGCACGTCCTTTCGACTACTAATCTCACGGTTTTGCGGTGCGATCGCAAAACACATACACTAAACTTATTACAGTGAACAGAGACGTTAATGAACGAACGGACAGATCATAACTTTGCGGAAATAAAAAAAGGAAAATTTCCACTCCAGGGAAGACTTGAACCAAGGACCTCTCGTTCCGCAGCTGCTCACGCTAACCACGGGACCACGGCGCTCTTGATCTCACATTGTCCTTGATGTTGCCTATCATGAGCATGGACTACTAAGTTTGTATATTTTGCTTATTTGTTCATAGTTCCACACAACTTCTTCCTGTTTTCTCGATTGATCTGTGTTCAGTTTTTCAAGGCCTATCCACTGTGCTAACTTATAACTAAATCTGAGGGGGGGGGGGGTGCGATGGGGAGGTTCCCTTGTTAGATAGAGACGCACAGTGCAAGTCGCTCTTGTCAGTCCATTGAGAGGTCATACGCATTGAGAAACTGCTTATTTTATGTTCACTGACTACGAATTGGAGGTAAAAAGGTATGTAGTCACGTATTATCCACGAAAAACAGCCTCAGCGCTGTATATTAAAGCTCTCAAAAGCCAACCAAGGCAGTGTTCAGCAGAGTTCAAGAGTTAGAGAGATCCAGCGAAAGCCATCTCTGATGAACGAGCCTACAGTAGATGCTATGTAAGTGAGAAATTTGTCTGAATTAACTTTGTGCACTAATGAGGAATTCCAAAGCTTGCCTGTACGTGCCTCTGGGCAAGGGTTATTGGTTTCTATCGTTCTTTTGTTGACATGTGCCTAGATCTGCATGTCACATTGCGATGAGTACTTTAACCTAACGGTTCCTTTAAAATGTGGCATTTCCATGGTTCATGTCTGTGTTACCATAATTTATTGCGTACACCCAAATCTTAAAGAAACTGTAGAGCAGGATGGCCATTTTTCCCGATAACTGGAGAATCTACTAATGTTTTTATTAACCAGTGTCTGTGCTCTTCTGCATGTTCATTGCTAACACATGAAGAAGCAATAAATCCCAGATCAGTAAGCCAACACAGAATATCATTTTCACTATCATCACGTTACATACCTCCACAGCACAACATCTAAGTCTTTCTGTACAGTCTCAAATTGAAAAATCTCAGATTGACCCTGTCGCCATTTAACTCCTATACACAACCGCATACCAAGAAATGGACGAATAAAAATCTTACTTCACTTCTGATCCGCGCGGGACGTCCTAAAGTAAGTATGTTGCGACACAATTGAGCTATGTCAATGTGTACTGTTTTTGCTTGCAACGCAAAGACTATCCACTAAGCAAACATATCACTCATTTCCCGAGCAGAAAAGATATCAGTTACCTTATGTTAAGTAAAGAATATGTGTGGGAGGTGCAACACATTAATATCAGAAAAATTCTTTCTCTGTCAGAATGAACTTGTTATTTAAGGACAACAAGAACAGTGTCTTTTCTTTCTTTTAAAATTTCTGGCCATGGAGTTTTGACAGGACATTGTAGAGCAACAGACTGCATACTATAAATTACGAGATTACATTTACTGGTTAATTGTCAGCTGAGGATTTTAAAGCATTAGAAAGGCGGCGACCATGGGTGGGGAGATATTTGCTCCCTATTATGGTTTACATCTAATTAATTCACGATTGATGTCATACCCAACGTGGTTGAAATGTCTATAACAGTATGCCACCACAAAACTGTTTTAGACGCTTTATCGTCATTGTACGTGTATCCATTATGAAACCTGGCTCTAGGTTTTCGATTGTTGAGAACCAGGCGACTGAATTCTGACCTCACCCAATTCTCCTGAAGAATGTCCTGATGAAGGACATCACAAAACTGCAAAAACAGAAATAAAGCCAAGGAAGTGCACGATATGGTGTTGGATGATCGTCAATGAAATGTGCATTAAAGAGCAGAGACAATAAACCCTTTAAACGTGCCTTCACTGGTCCTCTGTGAAAGGTGGGAGAGAGAACTGGAAAAGCCAGACGACCAAACAAACACCATTCGCATGAAAATTAACATTTTTATTTACTTGGGGCAACATTGTATTGATTTAAATACACAAACGAATAACGCAGTGACTGCCAAAAATGTACAATAAAATAAAGGTGCTGAAAGAACCAGCAAGGTCGTTTACAATAAGCTGATAATGCACCCAGCAAGAAGTTGGGGCTGTTCATCTAAGTTCGCGAATCCACTGGCCATAGTACAACATCCAGAAAGGAACTTATTTGATTACATACAACAATTTCAAGTAACCAGGGCAACTTCTCTGGTGATTTTTACCCCCGATGATTAATAAAATACACTGTAAGACACAAAAACGACTCATCACGAAGAAATTATCCGAATGGGACGGAAACCGGTAGGTGTGATGTACGTGTACAGACAATCAAGTGATTGGAATTTAAAAAAAAAAAATTATTTGTTGGAGAGAAAGAGCAAAAATTGAGCAAGTCAATGTGGCATTGGTCCGCCTTTAGTCTCCTCCTGAGGGATAGAGTGACCAATTCTGTTCAACTGGCACTTTAGATCGACAAAATCTCGAGCTGGTTGGAGGGCCCTGCCCACAATGCTCCAAATGCTCTCAGTTTGGGAGAAGTCCGGCGGCCTTGCTGGCCAAGGCAGGGTTTCGCAAGCACGAGGACGAGCAACAGAAACTCCCTCTGTGTGTAGGCGGACATTATCTAGCTGCAATGTAAACCCAGGATGTCTTACCATGGAGGACATCGAAATAGGGCGTAGAACGATACCTCCGGGGGTCACTTTCGCCTGTGACCCAAGAGAAAGAGCCGGTCGAACACAGTGTGGCGAGCACCCGAGACGCGGGCACTTCAGCCATTCTGCAACAAACGGGATGTAGGCGGGAGGACGCTCTCATTTCACTTATTCACTTAAGAATAGACACGTTGCGAAGAGCCTCTAGGACAATGACAAGCGTGCCGAAAACTTATGGTCCTCTCCAGTCATTAGGATGCCACATCAAAAATGCACAGGTGAAAGCATGTGAATTCTTCTGGCCTGGCAGTACTCGTTTTACTTGCCGTACAGAGCAACTATGTGTCGACAATTCCAACATCCCACAAACACTAGGAGGCGCGTACACAGAGTAAGAAGAGTTCTCGCAGGGAGGCGTGTGAAAGAAGTCAGGCTTCTTAAAAAGACGTTTTCTGGACAGTAAGGACGTTCCTTATAAATCACGGGCGCCAGCAAACTCTGAGACGAAGCCCAATCATGAGCGGCTACAAAGACAGTACTCTGTGGCTGCTTTCACAACAGCGGAAAGCAGGAAAATATTGGAAGAACGTGCCCCCACCGCTGGTGAAATCGTGAGGATGACGCCAATTTTCGAGTCACACACCAGCCCATGCATGACAGGAAATTTACACCCTTCACAGAGAGGTGTGGTCATGAAACAGCGATCAGTCATTGGGCGGCATTGCAAATTTAACCTTCCAATGATAATGCCTTGAGAGGAGAACATTTTGAGGAGTCGTGTAGCTGACGGACGGATAGAGAGTGAACGGAGACAGTCGGTGAGACAGCAGGGAAGCAAGAGGTCATGGGGGCTCTCCCATCAATCGCCAACATCCGCCTTCGCAGATTTGACCCCACAATCCGCAACGGGCATACGGTGTGGAAGTCGTACCTGGGCCTCGTTGCAAAGCCGACGCGCGCCGCACAGCTCCGTTGTGACGAGCCATACCGACGCAGCGCCTGCTGTCGCAGTGCTGTATGACAAATGATCATAAATAATGGTGAGATTATTTGTAGCCCACCCCTCCCCTTCCTTCCCCTAAATAGCTGTATCCAAGCCCAGTAAAATCGGCTCTGAGATTTGTAGCTGTTTTTTGTGTAAATGCATTTTTGCACGTTCTAGTCATCTAAGCCATCCGTTCCACTCATACATCAACCCCTTAACCTCGTAATGTTTCATGTTTGATTTGTCACTTAATTGTTGGCTCCCAGCGTGGGATGATCTCATTCGTAATTTTCGGAGTGATCTCGTTGGTAATTTTCATGTTATTTAATGTCAAAAACAATTTCTCGAGTTCACCGTAATATTGTCGACGTACCACTGTGCTGTAAGGGTACTGCTGATGACAACCGATTGGGTCCTGGTATGAAAAGAAAAGGCAACCGAGACCATATAACTCGTGGCTGTTGGGCCACATGGCAGGCGTCGGTCAGGCTGGTATCCCACCAGTGTCCAGGGCGTCTCCAGACACGTCGTCGGCCTTAAATCTCACTAACTGGAATGGAATGAATCCCGCTTTGAACTGAGCCCCGATAATCAGTGAATTCGTGTCTGAAGATGCCTCAGACAGTAGTGGGATACCAAATTGAGTGTCGCCCGCCTTGATGGTCGGGGGTGACATTTCGTATTATAGCAGGAGCCCTTTGGTTGTCATTCGCGGCTCTCTTACAGCACAGCAGTTTGTTCACGATATTCTGCGTCCCATTTTGTTGCCCTTCATGGTAAGCCATCCTAGCCTTACATTTCAGCAAGATAATGCCCGCCCGGGCACTACAAGAATTTCTGTTGCTTGCCTCCATGCTTGCCATGCAACCATCTCGGGATTCTGCCGATCTAAAGCGCCAGTTGGACAGAATCAGGCAAGATATCCCTCAGGAGGACGACTAAAATCCAACAACTCCATCAATCAGTGCCAAGCCGAATAACTGCTTGCATAAACGCCAGAAGTAGACCAAAGAGTTACTGACTTCCTCAGTTTGTGAAGCTCTTTCTCTTGAATAAATCACCCAATTTTTCTGAAATTATAATAGTTTGCTTATCTGTTTACATACATCATACCTTCAGATTTCTGTCCCATTCGGATAGTTCCTTTGTGGTACGACCTTTTTTATCTTAGAATGTACAAACAGCCAGAAACACCAGCAATAGAAAGAATTCTATAATGTGATCCCTACACCAATAAAACAAACAATTAAGTTTAAACAGATTATTAAAAAAATAAAAGAGTAATCTACAGTTTTATGATGCAGTTTAGTGATAGAAGAATTTCATGAAAGCCATTAAAAATTAGGTTAAATACAGAATAATTGGCTAGTGAAGATGTTTATAACTCAAAATTTCAATAAAAAAAAATCTTAAAGTTTGCATAGGTACCTGACATTCCTAGTCACAAGAATTCACGATGCAAGGTGGAATAAATTAAAAGGAGTCTTTAAACATAAATTAAATTAAGTAGTAAAACTATAAGTGGCAAACAAGGCAACAGACAATTTCAATTCAGATTTGTGCTGTCAGACAAGGACGGCAAAAAATCTTTGCAATGATGCACCTCTAAAGTTGCTGAAACAAGGAGCCAAGAAACTCCCGCAGCCACAGGCGTGCTTCCAGGACCACACAAACGTTGTCGCCAAGTGTTTGTAAAGATGTTCACCAAATTCTCTTGCTCCTTATATTCGTCATGGTTAAACAAGGTGGGCCCTCTACGTTTCCACAGCCAGTGCACCGTTGCATCCAAGGGCTGCTTGTGACCATCGTGCCGCTTAGCCCAGTACATACTACAATTGGAGAGCCTCCAGCTAATATGCCCACTTCATACTGTAGTTTGGCACTGCCACAGTACGCCGTGCTCCACCAGGATGACTTCAAACGCTCCAATGTGAGGCCGAAATCAGAGTGAATCCAACTGGGATAGCAAGGGCCTTCAAGCTTTGCAGGCACACAAGCCGTGCCCTCTTGGGAGACCCTCCTTCTGGTCAACCAGAAAGACTGTCGGTATGAGCTGACACGGCTCACTCTGCAATGTCACACAGAGTCCGTGGCTGTATTTCCTGAGCCCCTACCTATGTGCGGCGTGCAATGCCGACGCCGGATAGGGAGATCTGATTGACGCAGTCGACGCAGAAGAGGTTGTCGACAAACTCCGCTACCTCAAGAATTCGGATGGCAGGTGGCCCCCAGCTGCTTAAGAATGAACACCCGTTCCAAGTGCCACCCGCTACTTCCTGGTGGTTTTCAATCGTATTCTGGGAGGTACACAGAGCGTGGAAGATGTCGTCACTGTCCGCAGGACTGGGAAAGTCCCAAAGAAGGCGGCGAGTAATCTGAAAATTAGTTTATTCCCAGTTCTGAGAGACTATACTCACATCTGCAATACGATATCTGTTTAGTGGACATTAATAGGTGGTGTGTGTGCCCTTTGCTTATTTGACGGCGTGGAGTCTGCTGGTCACACTTTCAGCATGTATCTGAATGTCTGTGGAGGAACGACAGCCCATTCTTCCTCAACAGCTCAAACCAGAGGATGTAGTGATCCTGGACGCTGTAATCTGGAGGTATGGAGCGAAGCCGACAACCTAACTCATCCAAAATGTCATCGACTGGGTTCAGGTCAGGGCTCCCGGCAGGACAGCCCATTTCCTGAATGTTATTGTCTACAAACCATTGCCTCACAGGTGCTGCTTTATGACTGGGTGTATTGTCATACTTATACAAACAATCATCTTTCCCAGACTGTTGGTCTACAGTATGCACTGCACCATGCTATAAAATATATTCATATCCTTCCACTTTTAGTGATTTCATAAGCGCAATAAGGGGACAACATCCTAAACGCGAAAAACAGTTTTACAACTTATCACCGCCTCTTTATTGTAACGTTCTACAGGCAGTCACCAAACTCTTCTGTCGGAGTGTCACTGGTTATAGCGTGAGTCATCATAAATAACTTGTTTCCATTCATTCACTGTGGGTGGTCATCGATCTTTAAACCAAGTCAAATGTCGCTCAGCACTGACTCAAATAACGTGTGTCTTACAAAGACAAGCTCGACCATTGTAGCCCATTACGTTCAGCACCCTACGTACTGTCACTGGTGATTCATTGTGGTGATTTAACGAAAGTTTTTACAACTAACCTTCGCAGTCCTCGACGATCCCTGTCCGTCAGAACATGAAGTCTGCAGATATTTATTTAGCTGTGATTGTTCCTTCGCGTTTTCACATCACTATCACATTATGAGACTTTGGCTTGGGTTGAAATGTCCCCGATGAATTTGTCACTTACACTATGTGATCAAAAGTATGCGGACATCTGGCCGAAAATGACTTACAAGTTCGTAGCGCCCTCCATCGGTAATGTTGGAATTCAATATGGTTTTGGCCCATGCTTACCCATGATGATAGCTTCCATTCTCGTAGGCATACGTTCAATTAGGCGGTGGAAGGTTTCTTGCGGAATGGCAGCCCATTCTTCGCGAAGTGCTGCACTGACTAGAGATGTCGATGTCGGTCGGTGAGGCCTGGCACGAAGTTGGCGTTCCAAAATATTCCAAAGGTGTTCTGCAGCATTCAGGTCAGGACTCTGTGCAGACCAGTCCATTCAGGAATGTTACCGTCGTTTAACCACTCCGCCACAGGCCGTGCATTATGAACAGGCGCTCGATCGTGTTGAAAGGTGCAATCGCCATCCCCGAATTGGACTTCAACAGTGGGAAGCAAGAAGGTGCTTAAAACATCAATGTAGGCCCGTGCTGTGTTAGTGCCACGCAAAAAGGGACAACATCTTAAACGTGAAAAACAGTTTTACAACGAATCACCGCCTCTTCATTGTAACGTTCTCCAGGCAGTCTCCATGAAAAACACGAACACCACCGCCTCCAAATTTTACTGTTGACACTACGCATGCTGGCAAATGACGTTCACCGGGCAGTCGCCACAGGATCGCCATATTGTGTACTTTGATTCGTCACACCGCACAACGTTTTTCCACCGTTCAATCGTCCAATGGTTATGCTCCTTACACCAAGCGAGGCGTCGTTTGGCACTTACCGTCGTGATGTGTGGCTTATGAGCAGCCGCTCGACCATGAAATCCAAGTTTTCTCATTTCCCACCTAACTGTCATAATACTTGCAGTGGATCCTGATGCAGCTTGGAATTCGTGTGTGATGGTCTGGATAGATTTCACATTACGACCCTCTTCAACTGTCGTCGGTCTCTGTCAGTAACAGATGAGGTCTGCCTGTACGCTTCTGTGCTGTACGTGTCCCTTCACGTTTCCACTTCACTATCACATTGGAAACAGTGGACCTAGGGATGTTTAGGAGTGTGGAAATCTCGCGTACAGACGTATGACACAAGTGACACCCACTCATCTGACCATGTACGACGTCTGTGAGTTCCACGGAGCGGCCCATTCTCCTCTGTCACGATGTCTAATGACTATTGAGGTCGCTGATATGGAGTACCTGGCAGTAGGTGGCAGCGTATGTTTTTGAGGATATCCGGACACTTTTGATCACACAGTGCAGGTGACATCCAATGGCTAGTCTGCGTTCGAACTTACCGCAGTCTCCTGACCGACTCGTTCTGACATTATTAGTTTTCTGCTGACAACACGATACTCCCCACCTCCTTTTGTACTTCTGAGTCCACCTCTCGTGACATCTAGTGGTCAGTTTCGTATTACATAGCGTTGCCTGAATACTTTTGGTATGTTGTGCAGTTTCACTTGTCGACTCAGTTCGTTCTTAATAACGACATTACTCTCGCGAAATGTGAAAGTTTTGCTTTAATTCTAATCAGAGGGCAATGCATTAATAACATTTTGTCTTGATACGAGGAACATTCGTACAATGACGTAGGTTTGCAAACTGGGTCATTAAGGTCCCGCTTTGTGATACGTAACACAACGAGGTCTCCGCCCAATCCATTAGCGATTGATCGATAACAGCCTTCGAAAGCCCAGCACACTCCCTGGTCGTACACAATCATATTTAATAGGTTGTTAGAAATCTTCAGTGGTTAGACAGAGGTCAGAATCAGTCACTCATGTGAAGTACTGATCACTTCCCTAGCCTTTCACCTTGGCATTTACCCCATTAGGAAACCGTAGATAGCAAAGTAATTGATGTCCCAGAGTAGGCTGCTACATTTTACAATACTCGTACTGTCACAGGCTTTTAGTCGATACGTCCACTTATACTACGTCAACACTTTCGAGAATGCGATTTACTAAGGTCATCTAGGTGCTGATTCTCGACTCTCGGTGTATGGGGGATGGTGTTTAAACGTGTGTACATCATGTAATGAATTAGAAGAGAAGAACTGCTGACGATGAGCTTGTACTGAATGACAGAAGGTTTTTTTCGTTTGCTAACCACCCGTAGACCATGAAAACCATTACTTGATGACCAGTAAAGGGCGTTAAAACATTTTCACCGTATCTAGCGAATTCGAATAGATGAATTGCTGCTGATCAACTTTTACTGAAAAATAAACAGTAGTTTAAACATTCTCAGAAAATGCAATGTTTCAACAATGCAGGATGTCCCGCGAAAGCCGGCCCTAGTGGTCGAACGGTTTTAGGCGCTACAGTCTGGAACCGCGCGACCACTACAGTCGCAGGATCGAATCCTGCATCGAGCATGGATGTGTGTGATGTCCTTAGGTTAGTTAGGTTTAAGCAGTTCTAAGTGCTAGGAGACTGATGACCTGAAAGTTAAGTCCCATAGTGCTCAGAGCCATTTGAACCATTTTTTTCTTCTGTGAAAATGTGTTCCTGCCATATGGCTCAACTAACTCCATTTTACCTCCACTTTTTAAAAATAAATCTCTTGTCGGTAACAGCTGGGACCAAACGTGATGACCTTTTAAATTTCGACAGTCTTCATTTCCGGACCGACAGCAGTCCTAAAGTAACACGCGTCCGACATCAATAGCGTTATTCGTACAATGTCTGGGTAAGGCCCTAGGGAGACAGCGTAACACAGCCTCAATTGTTTTCATGCAAACGAATGAGCAAGACCTTTAATTCTTCCGTAATATTTTCACGTTTTTTCGTCAATGTTCCATTACACTTAAACGCGAACGTCTTGTTTACCCAGAACGAGACATAAGAGGATCTGTATTGTGATGTGAAGCGAACCTGGACTAAAACCTCCGAAATCACCAGAATAGCAGTACGTACATCGATGCTGAACTGAAGGACCCTTCCAGTAAGTGAGAGAAGACTCGGGACTGAAACATAGAAACTGGATATCAGTATCAATAATGCTGTGATGAGAAAACAATGTATCAGTATTTTTAAATGCCGTTGAGAAGTGTTTTGTTTCTCTAGGGCCCCTCAGCTCTGATACGTGCGGTGTCGTTGTTTAATTGAGGTTTAGGTGCACGATTTAAAGCTGTTTCTCTCCGTTATTTAGATGCCTCTTATTGATTTTCTTTCGCAGTTCACAATTATTTTCCTCTTTTTTGTGCTCTTCAATATACAATAAAGTTCATTTAATTTTATTTTTAATTTCAACACATTCAACACATTCGGGTTTGTTTAGTGCCAATCTAGCAAATTAACTTTTTATTAAATTGAGAACCGTAATTAACCTTGCCAGTAGCTGCGTCTGGACGGTACTTTTGTTTTTTGTTCCTGCTCTACCTACTCGTAATTAGCATTGCACAAAGAAAATTACATAAACATAAAAAGGCAAATCTCATAAGACAAGGCTACAACGGTTGGTGCCAATTCAAGGTCGACAGCAAGTTTCAAGGTAGTCCTAAAGATTATACAAAAATAGTCCGAGAGTTGGACTGCCTGAGCAGTACATAATTCTAACAATATTGATTGTTTAAACGATATCTCTATACAGAAAATGAAACGTCAGGATTCACTGACTCACTCGTTCACTCACGGACTCATCATAGCCCAGCCAAAAGCACTAAGGGTGGGAACTCGACATTTACAGATGGTGTTGATCTTCCTCTGTAGTTTCTGTTTCGGAAGGGATTTTTCGAAATTCCTCCCCGAAGGGAGTGAAATAGGGGCTGAATTCTTTTTGAATATGTCACTATTAAGGCGATTTTGAAGCTAGACTTACGAACATTGGTATTTGGGTACTCGGTCAGAAGTAAAGAAACAAATTCTTCAGTATTTTTGGAAATTAAACCCTTTTTGTTGTTGTTGTGGTCTTCAGTCCTGAGACTGGTTTGATGCAGCTCTCCATGCTACTCTATCCTGTGCAAGCTTCTTCATCTCCCAGTACCTACTGCAACCTACATCCTTCTGAATCTGCTTAGTGTATTCATCTCTTGGTCTCCCTCTACGATTTTTACCCTCCACGCTGCCCTCCAATGCTAAATTTGTGATTCCTTGATGCCTCAAAACATGTCCTACTAACCGATCCCTTCTTCTAGTCAAGTTGTGCCACAAACTTCTCTTCTCGCCAATCCTATTCAACACCTCCTCATTAGTTATGTGGGTGAAATTGTATTTTGCTTCTATGTCAGAAATAAAGAAGCATACATTTCACTGTTTTTGGAAATTCAAAAATTCAAAAATTCAAAAAGCAAGAAATAAGGGGAGATCCATTGTATGAAAATATTTCATTATGAAAGAGTTTGTAAAGCTAAATATTTGAAAATTGGTATTTGGCTTCTCGGTTAATAATGAAAAAATACGTGTTTCACAGTTTTTGGAAATTCAGTCCATAAGGGGTTAAATAGGGGATGAAACTTTTTAAGATAACATTTCGTTATATTACTCGTAAAAAATTTTTGAGCTTAATCTATAAAAACTGGTATTTCACTTCTCGGTTAGATATAAGGAAATATGTGTTACGGAATGAAAGTTTCTATGGAAACATCACCACATCAATGCAAAAGACATGATTAACAAAAACCTTGGACTCCAGCACCCAGAATCGCTTTTTGTCCACAAGTACATTCGGAAAATTTCGTGCTTCTATGGGCTTAATTAGCATGAAAAGTTTAGGAGGTGTTGCAACTTATGAACATAAAAATTCGTTTTAAAAAAAATCTGTGCAGACCATACGGTCCACGCGAGTGAAGCAGCCGCTGATGAACTAGTTTCATATGTATCAGTCTACTAAAATTATGTTAAATGATTTTCTAATTACGTTTCTGTAACGACATACCAACTGAAATTCAAGGCAATAATGCGGTAGAAACTAAATCTTGTCGTGTGACGAGTGAGCAATAATAAAGTGAGATGGGAGAAAGATTACAGAACTAAATATGGATGAGGAAAGCTTGGATAGTGTTGACGTTGTGAGAGAAATACCGTTTCGATGTTTGACAGAAGGGAAGCAGCTGGGATATGTCTGAACGGAAGCTACGCTGATGATAGCCGGTGAAAATGTAATTTCATCTTCAATACAGGTTGCTAATAACTGTGTTCCAGAGCTGTGTGGCTGAAATGGAGCAGGAGAAAAAATTAGGGTTGTACGTAGGTACAGCCGTGCGTGACAGTGCAGCCTCTTAAAAACATGAACAGAACTATAGTGCAGGCGGGCAGATCAGGTTTCCCAGTGGATTTGCACGCTTCGGTAACAGTGGGCGGTATGTCTCCAATTGTAGTTAGTGTAGCTCAGCTGGCGTGATACTGCACACATACCCCTCTACCTGACCATCAGTACTTTAATCAGTACATAATTACATCCGGTGTCCCCTCCCTGCGCCACCACCCTCACTCCAGACGTCGCTCTTTGAAGATAAATTCGATAATCTTCTATACCTAGTAACGTTGTTAGCTGTACCAGACCTACTTGAGAGGAATCGTCTGTAATGGGTAGGCTACTACGGTTTGTTTAACCTGGTGTATGACACATAAAACTCAAATCGAGAGCGTTTGAGTGTTCAAACGTTCAAAGATGGAACTATTTTATTGTTGACGGAGTATACCCTGTACTGATGACACGTGACAAGTCAGAAGGGTGTTTCTTTCGCAAGAAATACTGTATTGATTGCTCTGGCAGTGGTTCCTCTCTGTTAGATGCACTGTCCCGGAGGCGTTGGCTGGAAGACATCTATAGAATTTGGAATAAATAGAGAAGAAATAAAAATTGGCAAGATGAAGCTTTGTGTCGCATAGTGAGTCATACTTAGATCGTTGTGAAAGAAAGGTTTCTAAGCTCCAGACCGCTACGGGTCATAGCTCTTACTCGTCAAATAAGATTACCACTTCCTTCCGTGTGAGAGTGGTAATTAGCGGTACGTATTTTTGTATGTAGTGTTGGTGAAAATGCGCAGAATCGTCCAGTAATTTGTTATTGCCACATTTGTAACACTTTGAGGGTTAATTTAATGAATTCAAGAGATTTGTCGCTGAAAATATTACAGCGAAATTTTCTCCACCAAAAATTGTCGCGTTACGTGTCTTCGAAGCTGCTTCATTCTAGTTAGCTTTTGCACGAAACATAGTAACGTGTAGATTGCTATCTGTGAGCTACAAATTCAATTTAACAAGATCGTATGTTGATAAGTGACCAGTTTATTCACTGTTTCCGTAATGCAAGTACTGAGTGGATTCAGGAGATGTTTCTATGTTGTCGTTCGGATGTCCCTCAATGTATCCATATTGTGTACTGAAGGACTATGATGTCACAACTGTTGTTCCTTTGGCAGCATGAGTTTCTTTCCACTGTAACGACTGACATCTCCGTTTTTTGAGGACGTAGATGGACAGTTAGTAGTTCTTATCGACATTTGAGCACAAATATCAGTTCCATATGCTGTGAACATTTTAACACACTTGTGTAGGTGACCAGTAACAAAATAAGACATCAATAAAACTCCGTTAAAAGTGGCGATGTGTTGTAGCACACTGTCGTTTACGTTTAATATAATTTGTTTGATAGTCAATAACAGCTGAATCCTTGCTTACAGTCTGAGGTCCTGTGGCACCTATAGAGTGTAGAATACTTTTGTCGTTAATTATTGCAAGAAAACACCACGGATCATTTTGGAAAGCATTTTGGTTGTTTAAATCTCAATAACTTCGTCACTCGTCAGACCACCGGGAGCGTATCCACGCAACTGCCGTGAATGCAGCGTCGCAGGCCAGTGCGATTTGTGGGTGGATGCTTTTCAAACGACGATGGAGTGCGCCCGTGTATGTGCAGCAGATAGATCTGTTTTGTACATGTTGGAGCAGATTGACTGTGTCACGCTCCCCTAATATCGTTTATTGAGGACCGTAGCACCCGCCAACCCGCCACCCCTCCCCGGATAAAATCCATATTGTTATCGGATCTGAATGGAGCCTAAAGCGTTTAATTATTTCCGAAAATTAAATTCTCGCCAAGCCTCTGAACTATCGGGCGGCGTTAATTCATCCATCGCTGCAAAGCGCCTTCGGCAGGAAGCCTGGGATCCATTTGACGCTGCTATTTTTAGTCACGCGTTTTTCCATTTATTTAGAATTTATGTGCCCCAAAATACACACCATTTGTTCAGTATAAAAACAGCTCACTAGTACAGTACAAACATACAAATAAAAATGCATCTACCGACTGGCAAATATATCCACAGCTTCTAATCTGTTAAGAAGACAAAATAGGTGGCAGAGAGCTAAACAGGCTTAAACAACGATGGTTTGATGTAACCGCTACAGCAACAAAACGAGGAACTAACGTTAGGAGAGAAATTACCTGTCCACAAACAATTAAATACACGTGACTTCATTACTTGGTCTTCAAGCCTCAACAACTTGAATTACAGATGCGTACATTTACAGGAGATTCTTCAGAAAGTACTGGGCGCCTTATACACTGAAGCGCCAAAGAAAACGGTATAGGCAGGCGTATTCAAATACAGGGGTGTGGCTGCTGTCGGAGAAGCCTACATCAGACAAAAAGTGTTAGATTGGTTAGTGCTGCTACAATGGTAGGTTATCAAGATTTCAGTGAGTTTGGACGTGGTGTTATAGTCGGCGCAAGAACGATGGTAGTGATGAAGTGGAGATTTTCCAGTACGAACATTTCACGAGTGTACCGTGAATATCAGGTACTCGGTAAAACATCAAATCTCCGACATCGCTGCGACCAGAAAAAGATCCTGCAAGAACGGGACCAACGACGACTGAAGAGAATCGTTCAAGGTAACAGAAGTGCAATCCCTCCGCAAATTGCTGCAGATTTCAGTGCTGGACCATCAAAAAGTATCAGCGAGCGAACTATTCAACGAAACATCATCGATAAGGGCTTTCGGATCCGAAGGCCCACGTGTACCCTTGATGACTGCACGAAACCACGACACAAAACTTTACGCTTCACCTGAGCCTGGCAGCACCGCCACGGACTGTTGATGACCGGAAACATGTTGCCTGGTCGGACGAGTCTCGTTTCAAGTGGTATCGAGCGGTTGGACGTGTGCGGGTATGGAGACAACTTCACGAATCCATGGACCTTGCATTCAACAGGTGAGTGTTCAGGCTGGCGGAGGCTCCGTAGCGTTCTCGCTTCCCACGCCCGGGTTCCCGCGTTCGATTCCCGGCGGGGTCAGGGATTTTCTCTGCCTCGTGATGACTGGGTGTTGTGTGCTGTCGTTAGGTTAAAGTAGTTCTAAGTTCTAGGGGACTGATGACCATAGATGTTAAGTCCCATAGTGCTCAGAGCCATTTGAACCACTTTTTTTTTTTTTTTTTTTTTTTTTTTTTTTTTTTTTTTTTTTTTTTTGGAGGCTCCGTAACGGTGTGGGGCGTGTGCTGTTGGAGCTATATGGGACCCCTGGTACGCCTAGATACGACTCTGACAGGTGACATGTACCGAAGTATACTTGTCTGATCACCTGCATCCATTCATGTCCATTGTGCATTCCGACGGACTTGGGCATTTCCAGCAGGACAAGGCGACACCCCGCTCGTCCAGAATTGCTACAGAGTGGCTCCAGGAACAGTCTTCTGAAGTTAACACTTCCGCTGGCCACCAAACTCCCCAGACATGGACATTATTGAGCATATCTGGGATGCCTTGCAACGTACTGTTCAGAAGAGGTCTCCACCCCCTCATACTCTTACGTATTTATGGACAGCCCTGCAGGATTCATGGTGTCAGTTCTCTTCTACACTACTTCAGACATTCGTCGAGTCTATGCCATGTCCCGTTGCGGCACTTCTGCGTGCTCGCGGGGGCTCTACTCCTACATATTAGACACGTTTACCAATATCTTTCACTCTTCATTGTAAATTGTCATAGTTCTGTCCTCGATGAGGGGACGATACTGATGTCAAGTCTTTTTGAATTGCAAATGGCAATGCTTGTTAAACATATAGTTAAAGAATATAGTGACTGAATATCTGTTGATGTATCGTAAATGCATACCCTTCTACGGTTCGCCAAAGTTCTCTTAGAATGCAGATTAGCAAGTGGAAGATAGAGTACCCACTTTCATTTAGAAGAAAATGCTCCTATTGGCAGAACAACAGCCAGGTTTCCACCGGAATAGCACAGGAAAATAAGTATTAAGAGACTACATGGAAGGGCTAAGTGTCTTTGGTTGATTACCCCCGTGATAAAATAGTTACAAATTTGGATTTCTGATGGTAGCGATTACATAGAGAGAGAATAAGCACTAAAGTTTCCAAATAGAAAGGATAATAACTTGGAATATAACTTCTCATGCAGGGTGTGATGATCTGCGAAAAGTGATAAGGCAAATGAGAAGAGTTGATGCACTAGGAATTCCAGAATTGAGACGGAGGTCTCTGGACATTCTATCGCAAAAGTACACACAGTGGAGTAGAGTAGCACAGTGAAAGATACACATTTCCGCAGTCAGAGTCATTCCCAAAAAATTAGCCTCAGTGAGAATTTAAGGACACATTTACTAAAGGTCCAGATATATATAGTAACAAATGTTCAAGAGGTTGGGAAAATTGTTATAATTTATGATTTCTTAGAAAAAACTACTGGGAAAATCTGTAGAAGTTGAAATCATATCACACTGCTTAATATGACTGGTATTATCGAGAATGGGTAGGAAGAAAATCGGAAAATTTGAATTAGGATGAAAAACGAAAAGGGAGAGCGGCTTGTGAAAATTTGTCAAAGAAATAAACTTCACTTCACAAATAACTTCAACTATCACCCACGGGGAAAGCACATGGACAAGTCGTGCATGTTGGAACAGATAGCAGATTAATTTCATAACGAAGATTAAAAAATCAATTTAAGCATAGTAGATCTCACCTGGAATGCGATGCTGGAAGTAACTAAATAATGGTAATGACGCTGCATACTTTTGAAACGAACCAAATTTGACATTCGTCCTAATTGGTTTAGTTGCTCCCCGAATGACCTAAATCTTTCCAAATGCCAGACCATGCCACCTCTCTCGCTAGGAGACAGTAGAAAGTCAGAATGGTTATGGACGAAAATTATGTTTTCTTTTTAATTGTGGTGGGGAAAATTCGAGACGATGAAAACAGTCTCAGATTTCAGCAAGCTCTCGGCAGACGCTGAAGTGCTTCATTTCACATGCAACAGCCAACAAGTCCCCCCCCCCCCTCTCTCTCTCTCTCTCTCTTTCTCTATCTCTCTATCTCTATCTCTCTCTCTCACCCCCTCTCTCCCTAGGCGCTCCTTACATTTGACTGTCTAGCTCATATTTTCTGTCTCCAAAACTGAACTTTTTATTCGTTACATTACTGTTGCATAACACCCTCATCGCTCATTACTTATGTTTGTGGATGGAGTCTGCCTTTAGCAAAACTCAGTTTTGTTCTTTATTCCAAACATGTTCCGCTGCAGTTGGAGCATCATCAGTGGGATTTTATTTTATAGTTGTTAAACATAAAGAAAATTCTTTACTGTTCGTATACATGTAAATATTAGTTTTTTAAATCGTAATTACATATTTTTGAAGAAATTATGTATTTATGCTTTTTTGTCACATGGTGTGGTTTTCCTGATGTGTAATTACGATCTTAGAAACTAATGTTTACATGTATACAAACAGTAAAGAACATTCCTCATGTTTGACAGCCATAAAGTAAAAGCCCACTGATGATGCTGAAACTGCAGTGAAACATGTTTGGGATGTATCAGGAAAACCACACCATATGGTAAAAAGGTTGTTGGTGTTGTTGTGGTCTTCAGTCCTGAGACTGGTTTGATGCAGCTCTCCATGCTACCCTATCCTGTGCAAATTTCTTCATCTCTCAGTACCTACTGCAACCTACATCCTTTTGAATCTGATTAATGTATTCATCTCTTTGTCTCCCTCTACGATTTTTACCCTCCACACTGCCCTCCAATGCTAAATTTGTGATCCCTTGGTGCCTCAGAACATGTCCTACCAACCGATCCCTTCTTCTAGTCAAGTTGTGCCACAAACTCCTCTACTCCCCAATTCTATTCAATACCTCCTCATTAGTTATGTGATCTACCCATCTAATCTTCAGCATTCTTCTGTAGCACCACATTTCGAAAGCTTCTATTCTCTTCTTGTCCAAACTATTTATCGTCCATGTTTCACTTCCATACATGGCTACACTCCATACAAATACTTTCAGAAACAACTTCCTGACACTTAAATCTATACTCGATGTTAACAAATTTCTCTTTTTCAGAAACGCTTTCCTTGCCCTTGCAGTCTACATTTTATATCCTCTCTACTTCGACCATCATCAGTTATTTTTCTCCCCAAATAGCAAAACACCTTTACTACTTTAAGTGTCTCATTTCCTAATCTAATTCCCTCAGCATCACCCAATTTAATTTGACTACATTCCATTATCCTCGTTTTGCTTTTGTTGATGTTCATCTTATATCCTTTCAAGACACTGTTCATTCCATTCAACTGCTCTTCCAAGTCCTTTGCTGTCTCTGACAGAATTACAATGTCATCGGCGAACCTCAAAGTTTTTATTTCTTCTCCATGGATTTTAATATCTACTCCGAATTTTTCTTTTGTTTCCTTTACTGCTTGCTCAATATACAGATTGAATAACATTGGGGAGAGGCTACAACCCTGTCTCACTCCCTTCCCAACCACTGCTTCCCTTTCATGCCCCTCGACTCTTATAACTGCCATCTGGTTTCTGTACAAATTGTAAATAGCCTTTCGCTCCCAGTATTTTACCACTGCCACCTTTAGAATTTGAAAGAGAGTATTCCAGTCAACATTGTCAAAAGCTTTCTCTAAGTCTACAAATGCTATAAACGTAGATTTGCCTTTCCTTAATCTTTCTTCTAAGATACGTCGTGAGGTCAGTATTGCCTCACGTGTTCCAATATTTCTACGGAATCAAAAATGATCTTCCCCAATGTCGGCTACTGCCAGTTTTTCCATTCGTCTGTAAAGAATTCGCGTTAGTATTTTGCAGCTGTGACTTATGAAACCGATAGTTCGTTAATTTTCACATCTGTCAACACCTGCTTTCTTTTGGATTGGAATTATTATATTCCTCTTGAAGTCTGAGGGTACTTCGCCTGTCTCATACATCTTGCCCACCAGATGGTAGAGTTTTGTCAGGACTGGCTTTCCGAAGGCCGTCAGTAGTTCTAATGGAATGTTGTCTACTCCCGGGGCCTTGTTTCGGCTCAGGTCTTTCAGTGCTCTGTCAAACTCTTCACGCAGTATCGTATCTCCCATTTCATCTTCATCTACATTCTCTTCCATTTCTATAATACTGTCCTCAAGTACATCACCCTTGTATAGACCCTCTATATACTCCTTCCATCTTTCTGCTTTCCCTTCTTTAGTTAGAACTGGGTTTCCATCTGAGCTCTTGATATTCATACAAGTGGTTCTCTTTTCGCCAAAGGTCTCTTTAATTTTCCAGTAGGCAGTATCTATCTTACCCCTCATGAGATAAGCCTCTACATCCTTACATTTGTCCTCTAGCCATCCCTGCTTAGCCATTTTGCACTTCCTGTCGATCTCATTTTTGAGACGTTTGTATTCCTTTTTGCCTGCTTCATTTACTGCATATTTATATTTTCTCCTTTCATCAATTAAATTCATAATTTCTTCTGTTACCCAAGGATTTCTACTAGCCCTCGTCTTTTTTACCTACTTGATCCTCTGCTGCCTTCACTAGTTCATCCCTCAGAGCTACCCATTCTTCTTCTACTGTACTTCTTTCCCCCACTGCTGTCAATTTTTCCCTTATGCTCTCCCTGAAACTCTGTACAACCTCTGGTTTAGTCAGTTTACCCAGGTCCCATCTCCTTAAATTCCCACCTTTTTGCAGTTTCTTCAATTTTAATCTGCAGTTCATAACCAATAGATTGTGGTCAGAGGCCACATCTGCCCCTGGAAACGTCTTACAATTTAAAGCCTGGTTCCTAAATCTCTGTCTTACCATTGTATAATCTATGCGATACCTTTTAGTATCTCCTGGATTCTTCCATGTACACAACCTTCTTTTATGATTCTTGAACCAAGTGTTAGCTATGATTAAGTTATGCTCTGTGCAAAAGTCTACCAGACGGCTTCCTCTTTCATTTCTTAGCCCCAATCCATATTCACCTACTATGTTCCCTTCTCTCCCTTTACCTACACTCGAATTCCAGTCACCCATGACTATTAAAATTTCGTCTCCCTTCACTATCTGAATAATTTCTTTTATCTCATCATACATTTCGTCAATTTCTTCATC
Organism: Schistocerca nitens; assembly: GCF_023898315.1. Lineage (NCBI taxonomy): Eukaryota > Metazoa > Arthropoda > Insecta > Orthoptera > Acrididae > Schistocerca > Schistocerca nitens. The sequence continues at coordinate 445,550,785 of NC_064618.1, read as the reverse complement.
ATCTGCAGAGCTAGTTGGCATATAAACTTGTACTACTGTAGTAGGCGTGGGCTTCGTGTCTATCTTGGCCACAATAATGCGTTCACTATGCTGTTTGTAGTAGCTTACCCGCACGCCTATTTTTTATTCATTATTAAACCTACTCCTGCATTACCTCTATTTGATTTTTTATTTATAGCCCTGTATTCACCTGACCATGTATTCACCTGAATAATGTTTGGAATGTATAAGGAAAACCACACCATGTGGTAAAAAGGTATGAATACATTATTTTATGTGTTCTTCAAAAATCTGTAATTACGATTTAAAAAACTAATATTTACATGTTTAAGAACATTAAAGAACATTCCTTATGTCTAACAGCCATAAAACAAAAGTGCACTGATGATGCTGCAACTGCAGTGAAACATGTTTGGGATAAAAAAAACAAAACTGGGTTTTGCTAAAGGCCCACCCCATCCAATCAGTTTTGTTGTACATATATCGATTGTTATCATATCACGATTAGCGAAGGGAAAGAGAACGTTTTAAGTCCTCTGGCATGAAGAAATAACATTTTAGTGTCTTTCTGCAAGACTTCTCCGTATCACTGTTGACAGAGTCCTGTCCTGCAAACGGAAAGATCCGATTTACAACAGGAAGTCCAGCTTCAGCAAATCATTTGGCACAGAAAGTAGTATAGCGACGGAAGAAGGGTTCTGATGTCGGGGTAGAGAGGCAAACGAAAGCCTGAAGCAGAAATATTCGACGACGTCCCACAACAAATTCCGCTTTTTTCAATCGAAATTGGCCGAGAAAACATTGGAAGTGCGGCTGTAGGTGTATCAGACAAAGCGAGTGTTTGATAAGGACAATGGCGGTGTGGAGACTACGTCGAAAGTATATGAATATCACAATTAATCGGATTACTTTTTTCATAGTCTGTGTATTTAACTGTAAATGGTCAGTATTTAACCATACGATAGGGCATTCAATAAGTAATACAACACACCTTTTCCTGAAAGCAGATTGGTCTTATTCAGGAATCCAATGCACCAAATAACTCCCCACTTTTTTGGCTGCAAAACTGTATTTTTTCAACGTAATCTCAGTTCAATGGAACGGCCTTACGCCACCTTACCGGGAGGGCCTGCACGCCCTCGTGGCACCACGCTACAGGTCGTCATCGGGGCCAACGTCTCGCTGCATCAGCAAACTACCCATCACCCACATAGTGCTTTCCACGGTGAGCATCCTTTGTTGGCCCAAACAGATGGAAGTAGGAAGGTGTGAGACGTGGGCTGTAGAGTGGATGAGGAATGACAGTCCAACAAAGTCCTGTGAGCTCCACTCGGGTCCTTAGACTTGTGTGAGACCTTGCGTTGTCGTTTGAAAGGTGAAATTCGTTTGCATTTTTGTGAAAGTAGATTTTTCAATTTCTCGAGGGTAGCACAATATACTTCAGAGTTGATCATTGCACCATGAGGGAGGACATCAAACGGTATACAGCCTTCAGAGTCCTGGAAGACCATCGTCCATCGTCATGACTTTGCCGGCTGAGGGTACAGCTTTGAAGTTTTTCTTTGGAGGAGTGTCGGTGTGGCGCCCTCTTTGCATTGCCGTTTTGTTTCCGGTTCGAAGTGATGAACCCATGTTTCATCGTCTGTGACGATGCTCGATAAAAGTCACGATCAGACTCGCAACACCCAAGCAATTCCGCACAGAACATCCTTCGTTGCTTTCCGTGGTATTCTGTTAGGTGGAGAGGAACCCGGTGGGCATAAAACATTGAGCAGCCCAACTGGTGGACGAGTGTGTCAACACTACGAAAAGAGACGACCAGTGAAGCGTCGGGGTGTTTGATTATGATCCGTTGATCACCTCGAATGAGAGTGTCACACGTTCCTACATTGCAGGTGTCACAATTGTGTGCGGCCGGTCGACACGCGGTTGTTCGGACAGATTTGCGCCATCTTGTTGCGATGATGACAGATACCTTGCTCAACTACTCACGGCGCTTTTGTTCACTCCCAGGTCTCCGTAGACATTCTGTGAGTGCCTATGAATATATGCGATGATATGGGTTTTCGCCAATAGAAACTCAGTGACAGCTCTCTGGTTGAAAAAGGACCTCCGCTTCAGACGCCATTTTAAGGCAACGTATAGCGCCGTCACTTGTCGCAACTTCATGAAACTGCAAGGGCTGAAGCAAAAATACTCCACGACGTCCCACAACAATTCCGCATTTTTCAACCGAAATTGGCCGAGAGAAAAAAAAATGTGTTGCATACTTATTAAACGCGCCTCGATACATATACCTGTGCAATTATAAGAAGTTGCTAAACAATTTACCGATTTGTCGTCATTACCGGATTCGCAGGGTTAGCATTAAATTGCTATGTCCAGTCAACTGCACTAGCATAGTGTATTTTGTTTTGAAACGACCAATAAAATTCAAAGAACAACGTTAAGTAAATGAAAGTCATTGCTTGCATTGATATAACTGTGAGATTTAAAAAGTGGACGGCAGGAGAGTTGTGGAGGCATGAATGTTATGTGATCTGTATAGAATTGCCGTTTGGAATGACATCTCATGGCAATGATGGGTGCATATCTGATGAAAGTAACATGTTTACAACTCATGTACATACTGTATGCAAATCATTGGTGTATGTGTGTGAGAGTGATTCAGTACGTAACGGAGGCTGGATGAGGCACTAATAAACGCAAACAAAAGAAAAGCTATATAAAAGAAACACAGGTGGTACACGTGTTACAGCACACTTCTTGTGGATCTTAGTATGCACTGTGATTCATTGTTGAGACTCATTGTCGCAATTCTTTGTCGAAGGCATTTCATTTTTATTTATTTATTTAATCTGATCTGATTACGGCGATTAGGCCTTCTCTTATATCGGACCAGTATTTCACATATACTTTACCTTTCCTGCATCATAGTTATGGTACCTAAGAAATAACAGTTTTAATACAACCAATAGTATTAAAATGATATGATTATCTGTAGACAAAGTGTGAGTAAATAATGCTAATTATGAACTAAAGAAGTTAATACTAGCAGTACTTCTACTACTGCTGCCGCTGCCACTAATGTTAATAACTATAATTATTATTGTTATCGTTATTACTATTATTATTATTATTAGGGACACTGTAAATCGATAAACTGTAGAAAAGACAGAGGGTAATGGAAATCTTTGCGCTTGTCTACATGCAGCCAGGATAGCTTTGGATAGGTAGTGAAATATGATGTGTGTGAGAGTGACATTTAGTCGAATATCATAGCGTAAAATTCTTTGCTGTGTCACGTAAACAATCCTGTCCACATTTAGGTCTGATTCAAGGCGAATAGAAAGCTGATAGCTGATTCATCTGTTGCGCTGCTGAAAGAAGGTACTGTATGTGAACGAAGCGGTGTTTCTGAAGAAGTTTATCGTAAAACGTTTTACTTGATGCACGAAAAATAAAACTCCATATATATTGGATTCGCATGTTTTTTCGCTATGTAGCTGTTCTGAAACGATGTAATCAACCAGATGTCCAATGTAACGTGGAAACCGAACCACGTTCCGTTTCTGGCCAATCTCCACATCGCCAAGCCGTGAACGCTAGGTGGAAAGGCAGAAGGGCATCCGTGTTGCATAAGTGACATAGGATTGATCGCAATCGTTTTCAGAACAACTATACAGAGAAAAAACACGCGAATCCAAAATTTGTTGTTCTTAGTTCCTTATGCATAAAGTGAAACGCAACGGAGATGCAACTTAGCTCCGTTTATATAAAGAAAGTTTTACAGCAGCGCAGCATATGACTCAACTTTCTGCTTTCTGCTTTCCTTGAATGAGACTTAGATGTGGAACGAATCTTTGCGTGACATTGGGAAGAAGTCTGGCATTTGATGGTCGACTCTTTGATCATATGATCTGCTTGGTAGTGTGAAAGATATTATTTGTTTGGAAACTTCCAAATTATAGAGAATACTGGTAAATGGATCCTCACTGCCGAGTGAGATATTTAGACGTTTAAAAGCTCATAAAGACATGGGCATGATCGTGTTGAATGCGACTCGGAAGTTTCTGGCGGACGAATACAGTAGATTTCGAAATACTCCTACACATGGTTAAGGGACACGTCTCAGAATACGATGGCAGTTATAGACTGCCAATTTATGTTTCCTTCACATTAGCAATCACAATATACAAACTAAATTCACTGCAAATTCTTCTACAAACGGGTAGTCTGTTACTAAACTTCGACATATTTTAATAAATGACTTGTAATGGAAATATCACCACTTCATTGTGCGAAATGTCTTACAACTTGAAACAAGAAAATATTTTTAATCAATATTTTCCTTGTAATCATTTGCGGATAACTGCGTAGAGACAAAAACATGTGAATTTAAGATATGTGGCATTGTATTTTTCATTCTTCAAGTAAAACGTTTTCTGAAAAACTACTTCAGTCTCTCTGTTTCGTTTACATACAATACGTTCTTTCAGCACCACAACAGATGACTCCACCTTCAGTTTTCTGCTTTCCTTAAATCAGACTTAGATGTGGAACGATTCTTTGCGCGGCCCTGGAAAGACATCTGTGCCTGGATGTTCATATTTCACCATAATATGCACAGCTATCCTGACTGGGTGCAGAAAAGCGTAGAGTTTCCCATACCCTCTATCTTCTCAAATGTCTTATCAACGTACACTGTCCCTAATAATAATTATTAATGTAATAGTTATTATTATTATTATTATTATTAGCAGCATCATTGCCATGAGATATCACTCCAAACGATAATTCTATACGGAACACGTAGCATTCATGCCTCCACACAACTTTCCAGCCGTGCGCTGCTTATATTGCGTAAGGTATATCAACGAAAGTGATGATATTCAAACATTGTTCTCTGAATTTTATTCGTGGCCCGCAAACAAAGTAAGCTCCGCCAGTCAAGTCATCTGGCCCTAGATATTTAATGATACGCGTGCGAAGCCGGGTCGGATCACTAATACAGTCTAAGTAACGGTCTCCAGCCTTGCTTTGAACCACGAATCGAGATTAAACTACCCACAACCCCAAACTCAATAACTAAAGCCCTTAAGCTCCTTACCTACTTTGATAAGGATTCTAAGTGGGAGCACAGGACTGTAACAAGCACACCCCCAACTGTTCATTCACCGCCTAGATGATTGTGACTCCTAGAAACTTCCGCTGACAATCTTCACAACATCCGTACCAAGTGGGCAGTGGAGCGAATGTTGTATGTCAGAAGGCAGACTAACACTTCCAAACATGTATTAAAACTAAGCATTAATCACACGTTTCTAAGTTTTTACGTCCAAGCAGACGAATTAAACAAAATACATGAAATAACAATCTTTCACAAGAACCATTACTTCCAATCGGTGACATTTAAAAACATATAATGAAAATTCATTAACAAGAACCATACATTTACATGACCACAAATCTTTGTAAAATTTCTGAAATCTTTACTTTTTTTAAGCATAGGCTAATCATCTGAACAACTCCGCGAGTAATCCGTAAGTATTAAACCATAAATCTTAAGAGAAAATTTACGCACCTCGAAAGAAAGTAAAATCTCGTAAGTTATTGAGCCGTGGCGCCATTGAGTTAGTAGACTGCTCTGTCTGGCGCCACTGGCTCAAGTGCAGTGTCGCCCATTTCTCGTACGGCCCAGTTGCCAATAGCCATGAGGACAGGACAGGACAGGTAGTTTAAATTGTGGAAAGGGGCAAAAACAAGCGGCTATCAGTTACACTCGAACATACAACTTTATTTATTTGACAAAACATTACAAGAGGCAAGAATATTTTTAAAAAACACAGCATTAATTTTTGGAACTTAATTACCGGCTGAATGCCCTATACAATCTCATGCTTTAAGGGCAAGACCACTTTAATTTAAAATCGGCTTAAAAGCCAGTAACTTAAGACTCAAACCAAAATCAGTAAGTTAAAAGACAGAAAGCCTTATCTTAAATCAGTTCTTTTAATAAGGCTGAAGGCCCAAACAATCTGATACCTTAAGAGCAAAACAACCTTAATTTAAAAATCGGCTGAAGGCCCATCACTTAAGACTCAAACCAAAATAAATTTTTAAAAGGCCAAACGCCTTACGTTAAAACAGTTCTTTGAATTAGGCTGAAGGCCCAAACAATTTTACGCCTTAAGGGCAAAACAACCTTAATTTAAAAATCAAACGACAAGAACAAGTAAGAAAAGGCAGTACACCCAACGCCGCTGGAATTCAAACACTAACGCTCGCTTAGGTGAGATAGGCAGTCGGCCCAACCATTCTCGATCCGACGACAACCAAACCGACAGACGGTCAACGGACTCAACGACAAGATAACTTCTGCTCTACCCGACCAGCACACAACAGGGAGTTCAATCGAACAACGTAGGAGGTATTGGCGTCCACAACCAATTATACATTGAGCTGTCAAACTACACACCGTGTTGGACAGCGACAAAACGATGAGGAAAATACACTGCCTGAATTTACGTCAACGGCCAGAGCAGGTAACCGGAACGTTAACGGCCACAAGCCAGAAGGTTTCGCTGGTGCACTTCAATTCAAAATAACCAAGTACAGTTAAGCTCCACCAGAGGGTGGCTAAAATTTACCAACTTGAAAACACACGTTGTTGCTCGCGGGAATGTCCCAACAGCCGACAACGAAATCCAAACGACACAACGTGAACAGTCGTGACTTGCTGGTAGATTAAATCAAAACTCAACTTTCGTGTCCAGGATCTGTGAGTCACGGACCTCGTAGCAATGGGAACAGCACCACACACTCCGACCGCTCTCGGACGCCGCCAGCGGCCTCAGCCAAAACTACGTGCCGCAGAGATTTCCTCGCCGCTCCACGCCAACCGCCCAACTGCTCGCACACAGCACAGCCGGCAACTATAAGAGCCAGGCCAAAGATAGTACAAGATGCGAATATCGATTCATATCGCTGCTGCCACTCGCGGAGAGAGAGGATAGCATAATCGCGATAACCGCGGGAGACTAAACACAGAATAGCAATCAAGGTTTAATCCAACGCATAACATGAGCCAGCCACGGCTCAAGTTGGTATCTGTTGGTTGTGTCCTTAGAAGGTAATTGCTTGCTAATATGTACTATACAGGGTTCGCTGGCCCGAGCAGCAGGCATGAAGTTTGGGGATTGGTGGTAGCGTCGCGACAAGAGGTGGTGACGAGGTCCGAGCGGCTGAAGCCACGAGCTGCACAAGGAGGCCCTGCGCAGAGCCAAGATACCGGAGTACTTCACCGGGGTCAGCGTCCACTACTAGCAGCAGGCCGACATCCCATCGGTTGGTTGGCAACATTCGTGTCGGACGACCGCACGTGGCTTGGCTGCCCTCTTCTACCTGGCTTTCATCGGCACCACTCAGTAACCGCGGCGACGCACCGTGGGTCCGTGGAACTGCTTGTTGATAAAGGGGAGTAACTTTCTGTAATCCTCGTGGTGATCTGTGTCATTGTCTACCTGCCCTGCTCATTATTTTCTGGTTTGCACCCGACCCTCAGAGTTTTACTCAATCGGCTATTTGGTTGAAAACATAGGCCGTAGTGTTGTAGTAAGACACTAGTTGTCGTTTAAAAATTTGTCGCACTATAATATTGCCTTTTCTTTCTGGTTTATACCCGATCATTATTGTTCTAATGAATCAGCTCCTGCTCGTAAATACAGCCGGAAAAATTGCACTAAGGCACAGGTTGCCATTAAACAAAGAGGGACCTTGTGGTTAGACTTAGATGTTAACCGGTTCAATTCTTTGATTGTAATTACATTCCTCAGTCATTGTTTATAATCTGAACAACGTGTTGTACTAAGCTGTGCGTTGCTCTGTTTGAAAGACCGGGTCGTTACTGGTGTATTTTAGCTGGATCACTCGGCATTGAGTTCTCTTGTAATAAGTGTTCATCAGTAATTTTTTAAGACGTTTCTTCAGAGCGGTCTTAATAATTGACAATGTTTAACTTTGAAAATATTAACAGGCAACTGTCACCAGCGATTTAGTCAAAATAAGATTGTCAAAAGGGACTTGTTGGGATCCAGTCGCACCTTGGTGGCCGATTGAAATTAAGAGGTTGGATGCTTTGAAATAAGACTTATCATTGTCATATTGTTTCCTAATCTGTTTAACCTTTAATCACAGGTACGCATCTTAACCCCGAACTTCTCGACATACAGCTTTCAAATTAAAAGTTACGTTCTCTGTTTTGAGTAATTGAATCACTCTGTTATCAATGGTGCTTATATAGTTTTCATATGTTGGTGAAAGGCATTTAATAGGAGAGACTGTGTCCAGCGCGGTAGTAAACACCGCTGTTTCACCCGGTAACCGGCGGGATGCAGGTCGAGCCCTCTTGTAATCATTGTCATATTGTTTTTGCTGTTTTGAATTCTTTTGCAAAGGTTTATTCATCTTAAGGTTTAAACTCAAAATAATTTTGCAAATTTGTTCATTTTGTGAAAGTTTTTTTGTTATATTTATTGTTAAATAAACAAGTTGTGTGAAAAGAGTTATATTGGTGGGTCCTCCCACGTTTTCCTGACTTCCAGTAAGTACCACGTATCACTTATGATCCAATCAGATGAAATGAAGTTAGTTTAAAACTATTACAAATTACAAAGCTCCACCCAAGTAAGGTTGTCTCTTATGACTGAACCTCCGTCAACACAATCAGAGGGCCACAGTCCTAACCCCCGGCTCCACAGTCGGAGACAGTTGAAATCGGGTCATTTCAGAGCGAAACATTTTCTAGATCTCGAATGCCATCTATCATCTCATACGTCAGACATTCCCTTACACAATCTGACAAGAACACTAATTAACACTTTGGAAGCCAATTGTTTACAAATGATAGCCACCGCAAGTCTTAAAATAATTACAATCACAGCACTAACAAAGATTTCCTCATTCTCGATTTCACTTATTATAGCCATCACCCGACGGGTCCGTAATCTGTTAAACACAGAGTATTAAAATAAGCCCGAAAATACGTAACATACAATTTTTAATGAAATCCCTCAATGCTAGCAGCAGCCGTTTACAAATTTCTGTGTCGTTATGGCAACAAGTAGTACACTTTCTTCATTCACGATAACTTTTCCCACACACAGTAACATACGCCGTACCGTACCAGATCAACAAATGTAGGCAGTAGCGTGAATTTTAGAATGACTATGGTGGGATGAGAACAATTTTAGGCGGGACAGAATAACATTACATACTGTCAGTTATTCCATACCACCACTGCCATGTGCGTTAAGATTCATAGAGTTAATAATTTGTCCAGTTCTAACACATCACTAACTTACGCCGCCCAATGCTGGCACTTATAAAAGAACAACTATTCGATGTAGGAGTGTTCAAGTTAACGTACCAAGTCAATCCTTTCCTGGATAGGAAAACTGTATCGTATTACGTGTGCAATGAAGCTCAGTATCTTGTCATCTACGTCTCAGTTCACAAGTATAATGTAATTTGAAGGTGGGAGGAGGAGAAAGGAATTGAAAGGGAAGGAACTGTTGACGTCAGCTGCATCGGTAATTTATGCGGAATCAGCGGCGACGAGTGAAAATGTGGGCCAAGCCGGGATTCGGCCGGGAGTCTCCTGCTTACCAGGCAGTTGTGTTAACGACTGCACCATCCCGACACGGTGTTTGTCGCAAATGCGCGGACTCTTTCGGCAAACATACCAGCCGATACACGCTCCCACTTAGCTCCACCTATCCACTGTCCCTGACTATTTCCTCCATGCTCGCTTCTTTGAGATCTTTCATCCACGCGGAGGGTGGTGTATTTGTTGTCCATCGAGGCGAATTAATTTTAGAAACGTGTGGTGTCTATTCTTTAGGATGTGTCTGAAAGAACATACACCAAGTATTCATATAATCAAACCAAAAGACATCTCCACATATTAAGCCACCAGTCCAGCTAAGCACAGACATTGTCCAAAGCCCAAACCAGTGATATACTTTAATAAGCCAGGACTACTCATATGCCGGTCCGGCCTCTACCAGCTCGATTTCGCACTGCCTGAACACTCCTTCCCTTTACGACTCCTGATGGCGCCACCAGCGCGCGTCAAGGAGGGGATGGTTCGCAGATGTGCCAATCAACAGCACACAACCGAAACAGAATACTGCTTAATGTCATTACAAAATATGTCACTCAAAAACATCATATTCAGATTCCCACTGAAACAAATGGAATTTATTGGCTCATTTAAACGTTTCTGGATCCATTTCGTTCATTGAGCACCACCTCCAGCTACCTACTAGAGCCACAGTCATTGTGTAAGTCCTCAGTCTGCTTAACATCTTAACGTGTATATGCTCAGTCAAAAGTAACAATCACCCAGTAACACTGGAAACAAAATTTCCCACCCGCACACATTTTGAAGGTGCGTCCACACCACTCGTGCTCGCCACACTTTTGCTCGTCATACTCGTCCGCTAGTAATAGCGAATACCCTGTTCAAGAATCACAAGAGGAGGAGGTATACTTGGAAAAGGCCGGGAGATACGGGAGGATTTCAATTAGATTACATCATGGTCAGACAGAGATTCCGAAATCAGATACTGGATTCTAAGGCGTACCCAGGAGCAGATATAATCACAATATAGTACTGATGAATAGTAGGCTGAAGTTCAAGACATTAGTCAGGAATTATCAATACGCAAAGAAGTGGGATACGGAAGTACTAAGGAATGACGAGATACGTTTGAAATTCTCTAACGCTATAGATACAACAATAAGGAATAGCGCAGTAGGCAGTACAGTTGAAGAGGAATGGACATCTCTAAAAAGGACCATCACAGAAGTTGGGAAGGAAAACATAGGTACAAAGAAGGTAGCTGCGAAGAAACCATGGGTAACAGAAGAAATACTTCAGTTGATTGATGAAAGGAGGAAGTACGAACATGTTCCGGGAAAATCAGGAATACAGAAATACAAGTCGCTGAGGAATGAAATAAATAGGAAGTGCAGGGAAGCTAAGACGAAATGGCTGCAGGAAAAATGTGAAGACATCTAAAAAGATATGATTGTCGGAAGGACAGACTCAGCATACAGGAAAGTCAAAACAACCTTTGGTGACATTAAAAGCAACGGTGGTAACATTAAGAGTGCAACGGGAAATCCACTGTTAAATGCAGAGGAGAGAGCAGATAGGTGGAAACAATACATTGAAAGCCTCTATGAGGGTGAAGATTTGGCGGATGTGATAGAAGAAGAAACAGGAATCGATTTAGAAGAGATAGGGGATCCAGTATTAGATTCGGAATTTAAAAGAGCTTTGGAGGACTTACGGTCAAATAAGGCAGAAGGGATAGATAACATTCCATCAGAATTTCTAAAATCATTGGGGGAAGTGGCAACAAAACGACTATTCACGTTGGTGTGTAGAATATATGAGTCTGGCGACATACCATCTGACTTTCGGAAAAGCATCATCCACACAATTCCGAAGACTGCAAGAGCTGACAAGTGCGAGAATCATCGCACAATCAGCTTAACAGCTCATGCATCGAAGCTGCTTACAAGAATAATATACAGAAGAATGGAAAAGAAAATTGAGAATGCGCTAGGTGACGATCAGTTTGGCTTTAGGAAAAGTAAAGGGACGAGAGAGGCAATTCTGACGTTACGGCTAATAATGGAAGCAAGGCTAAAGAAAAATCAGGACACTTTCATAGGATTTGTCGACCTGGAAAAAGCGTTCGACAATATAAAATGGTGCAAGCTGTTCGAGATTCTGAAAAAAGTAGGGGAGACGGGTCATATACAATATGTACAACAACCAAGAGGGAATAATAAGAGTGGACGATCAAGAACGAAGTGCTCGTATTAAGAAGGGTGTAAGACAAGGCTGTAGCCTTTCGCCCCTACTCTTCAATCTGTACATCGAGGAAGCAATGATAGAAATAAAAGAAAGGTTCAGGAGTGGAATTAAAATACAAGGTGAAAGAATATCAATGATACGATTCGCTGATGACATTGCTATCCTGAGTGAAAGTGTAGAAGAATTAAATGATCTGCTGAACTGAATGAACAGTCTAATGAGTACACAGTATGGTTTGAGAGTAAATCGGAGAAAGACGAAGGTAATGAGAAGTAGTAGAAATGAGAACAGCGAGAAACTTAACATCAGGATTGATGGTCACGAAGTCAATGAAGTTAAGGAATTCTGCGACCTAGGCAGTAAAATAACCAATGACGGACGGAGCAAGGAGGACATCAAAAGCAGACTCGCTCTGGCAAAAAAGGCATTTCTGGCCAAGAGAAGTTTACTAATATCAAATACCGGTCTTAATTTGAGGAAGAAATTTCTGAGGATGTACGTCTGGAGTACAGCATTGTATGGTAGTGAAACATGGACTGTGGGAAAACCGGAACAGAAGAGAATCGAAGCATTTGAGATGTGGTGCTATAGACGAATGTTGAAAATTAGGTGGACTGATAATGTAAGGAATGAGGAGGTTCTACGCAGAATCGGAGAGGAAAGGAATATATGGAAAACACTGGTAAGGAGAAGGGACAGTATGATAGGACATCTGCTAAGACATGAGGGAATGACTTCCATGGTACTAGAGGGAGCTGTAGAGGGCAAAAACTGTAGAGGAAGAGAGAGATTGGAATACGTCAAGCAAATAATTGAGGACGTAGGTTGCAAGTGCTACTCTGAGATGAAGAGGTTAGCACAGGAAAGGAATTTGTGGCGGGCCGCATCAAACCAGTCAGTATACTGATGACCAAAAAAAAAATTAAAAAAAAACTCGTCCGTCAGAAGACTTGTCACACTTGTCTGACTTGCGCTCGTGCTGCTGCTATCTTCCTCCACACTACTCCAATTGCTTGCCAGGCTTTGGCTTGTGAGGATCCGCACCGTTCTCACAGTCGTGACCAGTGCCAGTTTCCTAATCTTAAAATGGACGAAGTAGTTATAGCAAGTGCCACCTTCCTTGCGATGCGCCTTTTAGCTGAGGAAGAAGATAGAAGAAGACGTTACAAAGACCGAAGAAAACGCAGGTGGTGGATGACCACAGTTTTCAGAAGCAGAAAAAGATATTGTGTCAGTGATTTGATGGGTGACTTGGATGTTGAAAACATACATTTCAAGACATTTTGCCGTACATCCGCATCAGATTTTTAATATCTGATAAATTTTGTTGGACCGAAAATATCAAAGGCTGATAGCAAATTTCGCAAATCTATGCCGACGGTTGGCACTTACTCTTAAATACCTAGCAACTGGCGAGTCCTAAACCAGCCTCAGTTTTTTATTTAAAGTCTCCAAGCAAGTGATATCAAATATTGTTCCCGAAGTATGTGCAGCTCTTACTGGCAGCTTGAACGAATTTATAGGTGTAAGTTAATAAATTATATCATTTTCGTTATTAATGCACATTTATTCATTAGTTGATTAGCAAAAGAAATAAAAACGTTTAGATTTAAAGAATGAGAAATAATTAAGCGCAAAGATTATTACTTTTAACTACTACCCATCAAGCAGATCCAGAAAATGGGAGAGCCTTGTTCGGTGTTGTCAGAAGTAGAAGTAGATGTCTGTTGGAAGTTGCTTTGTATCTGCTCATGGGCATGAACATGTTGAGTTGAAGGAATCGGTAAATGCAACTGTACTCGCTGTTAAACTTGTTCTAGAACGTTCGAAACAGCCGCTTTCTGCTCTGAAAATCGTGTCGGAAAATTCTTTTTTAACTAAAGCACGTGTTCGTTTGTCCATGGACCGTAGAACGTTCGCTATGTACTCTCCATAGGCGCCAAACTCGTCTCTAGGTTTAGAAAAAGCAGTTTGTAGTGCATTACGTGCCTCTCCTATGGGAGTATCTTCGGCCCATTTTCTGTGATTTTTTCTAGGTGAAGCAAATACCTTCGTGTGTTTGTTTGGTGTGGGTATTAGTTTGTTGCCTTGCGTTGTTTGATTATCAACATCTTGACTACTAATTTCTTCGCAAGTGTTCGCTGTACCTTCGTTTGTATTCATGCCCGCAACCCTCTGTTCTTCCAACTCCTCCTTAGATTCCTCCTAAAATAAAGAGACGACAATAGATTGATATAAACAATAACAAAGCAAGTAAAATAAAAAAATAAAAGAATGGATGTAGGATTACAGGGATTAACGATAATAATCGTAAAAAATTGGGAACTATGTCAACTTGATAACTGAAATGCAGAATATTCGTTATAATGATTACCTGCCTATTATTACGCAATATTGTTGATTTCAATGAGTATTAATATTCATAATTATTGGAATGTCTATTATTGTCAATGCTATTAATAATTATTTATATTATTAGCAGGTATTAGTTTCTATTAACTTTTTTGCAGATGCCACAGACACAACAAGAGTGGTTGCTTGTGGCAGAGGAATATGAGAGAAAATGGAACTTTCCTCATTACCTCGTTGCAGTGGATGGCAAACATTGCGCAGTCCAAAGCCCAGTTGATTCTGGAAGCGATTTTTTCAGTTACAAGACGTTTTTCAGTATTGTTCTTTTTGGTCTAGTGGATGCTGACTATTGTTTTTGTATGCTGATGTCGGCTGCCAAGGTAGAATTTCAGATGATGGTGTTTTTCGAAATACATCTTTTTTTAATAATATGTGTAATGGTACCATCGTTTTTTCCGGACGATCGTACTCTCTCAGGTAGACAGAAAAAAGTACCCTATGTTTTTGTCGCAGACGACGCGTTTTCCCTCATCAGTCATATCATGAAGCCGTATAGTAGACAACTAGAGATTTTCAAGAGCACGGCCGGTTATGGACAGTGCGTTCGGAATACTTTTTTCGGTCGCAGGTTCGAATCCTGCCTAGGGTATGGATGTGTGTGATGTCCTTAGGTTACTTAGGTTTAAGTAGTTCTACGTTCTAGGGGACTGATGACGTGAGATGTTAAGGCCCATAGTGCTCAGAGCCATTTGAACCAATACTTTCTTCTACATTCCGGATACTAAGGAAGCCCATATTACTACAGCCTGAGAAAGCCCAAAGTGTTATCATGACTTGTATCTACCTCCATAATTTATTGCGAAAAATTTCTTCTTCCAGACAAATTTATACCCCTCCAGGAGCAGTGGATCATGAGGAGAACGGACATTTAAAGCCAGGAACTTGTAGAAATGAGATCACTCCTGCTACAACGTTTACACGATTAGCGAACATTCCAAGACGTTGAACGCAGATTGTCCAAGACATCAGAGATGAATTCGCTGCTTACTTCATTTCCGTTGAGGGAAGATTGCCATGGCAAGATGATTACCAATAACTTATTAAAGAATTATTTTCAGCTATTAGCTACGTACATACTAGTGACTGCCTGGCTGCACACATTCAACTACCAATACATATGAAGTTTTACCTTCATTAATTCCTATTTTATTATTTTTATTTCGTCAAATAACATAATATACAAATAAAATACATATAAATGTAAATGTGTTCAAATATATTATTAGAAAAATAAATGTTATTCATTATTATTTATTTATTACTAGCTGAGTACCCACCGTTGACCCAGTACGCATTCCAGTCAGTCTGTTTCCTCCTTTCCCTTTGTGACGTTCAGAACTCATTTTCCCATGAACTCTAAATGTTATCACAATTAGAGCACTTTTAATTTTTAAATTTGAAAACTATAAACAATTACTTGGTGTATTCCTAATGGGAAATGGTAGTAAGTTAAAATAAATATGAAAAATATCTTAAGATAAGGTGTTATATGATTAATAGTAAATAAGGGAATAATTCTAAGAAATTTAAAAATAACAAATGAGCAGGGACCGAAATGTAAGCTGAGAAAGACAAAAAGTTAAGTAGCTGTGGAGACAGAACCCAAAAGCGACCGAACCCCATTAAGTTTGTTTATAATAAAGAGACGACGTTCCTATACATTTCCAAAAATAAATATTTTTTACATAAACCTGCGTTGATTGTCTTCCGCAGCTGATATTTGCAGCGCAGAAACTGAAACGCTTTGAAAGCGAACGAGTTTGGAGCGTTCACTTCCTCAGTCCCAGCGCCAGACTTTCGAGGTTTATTTTTCTTCTGGCGGACGTTCCTGTAAGTGGCCAATAAGCTGTTCATTTTTTTTTTTTAAATTCGTCCGCATCCATGAGATGGAATCACGCTTCACTTTTTTAAAATTTTATTTTATACTGGGAGTTTGTTGCATCCCACAGCACAGGATATTGTTAATAAGCATTTATGAATTTAATGGCAAAATCGTCGGTCCAATCTGTTTTAAAAGAAAAATATATGGCCACAACACAGAAAAAGAATAATACCAAGACCAAACTGTATGAGTGCAGCGAGCCAACTGGTCAATGCTTGGTACCGTCCACACCACTCGCGCTGCTCACCGCGCATCACTTTGATGTACCAACAGCCGGAGCCACACAAGCCGTATGCTTGGGGGACTCGCAAGGCTCGTAAGGCTCGAAAGTCTCACAAGTACACAAGCCACACGAGTAGCGTGGACACATCGTTACACACAGGAGGGCTCCACATCGACTTTTAGTGTCGGAAGCTCCAAACCACTTTACTTCAGCATTTTTGCTTTCCTGTCAGTCTGTAGCAGAATGTAACCTCACGCTGGTAAAACTCCACTGCAAATTTCTGATTCGTCAGAAATGTTGTGAAATACTGGCCATCCCAGTAAAATCAGTAGCCTATAAACCACCAGCCATATAGGCCCCTACCTTAGCCCATTTAGAAGGATTAGGGAAATAAGGCCCAGCACCTCCAGGATGACGAAAATCTACTTCTCCCAGATGTCAAAAACCAGTTGTGTTGTACACAATAGCCACGGGATGACCACAAATTCGCTGCCAGGACATGATATGCTATAATAATAATAAAAGAAATGACAGCACCTCGACTTAAATTTAGTGTTGTTGCGATATACGAAACAACACATGGTCCCTGACTAGTACACAACGAGGTGGTGAAGTCATGGGATACTTCCTAAGATCGTGTAGTGTAGCAAATCGACATTGCGTGAACTCGGCAGTACGTTGGAAATCCCCTGCAGAAATACTGATTTATGCGTCCGCAATACCCATCTGTAACTGTGAAGGTGGTGCCGGTGCAAGACCCTGTGCACGGACTTACTTCTCTATTATGCCCCACAAATGTTCTATGAGATTCATGTCAGGCGATCTGAGTGGTCAAATCATTCATTTGAACTGCCCAGAATGTTCTTCAAACCAACTGCGAACAACTGCGGTCCAGAGACATCGTGTATTATCATCCACAAAAATTCCGTCGTTTCTCTGGAACGTGAAGTCCATGAAAGGATGCAAATGGTCCATTTTAGCCCAGTCCATTCCATGTGAAAACACCCACAGTGTTACGGGCCCACTACCAGCTTCGACAAATCTTGTTGACAACTTGGATCCACGGTTTCATGGGGTCTGCGCCACACTCGAACCCTACTATCGGCTCTTACCAACTACAATCGGCACTCATCTGACAGGGTCACGGTTTTCCAGTCGTCTATCGTCCAACTCATACGGTAACGAGTCCAGGAGAGGCGCTACAGGGGATGTCGTGCTGCTAACGAAGGCACTTGCGTCCGTCGTCTGCTACCGTAGCCCATTAATGCCATACTTCACCACAGTGTCCGAATGGATTGATCCCTGTAATTGTTCCATGTAATGTGGCTTGTCTGTTAGCACTGACAACTCTACGCAAACGCCCCTGGTCTCGGTCGTTGAGTGAGGGTCATTGGCCACTGCGTTGCCCTTGGTGAGAGGCAGTGTCTGAAAAGTGTTATTGTCGGCACACTCTTTACACTATGCATAGCAGGACATTGAATTCCCTACCGATTTCCGAAATGTAATGAAATGAGATGATCGTATGGCATTGTTGACCGGGAGGCCCCATGCGGGGTAGTACGGCCGCCGTATTGCAAGTCCTTTTTAGTTGGCGCCACTTCGGCGACTTGCGAGTCGATGATGATGAGAGACACACAACACCCAGTCATCACGAGGCAGAGAAAATCCCTAACCCCGCCGGGAATCGAACTCAGGACCCCGTGCGCAGGAAGCGAGAACGCTACCGCAAGACCACGAGCTGCGGACTCCGAAATGCAATGTCCTATGCGTTTAGCTCCAACTGCCATTCCGCCTTCGAAGTCTGCTAATTCCTGTCGTGCGACTTTAATCACGTCGGGAACCTTTTCACACGACTCACATGAGTACAAATGACAGCTCCGCTAATGCACTGCCCTTGTATACATTGTGTAGGCTATACTGCCACCATCTGTATATTTGCATATCGCCATACCATGACTTCTATCACCTCAATGTACCTCTCTTTGGAACGAAGATTACTGGACAAAAGAGATACGTAGAGGTTAGGCGGTTTTGTAAGTAATAAAAATGTGCATCTTGTGCATCTTGCATCAGTAAATTCTAAAGAAGTAGCGTTGAATGGTAACTTGTGTATAACTCAGCCTTAAAGAGATGAATAAAGCCAGTGGGGATACTTCTGCTTCTGGCCTTACGGCAAATCTCGTTCCTCTATGGATTACGACGTATTCATGAGAAAACTACGAAAGTAAACTCTCATTGCATCATGAAAGTCACGTTTTCCAGATTTTTTGTAACTCGTTGGTTCTAGACCTATAAAAAAGCTTTGCCAGCATTCAGCCTCAAGCTAACGCCAGAAAAATGCTAGGATAGGTGAGGAATCTCATTTTAAACCTCAAGATTTTTTTTTTATTGACACGTATTCTGTGCAACTTCGGAACACTTTTAAACACCTGAAGCGATGCAGACAACACAAGGTTAATAACACCCGTGGCAAATGACCCAGTTCTGCGGGCGTGGGAGGGAAGCACGTAAGGCGAGAACGTCGAGCAGAGCTCCTCGGGGACCAGTGGGCGGCAGCGCCCGGCGGTGCGGTTAACCGCCGTCCTTAGGTCACCGACCTCTCCTTGTCCTCAGACACGAGGCAACGTGGCCTGCCTGGCTTCGCACGTGCCATGAACGCAAGCATCTCGAGGAAGCGGGACCAGCGATGGCGGTTTTCGGTTATATCGTTTTCTTTCCACCCCAATTTAACTTGACTCTTAAAACTGCTCAAAACAACCGGTTTCTAAAATATATGAATTTCGGTTTTTTGTTCCTATTATTTCCTGTAATAAACGTAGAAATCGAGAAAAGTTTGAAAACTTCTAACTCTCAGAGTTTCAAGATACATAGAAACAAAATTATCAAAAATGAAGTTGTAATCAGGTATCATATCAGTATTTGGGCATGACGAGTAGTCACTAGTAAAGGGGAAAAGCTGTGTTTCAAGTTTTCTTTTTTGGTCTTCATTTGTCCGTTTCCAAGGGCTGCAAGCAAAGAAAGCCCTTTTATGAACAAACAGGCAGCAGATCAGTCAGTTCCTATTTTTATTGCGCTTTATGAATGAATGCCTGTTAAGTTATTATTTATTATTGTTACCATAACCTCCTTCCTATTTTATTATTTCATAAAAAAACAGACAAATCTCTGATCTCCTAAACCAAATGAAGCAGTGTACTTCATTGTAAAAATACTAGTATTTCCAGACGACGGTTGGTGCCATTCTGCAATACAAACGGATGTTCGGCGAGAACAGCGAGAAACTACCGTATATGACCAGGTGGGGCAAGTCCTGTACACTGCAGGTACGCTCATACATTACGCCACGACACACTGCAACACGGACAATAATGTTTCAGAAATGCTGTACCAATTCTCATGCCATTTCTTCGTTGCTCGTTTCTGTCGGCATTGTTTTTAAAATAGCACTGATCACTTTTCTCGTTTTCTGCAATAACGCAATATTTCAAAATAATACAAACTTTTTGTATAAAAATTACTTCTTGCTTAAGAAAGGTTTATTTACAAACGAAAGTTTTAGCACTCTTGCTATGACTAATTGATATTTCTATGTTTTACTCGGTTATTAGTAAAAAAACTGTTAGAACCGGGACCAAACAAATAACGAAACCTATCGGTTATTCGGAACTATGTAATAGTCAGCAGTCAGTATTTCATACTCACAGCCTGTTCCAGAGCTATATGCCTGTCTTTAGCAGCACTCCGTCTGCTATTGCACTGCGTGAGAAATAATTGTTTCGTTTATAGCAGAATATACTTCTTTTAGTTTGGATAAACCAACAGATCTCTGGAATTCCAGAAGACGTCTTTACGAACACAAAACTTACCGAAAAATAACAAATATCAGTTCATACAGCATCTATCCAAGTTTCTGTACGTAATTTGCACCGTGGCGTAATTGTGAAGCGCGCCACTATGGGTCAATCATGTGAGTACATGTACACAGTTTATCCGCGCCGTACTGTCGCACCGAATTAGTTAGCACCTGCAAATAGGCCACCCAATGCACAGTTTAAAAAACAGGTTGCTGTCGTTGTTTATGTAGGCACGTCACACGCACATATTGAAGTTTGCCGCGTAACAGAAGGTTCCCGTACAGAGCAGCTGCAATTTGAGTTAAAAACTTGAGGAGATGCTCTATCCGCTGACATGCGTCTATATCTTGTAGTTTTTGGATAGTCATCTTCTGAACAACTGCATTTAGTTAGAAAGAGCAAATATACGCAATAACAGTAACCATTGTCGAGAGCAGGCAGGAGAAGTTCATGCTTAATGCTGATTTATACTTATATCTCTCGGTTATTAAACGAATTGTATGTGCAGAATTCCTTGTTCATCTAATATCACATAATGAGTAATGTCGCATATGCTATCTGTATTACCGTTTTCAGACACAATCGCATCGGACATATGCTTTGCTACGTGTATAACATTAATGTTTAAGTATCCACCAATGATTTTCTATAACGAAGAGGCGCAAAGGTATTATCTTATCTATACGTTAGTGCACGTTAGATAATAGTGCTATAGAAACCTAGATATGAAAGGTAAATGTGTATATATAAAAACAGACTTTTTTTCTCCATGATCACCCACTGCCACCTCTCGCGGTTGTAGTGGTACATCGCCCTTGGTCTCCTGCTGCTAGTAAGGGAGTTTGGTCACAGTGGGTGGAAGTGGGTGCCAACGGCTTTGCCGCAGTGGTAACACCGGTTCCCGACAGATCACCGAAGTTAAGCGCTGTCTCGGGCTGGGTTACCATCCAGTCTGCCGAGCGCTGTTGGCAAGCGGGTTACACTCAACCCTTGTGAGGCAAACTGCGGAGTTATTTGATTGAGAAGTAGTGGCTCCGGTCTCGTAAACTGACATACGGCCTGGAGAGCGGTGTGTTGACCACACGCCCCTCCATATCCGCATCCAGTGACGCCTGTGGTCTGAGGACGACACGGCGGCCGGTCGGTGCCGTTGGGCCTTCTAAGGCCTGTTCGGACGGAGAGAGAGAAAGAGAGAGAGAGGGTGGAGTGGGTGACTGCCGGTGGCAAAAATCGTTTTCTCACTCATTGTGTTTATGAATAGCGTCTAAAGTAACATAGTCACCAATTACAATAATTATTAATAACTATAAGAATTATAAACAGCTATTAATAGGATTATATAAAAATGTACTTAAAACATAATAGTTTAGATCTTCCACAATTTTTTGAACTGTTTTAGTATTTTCTAGCGAGTTCCCAAATCTACTGTTACAAAAATTCTAAATTATTAAAAAAAAATAGATTTACATTCTCAGAGACGTGTAAGGTTAAATTCTCGAGAAATTTCTTCAATTTCCGAAATCGAATGAATACGAAAGTTGAAGTATATCCAAATCGAACATATCAAACTTCAATCGTCGATATACGTCGCGCATCAGCGCCTTTTCGTCGGTCACATTGTAACAACGGTCAAGAAAGGATCAATGAGAAAAATACCTAAAAGCAAAATATTAATATTGAAATGGTAAAATGATTTCTAAAAAATTTTCTTTTTTGTAGTCATTTGTTTTCTAAAAACTTGCATACAAGTGAGTAGAAAATTGTTTTTCACTTGTATTACTTACTGCAAATGATTTATTTTAATTTATTAATCAATTTTTTTTCGTAGTTGTTGTTACAGATAAAATGACAAAGCGAAAGATAGTGTTCACGCAATTCTATGTGAATTCGGCAGGAAGAAGAAAGACGTTTTACGAAAATGCGACATCTGAATTCACCGAAAATACGTAATAGTACAAGACTCTGCGTCAAACAACTGCAGAATATACCCCCCCCCCCCTCGGAGGTTAGAGTCCTCCCTCGGGCATGGGCGTGTGTGTCGTCCTTAGCGTAAGTCAGTTTAAGTTAGATTAAATAGTGCGTAAGCTTAGGGACCGATGACCTCAACAGTTTGATCCCATAAGACCTTACCACTACCAACTGCAGAATAACATATTCCAAGCCTGTATAACGACTGGCAAAGAAAAAAGGCAGATGGTATTTATATCACGAATACTTTTAATATCAACTGGATTTCCTTTCTAATTAAGGCGATTGAAGTTTCTCGTAAAATTGGCTTACAGCTTGACGATCAACAATACACATTCCGATATTATGGCCTTAGCTTGAAATACTCATGCTTTTCACATGGCCAATCGTACGTCGCATGCTCACGAGTAGATCACATCAAAATTTATGCATTTATATCCGAACGATAAAACCACACCCACCCACATACATTCTCACCTGTTTTACTTAAATAAAAATTTTATCGCATTATTAATTAATTACTTTAGTAGACACTACATACACCGTATGTTTAATGAGATATACGTTTGATAGGTAGAATGGTCCTCAAGCCATCAACAGTGCGATGTATTCTGAACCGGCAACGCCGGAATTGCAGCTAGTTTACAGTAAAATATACGGAGAGATTATTATCATTGATATGTCATAAATAGTGATTTGATATCAGTAGGCATGAGAATGTTAATTCTCACAAACATCTACTATAAAACTGAGGGAGAGTAGATTATGTGTCATTTGACATAGCATTACAACATATTCGGAATACATATTATTTGAAAATCTGTCTGCATAGACAGAGCAGTTTAGGCATAGATCGATATACTAAAACTGCATATTACAGTAAATAATGTTTTATGTAGAATACTTTTGCAGATAATTACTTTTCTGTAATAACACGAGATGCGATCAGAAAGTTCCCTTTCGAAGGCAGTACAGTCCTGAATCGGTAAGCCAATCAGCCAAATTCGCCGTGAGCGTTTAGGCAATCATCCCACCGACGCCCCAGGTTGAGAATCCCTATTTGGTAAAAACCGTTTCTCCCCCGTCAAGAGGTCTGCAACTGCCGCTGCACATCCTCCTCCGACAGGAATCGTCGACCTCTGAAAGTCTCATTTATGGGACCGAAAGAGTGATAATCGAATGGGAAGAGACCAGGACTCGGTGGCGCACCCTCAAGTGTCTCCCACTTGAATTGACGTACCTTCTGCTTTACGACATTTGCGGTATGGGAACGTGCGTGATCAAGAAGCAGCTGTTTTCTCGGACGATCGTTTCCGACAAACAATTTGCGACGTTGTCGCGACAAGTAATGTTTGCAGGCAGCCACCACAGCTCTCCGGCCTCTGCGGCGAAAGAAAATCGCTTTTATGCGTCTATTTCTTACAACAATCGCGTACAAATATTCGAACTTCACATTAGATGCAGATTTCTGTAGTGTCTCTAAGCTTGTGGAAAATTTGTCCTTAATTTTAATTAGTGCCAGAGCTACGTAAATGGTCTACAAAGTGGTGAAATATTCCCGTCCACGAAAGGCAGCTTCGAACTTATCATGTCATCTCTGGAAAAACTAGTGAACCCATTGAAAAGGGTATTCCTTCAGCTGATTTCCAAAATACCTCCCACGGCAGTTTTCAAAGTTGTTTATCGCATTGCGTGTGACATCTATCTTAACAAATATGGTTCAAATGGCTCTGCCGGCCGCGGTGGTCTAACGGTTCTAGGCGCTCACTCCGGAACCGCGCGACTGCTACGGTCGCAGGTTCGAATCCTGCCTCGGGCATGGATGTGTGTGATGTCCTTAGGTTAGTTAGGTTTAAGTAGTTCTAAGTTCTATGGGACTGATGACCACCGATGTTAAGTCCCATAGTGCTCAGAGACATTTCCAAATGGCTCTGAGCACTATGGGACTTAACATCTATGGTCATCAGTCCCCTAGAACTTAGAACTACTTAAACTTAACTAACCTAAGGACATCACACCACACCCAGTCATCACGAGGCAGAGAAAATACCTGACCCCGCCGGGAATCGAACTAACAAATATGAAGTTTAAAGTTTCTGTCACCTGAAAGAGACTCAAATTCACGCTGATA
Organism: Schistocerca nitens; assembly: GCF_023898315.1. Lineage (NCBI taxonomy): Eukaryota > Metazoa > Arthropoda > Insecta > Orthoptera > Acrididae > Schistocerca > Schistocerca nitens. The sequence continues at coordinate 445,526,425 of NC_064618.1, read as the reverse complement.
TAGTGTCAAATGTGCTTCAGAGAATACTTTGTGTTGACGTCGGTTTGCAGTAGGGTTTTGGATCATATACTGTATTCAAACATTATGAATCACCTCGAAGGAAACGATCTATTGATACGTAATCAGCATGGTTTCAGAAAACATCGTTCTTGTGCAACGCAGCTAGCTCTTTATTCACACGAAGTAATGGCCGCTATCGACAGGGGATCTCAAGTTGATTCCGCATTTCTAGATTTCCGGAAAGCTTTTGACACCGTTCCTCACAAGCGACTTCTAATCAAGCTGCGGGCCTATGGGGTATCGTCTCAGTTGTGCGACTGGATTCGTGATTTCCTGTCAGGAAGGTCGCAGTTCGTAGTAATAGACGGCAAATCATCGAGTAAAACTGAAGTGATATCAGGTGTTCCCCAGGAAAGCGTCCTGGGACCTCTGCTGTTCCTGATCTATATAAATGACCTGGGTGACAATCTGAGCAGTTCTGAGCAGTTCTCTTAGGTTGTTCGCAGATGATGCTGTAATTTACCGTCTAGTAAGGTCATCCAAAGACCAGTATCAGTTGCAAAGCGATTTAGAAAAGATTGCTGTATGGTGTGGCAGGTGGCGGTTGACGCTAAATAACGAAAAGTGTGAGGTGATCCACATGAGTTCCAAAAGAAATCCGTTGGAATTCGATTACTCGATAAATAGTACAATTCTCAAGGCTGTCAATTCAACTAAGTACCTGGGTGTTAAAATTACGAACAACTTCAGTTGGAAAGACCACATAGATAATATTGTGGGGAAGGCGAGCCAAAGGTTGCGTTTCATTGGCTGGACACTTAGAAGATGCAACAAGTCCACTAAAGAGACAGCTTACACTACACTCGTTCGTCCTCTGTTAGAATATTGCTGCGCAGTGTGGGATCCTTACCAGGTGGGATTGACGGAGGACATCGAAAGGGTGCAAAAAAGGGCAGCTCGTTTTGTATTATCACGTAGTAGGGGAGAGAGTGTGGCAGATATGATACGCGAATTGGGATGGAAGTCATTACCGCAAAGACGTTTTTCGTCGCGGCGAGATCTATTGGCGAAATTTCAGTCACCAACTTTCTCTTCCGAATGCGAAAATATTTTGTTGAGCCCAACCTACATAGGTAGGAATGATCATCAAAATAAAATAAGAGAAATCAGAGCTCGAACAGAAAGGTTTAGGTGTTCGTTTTTCTCGCGCACTGTTCGGGAGTGTAATGGTAGAGAGATAGTATGATTGTGGTTCGACGAACCCTCTGCCAAGCACTTAAAAGTGAATTGCAGAGTAGTCATGTAGATGTAGATGTAGATGAACAAATATGGTTCAAATGGCTCTGAGCACTATAGGACTTAACATCTATGGTCATCAGTCCTCTAGAACTTAGAACTACTTAAACCTAACTAAGAGCTCAACCGTCACTAACTCTTGCCATAATATGGCAGCGGATTCGCTGTATACAACGTAATATCTAAATTTGACTTGCATTTATGGCTCAGCATATGCCGAGCACTGAGAAAAGTTAGTTATAGACTCATTTAATGCTCCCCTCCACGGAAATCTTTAGTAAAAGGCGAAAGATTTCACCACACCCAGTCATCACGAGGCAGAGAAAATCCCTGACCCCGCCGGAAATCGAACTAACAAATATGAAGTTTAAAGTTTCTGTCACCTAAAAAGAACTGAAATTCACGCTGATATAGTGTCAAATGTGCCTCAGAAAATACTGTGTGTTAAGGTTTTATAGACATCCAGACTGTAGACTGGAATCTACATGTTAACCCAGTAAATATGCCGTTCCACGATCACCAAACAAATTTTTTTTTGATGTTGAGTAGTCCCATGTGTCATGGTCGCATACATTAATCTTCCATAACATAATCATCATCCACCCAATAGCCTGTATGTCCACCTTTGGCACGGATAATTGTAGCGACACGTCATGGCATAAAATCAATGAGGCCTTGCTAGGTCACTGGACCGAGTTGACACTACATCTGCACACATAAGTCACCTAATTCCCGTAAATTCCGAGGTCTCAGAAATGTTCGATCGGGTTGAGATCTGGCGAGATGGGTGCCAGCACGTCAATTGGAACTCACCACTGAATTCCTCGAACCACTCCATCACGCCATTGACCTTGTGAGATGGTGCATTACCTTTATGAAAAATGCCACTGCCGTCGGCAAACATGATCGTCACGACACAGGTGTACGTGGTCTGCAACCATTGTACGATACTCCCTGGCCGTCATGGTGTCTTGCACGAGCTCCATTGGACCCACGGCTGCCCATGTGAATATTTTCCAGAGCATAATGGAGCCGCCCCGCACTACAGGTGTCAAGGTGCTGTTCACCTGTAAGACGACGGATTCCCACCCTCCCATCGGCACGATGAAGAAGGTATCGCGATTCATTAGACCATCCACCACTCTGCCACTGTGCCAACATCCAGTACCGATGGTCACATGCCTATTTCAGTCGTAGTTGCCGTTGTCGTGGTGTTAAAAATTGGCACATGCATGGGTCGTTTGGTGCATAGGCCCGTCGTTAGAAGTGATCGGTGCACTGTGTATTCAGAGACATTGGTACTTCACCCAGCATTAAAGACTGATAATTCCGCCACAGTTCGCCACCTGTCCTGTTTTACCTCTCTGTTCAGCCTACGTCGTCCGACATCTGTAATGAGGGGTGACAGCCCTACCCGTGACGTCTGGACGTGGCTTCGCCTAGGTTTCGCCACTTTTTAACGACACTCTCCACAGCAGTCCTCGAACACCCGGCAAGTAGTGCGGTTTCATAAATCGTCGTGCAGAGATTTCGGGCCATCACACTATGTCCTAGGTCAAACTCAGATAGATTGCACGCCTTCCCCATTATACAAATGTTCAAATGTGTGTGAAATCTTATGGGACTTAACTGCTAAGGTCATCAGTCCCTAAGCTTACACACTACTTAACCTAAATTATCCTAAGGACAAACACACACACCCATGCTCGAACCTCCGCCGGGATCAGCCGCACAGTCCATGACTGTAGCGCCCCCGACCGCTCGGCTAATCCCGCGTGGCTCCATTCTATACATGCACTGCACGCCCACTGTTATTACAGGCACCGGGCGTGTTCTGACTAGCAGTCACTCCTCATCAGGTGTCGCTGCTATCGCCTAGACAGGTTTATATCGACAGTAGGTCGGTGGTCGCAATGTTCTGGCTGATCTGTGTATAGGCTGTTTTTAACAGTTGTAAAAAACTTATTACTTGGTAGAATTACTAACAGTTTAGGTTTAGGTTGATATTTATGTGTACCAACTTGACAGAAACTCTACGACTTCGCACAGTTGTATCGAAATATGTATGACAACCTTCCCACAGTACGCTCATTTTTATTAATTCTTCCCATATTTTACGTTTTCATTGTTAGCTTTGGAAATACAATGGTTGTATTGGAAATCGAAGTACTGTTTTGTACGAAGAAGATAAGCTACCGTGTAACTTATGGTTCGTTAAAGCGGCCACTTAGGTACTTTCGCTACTGTGGTGAAGAGAAACTTTCACGTTTCGTGAGGGCTTAGTTTCCAATTGAAAGCACTTCGTTATTACCTCCGGGATTCAGTAGATCGTCGGCAACTGGATGGGTGAGTCCGAGCACTCCGCAAAACTCGTAAATTAGCTGTGGGACGTGAAACGGGTGTCGGGACGCAGAGCGGAGCTAATGTACCGCCTGCCACCGCCACATTAGCAACACACACACACACACACACACACACACAACGCGCCTCGCCAACACTCGCAGCAGTGCTGCGTACTTATGCTAAACCTATTCTGTTTCTAACACGTTTACTGATTGATGCAGAGGTTGCTAAGAATCAGTTTTGGTAAGTGTTTCGTTATCTCTGCTGATACGCACAAATCTATATGACAGCTCAAATCTTGTACGGCAACACGGAGAAGAAAAGTGAAATACCGCAGGCGTTTATTCAGTAGATACCTACGGGATTCTGACCGAGGCTCTTCACAAACACTACGCTGCGATCAAATCAGTTCTTGTCAACCAGTCTTAGATCGTGCTGAACATTTGTGACAGATTGAAGTTACGAGTCATATTGGAACTTGAAACCGGTCTGTCTCCGATGTTTTACTCTTTTTGCACTTTTTTAATAAAGTTGTTAACTCGTCACCGCCAGCAGCACCAGCAGCTATTTGACGCCCTCCATCCAATAACAAACTACTCCAGGATTTCTCATGAATTATGCTCTTCGGCAATACTGCTCTTGTTTTCAGGTATCAGCTAGCCATTTACCTTTACGTCGTTTCCTCCGTCATTTCCTAACTCGTGGAATCCAGCAAATAATTTCCTTGGTCTACCTGCTGTTCCCGGTCGATCCCAAACGTTTCGAGACTCGATCAATAAAAAATAGAGAAAAATTAAGATGTTGATTTCAAGGCTTCAGGTATTGTACATAGTCTCGCGCCACTTGAGTACAGTTCAAAGCATATTCATACAGCGCTGTGAAACTGTCAGAAAAATTCTTGGAAATGTTCTTCAACTTGCACGTCACATTATTTTCAATGCAATTATGCTGTCAGAGAGTTGACCCTTCATATGAATTTCTGCACTGTGCCGTTTTGTTCTAGGTTAGTATTGATAACGCCAAGTCTCGTCACCCGTTATTATTATTACCAGAATTTTTTAATTAAAATAATGTAGTGGCAGGCATCAAGGTGTCTTTGTTTTTGTTCGGGAGACAAGGTGTGGAGCACAAACTTCCGGAGAACGTCTTGAACACTTGATCTACAATGCCGCTCCATTGCAATTTGTGACATAACAACTATGATACACTACAGTCGCACGTCCACCACTGCCCGCTCACGACTGACTGGTCGAACATATATCCGTTGTTTGCTCTTGTTAGTTCAAGTTGCCATCATAGGTACTGTGCAGGCGTCGCTTATACATCAGGAATAAAGTCAGTCTTAGAACATTTTGGAGAGGCGATTACATTCTCGTCCACTTCCGTTCGTTTCCACCGTAATCAGAATGTTGTACTACACCTCATCCCTTTCCTGGTCCATTGACTTTTTTTCTGTCTCTCCTTGCAAATCGAACAACGATCTCTAGAAGTCGCCTTCTGTGTGCTGTTTCTATATAAATACAGCAGCTGAAGTGATACTTCAATTTTGTTATCCCTCTTATGTTTCGTTCATAGATACCAGCAATATCAAATTGTCAAGACATATCACCCGGTAAAAAGTAAAAGCGTTACAAAGTTAATTATGATTGTAACCTTACTGCACACATTTAGATATATCACTCATTTGAAGTTGATATATTTTCTTTTTGCATCTGAATATCATTTGTAGCTGGCTGCAGCCACGGATCCCTTTTGGGAGGTGGTATAGAATTGCTTCGGACGGTCAGTATAAAGTAGCTGCTTACCACCCTGTGCGTAGTAAGGAACAACGCCCACACGATAGTTTGGGGCGTCTAAATGGTTCAAATGGCTCTAAGCACTATGGGACTTAACATCTGAGGTCATCAGTCCCCTAGACTTAGAACTACGTAAACCTAATTAACCTAAGGACATCACACACATCCATGCCCGAGGAAGGATTCGAACCTGCGACCGTAGCAGCCTTGGGGCGTCTAGACCTGACGGTATGGAATTTGGAAGATGAATAGCGACTTGTAAGAAGTCATAAAAATGTTCCAGTTCAGACCTTGTTGAAAACCTGTGTAATACCTAATTTTAAATCATTTTCGTGAAAGAAAAAGCCTGACTACATTTTTTTTTCGTTTCGTTAGACTGCTGAAGGTTTTTTTTTTTTTCATGTTATATGGCGAACGAGCAGAGAACCCCTGATTCGTGAACAATTTTAAAGCCCATGCATCCATACTACGCCCAGGATCCAACATGTTTCTTACTACTACATTTCTGTTACTCAAGCTAACTTCAGAAAGAGTTTCAATCAGTTTCCCTCACAATTTGATGTAGACGAATTGTGTATACTATAAGATCTCGAGCTTTCCAACTATAGCAGTTATAGATCTTCTGCTCCTCATGGTAACATGGACTGAGTAGTCTAAACAGTGGCTCGTGGCTGAAGTCTGACTTGGTGCTTGTGCAGCAATGATGTTAAGTTTGGGGGACAAGTAATTGTCCTAACTGGCGCTTTCGCTTCGTTTTAGTTTACAGAAAGGTCAGAGCTAACCGCATCGACTGGGCGAACGACGCAGTCGACTAAAACGCCGAAACGTCGGAGTAACCAAATATATATTGTGGTGTCCGTTAACTTCTGCGATTAAACACTTTTAAATTAGCACGGCTTTTAATAGTAGTTGCAATCAACAGTTACTGGCAAAATAGCAATCTGTTCTTTAAATAATTACACTAGTATAACAATATGTGAGGCAATCATGTTGTATTCATTTGCTGTGTAAGTGTCGAAAAAACGCTGTTCTGACAAACACCTGCGTAGTAAAAAAAAGGTATAAATGACGTCATAAGTCAATAAATATAATAGATACAGATGATTGGCTTTCTTGGGTGATAGCTGTCGTGCATCATATGGTGTAATCGCATGAAACATTTAAAAGTTGTTAATTCGGAAGTTCACTGTGAAATAGTGTAATCGCTGCGAAGTATTAACATCTTTGGTTTTAACGATATTGAAATATTGTTGCACCATTTGATGTGCCTTATTTTTATGAGATTGCTGATGCATTCAGATTTGCATTGATATCTGGAGTGAGTTATTGTCGAATCTGAAGGAGCTGTAACTCATCCATCTTTCAGCTTGTCTGACACCCCGCCATTTTAGGAGCATCGTCTCCTGCACAAAGGTTATGCGAGCCGTTCTAACAATACCACCATATGCAAAGTAGGTTATAAATCAGATTAATAATGTTGCTCACGCAGCATATGTTCGCTTTATCGGGCAACAACAAAGTTATTGACTGTGGATGGTATCGTCAGATTGGAAATAATGAGGTCACTGTAAAAAAGTCATTAATTTGGCACTTATCTTGAATGGATTCCCACGTAGATTTCGTCGAAATTGTTATGGCTCATCATGTTGATTCAAGAGTGATTCCACTTTGACTGCTAGAAAGTCAAGATCTGTATTTTCTCAATATTTGAAGACCTAACAAATGCGTTTTTCAGGAAATTCTTAATGATCAAACAATCCCAGATCAGAACAATGGTATGGTAGAAATAATTTTTGACTTGCTGTTCACGATCCACATTCTTATTAAACTTCTTGTAAATTCACATATACTTTTTCTTAATTGTCACATCATCAAGAAAACAGTTTTGCATCAATCTTCATATATTTAATTTCCACTTTAACCAAACACAAGACTTGACTGTTCTTTTACAAAGCGAAATAACAACTTCTGCCAATGTGAAACAAAGGCTGCTCTGTGCGCATTCGCGCCAAAACGATTACAAGTAAGTCAAAGATTATGACAGTCTCACAGAAATGAATACACACAAGAACCATATCACTGTAAAACACCGATACATCGAAGCACCTAAACATTAGTGAAACCAAATGTGAATATTGTGACAAAAATATGTCTGTTACTTCGCAGAAAAGTAGTACGATATTACTGGTATCGAGAACTTGGGTTAGAGTGCCGTAACGGTCACATAAATAGAGAATCATTACACCGTCCAGATACCCAGGTTTGGGATTTACCCATATCCAGTCCTTTGCTGAAGCACATGGCTCGCCAGTAGCGGCCGTGGCGGTCCGTCCTGCCGCGACGCGCTCTCGCTGCTGGGGACGCACAGCTTCGAATGCAGATTCACCTTACCAGTTGTAGGCGGACGATTAGCTCGCCTACATACGCATAACGCTATATTTTCCATCGCCGTAAGTACGCAGACCCTAACGCGATGGAAAGACGCGTTACTGGGTACACAACATCGTCAACTCTGGTTCAGGCATCTGGTAGTTTTTACATCTGCTGCTACATTTATGATGTGTTTAGGCTAGTGTCTGTGCCCTGTCTTCAATGTCTCAGATACCTTATCTTTCAACTACATACCACAAGACCTCGTGTTGCTCGTACTCTCTTGACCTGCCTCGATACAGACAGTGGGCGACCGTAGCACTGTTCACCGCTCCCTGTATCCTCCTGACAGTAGCAGTGACCTCATCTTTTTTTTTAATAAGTAGACGCCATTGCGTGTCAGGTAATTCCAGAATGACGACGAGGTGCTGTTCTGTGAGTGGAACGTTTCCTGAGCAGCCAAAGTGCAGACACCTACAACCGACGTCTCCGGTAAGTAACAGAACTCTGCGGAAAGTTGAGAAGGACTAATACCATCAACAGTTGTATATAGTCACAACCTGACTTTGTCGTCGTGCTAACTAGATCTTCATGATTACGACTTGTACGCACTCCAAAGGGCAAAAATCGAGAACGATCTCCTTCGACGCAACTTCAGGTGCCTTAATTAGTAAGCCAGGCGTGCACGTACTCGTTAACGTATCTCCCTCGTGCCCTGCTCTACGTGCAGAGCACTGAATGCCAGTCCAGGGCCAGAAAATGGTGAAGCGGCAGGTAGGACACGAATGCCGAGCAAGCGCGGATGGAGACGGGGGCCGCGGACTGTCAATAAGAGATGGTGCTTTCAGCACTCGGAAGCGCCTCTACGGGCTGCCAGTTTAATTCGCGCTAAATGAACACGCGTCGGTCAGGCGGGCGCTGAATAAGTCACGAGTATCGATCCGGCGGCCGTCAGCGCAGCTCGTGTGCCACTGGGCCGGTGGGTAAGGTGTGTTTTTCTGCCGCGGGCTACGGTGCGACCTTAATACCTCCCAGTCGGGAGCAAGCGCGGCAGCAGGCGCTGGACGGCGGGCTTCGTCACATCACCTTGCCGGACGTTGCGTGAAATCAAGTTTCTCCTTAAGGGGACGTAGCGGTGAAATATCAACCCGGTTGTAAAAAAAATCGCGGGGGGCTGAAAATTTGTTTCATAACATATCTTGGCGTGCTGAATTCAGTGGGCAAATGCAATTTGCTTAAAAGTTTTTTTTTCATCAGTTTTGCGTTTTAAAATGATGAAAAAATCTATATTTTTTCAAACCCATGCGTGGACTTGTAGGTTATCATGCAACAAAAAAAAAAGAATTAGCCCAAATTTTTTTTTAAATTGAGAGAAGAGTAGCATTTTTCCGTTTCGGCCATTTCGATTTTTTCAAAGAAATGAAAGTATAGTGACCTTTTTAACACTGTACGCATACGAAAAGTGTAAACTAATTATAAAAATTCTGTATTTATAATACATGACAAGAATTTAGCGTAAATACCAGGTGATCAAAAAGTCAATATAAATTTTAAAACTTAATTAACCACTGAATAATGTAGATAGAGAGTTAAAATTGACACAAATGCTTGGAATGACATGGGGTTTTATTAGAACAAAAAAAAAAACAAAGCTCACAAAATGTCAGACAGATGGCGCTGGACAGCAAAACGGCAGTGACTGCTACCGTGACGGGTGAGAGGTACGCCGATATGTTACAGAATCGCATCATCCCCAGCCCGGCTGATAAACACCTACTGGAACGTACGATGTTTATGCAGGAAGGCCCTCCACCCCATATTTCTAAACGCGTGAAAGATCTCTTGCTCGGGTCGTTTGGTGATGATCGTGTGCTCAGCCGCCACTTTCGTCATTCTTGGCCTCCCAGGTCCCCAGACCTCAGTCCGTGCGATTATTGACTTTGGGGTTACCTGAAGTCGCAAGTGTATCGTGATCCACCGATATCTCTAGGGACGCTGAAAGACAACATCCGACGCCAATGCCTCACCACAACTCCGGACATGCTTTACAGTGCTGTTCACAACATTATTCCTCGACTAAAGCTATTGTTGAGGAATGATGGTGGACATATTGAGCATTTCCTGTAAAGAACATCATCTTTGCTCTGTCTTTCTTTGTTATGCTACTTATTGCTGTTCTGATCAGATGAAGCGCCATCTGTCGGACATTTTTTTGAACCTTTCTATTTTTTTGGTTCTAATAAAACCCCATGTCATTCCAAGCATGTATGTCAATTTGTACCTCTCTATCTACATTATTCCGTGATTTATTAAGTTTTCAAATTTATTCTGACTTTTTGATCACCCGTTAGAATTACTACGACACTATACAATATTTCGCCCAATATGAAGGAAAAATGAATAAGAGAAGATTTGACACGTTTGAATATTGTATACTTTATTTTCAGTTTACATATTACGAGTACATCAGACAACCGCCTCTCCGATGCGTCCATTATGGCAGGTCGTCGGCCGCCGGTACAGCTGACCACGCGGAATGAAAGTAGGCCTTTTCTGGCCACCAGATGTCGTGCTGTCATCGGTCGTGGGCCTCTGCGTTGGGTTAGAGTTGGTGGACTGCAGGGGCGTTACCGCTAGTGTAGGTATGTATCGTGGAAGGAATAAAATTAGGAAAAGTAACTAAACTGTGTTCGAATGTTGGTCGCCTGCTCGCCATGAGAACCTGACACACGCCGCCGCCCATTCTGAACCAGAAAACTTCATAAATTTTTACTTTCTAGTTCACAGCTCAGCCCGCCACGAATGTAAATGCCTTGAAATTGCAAACAAAATATAAATTATACCTACACTTATTTATTTACGTTGATTTCGGATGTACTTACAGATGAGAAACATATACATGCACGGTTACAGGTGTACATGTATTTTATGCAAATAAGCAGACATATTCATATGAAATTAATGTTTCGATTAAATTTATGCGGAGTGCATGTTTATCTAGTGATACAAAACTAACTATACTTCAACTTAGAAAAAAGATCAAAATGTCCAAAAAAACAAAATGCTACTCCTTCATGGATTTTAAATATTTTTGGCACAAACTTTTTTGTGAATACATTCAGTGATAACCAATAACTTCACTTACGGGTTTGAAAAAAAAATTATTTTTTCAAAACTCAAACATTCTTAAGTGCTGAAAAAATTTTGTTTAGCAAATAGGATTTACCCACTCAATTCTGCATGCCGAAATATGTTACGAAACATATTTTCAGCCCCTTACAATTTTTTACCCGACTGGGTTGAAATTTCAACGGTACCTCCCCTTAAAACACCGCAACAAGTTTCATTCGGAAGCGGCATCTTCCAGTCACTCATCTCCACAAGCAGTTGTGAAGGCTGCTACCAGAGTATAACAACACACTGATCATAATTATCACTGCACTTGGCTTGCCACCTCACTGTTCGAAAAAATCTATAAAGCAATTTCTTTCCTTTTCATGAGAGGTACTTAAATTGTGAGTCGCCATGAAGACATAAATTTCTGAAACTACAACTTTCGTGGATGCGCTTCTTGTCATTTTATGCACGGTGATTCGGCTATCCTACAGATGTCGTGCTATGCAACCCCCCAATGTCGTATCTGCCCTTCACAAAACGCATGCGAGAGTTTCATATTGTCTCTTTCACTACAGAAAACATGAATATTATCTTCTTGTAGCAAATTTAATGTAGTTAAATTTTTTACTGGGATAACTTTTCTCTGGAGGCCACGGTTTCAGAATTATTAAAAAAAGCACAAAAGAGATCTTCAAACGCACCCACACTCCAACCCTCAGCCGCCTTCGGTGAGGATTTCTAGCACGTTGCTCATGGCACTCCCTCCTAGCACTTTACGAAAATTTGCGGCTCCACGAATTGTTTCCCACATTCGACCTCTTTCTGGTCTTCATTAACTAGTCTTATTCTACCACCGTCTCAGCAGAGCAATTACAAATTGCAAAATCGACTTCTGTGTAAATTTTACCTAACAGTTTTTTGAATTTTGACACCATAAAATAAATAATTACATCATTGTATTCGTCAGGCCTTCTGACTAAGAAATCACTGTGTTAGCGAGGGTTAAGTTTGGAATGGATTATTAACGTAATTGGTTTAGCGTAATGTTTACAAAAGTTGTTTTTCTCTCATTACTCTCATGAGCATGTTTAAACTAATTATGTTAAAGAAATATTCGACTATGCTGGTGCCATAACGGCACATCAATAGAGACCAAAAAAGGTCGAATATCGGTAGTAGTTCGTATCTTCGGAAATTTTTTCACACTGGTAGCAGAGAGTGCAACGGAGAACAAAAAAATCCTTGGTGGAAAACGATGACTGTGGGGATGGAGGTGCGTTGAATGTCATCTTTGTACGTTTTTCTTGAATAACGCTGAAACCGTGACCTCCAGCGAAAACGTATCCCAGATCAAAATTTAGCTGCATTAAATTTCCTACAAAAAGTCCTGTTCGTTTTCTTTTTCTGCAGGTCTGATAGTTCGAGCGCAGTAAGTGAAAATATGAAAATCTCGCGCGTAGTTTTGAAAGCCAGGATAACATTTCGGACTGCATAAAATGACGTCTATAAGGGCAGATGAATCACCCTGTGTGCAGGTTCCCTGTATTTCTTGACGTTCTAAGGATATTTCGATGTTACATTACCAAGGAGAAACAGAAAACACTCTAAGTAATACCTAGTCATTTCTCAATTTCAGACCGAACAAAATAAAATTCGATAATATAGACATCGGTTAAGAATTTAAAATAGGCGAAGTATGCATATTGCGAAGCCAGTTGGGGTCCGTACCAGATAAGATTGATAGAGTACTTATAGAAGATTCAAAGAAGAGCAGCGTGTTTCGTTACAGGTTCGCTTAGTAATCGAGACAGCGTCACGGAGGTGATCAGCCTGTTCCAGCGGCATACACTGCAAAAGAGGCGTCTTCATCAAGGTGTTGTTTAGTACAAAACTTCCGAGATCATACGTTCCTCGAAGAGTCAACGAATATGTTGCTTTCTCCTACGTACATCTCAGGAAAACACCATGAAGGGAATATTGCCAGCCGCTGTGTCCGAGTGGTTCTAGGCGCTTCAGTCCGGAACCACGCTGCTGCTACGGTCGCAGGTTCGAATCCTGCCTCGGGCATAGATGTATGTGATGTCCTTAGGTTTGTTAGGTTTACGTAGTTCTAAGTCTAGAGGAGTGATAACCTCAGATGTTAAGTCCCATAGTGCTCAGAGCCATTTGAACCATTTGAAGGGAATATTAAAGACATTCGAGGTCACGCGAACGCCCATTAACAATCGTTCTTCCCGCGAACCGTTGGCGAATGGAACCGGAAAGGAAAGAGAGTGTTGGGAACTGACAGCTTTATTTAGGTGGCTTCACGAGTGTGGAGGTATATGTAGACGTCTTGCAACCATACAAATATCTCAAAAAACACGCCAATACAGCCAGTTTAGCTGTGTCATAATATAATCTCAGTACAGACTTACATTCACTGCTACGGCAGTGCATGTCAGAAGAGATAGGCAGATTACCCACTCTAGTACGACATCTGGATACGCAGTGTAGGTGATTTTTCATTTGGTAAGAAACTATGTCCACAAGCTTTGGCGGACGGAAAAGCTCCTGTGGAAAACCGGCGGAAAATATTTAATCTCCAACATCAATAATCAACAAATAACTTATTAAAACGAAGCTATCCATTACTTTTAACCCGTACTCATACTCTCGTTTCATATTAACAGTTTTATTTATTAAAAATAAATTCGCTAGGTAATCAAATGAAACAAAATTAACGTGACGAATGTCGAAGGAGATAACCAATGACGCGAAAGTGCCCTGCGCCTTCAAGTGAGGAACTGTGAGGTGTACCTATTCAGCAGCTTAGCTCGTTGCTCGGTGATGTTGGTACGTAAATGTCTATGGAAGGGAACAAGTCATAGCGGTGTAGTTTAAAGTGAAGTAAATGATAAAAGTGCTTCAGACAATATTTGATACGAGCTTATTTGACCCTCAGGAAAAAATTGTTATTGGGTACTACAGCTGTTGTATTCGATATTGTGATTAGATATCGCGGTCACAATATCAACAGGATATTTACTGGCTCTCAGGTGGCATTGATGTTACCCTACCATCAGATATAAGTGCTTCCTTATTGCACACAAATGAGCAAATAAATAAGATGCCATCAATTGTTTCCTAAATACACTGCCGGAAAAGAATTGGTACACCCTTTTAGAAATTTCCAGTTCACTCAAGATTTATTGTTGCAACAGTGCATGTGGAGTACATGAAATGATTACATTTACAGATCAATAGCACAAGCGGTTCTGAGATAACAGTAATCGACCTACGCTGAAACACCCACATTAGTGTGTGGTGAAGCCTCCACAGGCATCAATGCAGGCGCTGACTCTGCATCCAGTCGATCGCACAGTTGGCGAATACTGTATGCCACGCCTGCTCGACCTGCTCATGTAGGTCTATAAGAGTTCTTGGTTGACGACCCGCACAAGTCACTTCTCGTCCCATTATAAACCGCACATGCTCAGTCGTGTTGCACAGGAAAGTTGCTGCTAGTCTTGCAGTACACGCTGAGTTTCACGGGCAGTGCGTGGGCTAGTATTATCCTGTCTGAACAACACATCACTTTCCTGTAGCAAAAACGGCAAAAGAACGGGTCAAACAACCTTCTGCTCGTACCGAGCGCTGGTTAGCGTCCCTTCCAGGAGCACCAAAGGTGAACGCGGTTTGAAGTTTATCGCACCCTCGAGTATCAATTCTCCGAAAGGGCCATCGTGCCACTCGAAAGGCCACAGTTTAATTTCAACCTATTCAGACTCGTCAGTTGGCTGCAGGAAGAACGAGTGCGTCTCCGTAGCAGGGTTGCCTGCTTGCTTTACTCATTTGCACCACACTTAACCTTCTCGCTGTGATCATTCCCTATTAAAGGATAGACACAGATGGCTCTCTGGTAGCTATACCAATGCGCTATCTTTTGGCAGGTGACTCTTAAACCATTATCAGTACATTTTCTATCCCGTAGGTGGTGTATGCCATCACCGGATCAAAGTCGACGTCGTCTTTCCAAGTGCACAATTTTTTTCCAGCGGTGTAATACATTTTGACGTTTTTGCAACTATCTTAGTGAGCACACTTACTTGCGCTGTTGACCTACGGAGAATTAGTCCAATGCGGACAACACTGGATCCTTAGCAGACATGAGCTAAGCTGAGAGGTGGCATACCTTTCTGAGGCACACAGTGGCCTGGTCCCTCTCGTGTTTACAGCATTCATCTTACTTTCAGTAATTCGATTTGGGGAGGTACAGCCGAGAATGGCCATTACAATGCTAGTATTGAGAACATGGAAGATATGAATGTTTTCCTCTCTAATTGCAAGCGGTGAAGAGTTTCTATTCCTTCCCATGCGGCATCTCTCGTCGCCTGGGTGGTCCGCTAAGACAGGAGGGTTCTGCTGGTCAAGAAAGGATTATACCAGCTGGTTTGAGGGACTGGCTGAATGGGGTGATTGCTGCCCCGGCGAAGACATTGTCAAAAGAGCGGGATGACACGTGCACGGTGGGTTCTGAGGGAGCGCCTGGAGTGAGACATTCCGTTTCTTCGCGGAAATTCGGTAAAAACACCTTTTGACGAGCTACTAGCAAGGCGTGGGAACGATATGAGTTCTCATGCAGTTTTCGCGTTAAAATTTCCCGCTTTTTCTATAAAAGACCAACTTTGGTTGGCTTGTTCAGGGAAAAGCTCCGTGACATAGCAATATCGGCGCAGAAGTTGGCGCCAAGTGTCTCCATTGGTATAGTAGAAGCGCTTCGGCAATAGAAGGGAAGTTCCCACCGGTTTTCAGGTTGCTGATTGGCTCGTTTAACCATGGCCACTGTGGTGAGGTTAGTAGTGCACTGGGTTCGGCTTGAACGGGTTCTCTGTGAGGGAGTCTAGTCTCGCCTTTCGGTCTGAGTAGGTTACAAGACTGAGCACTCGCTGCTCTTGACAGTCTGCCTTCCGTTGGCTGTCTAATATACTTTTGTTTAATAGTAGCCCAGGTGGCGGATAGGGAAGTCCTCACCGGTTTACTGGCGGACTTGAGTGAAATAAAATAGCTCTCGTGGACCAAACACACCCTCTGTGGTTAACAACCGGATCTGTAAATCGGAGCTTGCTCCAACTAAGGTTGACAACCTTCAACAGTCAAAAATGGAAAGGTCTTTTAGGAAAATAATTCCACCGTCCTGCTCAAAAAGGCAGGAAAAGGCTACATCAGATTCGGTGGGTAGTCAACTAGAAGACAGCAACGAATCGGAGCGTTTGCAACTATACACACTAAAACGCAAAAAGAAGATTAAACATGAGCAAATAAATTATATAGCAACACACAACATAAACTCACTACTTCAGACCGGAAAACTCAAGGAACTCACAGATGAACTAAATAAAGAAAAAAATTTTATAACAGGGATCCAAGAAATGAAAAACACCCCAGAGGACCCATTCGAATCACAAGGATACAGAATTTATAATGGGAAACCAGGACCGAGGGCAATGAAACAATGTCCTCAGTTTGGAACAGGGTTTTTAGTAAACATAAAAATAATAGATTCAGTAACGGATTTCCAAGCAGTATCACCAAGAATTGCGACTCTAAGCCTTAAAACAATGAATAAAACCTATACAATAATAAATGCTCATGCCCCAACAAATGAAAAAAATTGTCTAACAAAAACAAAGGAAGAGGTAGATAAATTTTGGGACCTTCTAGAACAAACTGTGAACAGAGTAAATAAAAAGAATGTAACAATCTTATTGGGAGATTTCAATGCTCAGTTGGGAAAAGAAAGGAAATATAAAGATATAATTGGAAAATGGAATCCACATAAATTTACAAGCAAAAACGGTCAAAGACTTGTAGAACTCTGCAGAGAACACAACCTTATATCTAAATCAACATACTTTAAGAGGAAGCCAAGTAAACTTAAAACATGGAGACATCCAGACTGGAGGAAGGGCGAGTGGCAGCTAGACCATGTCTGTATGGACAAAAAATTTCATAAGGACATCCACAATGTTAAAGTACTGAGAGGAGTAGACACAGGCTCAGACCATTATATGGTTAAAATTAAAATCAAATTCACACCGTTAAAGAAGAGGACCGGAAAAACTAATAAAATAAAAAGGAGGTTTGACCCACATCAGCTAATTAAAAATAATAAGTACCAACAAATAACACAAACCATCAAATTAACAGATGAACTAGAACAACTAGTGCCTAATCTTAAAGTTTCAAACACATAAAACTGAAGAACATGCCATCAACCTAAAAAATGAAAGAAAAAAATTCACTCAAAATATTAGAAGAATCAAGAGAGGATTTCATAAAGATATTATAAAGTCTATAGAAGGTACTTTCATAAAACCAACTCCAGGAACTACTAGAAAATCTTTGGGAAACAACTACAACAATATGAGGCCCCTGCACTAATACTGAAAGATGAAGATGGAAGAATGACACACAGTAACACCGAGCGAGGTGGCGCAGTGGTTAGCACACTGGACTCGCATTCGGGAGGACGACGGTTCAATCCCGTCTCCAGCCATCCTGATTTAGGTTTTCCGTGATTTCCCTAAATCGTTTCAGGCAAATGCCGGCATGGTTCCTTTGAAAGGGCACGGCCGATTTCCTTCCCAATCCTTCCCTAACCCGAGCTTACGCTCCGTCTCTAATGACCTCGTTGTCGACGGGACGTTAAACACTAACCACCACCACCACCACCACCACCACCACCACAGTAACAAGGAAAATGCAGAAATCATGTCAAAAGCATTTTACAAACTTCTGAATTGCGAGGAACCCAAAGAACCCTTACAAATCAACATAAATACCCCGATAAAAACCAAACCTAACAAACTAGACCCTCCAACTTTCCAAGAAGTAGAAGAAATTCTTAAAGAACAAAAAAATTATAAGGCATGTGGAGAAGATCAGGTTTTTGTTGAAATGTGGAAATATGCAAGTGACACAGTCAAGATCTCCTTACACATGGCTCTAACAAAAATTTGGGTAACAGAACACTTTCCCGAACATTGGACCACAGCTATCATCCACCCACTACACAAAAAGGGAGATAAGAGCAACCCAGACAACTACAGAGGAATCTCTCTCCTAGATTGCACATATAAAATTCTATCCAAGATCCTATATGAAAGAATCAAGGAGCAATTAGAACAGGAGTTAGGGGAATATCAGGGAGGTTTCAGACCATGGAGAAGCTGTGCAGAGCAGATAATTAGTTTAAAATTGATTATGGCATACTACAAGAAACGGAGCAAACCTCTAGCAATAACATTTGTAGATTTTAAGAAGGCATATGACTGTCTCCACAGACCTTCAGTATAAAAAATTTTAAGAAATCTAGGACTCCATCCGAAACTAATTAAAATAATACTACTCACTCTAACCAACACCAAATCAAAAGTGAAGTTTAGAGGAGAAATTTCGGAACCATTCCTCATAAAAACAGGCTTAAGACAAGGTGACTGCCTATCACCATTACTTTTCAACTGTGCACTGGAATACGTAATGAGAGAATGGTACAAGGACAATCCAAAGAGAATAAGAATTGGAAGTGCAAAAGATGATATTAGCTTCAACTGCTTGGGATTCGCTGATGATCTTGCTCTCCTAGCCAACACCGTTCAAGAAGCCAGATAACAAGGGAAATCACTACAAGAAATAGCAGAGAAAATAGGCCTTAGAATATCATTTGAGAAAACGGAGATTATGCTAACTGATCCACCACTTGCAAAAAAAAAAAAAAAAAAAATACAATAGGAGAACAGGAAATCAAAATTGTTGATAAATTTAAATATTTAGGCGAAATAATAACATACAATCTAAATGAGAAGCCATCATGGCAAAATAGAATAAAAAAACTGAACTATGCAAATTACATTATCAAAACTACATACAACAAAAAAAGCCTATCTATAGATGCAAAATTAAAACACTATAAAACAGTTACACAACCAGAAATAACGTATGCACCTGAAACTATCATCAAAACAACTAATACAGCAGAAATTGACAGAAAACTAAAAATAGAAAGAAGAATAATTAGGACGTGTAAATAAACAGTATAAAATAAATGGACATTGGAGAATAGCATCAAATGAAACAGTATATAAGAAAATAGAACCAGTCATGAGCACAATCAGGAAGAAACGCATCTCATTCTTTGGACATCTGATGAGAACTCCAGAAAGCAGAATTAGTAAAAAAATTATACAAAAATTGTGGAATAGCAAGAGCGACATTAAATGGATCACAGAAATTAAGGAAGATATAAAAGAACTTCAAATTACAGTAGATGACCTAAAAAACAAGACAGAGAAAACCAGAATACTGCAAGAACCGCAAACCAGACTACAAATGAAAATCAATAAAAGGAGTACAGGAAGAGTTGTCTCAGATGAAGAAAGAAAGAGAATATCTGAAAGAATGAAGAAATATTGGGCAGACAGAAGAGCAAAACACCTTTCATATAAGAATAGGCTCTAATAATTATATTACCTAAATACACTCCTGGAAATGGAAAAAAGAACACATTGACACCGGTGTGTCAGACCCACCATACTTGCTCCGGACACTGCGAGAGGGCTGTACAAGCAATGATCACACGCACGGCACAGCGGACACACCAGGAACCGCGGTGTTGGCCGTCGAATGGCGCTAGCTGCGCAGCATTTGTGCACCGCCGCCGTCAGTGTCAGCCAGTTTGCCGTGGCATACGGAGCTCCATCGCAGTCTTTAACACTGGTAGCATGCCGCGACAGCGTGGACGTGAACCGTATGTGCAGTTGACGGACTTTGAGCGAGGGCGTATAGTGGGCATGCGGGAGGCCGGGTGGACGTACCGCCGAATTGCTCAACACGTGGGGCGTGAGGTCTCCACAGTACATCGATGTTGTCGCCAGTGGTCGACGGAAGGTGCACGTGCCCGTCGACCTGGGACCGGACCGCAGCGACGCACGGATGCACGCCAAGACCGTAGGATCCTACGCAGTGCCGTAGGGGACCGCACCGCCACTTCCCAGCAAATTAGGGACACTGTTGCTCCTGGGGTATCGGCGAGGACCATTCGCAACCGTCTCCATGAAGCTGGGCTACGGTCCCGCACACCGTTAGGCCGTCTTCCGCTCACGCCCCAACATCGTGCAGCCCGCCTCCAGTGGTGTCGCGACAGGCGTGAATGGAGGGACGAATGGAGACGTGTCGTCTTCAGCGATCAGAGTCGCTTCTGCCTTGGTGCCAATGATGGTCGTATGCGTGTTTGGCGCCGTGCAGGTGAGCGCCACAATCAGGACTGCATACGACCGAGGCACACAGGGCCAACACCCGGCATCATGGTGTGGGGAGCGATCTCCTACACTGGCCGTACACCACTGGTGATCGTCGAGGGGACACTGAATAGTGCACGGTACATCCAAACCGTCATCGAACCCATCGTTCTACCATTCCTAGACCGGCAAGGGAACTTGCTGTTCCAACAGGACAATGCACGTCCGCATGTATCCCGTGCCACCCAACGTGCTCTAGAAGGTGTAAGTCAACTACCCTGGCCAGCAAGATCTCCGGATCTGTCCCCCATTGAGCATGTTTGGGACTGGATGAAGCGTCGTCTCACGCGGTCTGCACGTCCGTCACGAACGCTGGTCCAACTGGGGCGCCAGGTGGAAATGGCATGGCAAGCCGTTCCACAGGACTACATCCAGCATCTCTACGATCGTCTCCACGGGAGAATAGCAGCCTGCATTGCTGCGAAAGGTGGATATACACTGTACTAGTGCCGACATTGTGCATGCTCTGTTGCCTGTGTCTATGTGCCTGTGGTTCTGTCAGTGTGATCATGTGATGTATCTGACCCCAGGAATGTGTCAATAAAGTTTCCCCTTCCTGGGACAATGAATTCACGGTGTTCTTATTTCAATTTCCAGGAGTGTATATTAAGTTATTGTCGAACCAAATTGTATCCATGTGTAACAACTTGTTTAGAACTTTGTAGTTTTGACTACAGTGGTCCAATGAAGGCCATAAAATAAATAATAATAATAATAAAATAATAAAAGTACCTGTTTGACGAAGTTGCTGAAGTTTCTTCTTGAACGTAACTTTCCGAGTACAGTTGGCAGTTGAGTGTTCTGCGTACAAACGGCCTGTGTTGCCTGTCTTGAGCAGTTTTGACTTTGTATCGGAGTTACAATGTGATTTCGCCTTTTAAAATAAATCACTGTACCGTCAGTGATTGTGTGGCAAGCTTTCTTCGTCTATCTCAGAGGCATATTTGAACTGCTAGGAAGTCTTTAGTCTGGAACAACCAGGCCAGGATAATTAGTGTCGAGCTACACTCGCGACATTATCGTCACTACGACGGGACGTCGAAGCAACCAGCCATCGCCGCCGGTACGCCAGATAGTGTTCTTGCAGTAAAGAAGACAGCCTGGTAATGTATGTCCGCAGTACCGGCAGACTAGCAAATTTTGCTACGTGATAATCGGAGCTCAGCAGAAAGCGCCTGTTTCCGTTCTTTCTATCTTGGGTCTGTCTTGGGTTTTCATTGTCTGAGTTCTCACTACTGTTGCAGCGCAATTAATGTCGGGTTTTCTGGGTGTTTTTCTTAAGGTCTGAGTTGCAAGCAATTGGCTTCGCATACCACTTGGTCATAAATGTCACAAGCTAGTTTATGGACAACTTCACCTTCACAGCAATTATCTGTGTATCAGATTTACATATTGTAAATGTTTCATGTTTTTTTTTCATTTTGAATTTAGTCAGAATAAATCAAATTGCTATCTTGAACAGAACTTTCATTCTGCAGTTAGATAGAGCAACCCTTTCATCTGTCACGACATTAATTAAACTTTCCACTGTCAAATTAATTTTTAGCAAATTAAATTACTACAGGTGCCAAACTCTTCTCTACTCCACTTGCAGGGTCGATTACAATCAGTTCGCGTTTCTTTTTTAATCCTTGTGCAACAGCAAAAAGTCGGAGTTAGGAAAGGGGTGACTTAGGGCATCATTTCCATAAGCAAATTCTAGCTGAATTTAGTGCTAAACGCACTGATAGCCCAGGCACCTCGCAAAGCAAGTGTCCCGTCGAGTAATCCTCCAGTTACCAAATACAGAGTGGCTGTGTGGCAATCTCCATTCGATGCTGACTGTCACACACTGCCCTCTTTGGCTCAAATTGCTTCGTATTTTATGACTGTCACAGCGTCGAATGAGCGATACATCGTAATGAGGACATGTAACTTAATTCAATGTATATCTTACACACTGCTAACTTAAGCTGATTGCAAACTTCATGGACTGTTCAGAGCGCAGTAACGGAAGTGGGAGTGAGTGCCTTTTTGCATGTATGTATGCAATTCACATTTACGTTGTGGTGATTGTACCAGCTTGACATGAGTTATATAAATGTTGGAAACATTACAAAAGCAAAATTCCCTATAACACTCTCAAAATAAAAACTGAATGAATATTTTTATTTGTGGAAAAAGTATGTCGAACAAAAAAAATGGCTCTGAGCACTATGGGACTTAACATCTGAGGTCATCAGTCCCCTAGAACTTAGAACTACTTAAACCTAACTAACCTAAGGACATCACACACATCCATGCCCGAGGCAGGACTCGAACCTGCGACCGTAGCGGTCACGCGGTTCCAGACAGAAGTGCCTAGAACCGCTCGGCCACACATGCTGGCAGTATGTCGAACAGATATTGTCAGTTCAATTTAAAGTAATATATTTGTTGCTATAGAATTTTAATACATTCATATAAATTTCAACAATATCTTCCATGGGAACTACTTTTCTGGATCGAAAGATTTTCGTATCATACTACGACTTAAGTATTGCCTTCGGAAAACATTAAAATGTGACTCATTGCTTTAATATCAAGCTTGGTGTGATTGGCTCTTGAAACGTATACCCCATGGTGTTGTTGTTCTGTTCTATTGTAATGTCTCTTGCAGCGGTCTCTCCGCGATATTTTCAGAAATTTTATAAATTATATAACTCAGTACATATCTCGAAATATCTCTTCTTATCTTACCGGTTCCTAAACTTTAATATACGATGATTATCAATGCAAAGTAGTTTCAAACCCTATTATTCCTTGCAGCGTGCATTTACTCCATGGAATAGCTTCTCTGCTATCTATGTTTTCTCTTATGAAAAGAATGATTCAGATCTTGCCGATTAGCCATGAAAGAACGAAGATGTATATGTATGTATTGTTGAGCTAGTCGCCATCTTGACGAGATTCTGTATGAGAAGGAATTTAATACATGAACTAAACTATAGTAAGTGTGTTCGCGTATTATTTAACTGATTATTATTGACAGTGTCTGCTTACTACGCTGTGTTGCACGGGATCAGTGGGGAACGTCTGATTTACACTGGACGAACCTGCCGTTTTGTACGCTCAAGATATCCAGTTTATTACTTTCAATAAATGGGCTAACACGGTCTTACCAGCAGATCTCTGGTCTTCCCCATGTGATCATTACAAATGTTTTCTGGAGATCGACTGACAATTTTGGTCGCACCGAGACTTCGAAATTGCTTCACTGCCTTATGGAATTTAAGTTAAGGTCAATTTAATCAGGATAGAACAGTATTGAACTGTGTGAATGTGATAAGCCTGCTTTGTGAATGAAAATTCCCTTAATATACGCATGTTTTTTACTATCCTGATCAGTGAAGCTAAATCAGGCCGGTGTGAGAGAGGTTTTTAAATTTCAGATCCCACAAAAAAAAAAAATTAAACTATCATCCGAAGACTAGTTTGAGGCAGCTCTACAAGCTACTCTATCCTATGCAGGCGTATTCATCTCTGAATAACTGCGGCAACCAACATGCATTTTAACCTTCATAATGTACTCGTGTACCAGCTTTCATACCTGAGGTTGGTGACGCACACTTGCGCGTTGGCGTTCGATTCGGAGGTACCCCAGTTCAGATGCTGGTGCTGGAAATCTTTCACTGGCATTATTTGGCTGACAAGGAGTTTCTAATCACCAGTCTTTGCACCAATGTCCTGGATAAAATTCTAAACCGTACCACAGTGTCTCATGAAGTGAGGACATGTGATATGGTGATGATGGTCCGTCTGTCGGAGGCTGGGCGTTCCCCTTGGTGCTATTCGAGAGGAGTAGGCTACATGCCGGCACCGGGTTTCAAACCTCTGCATTCCATTCTTCCGTAAGAACACAGATTCGACACCACATTGTAAAAGCAGTCACACACACGATACAGATCCACACTTTACATTTCATCAAAAGTAGGAGGAATTCAACGGCAAAACATCTCCACTAGGACGTTGTCTGAAATGGTGTTGCAAAATCCTGCATCAGCACCCTACGCTCTTTTCCTGAGTATTGGATACCTTTGGATGTTTTCATACCTAGTTCTTCCTCTCAAATTTGTACCCCCTACACTTCACCCGTTATCAAATTAATTATTCATTGGTGCCTCAGCTGTGCCCTATCAACCATCCCTTCTTTTAGTCAGTGTGTGCTATAAATTTCTTTTCTTCCTCAAATCGATTCACTAGATCTTCATTACTTTTTCCATTTGCCAATCTAAACTTTAGCATTCTTCTATACCACCACATTTCAGAAGCGTCTATTCTCTTCTTGTTTGAAGTGTTTATCGTCCATATTTCACTTCTGTGCATGACTACACTCCAAACAACTTCAGAAATCTCTTACTAATGCTTAAATTTATACTAAATGTTAACAAGTTGCTGTTTCTCAGAAATGCTTTTCTTGCTGTTACCAGTCTGCATAATATGTATTATGCTATTGGGAGTTAAAGGAGGTTCTGACTTTCAATAAATATTAAAAAGTTGGCATAATTTTTAAAAAGTGAACTATAAAGGAAACCGATCACATGATAGTAAGTGATAGACCAAATATAAATAAAATTATCAATATGAGCTGAGACGGAAATTTTCAAGCAAATTTATGTTTCAACCGAAAATGTATGCCATGTCACATCAGGAAGAAGTTTTAATATGTGAACATGTAGATAAAAGGAACAAAACGTTTTCAGCAGAAAACAGAGGCTTTCAGTCAATCTGTGAATGTTAGCGAACGTTGAAATCGACAGAATTACGTCATATGTTGCTACATGATCCTTTTTTTCCCCAAACTGTTCCGGAACTGATATAAAACTCAGATTTTTAAAAAATCAGAATAATTAATCCCCACTGGTATATGAAAGATGTATCAGTACCAGTAATTGCCAGTATGTAACCAACGTAGATTACAATTTCATACTGAACTGCATATTCATCTAAATAAGAGGCCTCTTTGAAAGCATCTTGCTGTGAGCGAGCGGACGCATAGCTGGCCATAACTGCAGGCATGGGGACCGCCCCAGGAGAATTCGTGGAAGAAATTCGGATAAACGCAGTGCTTTGAGATAGCCGCCCCTCGGCGCCGGATGCTGAAAACAGATTCTAACTCACGTTCTGCCGGGAACCCGCAGTCTGTTTTTGACGATCTGTGTATTGTATGGATGTACATGTCCTGTCCCGGTAGAACGCTTTTGTCGTCAGACCTGTAGAAAGAAGAACTTCTTAGTAAACAGGCCGCTATATATGAAATCAGAGAGTGCATTGAGAAGCAAAACAGATTATGACATCTCTGAAGTCGTGGGGCACCGCCCCCCGAGCTCAGTCGCTGCAATACAAAATATTTAACGCGATGTAAAGAATGGTATTATAAATAATTCAGAAGTGGAAGAGAGAAACGCGGCTGTGCTTCCTAAGGCCCTACCTCACTGGCCATAGACAGAAACAGAAAGAGAGTAGGACACAGTTTTTCACGTGCCCAGTGTTACGAAGCTTATTGCTCGTTAAACACCTGAAGTAAGAGTAAGTGAAGGAGACCGGCATCTTTTAAGACAGCTTTTCGCTTGCTAGCGCTCGTAATATCTATCGTTCAGCCTGCTGGGCTGTTATATCTCTGAATAAATGATACTCTTTGTAAGACATAACATGCTGTAAACTCTTTAGTATACCGGTACGTATGATCTGTGACCAGGAGATGACGAAGAACCACTGACACCAGCACAGTTTCGATTGGTGAAGGTCTGTTAAATGTGTCCTCTCGACCAGAACCTACAATCACATACTATCTGGCCAAAGAATTTAAACTGCAGAAAAAACTTGCAGACGGCTTTCGGGAAAGACGGACCAATCCAACAACTGATAGCGCCACCAAGCCAAGCCAGCCTCCAGTTGTACATTAACATGGCGAGATCTAGCCGTTACAGCGATACGAACGGAGCTTCCACCAAGTTAGAGGCACATGTGCACAATATATCGATTTCTGACGTGTTAATCTGGCTTTGATTCAAGAGGACGGACGACCAAGACACATGTAGAAGAAATGGCAAACAGAAAGATGTGTACAGAGAAGAGGCAATAAAATAAGGACGATAATACCGCTCCCGCTAGAACGACAGCAGACAGCACGTCCGGTTCAGATGGTCACCCCCTTGGAAGTTGACCATGGTGCGGAGGATGTTTGGAGTCGAAGTCCTCGGGACAACTTTATCTCTGAATAGTGATACCCTTTTTTAGACATAATGTTTTGTAAACTCTTTGTTATGTGATCTGTGACTTGCAAATAAAGTGCTGTGTTACAGCTACAAATTGATGCTTACTACTGTGATTCACGTCACAGCAAATCGAAGCTATCTGATGAATGAGAAACTCAAAGACATGACTCTTCCTCGTAACAAGCAGGCGGCTCAGTATTACTCTTTGGACAAATCTCCACAGCAGAGTATCGCTGCAACCGAACGTCTGCAGCCTTAAGGCAGGTACCTCTTCGAGCAGACTTGATTCGCTGCGGTTTTAGGTATTTTCCTAGTTGATTTGAACTTAGATCCAGATGAAAGTTGTTGGTACGAATCCAACAACTGGTTGTACCACCAAGTCAGCCTCCAGCTGTACGTTAACATGGCGAGATCTAGCCGGTACTACAGCGATACGAACGGAAGGAAGGGCGAAGAGATGATGCACCGAGAGAAGGAGAGGGAGAAGAGATGGGCAAGTAGAGTTGGTAGAGGAGGTGGCAGAGAGAGGAGGGGATTTAACATGCATATCCAAATTCCATAAATACTTTGCAACTGCTAGTGTCCCGCTAGTGTCTAATAAAACTATTTTCCAGATTCGCAGTAGTCTTGAAATTTAGGAATAACACAGAATCATCATGGCGTAATTTCATCCATATAGTGACAATTGTCGAAACGTTTCAAGTTCATTGCAAGTTAATGGTTATCAAAATATTAGCAATGTGCTGAAGTACTGACTAGAAGACAGAACAGACAGGTCTCGGCCAGAAACGAGTGGATGTGACACCGCTGAGATATGAGACAAGCATAGAAAAGTATACCGACTTCCAAACGTTGATTTCTAAGAAACGAGTATCACATGTTTCGAAATCGTAATGAAGAAACGAGTCACCATTCGCTCTCTTGAGTGTTATTCAGTCTACAATAAATACGAACTAATGTTATTACTGTTTTGATCCTTGGCTAGAATATTATTTTAATTAAGTAAAGATGATCGTTTTTAGGGACGTTATCCGGCAGCACATTACTTCTTTTTTGGCAACTTACTGCTTATCTATTTTACTCTCAACACTCTCTTTAGCAAGCGTTGAAGAAGTCGACTCGAGTTCCGAGCGTAATCAAGAATAAAATCACCACTATAGAAACACGTCAGACCACTTTTATGTGATAGTGCGATGCAGGTAGTCTTTTAGAAGCAGTGGTAACATTTACAGTAACCATCGATCAAAGTCAGTCCTTCCATTTGTTACGAACAGAGTATGCACGCACAAATTTATAAATCGACAGAAGCAGCTTGTGATTTTTCAGTAGGTCTAATTACCTACCTGCAATCTCACTATTAAATAATTTCATTATACCCTCCCGATTTTTTTTAAATTTTGAAAACATATGGAAAATTATTCTCTTGTCTACACTCTCAGCTGATGTCGCGCACGTAGATGAATTTCTGGTAAGATAAATAGTCTCCTTAATACTCAGTTTAACCTTTGCAACCAGCTAGATAAGCAAGTTAAAAAGACTAAATCCACAAGAAACGAAGAACACTACACTTCTTTTGATGAAATCTTAAGAGAATTAAATATGCGGTTAAACAACTGTCACTGTAAAATTAGAGTTGCCCACTACCAAAACTAGAGTTCAGTAGTTTTGGTGTAGTACAAAAATGACGTAGGATTTCTGGCAGCATTGGTAGGGAAAGGAACCTTAAGCAATGTGCGAGACAGGGGTGCCGACGACTTCTGTTTCTTTTGTGTGTTTGTTTTGCATGTAATTGAAACCGCACATTGTTCAATGTTAATCCATTGTGTATTTTACATCATTACAAAATATAAATTGCATTTAATAAGTAGTAAAAATTTGTTGCTCAAGTAAACTTCTGCTCTTTATTCTACCCAAAGTCAATATTTTTGATGAAAGTACAGTTTACTTTCACAAACACAAAAAATCTTTTTTTGTACTCAATAGAGCGTTCTTCTTCACAATCAAAGGTAAGACATGTCTGAGAGTTGTTTAAGAATAACAGAATCACGTTCTATATAAGTTCGACGTACTACTGAAGCGATGTTGATACGTACTTATTTTGTGGTTTTTTGAAATTTTACCTTTTTTTTTTGAGGAAATTACTTTCCCTTTTTTATAATTACAACATCTCTCTTTTTCACGTTACTGTTCAACAATTTTCGAATAAACTAGAGTTTGTTTCTATTTTGCTATAAATTCAGTTTACTTTTAAGTAGCAGACAGGAGGATAAGTATGTGGAACAAAACTGTTACGTAGGTAACCAGACCCTTTATAGATCCTCGCTCAGTTTCTAGACGGTACACTGCTTTCGGTCTCTGCTAAGAGACTGATCGCACATACAAACCGGTCGAAATGAGATAACATGCAGTAGGTACGCAATACACCTAACGTACGGGTAACGGGTTACGATCTTAACTGTTCAAATCTGTCCTCTCTCCGTCCGAACAGGCCATCAAGGCCCAACGGTACCGACCGGCCGCCGTGTCATCCTCAGCCCCCAAGTGTCACTGTATGCCGATATGGAGGGGCGTGTGGTCAGCACACCGATCTCCAGGCCGTTTTGTCAGTTTGTGTACCGGAGACGCTACTTTTCAGTCAAGTAGCTCCTCAGTTAGCGTCACAAGGGCTGAGTGCACCCCGCTTGCCAACAGCGCTCGGCAGACCGGATGGGCACCCGTTCAAGTGCTAGCCCACCCCGACAGCGCTTAACTTCGGCGACCTGACGGGAACCGGTGTTGCCACTGCGGCAAGGCCGTTGGCCTAACTGTCCAAAGCCACTGGGAAAATTAAAAGTCTACGGTAGCCCACGATAGTTTTATAACTCTTTGTAAAACACATACAATTTAAATAAATAATTTAGCAAATAGAATAGAAAGGAAGATCAGCATCTAACTCACAAAATTCAGATTTCATTTAATTACAACGACCCAAGCTCATACAGTTTCCAAAACAGAACTTCACGAAGCAACATTTTCTTATCACAAATATAACCAGTGAAGGAAAAGTATGTTAGATTTCTACAATTAAATATAGATGTTAAGATTCGTAGAAAATATCATGTTGACAATCTTATGCACAAAACCTGCTGTCACTATATTGACGATAATAACATTCGCATTCTTGTAGATTTAAACGCGAATCCTCGTCGGCAGAAAACCTGTCTTCTCTTGACTCTTTTTAGTCATCAGTCTTCTGATTGGTTCGATGCGTACCGCCACGAATTCCTCTCCTGTGACAACCTCTTCATCTCTGAATAAAACTTGCAACCTACGCACCTCAGCTATTTGCTGGATATATTCCAGTCTCTGTCTTCCTCTACATTTTTTGCCCTCTACAGCCCCCCTGGTACCATGGAAGTTATTCCCTGGTGCCTTAACAGATTCCTGTCATTCTGTCCCTTCTCCTTACGAGTGTTTTCCACATATTCCTTTCCTCTCCAATTCTGCGCAACACCTCCTCGTTCCTTACCTTATCAGTCCACCTAGTTTCAACATTCATCTATAGCACCACATCTCATATGTTTCTATTCTCTTCTGTTCCGGTTTTCCCACAGTCCATGTTTCACTACCATACAATGCTGTGCTTCAAACGTACGCTCTCAGAAATGTTTCCTCAAATTAAGACTTATGTTTCATACTAGTACACTTCTCTTCCCCTTTTGCCAGTGCTAGTCTGATTTTGATGTCCTCCTTGCTCCGTCTGTCATTCATTGTTTTGCTGCCTAGGTATAGAAGTCCGTAACTTCATCTATTTCGTAACCACCGTTCCTGATGTGTATCACTTCCTCTTGTAATTCTAGAACAGAGTATTTGTTATTACTAGCTGAAATGTATTACAGAACTCAATTAGGCGTTCTCCTTAGTCATTCTTGTCCCAAGCCTATATTCTCCTGTAACCTTTTCTTCTATTCCTTCCCCTTCAACTGCATTCCAGTCCTCCATACCCTTTACATACTGTATTACTCTTTCAATATCCTCATACGCTTTCTCTATCTCTTCATCTTCAGCTTTTGACGTTGGAATATATACCTGCCCCGTCATTGTCGATGTCGACTTGCTGTCGATTCTGATAAGAACAAACTTATCACTGAACTGTTCACAGTAACACACTCTTTGCCTTACCTTTCTATTCAATACGAATCCTACTCCCGTTATACCATTTTCTGCTGCTGCTGATATTAGCCTGTACTCGTCTGACCAGAAATCCTCTTCTTTCCATTTCACTTCACTGATCCCTACTATATCTAGATTAAGGTTTTACGTTTCCATTTCCACATTTTCTAGATTCCATACCACGTACAAGCTTCTGACATTCCATGCCCCGACTCGTAGAACGTTACCCTTCCGTTGGTTATTCAATCTCACCCTTGGCAGTCCCCTCCAGGAGATCCGAATGGGGGACAATGGAGAGGTCATCATGACACTACTTCAATTACAGGCCACATGTCCTGTGGATACACGCTATATGTCTCTAATGCAGTGGTTTCCATTGCTTCTGCATCCTCATGCCGATGATCACTGGTGATTCTTCCGCTTTTAGGGCCAGTTTCCCAACCCTAGGACAAAAGACTGCCCTGAAACTCTGTTCGCTCCTCCGCCCTCTTTTGACAGGGCCATTGGCAGAAAGAGGGCGACTTCCTATGCCGGAAATCTTTTTACGCCAGTGCTGATTATTAATCAAAATTTAAGCAGTGACGGGTTTTGAAGCCGGGACTGAGGAAGTTTTGATAAGTAGTAAAAAAAATGGACCTACCCCTACAAGACGTGCGCTTCTTGCTCTTGGTTAATATTTCCTTAACGGTAGTACTTATTCTTGAGGCTCCATTGTTGCTGGAAAGTCGTAAAACGTAAGACTGTCAAACATAATTTGAAAGGCTCCCATCTTTGGTACTTAATATAAGTTAAAAGCATTTGCCACTTAAGGGACGAAAATTTGAACGAAAAATCGAGGTTTCATCTAATATGTCACGAATGCTGTACTAAAGCTTGTCACACTTGTCACCATTTTCCGAAGATGATAAATTGCTATTGGCACAAAATTTCCAACGTGTATCACAGCTTCCCTTCCTCCTTTACTACCTAAATCGATCATCTAGTTCCAAGGCATAAACCGTTATATTTTAGTTCTAGATACTGTATATTTCTCCACAACATATTTTCCGTTCAGGAGAAAGTTATCTTGACGCAGAGCTGCAGTCACTGTTATCAGAGATAGATCTCCGAACATATCGTCTTTCAGACATTCTGCCATGCGGTGTATTGGTAAATATCTCCATTAATCTCAAATACAAATGGACTGCTCGAAACCAGTTTCACCAGTGCATCGAAATACTGTAAAACTTTGGTTATTATTTCTTTTGTGTCGTTGGCGATACGAAACCAGCGAACTGCCAATATACTACATTAGCTTGTCCGAAAGAGACTCAAGTTAGTCCGTATTCTTAAGTAAACTTCATTTGCTGAACTATGCGTGACCACTGCCAAACAAGTACAAAACACAGAACAAATCTATAGCAGTATTTATGGAGGACCAAGCGAATAAACAGTGTATAAGAGGTGGACAAAAGTATGGAAAGAAAGCCACAACATATTCCCATGCCTGATACGGTATAGAGAAACTGTTGTCACTCGAAACAGCCTCCAGTCGTCTCAGAAAGGATGAATACAAGTCCTATATGGTTTTGAAAGGTATCTTACACCATTCCTCCTGCAAAATAGTGGCAAGTACAAGTAATAATGATGGACATGGATAGCGCTGTGCGTCCTTCTCCCCAAAGTAGGCTATGAACGCTCAACAGTATCGATATCTGGTGACTGCAGAGGCCAGGGGAGAGGCGACAATTCATCCTCGTATTCACAGAACCAGGTCTGGACAATGTGATCACTGTGAACAGGAGTCCTGTCACCTCGGAACACAGTGTCACCACTGGGTAGCAAATATTGTACCATGGGATGGATCTGATCAGCCTCAATCTTTGATACTAATGTGACCTTGTAGAGGACCCATGTGCCCCATGTAATACCACTATACGGCTTTCCAGATCATCACCTAACACCCGTCATGTTTTACTCTTGGCAGCAAGCGGTCTGCATCGTAGACTTGGCACTGCGTACGTCAAACGTAAATTCAACCAGAAGTTGAAAACAGTGTGAAACAAAGAACGAGATTTTCATTCTCCAGAAGAGTGTGGGCTGGCAGATTAAAAATGTGTGCTGGACCGAGACTCTAACTCGGGACCTTTGCCTAGTTCTGCAAGGTTCGTAGAGGAGCTTCTGGAAGGTATGAGACGAGGTACTGGCGGAATAAAGGTGTCAGGAGGGGTTGTGAGTCGTGCTCCGGTAGCTCAGTCGGTGGAGCACTTGTCCGCAAAAGTTAAGGGCCCCTAGTTCGAGTCTCGGTCCGGCATACAGTTTTAATCTGCAAGGAAGTTTCATTTTAGTATGAAACAAAACTAATCCGACCAAATTACTTTCTTCCACTGCTCCACAGTCCAGGTTTTATGGGTTGGCACTAAGTTTTCCTATTACAGTCATTTGCTTCACTGATGTATACATTCGGACTTGCAGCTCGCCCTGCAGTTCCCAGCTTATGGAGCTCCCTTCGCATTGTTTTGGTGCGGATAGGGTTCGTGAGGGCGACATTCGGTTCTGCAATGACATTTGCTGCTCTCGTCCTCTTATTTTTTCTCACAGTGCTCTTCAGCTGTCACGTCCACTCAACATACACTTTCGTCCGCATTGCACAGTGACTTAGAGGATGATGCTTTACCACTTTTCCTGGGCGCGTTTTTAACCTTCGATAAGGTGGCTCTTGAAACACTTAACAGCCCGACTACCTGGCTTACGAAAGCACCCACGATACGAGTGCCATCAGTTTGCCCACGTTCGAATTCACTTAGCTCCGACAGAGTGCACTCACCATTACACAGCACACCGTTCTGACCACGAGTCATACTTGCAACGTATTGAGGAAATGCAGATGTGCCGTTCGTGGTCATGTAGAACAGTGCAACCTGCAGGCTTGGCTAGAATCTGCGTGCATTTTCAAGGGTGTATTTTTTGCGGTATTTCCGTATTTTTTTTCCATCTGCTGTATTTATCCTACGTGTTGTTGAAGAGCGGGAATGACGAAGCCTTGTTTGTTGTGGACTCTTGACACCGTTTCGCGTGGCTATACGCGATACTAGCGGTCTGTGTTCTGTGGTCGTGCGTTATGAGGTCGTGAATTCCTCACAACTGCCTCAACTTTTGTATCCATCTCCATGTCTGATACGAAAATTCGAAGTACCAAAAGCTTAAACAGAGAACTGCAAGAAGTGTATTGAGTTCACTTTCATTATCCGCAGTAACAATCCTATACGACGTAGCTGTTAAGTTGTAAGTTTACTACGACAAATGGATGCAAGCATGTGGAACATCGCTAGGGTACCAGTATCGTCTTCAGTATTGGCAGGGATATTTTCATGGGATCTGAGAGTTGGTTATTATTTATTTTGCCTTCTGATTTTCTTGGTAGCCGTTGTAGGTAGTGTCATCTAAATTTACAATACACCAGATATTTACTGGCGAGCAAGCAACAAGAACACTGAGACGGCTGGTAACAATATTACTACTCACAAATTTTTTGTTTCAGAATATTAAATAAGCGATCAGATGCACCACGTTCCCTGTTATGTAATATTATACTCATAAACTCCCAACAGCTCGACAACAACGCGTATGACTAACTTATGAATGTAAAATATTCTCAAAATATTTTTTTACTCTTCGTAAAATCGACTTCCCTGTTAGTGCGTTCTAATTTTGGAGAGAGCTTTACTGTCACTTAGGTTAGGCTTTTCTCTTTAAACTGCAGATCTTTCAGTTTTCGAGTTATCAGTCTTCTTCCTGGTTTGATGCGAGCAGCCATGAATTCCTCTCTTATGCCAAACTCTTCATCTCAGAGTAGCATTTTCTCTCTGTGTTCTCAATTATTGGTTGGGTGCGTTCTAATCTCAGACTTTCCGCGCAGTTTTTACCTTCTGCGGCTTTCCGTACTGCCATGGAAGTTATTCCCTGAAGTCTTAACCACATGTCTTATCACCCTCTCCCGTCTTCTTGTCAGCGTTTTTCATGTGTTCCTTTCTTCGCCGTTCTTGTGGAAAATCTCTTCACCGCTTCATTTACAAACTGAAGGTTGTAGTGGACGTGGGAGAATGATAGATACCGCGAGATTAAGGTCAACCACGGTTACACACTAAAGGGACGGCCTGATCCCTTGCTGCTCTTGTCGTAGTAAACACACAGCTTAACAGTTGCGTCGTATAGGATTGTTACTGCGGATAACGTAAGTGAACTCAGTATACTTCCTTCCTCGAAAGACGAATGGTGGATACGATGGACGTGCGGACAGTACTGTTTCCGCTGGAACAAAAAAAAAACGGCTCTGAGCACTATGGGACTTAACATCTGTGGTCATCAGTCCCCTAGAACTTAGAACTACTTAAACCTAACTAACCTAAGGACATCACACACATCCATGCCCGAGGCAGGATTCGAACCTGCGACCGTAGCGGTCACGCGGTTCCAGACTGAAGCGCCTCGAACCGCACGGCCAAACTGGTCGGCTCCGCTGGAACAGATATTTCTGCAAAAGGAAGGTGACTGACAGCTTACTACGACTCGAGAAAGAGACTCTGTCAGATCAAATTCGTGACCACTGGATTTCGGGGGAAAAAATCAACCCCTCCCCACCCAGGTATCAAAAAATTTTTTGGCATTCCCCAAGTAACATATATATCCCCCAGAAATGTCATCCTCCCAGACAATTTTTTTAGCTGATACGTGTTCGCTCTTCTCCCATATGATATTATAAATTGTTTACTATGGCTGGCGAATCTTCTAGATTTTGGACACAAGATCAGGGACTTCAGCCTATGAACTACATGATCCAGGTGTGCCAGCACCTTACAACCAACAGAGCTCACGGAGCTGGGGAAATAGTGTTAACTAGCAACGAAGCACACATATGTCAAGATGTTTTGATTTAAAAGTCTTTGAAGCCGCCAGGTAAGTCGGAAAGGTATTCCCATCTCTTACGTCCATAACTCTGGCCAGGAGATATTTGTCCCCCCCCCTCCTCCCATTTGTTTTCTCTGGTGTGATGGGAATTTTTTCATTCTGGATCTCAACTTTTACTCTACCATAATTTCGACATTAGACCACCATAGCTTGGCAACCAATGTAAATTTTTGTTGACTCGGACGACGACTGATCTGGTATAGGTTTTATTTATTGTATCTCGAACCATGTTGCTTCAGTTCGGCATCGTCAGGCTGGCTCCTCTAGTGTTACCTGCTTTATATGGCTGAACCTGTCCAGTATAGCCTACTATGTCCTCAAATCACACAAGCCTCACCACCACGTCAAGGTCACATGCCACAGGAGGTATACGTTTTATTTTTCAATTTTTTATTTTTAAAACATTTTTATTTTTTATTGTGTTTACTATTTTGTTATTATGTTTTATTTTTTATTTTGATGTTTTTTGATGTCTTGGTTTTCTTGCGACACATATACCTGAGACTGTATATTTAAACATATGAAAAATGATCATAAATACTTAACATCGTGCACAAAATAACAGCGGACATAAATATGACGTATATAGTCCATATTATATAGATGAACTTACGAAACGACCATTAGACACAGATAAACTTACTCGAAACCTAACTATACCGCAAATTGAATGATTCGTGCAACGAATAATTCTGATTTGGTACATGCACTGTTTTCCACGTCCAAAGATTTTTCGATGATTTTTAACGCACTGATGAATAAAATCTTTAGTGCATAAGTAACGAAAGATAATCAAGTATAATAACTAGCTTTTTAATTACATCCAAATGCAGCGCTTAAAGTTCAACACATTTCTACGAAACACAGTTTCACTGCAGACATGTGATTTTTCACACGTAAAACCCGAATAATGTAAGATTTTTTAAAACGCTTCTTGTAATTATCGAAATTATATATTTTTATCATCAGCTGTATCACATTAAACAGCCTCAGAACGTGAGATTTGCGTAAAACCGTATTTTACATGCATTTTATGTGCAAATTTAGAGCGCTATATCGCGACAACAGATAAATCTTTCACGAAACAACAAGGCGAACATTAATTATATATATTTGTCTAATTTCTTATAAAATCTAAACCCATTCAAATAAGTCTAAAACATAGAAGTGGGGCAAGTAGAAAGTACAAATGAATCTACGTTTTTGAAAGCGAATTTTCAATTCACCTTAAGAATGCATTTTTCTTTATAAATTCTATTTTAATTTTTTAAAATCCGAACATGTTTGATAAGGCTTTAACGTGACTGGTAACAGTAAACGCCGGCCGGGGTGGCCAAGCAGTTCTAGGCGCTACAGCCTGGAACCGCGTGACCGCTACGGTCGCAGGTTCGAATCCTGCCTCGGGCATGGATGTGTGTGATGTCCTTAGGTTAGTTAGGTTTAAGTAGTTCTAAGATCTAGGATACTGATGACCACAGCAGTTAAGTGCCATAGTGCTCAGAGCCATTTGAAACATTTGAACAGTAAACTTTTTGTTTCATTTAATGACTTTCATATGTTACGGCGGGTTGGGTACGCGTAAGTACGAACTTTATGTGCTATATTTCGCTCGACTTTAAACCATGTATCTCGAACAACGGATAATGAATATTGTAAAAAAAAAAGATTCATTTTGACTTTAACTATCCACGTACCATCGTCCGAAGGTTGAAACTGTTCGCACAAGTTTAAAGCATAGAAGTGGCGCGCAGTCTTCATTCCTCAGCGGCATGCCGCTTACGGCATCACCCCTCCCCCTTCCTCCCCCCCCTCCCCCACCCCCAATCATCAATCATTTTCCAAGCTGCCGAATCGCGGGTGCCTGCTACGCAAGTTCTGCAGCCCATAACAGTGCCCAGTCTGATTTTCCTGGCCCAGCCGCATCACACCCTCCATACAATTCTTAGCGGACAGGTCGCCTGCAACATCGATATATTATATATTTGTAATTCATATCAATATATATCATTTTGTTTCATTGCAGTACGATAGATTAATCTTCGTTTGTAAATGAATTCAGCAAGAGAAATTTCTGACGTTTATTAATTTAGAAACGAGAAAAGCCATTTGAAACTGGCAATTTTCTATAATTGGAAGGTCCTGTCATTAAAGTGATTATACATGCATATCCAGTTTCGCTCTGTTAATGAAGGACACTTAAAAAAACAAAAAGTTATACAGCTTCAGCAGATAATTAAATGTTACGTACGTAATATTTCAATTCACAAATTTACCGTCTGATTGTGAGTATATCCATACCATCAGTATTAATTGTCTGTGGCTTTTCCGTAATATGTTAAGCGCGAACGCGTAAATCAAAAGATGTAAAATGATTATGAAAGCTGTGGCTGTGATTGTTAAAATTTGGCTACAAGTAAGAAACAACTGTCAGTTTTTACAACAGTGAGCGGTACCATTTTAGTTCTGGAACCAGTGTGTGTACCCTGCGAAACAGAATTAAAGGATCACTTTTCCGAATCCCCGTAATTTCACCCATTGCGACGCTTGTTTTTGAAATTTGGCTCAAAGGTGAGTACAACCTTCCTCTGTAATGCTGCAAAACCGTGGCGCCCTGCGACGCCACCTGCGGGCTCGACGACGCGTCAAACAGCAAAGTGTCGACTCATGCGAAATAAAGGCCACCGCTCAGGAGTTCATGTGACGCGTAAGGTGGGTTAATGACGTCACATTGGCACCATATTGCATCAAAATCCTGCCCAGTGTCACTGTGGACATGTCACACGATGGGAACGTTGTCATATTCCCTCTTACCCAAATTTCACTCCTTCTGTTGACGCCTCTGCGATGGGGGCCATAATTGCGACGCACAGCGTTGAAATCTACATCTACATCTACATCCATACTCCGCAAGTGTGTGGTGAGGGGACTTTGAGTACCTCTATCGGTTCTCCCTTCTATTCCAGTCTCGTATTATTCGTGGAAAGAAATTTGTCGGTATGCCTCTGTGTGGGCTCTAATCTCTCTGATTTTATCCTCATGGTCTCTTCGCGAGGTATACGTAGGAGAGAGCAATATACTGCTTGACTCCTCGGCGAAGGTATGTTCTCGAAACTTCGACAAAAGCCCGTACCGAGCTACTGAACGTCTCTCCTGCAGAGTCTTCCACTGGAGTTTATCTATGATCTCCGTAACGCTTTCGCGATTACTAAATGATCCTGTAACGAAGCGCGCTGCTCTCCGTTGGATCTTCTCTATCTCTTCTATCAACCCTATCTGGTACGGATCCCACACTGGTGAGCATTATTCAAGCAGTGGGCGAACAAGTGTACTGTAACCTACTTCCTTTGTTTTCGGATTGCATTTCCTTAGGATTCTTCCAATGAATCTCAGTCTGGAATTTGCTTTACCGACGATCAACTTTATCTGATCATTCCATTTTAAATCGCTCCTAATGCCTACTCCCAGATAATTTATGGAATTAACTGCTTCCAGTTGCTGACCTGCTATATTGTAGCTAAATGATAAAGGATCTTTCTTTCTATGTATTCGCAGCACATTACACTTGTCTACATTGAGATTCAATTGCCATTCCCTGCACCATGCGTCAATTCGTTGCAGTTCCTCCATTGTTACAACCTCTCGATATACCATAGCATCATCCGCAAAAAGCCTCAGTGAATTTCCGATGTTATCCACAAGGTCATTTATGTATATCGTGAGGTTTTCTCATGTGTAACGCACAAAACCTTTCATTGAGGTCCTGAGGCCTTTTGGTGCTGATTTTAAACGGTTGTGTGTCTGAAATGTTTTCAACGGCCATTCTTGAGGAAACCGCTTTCGCACCTTGGAGCCAAATTTCAAACTTAAGCGTCGCAGTGGGTGGAAATTATGGGGTTTGTGACCTTTTAATTCTGCAGCACTATGCAGCTTGCAAAACGTCATAATCACGGTCGTCCGTAGAAATTTATCGAGATAGATGCACGACTCTAAAATTGTTAGTTTTGATATAAATGAATTTGTCAATTTCGAGATGTGTCATGCTACAAACCACATAATGCTAGAATTGATTAAAAGGCAGATTTAGCAAAAGCACCCGAAATCACTTTTAGAAGTACATGAGAATTTTGTACTCAAGATTTTAGGATGGGGGCTGTTTAATTTCGCCTTCTTGTGCCCTCTCCTCCACTCGCCGCCCCTCCAGGAGGGGCTTCTTGTCACAGTATTTATTTTAAATGACTCTGGCCCTTGTAGTTTTGTCAGTCTGTGGCACAAGGTAACGTCTCTTGAGACTTTCATCTGAACAGCAGAAACCATTCGACTGGTGCCCTGCCCTTCGCGATACCAGCCTCCAGCCTCCATAGTCGCAAATCTGATGTACGATATACGGGCACTGCACCACGCGTTTCGTTACTGCTGTACAGTATTTTGGCCTGCTATGAAATTGCTCTTATCCAATCTCCATTTTTTTCAGTGAAACATTTATTGGAACTAGCAGAATAATTATTGCGGACAATAGGGAAGTGAATCATTGTTCAATTTTTTTTATTCGCTGAGATACAGAAGTGTTATTTCACTTTGATCGTTGTTGCTGATACATTTCTCGAAGCATAATTTCACGCTTATAATGCGGTTGTGGCCTTGAGGGAGGGAGGGTGTGATGGAGGCAAATCGAGCAAGTTCAACATCACGACACAGCGTCAAGCGGAAAACTAGAAAATTTTCCCAGATTTTCAAGACCAGCTTATAAAATACAAAGAATCCTCACCAAAACGCCACAAAAATAATATGAATTTAATATCGCATCATACAGCTAAAGTAAATGTATTAGCCTTGAAAACGACGCTACCACACATCGGATCTTTGAATCTGACACATCGAAATTCTTAAAAAAACTCGTTCCGAAAAAATCGGGAATTTTGCAAACAACATGCAGAAGGTTTAATTCTGCAAACGCTGCTAGAAGTGACGTCACAAAGTTGAAGTAGAAAATTAGTAGCGTAGTCACTTCTACATTCCTTTAGCGAAGGCTTTGAAATTCTGTCACACTTTAACAGTAAAACACTCAGTGATTATGGGGATTCACATGTCCCACAAAGGGATGCGAGCGATTTTGTCATATATATAGACGGGTCATGTGAGCTTTGGTGAGGTTCGCTACCTGAGCAGCGCCGATATAGATATATTCAGACGAACTATTCAGTTTCTGTTGGCTATTTTCTGCTGTGTACCAGGCTGATTAGACAACAGAAAGTTTGATTTATCAGCACAACTATGATATTGTGCATGACAGATGTGAGTGTAATTATTCCAATCATGCAAGAAATGTTAAAATATTTGAGTGCAGACTTTCGAAGTGGAAATCTCTATTGCGGCGCCTTCATGTAAAAATGAGCAAAAGCACACCGACACTTCAGACATTACTGAAGGTCATCTTCATCACAGTGACGATAGAACAGAGGTCGGAACGTTGGAGTGTATTAGCCCAGTAGGTAATTTCAGGAGGCATTTATTCCCTCAGCAATGTTTTTATGAACATTTCTACCTCCGGCATACATAACGGAGGGAAGGATTGGAGAATTTTATGCAGCGGGACATATGATGCACCTCTGTATCTTGCTATTTTCCAAACAATTAAGGTCCTGAAGGGCGCTACACTGTGTCAAGTGGTTGCTAATATAAGTCATTCAGCTGGATGACGGAGTCATGATTTGCCACTGAGTTAGTTCCCTGAAATGGTACACATTGCGTCACTGTTTGTTGTACTTTTTCTGATTTGAATTTTAAGAGGTACGACGAGCTGTATAATTTGTTATTAGGCCTGAATTTTGGAATAGTAGCAATAATCTTCATATATTTCCATATTCAGAGATATAGTATTTAACAGATCAAATATAATACTGATTTTTTGTAATGTATTTGGCCAACCAATGTAACTGAGGAATATGGCGTACAGTGCCTGCTTCCGTCATACTAGCCCACAGTATTAAATGTTCAGTTTTTATTAGAATTATACACTTGCAAATATAGTATCAGGTGCAGAAACACAAACGGAGAAAACCAACAATCCAATATTTTGAAGGCTGTGCTACACAAAGAGGTGTCGACCATTGAAAATAACAAACGAAAGACCAAAGAAAACGATTCGCCCGAAAGCAGCGCTTTAGTAACATTTTCGATAGTCCCAGTTTTCACTCACGTAAAAATCCAATCTCCCAGATTATATCTCACAGCCGGTGCTTGTCGTTATAACGGTATTGATCTTTATTGTGGACGTCCAGAGTCTGTATGCGATAAAACTGACTTTCTTCCTCGGTACCAATGATGTGTTGTTTCACATCGTCATCATCTGGCACCGCGTGGGATAGCCGCGCGATTTAGAGGCCATGTTAAGAATTGCACGGCCCCTCTCGCCGGAGGTTCGAGCCCTCCCTCGGGCATGGGTGTTTGTGTTGTTCTTATCTTAAGCTATTCTATGGACCAATTACCTCAGCAGTTTGGTCCCTTAGGAGTTCACACACATTTGAACATTTAATCGACAAGATTAAGTGTACCTAATTTGTCGGAAAAAAGCATCGATACCAATGAAAATTGATCCAAACGATGTGGAAAATTGTACAACCAATCACCAATATAACTGCTGAATACTCTGTCGTAATGAAGATTTATTGCAGAGAAATATAAATACAAAAATCATTTTCTATCAGTCAGTAGACTATATTATTAATTAAAATTTTATGTTAGTGGAATTCCGATTGTAATGCAATAATTCAGTCACCAGTTATAAAGCGGACACTTTATTTCGGAAATTGTTTGGTTATAACCAGAAGTAAGTCGATGTTACAATGAGTGGCATGTGTTGATGGTGTCAGCATTATTTGACCCGTAGTAAATTCTCGTATTCACGGACTGAAAAAGAGAATTTAGTAAAGCCAAATTTCAGACAAAACTTTAGAATTGTTTGAAGTAATGATGAAGCAAATGAAAACTGAATGGATTAGGCCAGTACACTACGCGGTAATAAAGACATAGTCTAACCTCAGTACAATATTTAACGTTACTAATTATGATAAACCAAGTTTACTAAACACTCAACATGCACTCTCTTCATTTAAACGTTGATCACTTCAAATCAACAATACAACACAATAGGAATGCTGGAATATGATAACCAGACCATCGATACAGAAAATGACCAAGGTCACAAAAAATTAATTAATATTGCTGCGAGATCTGTGTTAGCAGTATGGCGTAGTGGTTAGCGTTGCTGCCTCCGGTGCTTCGGTGTCGCCAGTTCAAACCTGACCACTAGTTATTGTTATTTAGTACTTATAGTTTTGGAAAACTCTAGAAATACGTTTGCACATTCCTGAAATACTCGATGTTTGTGTAAATAGCATCATCTTAGAATATTCAGTATTTACGTACATCGCAACCCTTACTTTAATACATCTACATCATCGTGGCTGTAATTAGGCAATGTAAAAGCCGTCCCCTACACGGACAAGAACCGGATTACAAACAGTAAACCGTTCTTAACATCCGTAAATCCACGAGACCGCAGGATTTCACAACAGCAGTAAATCAGCCGCGCATCTGTCATCCATCAGTGTTTATCGAAAACGCTGATCAAGACCCCCACGAAATGGGTGAAAAGATTCGACCTAGTCCCCAAATACATTAGA
Source organism: Schistocerca nitens (assembly GCF_023898315.1). Lineage (NCBI taxonomy): Eukaryota > Metazoa > Arthropoda > Insecta > Orthoptera > Acrididae > Schistocerca > Schistocerca nitens. The sequence continues at coordinate 445,483,148 of NC_064618.1, read as the reverse complement.
TGAGATAACATGGTGTGTATGGCAAACGTGTGCTTTTACCTGGACTACACCGGACAACAGTTGAAGAACAGGACCCAACGCCATTGAAAATGACACAGTCAAACATACAAAATATTTTCGGCCTCTGTGACATCGTGAATCCGAATATAAAAGAAGCCGAAACATGTCACACTTGTTGAAAGGAGTGGCAGAAGGCATATACCAAGCTCTTCTGGTTAAGAATGAATCAAAGAAGTATGAATGAAGTGGAGCCAACGAATCGAGGAAATGTAACAGAAAAGACTCCTGCGAAAGAAGTATGACCGACTGCCGAATGTGGCCCCTACGAAAGTTGTGGAAGATCAGCATCAGCTCGCTTTTCACTTACAGCAGATAGTACGAGAAAAGATACGGCAGTGCATGACAACGAGAAATGTCGGACCAAGTACACAAGAGACAGCAGGCAGGAATGATGAGTCCGCAGCTCATGGTCTCGCGGTCGTGTTCTCGCTTCCCGAGCACGGGGTCCCGGTTTCGACCCCCAGCGGGATCAGGGATATTCCCCTGCTTCGAGATGACTGGGTGTTGGCCTCATCATTTCATCATCATTCATGAAAGTGACTAAATTGGGCTGAGCAAAGATTGGGCGTCCCACATACCAAACTTCATCATGAATGATGACCCCATTCGACATATGCTGAAGAAGAGGTGTATCGATCTATTTCGCGTCTCCGTCATCCTCGAATTGACGTTGAAGTATCGGCCGACTTCGTCTTATGTCGCAGTTGGGAAACGACAGCTCAGCATCCGATAAACGCTGGTATAACCACCTCCTACACTTAGTATCCACCTGCCACGGATATTTGGAGGAGAGAAATAACACACCTGCATATTTTCGCTGTCGATACCTTGGATACGTTGTACGCTGCTGCAGAGAGAGCAGACGAGTGTTCGGTAACCATTATTCCGCAAAACCTCAACCATTGCAACAGTTCTATTGATGCTAGTCAACATAAAACGATTGTAGTCGGCCAGTTTCACGACGCCTATCGCCGTACCAGGGAGAAGGCCGCTTCCCAACATGCCGTAGCCGTTTTCCCTTACCGTACAGAGGTACAAGCCGCTCTCCTAACCGCCAAATTCAGCACACCTAAGCGGATCGACCACTTATAGAGTTGAGACCGCCACTAGTGAAAACCCTCCACGGATAACGTTTACTAAGAACACAGGAAATCTCATCGATGTCATCATTGGCAAGCAACCAGTTTGGATGCTGGTCGACTCAGTTGCTTCCCTTTCTGTAATGTCGGGTGCTTATTGTCGTCATGTAAAGAAGACTATATTCCATGATACGAAAGCGATTTTGCTGAAAGTCGCAAATGGGAAACACATCCAGCCAATAGGAACATGTATTGCAATAATAACTACTAGTGACAGAAAACAGCCCTTCGAACTTGTATTTTTAACGAAATGTAGTCAAAAAGCCATTCTTGGATGGGGCTTCTTGCAGGCGTCACCAGCAGTCCCGCCAGCCGGCCGATGTGGCCGAGCGGTTCTAGGCGCTTCAGTTTGGAACCGCGCGACCACTACGGTCGCAGGTTCGAATCTTGCTTCGGGCATGGATGTGTGTGATGTCCTTAGGTTTTTAAGTAGTTCTAACTTCCAGGGGACTGATGACCTCAGATGTTGAGTCCCATAGTGCTCAGAGCCATTTGAACCAGTCCCGCCGCTATCGGCGATATGAGTACCGGTTATCATTCGAGATACTCAATTAAACTGTGAAGATTCTGTCGGCTACAGAAAGCTAGTCAGGCTCACAAAAGAAATTTATATGCCAGCGACACAAGCGTGATATGTGTTCAAGGGGACCTCTTGATACCTAATTGTTACCACCAGCCACAATTCATCCCTAAAGTTATGTGCATATGGACAGCTGAACCAGCAGTACCAGGTCGGGCTGCGGAGGAGATAGAGAAGATCCAAAGAAGACCAGCGCGTTTCGTCACAGGGTTATTTGATAAGCGTGATAGCGTTACGGTGATGTTTAGCAAATTCAAGTGGCAGACTCTGCAAGAGAGGCGCTCTGCATCGCAGAGTAGCTTGGTGTCCACGTTTCGAGAGGGTGCGTTTCTGGATGAGGTGTCGAATATATTGCTTCCCCCTACTTATACCTCCCGAGGAGATCACGAATGTAAAATCAGAGAGATTCGAGCGCACACGGAGGCTTTCCGGCAGTCGTTCTTCCCGCGAACCATACGCGACTGGAACAGTAAAGGGAGGTAATGACAGTGGCACGTAAAGTGCCCTCCGCCACACACCGTTGTGTGGCTTGCGGAGTATAAATGTCGATGTAGATGTAAGGGCAGAGTAGCGCCATCGACTTAGAATCGTGCCCCACTAACAGTGCAGAAAACGCAGGGGAGGACGCTGCTATCGACCTGCGCCAATTTTCGGATTGTTTCAAATCCAGAGTGCCGGAAAAAAAAGCGCTGAATCACAGTATCATCCACCAATTAGCCAGCGCTGCTGTATTGCCACCTAAACAGCGAATAATCGGGGAGAAAGCGGAGAAGATGTTGCAAGATTATATCATTGAGCTTTCTGAGAGTCCTTGGTGTCGGTGAAGAAGAAGGATGGCACACTGCGTTTCTGCATTAACTACTGACGACTGAACAAAATCATGAACAGGGAGATCCGTCCCTTGCCACAGGCTGATGACGCCCTAGACTGCTTGAAAGGAGCCAAGAGCTTCACAACTATGGGCATATAGACAGGCTACTGGCAAAGCGAAATTGTGATGCTGGCCGAGCTAAGATTGCCTTCATAGTTCCTGGTGGCCTCTAAGAGTCTAAAATTATGTTGTTTAGATTGCCTAATGGTCCAGTCACCTTCGAAAAAACGATGCGTAACCTGATTCGACAGTTAGATGTGTTCAAAATGGTTCAAATGGCTCTGAGCACTATGGGACTTAACATCTATGGTCATCAGTCCCCTAGAACTTAGAAATACTTAAACCTAACTAACCTAAGGACATCATACAACACTCAGTCATCACGAGGCAGAGAAAATCCCTGACCCCGCCGGGAAAGTTAGATGTGTCTTTGCTATCTTGATGACATTGTCTTTTTTGCGATGACGTTTGAAGATCATCTAAACCACTTCACAACCTTGTTGCAGTGTATCAGACTACAGGTCTCCATTTGTATCCTAAGAAGTGAGCTGACCGGGGTGGCCGAGCGGTTCTAGACGCCACAGTCTGGAACCGCGAGACCGCTACGGTCGCAGGTTCGAATCCTGCCTCGGGCATCGATGTGTGTGATGTCTTTAGGTTAGTTAGGTTTAAATAGTTCTAAGTTCTAGGGGACTGATGACCTCAGAAGTTAAGTCCCATAGTGCTCAGAACCACTTCACTTTCCTAAGAAGTGACTCTCATCACCCCCCCACCCCCCAAAAAAAAAAGAAATATAAAGAAATATAGGGTCCCCTAGTTAAGGGCGATGTGGTCTGATCTGATACAGAGAAAATGAGAGAAGTCACAGATTTTCCAGCTCCTCAGTACATTCCTGAAGTGAGAAGTCTTCTCGATATGTGCGATTCATAAAGGATTTCTGTATCAAGGCACGTCCCTGGCAAGAACTACTTCAGGAAGACGCTAAATTTTCTTGTAACGAGTGTCAAGAAAGACATTTCTTTGTTCTTAAGGAAGAGCTATCATTTTCTCCAGTCTTAGCACTGTATGATGAGGATGCCAGGATAGAACTTCACATAGACGTTAGTTGTTATGACAATGGTGCACTTCTAGTAAAAATTCAGGAAAGCCGTGAAAAAGTGATAGCTGATATTTCCATATTACTCTCAAAGTCAGAGATGCACTACTCTGCGACAGCGAAAGAGTGGCTTTCCGTTGTTTCTACTGTCAAAAAGTTGTGATGGACTAACAATCTCCACTGGTCGAATGAATCTGTTGACCTGACTGGGGAGTTTGGCACTGAGGCTTCATTGTGATATCACATAGAATACAAAGGTGGATGAAAACACAAGGATACCCACTCCCTTACAAGTAATCGTTTGGCGGAACACAGCAGCATACAACTGAAAAGTCGGTCATAGTGTATTAAATGACAATGCTGTTTCACAGAGGGAAGATTCAGCAGTGATGAAAACTATACGGGTCCTGAAGAAGGAGGAACTTACCATAGGAGAATTCCAGTTGATAAATTGAAAATTGTGTGAGAACAATTAGTGATCCATTGTGGAGGAAATGGTTGCTCATCATCCAAGCTCATTTGTGGCTGGCTATCTTAAGCATTTTGATGGTACTCCAGCATCTGGTCACTCTAGACAGAATCAGATGTAGGTATGACTGGTCAGATCTTCATTGATCCATCAGACACTATGTGAGCCACTGTAAGTAACACGAACCACGGAAACAAATGTTGAAACTACCTCTGGAGAATCTGGTACCAATCTTGCCTCAACCGAAAAGGAATAACCACTTGGGAAGGTTAGTGTCGACAAACGAGAATCAAACTGTATTGACTGTCTCACTAACTACCTCAAATCTGTGCCATCTACCGAAGCTCTGAAATTTATGAAGTTCCTTGTAGAAGACATCAGTTCGTTGCATGGAGCATCCGTCTGATGATATTTAAAAGTGGCAAAGTTTTGCAGTCGACGCTAGTATCGCAAGTAATCAACGTCACAGGACGACAACGTCGGTCTGCCACAACAGACGAGTGGCCTCGCAGAACACTTTAATAAAATGCTGGCACATCCGCTTTTCATGTATGTTGACGTGAAAACAGAGGGGTTGGAATATAACACTGTCTGTCATGACATTCACATACAACACAGTGAAGCAAGATACTATAGGTTTCACAATGTTCTTTCTACTCTTGAGTCACAAGGCCAAAACGACGATCGATACATAGTTCCAAGTTGAGCCAGATGAAGGTGGTGGTTAAGTTCCTACGGGACCAAACTGCTGAGGTCTTCGGTCCCTAGCTCGGTCCCAAGGCTTACACACTACTTAATCTAAATTAAACTAACTTACGCTAAGGACAACACAAACACACACACATATGCCCGAGGGAGGACTCGGACCTCTGATGGGGGGAGCCACGTGAACCGTGGCAAGGCGCCGTAGGCCGCGTGAATATCCCACGCGGCGCCAGATGATGACTATGTGAAACACCACAACACTAATACCGAGGAAGCAAGACAGTTGTCTCGCATACAGACTCTGGACGCCCACAATAAAGATCGAGACTACTATAACGACAAACACCGGCAGTGAGATATAATCTGGAGATTGGATTTTTATGTGAGTGAAAACTGGGACTATCTAAAATGTTACTAAAACGCTACTTTCGTGCGAATCGTTTCCTTGGTAGCTTTTCGGACGTCACCTACGAAATATAATACTGTGCCCGTCAAGAAGACAAAAGCCCAGAGACATCGTCCATGTTCTCTGTCTGCAGCTCTACTACAGTCCAGCAGCTCACATTAAAGATTCGAGGCTCAAAAAAACTTGACCCACTTGATGATCGCGATGCTTTGATTCGAAGGGCTACCTTAGAAGGTCATGATAATGAAAAGAGTGTTACAACACGACCAGAATATGAGGTTCCGCCAGCACTGCCGTCCAGAGGAGCATAGACAAGATCTAGATCAGGGTCCTGAAGTCGGCTCCGATGAGAAAATCTGAAATGGGGCGCTGTTTTTTCGGGAGAGAGGAATGCTCCTGGCAGTGATGCAAGCAATGTGACGTAGATTCTCTCAGTGTGGATGCGCATCATGCCCTGTCTCTTATGGGAATCAGGGACTACGAGTAAAGGGATTATGGGCAGGTGTCACTACGTCATCAATGAATAACGGGCTCTGAATGTGGGTCGGAAGGGGAGCTAGCTTGGAGAGAGAGGGAGAGAGAAGGGGGGGGGGGGAATGAAAAGGTGTAAATATGGACACTTTTGTTTTTGGCTTATACTTTCTTTCGTAAGAATTTTGGAATTTATCCCTTCATTAACAACTATAGCGTTTAAGAAATGATGAAAGGTGAAACAATGGTTTGTGTCCATTACTTATATACGAAAACAAAGATTTACAAAAAGCTTGTAAAATGAAACTTTAAAGAAGAGGGTGCAAATACACTCCTGGAAATTGAAATAAGAACACCGTGAATTCATTGTCCCAGGAAGGGGAAACTTTATTGACACATTCCTGGGGTCAGATACATCACATGATCACACTGACAGAACCACAGGCACATAGACACAGGCAACAGAGCATGCACAATGTCGGCACTAGTACAGTGTATATCCACCTTTCGCAGCAATGCAGGCTGCTATCCTCCCATGGAGACGATCGTAGAGATGCTGGATGTAGTCCTGTGGAACGGCTTGCCATGCCATTTCCACCTGGCGCCCCAGTTGGACCAGCGTTCGTGACGGACGTGCAGACCGCGTGAGACGACGCTTCATCCAGTCCCAAACATGCTCAATGGGGGACAGATCCGGAGATCTTGCTGGCCAGGGTAGTTGACTTACACCTTCTAGAGCACGTTGGGTGGCACGGGATACATGCGGACGTGCATTGTCCTGTTGGAACAGCAAGTTCCCTTGCCGGTCTAGGAATGGTAGAACGATGGGTTCGATGACGGTTTGGATGTACCGTGCACTATTCAGTGTCCCCTCGACGATCACCAGTGGTGTACGGCCAGTGTAGGAGATCGCTCCCCACACCATGATGCCGGGTGTTGGCCCTGTGTGCCTCGGTCGTATGCAGTCCTGATTGTGGCGCTCACCTGCACGGCGCCAAACACGCATACGACCATCATTGGCACCAAGGCAGAAGCGACTCTCATCGCTGAAGACGACACGTCTCCATTCGTCCCTCCATTCACGCCTGTCGCGACACCACTGGAGGCGGGCTGCACGATGTTGGGGCGTGAGCGGAAGACGGCCTAACGGTGTGCGGGACCGTAGCCCAGCTTCATGGAGACGGTTGCGAATGGTCCTCGCCGATACCACAGGAGCAACAGTGTCCCTAATTTGCTGGGAAGTGGCGGTGCGGTCCCCTACGCCACTGCGTAGGATCCTACGGTCTTGGCGTGCATCCGTGCGTCGCTGCGGTCCGGTCCCAGGTCGACGGGCACGTGCACCTTCCGCCGACCACTGGCGACAACATCGATGTACTGTGGAGACCTCACGCCCCACGTGTTGAGCAATTCGGCGGTACGTCCACCTGGCCTCCCGCATGCCCACTATACGCCCTCGCTCAAAGTCCGTCAACTGCACATACGGTTCACGTCCACGCTGTCGCGGCATGCTACCAGTGTTAAAGACTGCGATGGAGCTCCGTATGCCACGGCAAACTGGCTGACACTGACGGCGGCGGTGCACAAATGCTGCGCAGCTAGCGCCATTCGACGGCCAACACCGCGGTTCCTGGTGTGTCCGCTGTGCCGTGCGTGTGATCATTGCTTGTACAGCCCTCTCGCAGTGTCCGGAGCAAGTATGGTGGGTCTGACACACTGGTGTCAATGTGTTCTTTTTTCCATTTCCAGGAGTGTACATGTGTCCACAGAAATGTGCAAGAAATCTTTTGAAATATTTCAATGAAATGGCTTAAAACGATTCAAAATGGTAGACTAGTCAACAAAAAGCAACATTCGTACATTTTTGCATGAAATCTGAAATTATTTACAGTAATCGCAAACATAAGTAGGTCTTCAGCGCCTGCGGCTTCTACGTGTGCCCACATTTGGAACATAACACATTTAATCCACACTTCTCCTCTCATTTTTTTCACAAAAGATGCAACTTGCACCGCTTGAGTCTGGTGTATCCCCATCGTTCACATCAAGGTCATTATCGCTGTCCACAAGATGAGGGCTGCGGGAGTCTGAAGAGTCCGATAATGAATCAGTTTTGTGGAACAAATTTTCTTTTCTTGAAGGCCTTTGAACTTTGCTCCACTGTCCATAGAGTGAAGATATAATGGTTCATAGGGTATAACCCAGTTACTTTGAATCCGTTTATTAGTATCACAGCTGACTGGGTACTAAGGTACACTTGGCCAAAAACCTCCATAGCGTCGTAAGGTGTGAGAGGACGCCCACTGTGATGCAACCATATTCGAACTGCCTTTCTGTAGTACGTTTAAAGAGGTCCCATGAACGTCTTATCTACAGGGTGAGAAGTATTTACACTGACAAACTCTGGGAGGTTGTAGGGGACATCAAAACAAATATTTTTCCCTAATGTCATTTTTTCCTATGAGGAGTATTTAAACCGATAGAGGAAGATTTCTTTGGCGGCAAATTAGTTAAACCAACGAACACTTTTCCAATTTTTTATGACCAAGAGACAACACATTAACACAACCCAATTTCAATTACAGTATATTTTCAAAAACGCCTCCTTTGACATGTAAACAAAGGTTACACCGTCGAATCACGTTCCGTCTGACACGGGCAAAAGCCCCAGGAGTATCCTGAATTGTTCATGCTGCTGCTACTACCCGGGCAACCACATCCTCTTCTCATGCAACAGGAGTTGCGTAAACAAGGTTGCGCATCTCTCACAGCACAAAACAGGCCATAGGGGACATATCTGTGGATCGAGCAGGCCATGGTACAGGACCACCTCTGCCAATCCACGTTTCTGGGAACCGTCAGTCCAGGAATCGACGCATACGACGACTGAAATGTGCCGGCGCCCCGTCATGTTGGAACCACATGCTTTGTCTTGTAGGAACGGGACGTCTTCCAGCAATTCTGGCAATGGTCTGGCGATAAAATTGTAATAGTGCCCGACATTTAATGGCCTAGGTAGCAGATACGGCCCAATTAAACAGTCCCCAACAACACCGACCCACACATTAACAAAGAACGGCACTTGATGAGCGCTAGTAACTGTAGCATATGGATTATCCTCACTCCAAACATGCGAATTGTGCATGTTGAAGACTCCATCACGCCCTAACGTTGCTTCATCGGTAAACAACACAGAGGATGGAAATTTAGGATGCATTTCACACTGTTCCAGGAACCACTGCGAAAACAGTGCTCTGGGTGGATAATCAGCTGGTTCCAGGTTGTGGACACGCTGTAAGTGAAATGGACGTAACATTTGCTCTCTAAGGACTGTTCTTTCATTCGTCTCGTTCGTCCCCATGTTACTTGCAATTGCACGAGTGCTGATTGAAGGATCCCGTTCCACATGCTGCCAGACAGCTTTCTCAAATAGCAGCGTTCTTACCGTGCGACGGCGTCCCTGTCCAGGTAATCTGCTAAATGACCCGGACTCACGCAGACGGTGGTACACACCACCCATATCAGTGTACTCATTCCAGGTGTATCGCTCCATTAGTAAACAGAGACAATGCACTACTACACTGGTGGACAGAAGTTGCCTAACAACTGAAGAGCGTAATACGCCCCCTAACAACTCAAGATCGTAATACGGCCTTTAACAACTGAAGAGCGTAATACGGCTTCAACCGGTTTAAATAATCCTCATAGGATTTCCTTAGGGAAAAATATTTGTTTTGATATCCCCTAAAACCTCCCAGAGTTTGTCGGTTTAAATACTTTTCACCCTGTAGAAGCTGCAGTTTGTGGGTCCAGTTCAAAAATGGTTCAAATGACTCTGACCACTATGGGACTTAACATCTGTGGTCACCAGTCCCCCAGAACTTAGAACTACTTAAACCTAACTAACCTAAGGACATCACACACATCCATGCCCTAGGCAGGACTCGAACCTGCGACCGTAGCGGTCACGCGGTTCCAGACTGAAGCGTCTAGAACCGCACGGCCACACCGGCCGGCTGTGGGTGCAGTGTGGAGGAAGTGAGATGATAGTCGGTGATGTTCTTTCGCTAAGTCAGTCACATCTGGAGTTCTAACGTGGCTATAATGACCATCTAAGATGAGGAGAAGAGGTCTTTGTTTAGTCGGACTTGTTTTCTCAATGAAGTGAAAGAACCATTCCGGCGAAGAAATTGTTTTGAACCCATCCTGAAGGATGGGCTCTACCAATTGCACCTGGAGGTAGCCTCTCATTAGAGATTGGGACATGTTGGTTCTAGGGAAAATTATCATTGGCGGAGCATAATCTCCCGAAGCGCTGATGCATGTGATAACTGTGATTGTAGCCTCTCTTTCTGCAGACGTTAGAGCTGCAATTTGGTTCTTCTCTTTCATCCCTATCAGTTTTGGAATTTTGCTTTACACTATGGAGAGGCCTGTCTCGTCCATGTTATACACTCGGTCTGCTGGGTATGAGAGTTTGTTGAAAGCGTCTGTCAATATATCAAAAAAAACCATCGCATTCTCTTTATTGAAGCGTAAGGCTCTGGCATATCAAGTTCCACAAGGTTTGCGAATCGACAGCTGCTTCTTGTGTCTCTCGAGACAAAGTACAGCCCAAGTTCGTCCTGCTTCTCCTCCTTTGGAAGAGGTTGTCACACTATTTCTCTCGTCAAGTAAAAATGCCATTTTTCTCAGTTCCGCCAAAGTACGCCAAACGAGTTTTTGCTCCGTCTCAAGGAGATACGAAAGTAGCTATTTTTCGAGGTCTGTATTTAAAATCAGTTTCCTTCCAAGCTTTGTCTCTTGAACTGCTTGCTCAGAGATTTTATCAATTTTAAGAAATCTGTACAAAGTGGCATGGTGCACTCCAAATGTTACAGTACCTTTCACAGAAGCCTGCTTTGCTTTCTCAGCAGCTGTCGCACGTATCATCTGAGATTTTAACCCACTAATGCCTCTCGTCCTTACATTCATAGCGCTTCTTCTTTCTCGGGATTCTGTAAGGACAAACAAAACCAATAGGGTCTGTTACCGCAATCTGAAAATGCTATTTGTTTGTTTGTTGCTGTGTGCGTTGTATATATGAACTTTAAACAAAATTCGACAAACTATATCCCCATACAATTATTTAAATGTTTGCATTGTTTAAGAGTAAACGTGCTTCTAAAAGTAGCTTATGATCCCTTTATTCCGGATATTACTGAGAAATTGTTTTAAACTTATCAGAAGGATATAAAAAGAAAACTATTTCAAATACCTGCCAAACGTTTACAGTCCTGAACAAACACCAATTCACCCAATAACCGACGATGTACCTACACTGCTTGAAACAATGCCTCCAACTGTTCACTGCTACCGTCTATCAACAAAAGGCACCGTTTTCAGTCCTGGTCGCAAGACTACAGCACTTTCCATACCCTCTTCGTGAGGGGTGCCCATAATTATATCTGTGCCCACATATATGGATTAATGGGTCTAAGTGCACTTATTTTTATTCACACCTTAGTATGTACACACGTTAGTGTGCCAGTTGCATCGAACAGTCAGCCCACAAACACATGATGAACTTTACTACCTGATGTTTTCCACACAGTCATAACTGCACAACTAAGTGGACTAATGTTGTCAGTGTAGACTAATCGTTTGTCATTCACATGTCCACACTTTAACACATGACATGCTACCGAGGGGAAAATAAGCATTAGGCTTGCTCTTACCTTATGTACTTCGAGTTACTAACTAACCTAAAAATATACTACTCCTAATAGCTATATATATATATATATATATATATATATATATATATATATATATATATAGGAGGGCGGTTCACAAAGTAACCTCCGATTGGTCACAGTGCGGGTTGTGGGGGGAGTAGCGACGCCATCTGTGCGTTCACGCACTCAACGGGTCAGTCGGCATCAAGCCATGGTCGAGTGAACGTCGTACCTGCGCTAGTTTAGTTTTTGTGGCAGTTTGAAATGTGTGCTGCAATAGAAAACCCCGCCAAATGTGAAGTGCGTGCTGTCATAAGGTTTTTTACAGCCAAAGGATATTCTGCAGCAGCTATTCATCGTGAGCTTTGTGCCGTGTACGGACCAAGAGTTATGAGTGAAGGAGTTGTCCGTGAATGGGTACGTTTATTTAAAAGTGGACGAGAAAACGTTCATGATGAAGAGAGGAGTGGTAGACCATCATTGGTGACTGACGAACTCGTTCAGACAGTTGATGCAAAAGTTCGTGAAAATCGACGTTTCTCAATGTCGGAGTTGTCTACTGGTTTTCCACAGATTTCTAAGACTCTCTTGTACGAGATAGTGACAGCAAGATTGGGTTACCGTAAGTTCTGTGCACGATGGGTGCCCAAAATTCTTACCGACCACCACAAAACTCAAACAATGGCCTCTGCATTAGACTTTCTGTCACGTTATGAGGACGAAGGAGAACCATTGTTAAACAGAATCGTGACCGGTGACGAAACCTGGATTAAGTACGTGAACCCTGAGACAAAAGAACAATCAAAGATGCGGTCATAGGCTGGCTCCAGGCACAAGCGGGTGATTTTTATGCAGAAGGAATTTCAAAGCTTGTGAAGAGATACGATAAGTGCCTCAATCGCTATGGAGACTATGTAGAAAAATAGTGCAAAGATGTAGTTGTAAGATGTATATATTAAAATATTTTTATTTAACTTGGTGTATTTTTTTAAATCAACCGGAGGTTACTTTCTGAACGGCCCTCGTATATATATATATAGCTGGAAATTCGGGTTCGAGTGCCAGTACAGCACTAATTTCACCTGTTGGCACTGATAAAGTTCAATGCCCAAATACAGCTATCGTCATTAAAACCTTTGAACGAGTAATTTTTAGCACTGATTGCTGATGTGATGAGGGTTGTCAGTTGAAATCTGACAGCAGCCGTTATTTGTTAGTCAGTATTTATGTTTTCTGGCAATTTCTCGAAATATCTTACGTTGTAATGTTTGTATAATCCGATTTTTCAATAAGCAGAATCATTCTGGAATATTCTGTGTTTATACTAATAGCAACACTCTCCGTCCAAGAGTGCAGTTCTGTTATGGCTGTATGCTGGTGTCAGTAATCAACGTAGATTTAGTGCTAAGTGTTGTAGTTCATTGAAAACCCTGCCTTCGTATTTCGACTTGATTGTGGTTTCGACGTGGCAATACATTTGTATTAGAAGTAAAATTTGCTCTGATACCAGATTTGATAGTTCCGACACTTTTGTTAAATATTAACTTCAAAAGTTTGTCATCATTGTTTTTGTTTAAACACTAGCTAATGACTTTAATTAGTTTACAACAATATGAACATTTACACTAAAAATAATTTTACATTCAAAGGTTTTGTCCTCAATACAAATCAAATGTGTTCTTCCTAATATGACGCTCAGAATATAGAACAATGGATATACTTCTAGTTCCAGGTGCTACTGACTCAGGGCAATGACGTCTATGAAATTATAGTTATGGCTCACACGAAAATTGTATTGGCAAAATCACTCAAAACACGGCAAGCCTAGTTTTTTTAATTTATCGACATCACTCAAAATACATACGATAAATGCACATTCACTAAGCTTCATATTTTCTTTAACATTTCTAAGAGATTAAAACTATGTGCTCGACCAGGACGCAAACTTGGGATCGCCTTCACCTTTGACTCCCTAGAGCAAGTGCTCTAACGATTTTTATTTATTTACGGTCCCTTTTTACGCTAACCAATTTCGCCATTTTCAGCGTCGGCTTCTTCTACTATGACAATAAATTTCTTCTTATTGCTTCTGTCCTACAATTAATTTCTTTCTTTTCATATCGACGTCGGCTTCTGTATTCTACATATTATTATAATTCAAAATTGTATGTACTTATATATAAATACTGAACTTACAAAGAAAGTGAATTGCTTCTTCTGGATTTAAGGAAAAATAAATAAGTAAATAAATAAAAATAATTTAAAGGAATACATATAAGATGGAAGGCATGATCTCTTCAGTCTTGAAATAATTATTGTTTAGTTAGATATTTATTGTAAAAAACTTCAAAATGTCTCTGATATTTATCTTTGTAATTTTTAGATCCTCTAATTCTCTGCTGCTCTGTCCTTAGAAAATTGACAAAACTCCAATTCTCTGTCCCTTTCAATTATAGTATCGTGAACGAAGTGTTTCCCGTAACACATAGCACAGGATTTGTTGGTGGATACAGTTTTTCTCTGGTTTTTCGTGTATACAGTATTTCCATTTGTTTTTTAAGTGAATAGGTTTTCATTATGTGCTCTCCCCATGAAAATGAAGATGTGAAACCTCCACGAAGCAAGAAGATGAAGTACTTGTGTGTTTACTTGAAGATATGGGAGGAACAATATTCGTGGTTAAAGCCCGTGGCCAACAACATAAATCGAGCCTACTGACTATTATGTAAGCGTGACTTTAGCATTGCTCATGGTGGTAAAGCTGACTGCAGCCAACATTCTTCTACAGATCTACACAATCGGAACGAAAGAGACGTAAACGCGAATTCAAATTTATTTAGATATTTTGGAAACACCAGCAAGGACATGAAAAACGTTGCAGGTGAGATAGCAACAATTTTTTATAAAGCATAACATCAGCTACAGAAGTATGGATTGTGCAAATAAATTATCGAAGGACATTTTTCATGACTCTAATTTGGCCAATATGATGTCATGTGGTCGAACTAAGGCAGAAGCTATTGTGAAAAACATTTTGGCAGCGAGAAGTATTTAGAGCTTCACTGGTGTCTTAAAAGATCCAGCTAAATCAAGTAACTTTTTTTCTATTGCAACTGATGTTTCGAACCACAGAAACAGAAAGATGTTTCCTATTGTTGTAAGATATTTTGATCCTGAAAACGGATTAAAAAATAAGCTTCTGGACTTCATTGAACAGGCTAATGAGACAGCTAATTCTGTTCACAATCTGATCAATTCTTCATTGAGTTTACATAATTTAGATGTAAAGAACATGACTGCATACTGTGCTGATAATGCAAATGTTAATTATTGGAAACACAAATATGTATTTAAACTGCTTAGAGAGAACAACAAGCATTTGGTGAAAGCAAATTAATCAAATCACTTGCTACATAATGCCACAATACATGCTTGTGATACTTTAGATGTAGATATTGAAATGCTTGTTATGAAAATATATGGCCATTTCTCTGTATCTGCAAGGAGAAGAGGAGAGTTGCAAACATTCTTCAATTTTGTTGATGCTGAGTAGCTAGAAATTGTTCATCATGTTCCTACCCATTGGCTTTTGTTAACATCTGCTGTAGATGGACTAATCCAGAACTGGTTACAAATTAAGGGTCATTTCAAGAGTGTGGATGACTGTCCAAAAATATTAACAAAGTCTTTTGTGAAGAAGATCCAGAAAAGGAATGTTTTACTGAGGCATATCTAAATTTCTTTTCCAACATAGGTGCTTTACTTGTTCAGTCTGGACAAATCCTTGAAACTCAAATTTCTGCATCATGGAGTGCTATGAAGTGATGAAAGATGTGTTTAATAAGATTCAGCAAAGGATTTAAGACAGTTTTTTTGGTACTACCACTGAACAGTTATTGAGCAGTTTAAGTCCATCCATGAAAAAATATGTCAGAGATGATTTTATTAACTTCTACCATTGCTTAAATAATTACATAACAAAAAAATTTGATGTATCAAATGCAAATCCACTTCACTGTCTTTTACCCTTAAAGCTGTAAACTGAACTTCCTTTCAGAGAGTTACAAGCCATAATTAAAGAATTTGCTCTTGATTTTGTAAATGAGGATGCTCTGTAGGAGGAGTTTTTTACTGTAAAAGGTGCTTTCAGTATGGTGAAAACAGCAACAGCAGAAAGTTGGGTGACAATTTTTAAAGATTTAAAATCCAAACAAATTGGTGCCCAAACCTTAGTAAAATCATAGGCTTTGTATTAAGCGTTCCAGGATCAAATACTCACACAGAAATAGTTTTTTCTCTAATGAACAATAAGTGGACAGATCAAAGAAACAGCTGCAACTTAGAAATTATTAAATTATTATGACTGAAATTAATTTAGATTACAATTGCAAAGAGTTTTTTAAATTTGTTAAGGAAGATAAAAAACTGCAGAGTTGTGCTGCTTCTGTAAATAAGTATTTGTAAATTTGTTACATTGTATTGTGATTATTTTGAGCATTTTATGCCACAGAAAAAATAAATTGTTTTTTTAATTCCTTTTTCATTCCATAGACCAAAAAATGATTGGATCCTTGTAGGTGTGAAACATAACAGAAAACACAACAAACATGCTTCGAACACAACTGTGTAACACATATTTCAGTGCACTTTTAATGTATTGAATTTACTCCACAAATGACTCTTATCAATTTCATTGCACTCTTAAAAACATGCTCTCAGCTTGAAGAGCTACCCCAAAATATGATATATCAGTAAAAGTAAGCAAAGTGTGTCTTAATTTTTATGTTTACATCCCCATTGTCATCCAGTTCAAGGAAATGCGTATAACTATGTAGCCAAAATTCACTATGACTAAATCTCCCTTATTCTCCCTTATAACCATGGTCAGATTTTGGTCATCTCTCCTAAATCCGTGATCAAAAGGTGTTCACCTCAGTTTTACATAGTTTGACTGCCTTAAGCTTTTCATTTGTTGATTTGTTGTTACTGTTTCATTCAATACCTGATACTAAGTTAATTGTACTTGAAGAGTTAAATTTTTTTGAATACGTTTCCCCTTATTGCTGAACATTTCCTGTCTGCACATTTTCTTTACATCCTGTTCATTTCGGATTTATGGAGGATCTCTTTACAAACATCCGCAGCTTTTATGAAAGTTTTGTGATTCATCCGATCAAGTACGTATCTGTTTTCTGTGTAATATGTCCTAACCATGTTCAAGAGGTGACTGATGTGGGAGATATTCATTGGAGGACTCAGACTTTGTGGTCGCTTCTGTTTCAGAGTTCGAGCTGTGAAACCATTCGGTAACGTCTTTGCTGTCTTCCGTGATCCAAACAAAAGTAAGGCATCACATCGCCTTTTAACATCCCACATTCCTAATCTTCATTCTCTCTGCAGTAAAACCGTAGTAATCTTGAAGATGATATACCACTAAACAACCCAGCCTATCCCAGTTTTCACCGTATTTGCGATTAGCTTTGGTATTGGTTCTCTCTCTGCCACACACTGCTTTTTAGCCAAAATATAATTATTATAATTATTAGCAACCTTACGCTATGGATTTGACATTTCCTTGCAGTTTCCCTTTAACAATTCCAAACATCTTTCTTCAATTACTTGTAGCCTTCTATTGAGGGATGGTGTACATGTCTATACCTAGCGTCTTATGAGACTCTCTCTCTGCAAACATAATTTTTGGCTAATGTTATACCCGTGCTTAACAAAATATTCGTGGTATTGTGGGTTTTAACTGAAGCTGAGCTGTAATTATAGAGTATTTTCATAACTTTAGTCAAGTCTTCTTTGTTCTTTACCCACATCGTTAACGTAACCTTTATTTGTAAAATCTACACCAAAGAATTTAATTTTCAAACTTTATTTTCTGCTGTTAACAAACGGGAATCCAGTGCTATCGCCAACAATTTCCTTGCTTTACAGATCGACTTACGTTCATGAAATCCGCCATTTGATTATTTATCCCAAATCTCGAGATTGACCAACTGTGTAGTCTTGTAATGACGTTTACAGGGTCCTTTTGCAGTCAACTGAGAATATAGCTGTACTCGTTTTTGTTGTTGACATTACCCCTATGAAGTTTTGATATCGAGTTACACACTGCCAGGAACGGTGCTTTTCTGATTGTCTGATGGGTGATTTCATCTCAAATCATACAGGTCATGTCAACTCGTGGTCATGAACTTCTCTGGAAAAAATATATACTGGATCTCTATATCATAACTGTTAAGACAGAATTTTCGTTTTATCTTAATTTTTGTCAGTGGTATGGCCCTTTGAAAAATGCGTATTTTATAAATATAAAATGTATATTTTATAAATATCTCTTAAAACGGTAGAGAACAAAATGAATATAACTAATAAACCACAAATACAGGAGATATGGCTAATGTTTTACGTTAAAGCTCCCTCTCAGTGTGCTGAAATTTAGTTGACACCCGCACACTTCTAGACTTCCTTTAACTTACAAACTTAAGACAAAAATACGAAATTTAAATTAATTTTTCTACTAAAATTTTTTTTTCGAGTCTGGGAACTCACTGAACGCTTTCTTCCATATTACCAGATACTACTTAAGTAATTATAAACAGTATCTTCTCTGCTCCAGCTATCTGTATTTCGTAAATATTTATTATTAAAAACGTAAAAAATTGCGTTTTTACGAATACTCGAAAACCCCAATCCGAAAACTTTTGAGAATTACACAAAATACTAGTCGTTTAATATGTTAGTAGTCAGTGCAAACACAGTGGACAATATTTTACTGTGTGCTGTGTTAAAAAATTTTCAACATTCTGAATATTTCGCATCGCTGAATTTCTAGCGTAAAACGTGGATGCTGGCAACACTGCTTCCAGGGCTATTCTGTTTATAACAAACGAGTGAGAACTTGCACATAAAATCATGCTGAATCGAGTTTTGTGCTTCGTTTAAACTTTTCGTTAGATACAATGTCGGTGAGGAAATACAGCAGTGAAAGAGTGAGGTGTGTGGACTATTAAAAAAGACACAAGAAGGTGGTGTTAAAGAAAAATTAAAAACACTTCTCAGTTATATAATATCTTGGTCCTCAAGTAACTACATTAGAATCATGTCCATTGCGCAGGAGTCGCTACACTCACTACAAGAAGAAATTTAGTCGCAACCCACCTGAACAATCACCATCGCCCGAATGTGAAACTGAAGAAAAGTGTGCAAATTTTTATATTCCTGGATGTGAAATTGTTGATGCGTTGAATGTTAGCATTTCTGCTGTTTCCCCTATTATAAGTCCGGTTAAACGTCCGAAAGTTAAGAAGAACAAGAAGAAAACAGTATGTAAAAAGAGAAGTGGAAGAAACTGAAACAAGTTTTACACAAGCAACATCTTCAAAACTTTGTGAAGTGTATAATGTAGATGCAGTTGGTGCAGAACCTGAAGATAGCGAAATGTGTGCAAAATGTGATGTGTGGTTTCATAACCTAAACACTGATATCGCAGCAGCCACTTATACTGAGAAGGTACAGTTACTGACACTAATACCAGATATCTACTCTAAGCAACAGAAATACATACGCCCTGCCTTACATTATTTGATTTCAAAAGCTCGTAAAGTAAAGAATGAGAAAAGTATTTGGGCATGCCCAGATTGTTACTGTGGGCATTTGTTGCAGATGATACGCTTACTATTTCTCTGGAATACTACGTAGGTGATGACAAAGATTGAAGCATATAAAGTACTAACCAGGCTGATGTTATCTCTGTTAGTGAAATTATATGATGTTATGGCATTGTTGGCCGGGAGGCCCCATTCGGGGTAGTTCGGCCGCCGTATTGCAAGTCCTTTAGAGGTGACGTTACATCGGCGACTTGCTAGTAAATGTTGATGAAAATGATGATGAAGGACACACAACACCCAGTCCCCTGCCGGGAATCGAACCCGGGCCCCTTGCGTGGTAGGCGGTAACGCTACCGCAACGCTATGGAGGCGGACATCTCTGTTAGTAAAATGGTGAAAAGTTAAAAAGGTAAAAACATATATGACAAGGTCAATAAGAGAAGCATATCTCCTAATGAAAAAGGAGAACCCCAATTTAGAAATTGGTCTTGCAAAGTTCTACTCCTTACAACCAACACGGGTAAAATGTCAGCCAGTGAAAGAAGTATGCACATGTATTTACTACACTAATTTGAAACTTGTTTGTTTCACCACAGTTTGTGTCACAGGAAAGAAGCACACAGAGATGGGCCTCTTACTTTTGTGTATATGTCAAGACCCGCAAGACAAATTTTGGTTGCAGGAGTGTGTAACATGTCCTGGTGCTGAAATGGTGACTACTGAAGCATCACATCTTCAGGATACTGACGATGACGTAACATATGCTTTGTGGTGAAGAGGACAGTAGAGCCACAGAAGTTTGTTACAGAGGTCAGGCATAGGGTCATGAGAGGAATAGCTCAACATCATATCCGGAGGATCCAGAGACGGGACATAGCAGAAATAAAATCAGCCACATCTCAGAATACCGACACATTAGTTCTTCATGTCGACTTCGCTGAGAACTGGTCTGTTGCTTTGCATAGCGAAATTCGAAGTTACCACCGGCACACATCACAGGTATCAATATCCACATGTGTTGCTCGCTTCCTTGGAACATCACACTCTTTTGCTATTGTTAGTAAAGAGCTAATTCATGACAGTGCGTGGTCCATTGACATGATAATTGACGACTTAGCATCTAGAGGCCATTCAATTCCTAAACATGTGTATGTGACTGATGGCGCAGCAATTCATTTTAAAAATCGCTTTCAGCTGTATGAGCATGGTCAACACTGTAGTACAGGAATTAAGAGAAAAAATGGATATTTTCAGCAACAGGTCATGGAGAAAATTGCATGTGATGGGATAGGAGGTCTCTGTAAACATCTTCCTACAAGAGTAATCTCGAGCATGAAGCAGTTGATGCTATACGAGAAGCTACTGGATTTGTACACACCATATTAGCATTAATAACAAACACGAAACTCTTAATTCTAAATGAAAGGACATTAAGGGAATTCCATTTAAAAAAGAGAGAAGAGTGGTCTGCATGAAGCCTGTGGTAGGAAGTCAACCAAGTCACAACTTGGTTTCATCCCAGGGTGGCACATACATTGCAAGAACGGTTCTCCACGAAATGCAACCTGTTACTGTGTGTGAAATGCAGAGACCACAGTACACATTAGAAGATTTTGTACTGAGCCACTTCATTCCTTAGGTGTATGACAATCAGTGGTGTGTGAGACAAATAATGTCTCTCATGAGCTACAAGATATAACGGTTTCCTTTATGACACCTCATGGTCCTGGTAATGCTTTCAAAAGGCCATCATCAAAACATCAGTGTGTAGTTCCCATATCCGAAGTACTGCCCTTGTTGGGTCATCCTTGGCCATGTAAAAATTCTGCGCAACTATCAGTTTAAATAGTTAAGTGTCCATGATTTTTTTGACCTTGAGAATAGAGCTAGGCCTACCTAAAAAATTTCTCATTTATTGTAGAGACAAGTATTGCCCAGTCTGATCGTACATTCCCTGAGTGCAATGACCAGCTAACATACCATGAAATTTGTAGAACATTTAGGATGGGTGTTGTGGAGAAAATAATTTCAAAATAACCAAAAAAATTTCAGATTCTTTCATCTTGATGTACAATGTTTTGACAGTTGACGAATTTCATGCATTAATTTCACATATAACAGTTATCTGTCCTCCCACTTATCAGTTCACAAGACAGTTAACATCCTGTGACTATTCATATTATCAAAACATAATTCTGACATTCGCAAAATCTACAAATTTTCATATTCCATTTTTCCAGAAAAAAAAAAAGGAAAAAGCTCGAGCTGTGTATGTATTAATCGTGTCTCGTAGTGTCCCATAGTATTGGGAACGAAGTATTCATTGAAAATAAATTCAAATCTCTATCACTTTTGGTTTCTTTATTACAATTTTTCCTTTCGTTACAACATTTTCACAAATACTCTCATTTAGAGAGGTCTGTTGCGTTTAAAAAACATTATTCGAAAAAATATATTGTTGTTTTGGAGAGGTTTCATGTGGAGCTTTTTCAGCGAACTTTGAAACAGTGATGTTCACTCTTGACCTGTATCATTTGAGATGAAATCGCCCTGTTATGATTTTCTTCATCACCAATTTCAGTATAATCTTCAGTGCTCTATTTAATATCTTAGAATCACTGTTCAAAAGCGAGATACCCCTGAACAACGTTTCGCCTTTGTCTCTTTTGTATGAGCACGACTACTCCCTTCATATCTCGAGGAATATAGTCGTGTGTCCAAATAGTGCCCCATAAGATAGGTGCTGTTCTGTGTTATCATCTTTCAGAACTTCATATAAAACTCAGTGGGTATTCCATCTCAGTTTGGTGCCTTCCCTTTTGCTGCTTGCCTTATTGATACAAGAATGTCTTTCTCCGTGAGGGGGCTGCTTAGTAACCGATGCATCGTACCTGTTTGTTAAACGGCTCAAAAAATCAGGAGCATCTTTATCACCGATACCAGAGTCTTAAGAGGGTTTTTGAAAATATCTATGAACTTCTTATACATACGTTAGTGATTTCTCACCATATTGCCTTTCTCCATTTTTACTTCTTTCACTGTACCGGTATGTTAATTTCTCCTTTTGTTGTGTCTTACACGATGGTAAAGGACGTTTATCTTCACTCGACTTCGTTGATTACTTTAGCTCTTCCTTCTAGACCATCCAGCTGTAGCGATTTGATAGGTAAAATTTTAGCCTTAACTTTATTAATACTATGTCTTTCACGCACTACGTCTATGTCTGCTATATATATCACGACGTCATACATGTAGATGTCTAAGGTGTTTCTCGCTCACTCCTTTTGCAACTTCAAAAGCAAATCAAAGATTTCCTAATCCTTGACTTCGTCAGTGTACTCACCGCTCTGGTGTATTGGGATATTTTGCACTTCTTTTGTATTGGTCCGCCCAACGCCATGAAATTCGTGTTCAAATTCTCCATCCAAGAGTTTAACGAATACGGCTTCCATACCGCAACTGCACATTTGATTTTCTGTGATTGCATCTTAACGTGTGTAAAGCGAAAGCAATGGCCAGAGAAGGCGGGATGATCTATTTCATAATTACCTACATTTGTTGTAGCCTGCTCGCTGATGTCTTAGTTATGTAGGTGTAAGTCGGTACTGATGCTTTTGTTGGCTTTCACATCTCATGGAAGCCAAGGTTGTCAGTGAGCATCTTAAGTCCTGCCGAAGTGTTGAAGTTTAGATGTTGACCAAATGCAGTCATTTAATAAGCAATTCAAGTCACCATCTAATGTAATTTTTTCAGTGCACCGCATGCACCAGGTAGATGTTGCTTCAAAAGATAAACAGCTGGCCATCATGAAAAGTGGGGTTCCCATGATCATCTGCAAAGAGTGCCTGCCCTGCTACAATCGACAGATTGAGAGATCAGTCCGTACTACGCTCAGATAACACCATAGAAGCTAGAGATAAGCCAGATTCATCCTTTGCCGAACATAGCTTAAACCAAATCTGCAGTATAAAATGTAGTAAATGCAGATAAAATACGCAATTGATGTGGAAGTCCTACACACGCAAGGAAAGTACTACGTTTACTCAGTTATATATATAATAAATTTTTAAAAAAATGTTAATTTTTCACATTTTCAGTTGAGTGAGCAGACACAATTCAGTTACTCCCCCCTTTTTGGTAATTTTGCAACCTCTATACAAGAGAAAATCCTGGGTGCTTTCAATCATAAATAGATAATGACGCATTCCTGTGCCACAGCTCTACTCCATTGTATGTTATTCATAGTAGTTGTAAGTGCTGTGAGAATGAGGGTGTTAGAAAATAGATGTCATTGTGTCAAAACTGTCGACAGAGATAACCCTTGAGCTCAAGTCAAGAATCAATAGCTTAAGGAGTTGACATATTTATGTTTGCTTGGTTACCTTCTTTGGGGTCATTTGTGAACTAGAAAACTGGGTTATAACCGAAACCTAGGTCGTATGATAACAATAAAGTTTGTAAAAGGAGGGGAAATAAGTGTTCCACATAATGAAATAGAGTAAATTAGTTAATATATATCTGTGATACTCCTATTTTCAAAGAACCGTTAAGTATAACACGTAATCATTTTTTATAACAAGGATTTTACTTCTTTGAATTAAATAAACTTTTACAGGTTCTTTTACTTGTACTTCTTTTAACAGCATCCTTCACTCTATAAAATTTGTCGAAAGACACACACACACACACACACACACACACACACAACCAACACAAAGTACACCAACTGTTTATAATGTGTAGATTTCCATCTTCCTAGGATTGCTGGCTTAACTTGAATGTTCGTAAATTAAGCGACGCTGCCGCCACATCGTCCGCGAGCTCCACATGAAACACTATTTTCATTAATGGCACAAAATATAATCATAAATGAAAACTTACTGTACTAAGTAGTGTCCATTGGTTTGCACTGCCGTTGCTCAGACAGGAAAGATCACGGTGTCAGGAACAAGTATTTGTGACGCTACGGAGAGAACGAATGCCTGACAGGAACACAGGACCTCGCGACTCGTTTCGCTCAAGCTGAATTAATCAACTGTGCACATATCCAGGGCCAACTCTTCAGCATACACAAAGCCCAATCCGCTAAAAGGCCGTCAGAATCGTAGCTGGGGTAGTCATTCTCTTCACGGTGCTCCTATTTTGTTTATATGTTTGTTATATCGTGTCTGTTAAGAGTTTATATCGTGCGTTAAATAAAGTCTTTTCTTTTGGTTTCATCTAAGTTTGTTCTCGCACTATTGTGTCATTATAATGAGTTATTATTTACTGTGTTAAGAATTCACTTTTAATAAAGTTATAGGTTACAGTAAGATGATAAGTTACACTTATGGCGTCATTATTATTGGGAAAACTTGTGTAATTATTTTTCATTATATTTTATTTTGCATGATTGGACAGAAAAACATTTGAGCAGGAGATTGTTTCAGTGGCTTATGTGAAGATAAGTAAATGATAGGGCCGTGTGTGTGTGTGTGTGTGTGTGTGTGTGTGTGTGTGTGTGTGTGTGTTTGTTTTAGACAGAACATTAGAAGGTGATCGTTGCAAACAAACGAGAAATTAGAGAGACCATCTGAGGGCTGAGGAACGGCGCAGAGGACAAGCTCCTCTTCTGTATCGCTGCAAGCCTAGTACCGTGTTTTGCGCTTCCGTGAAAGCAGATCTGGCATATTGTCAGACATCATCAATCACTTCCTCTGTTGTGAGACTCATACTCTAACTCCATGATGATCCAGGACTGCTCTCTCCACTCATTCCGGAATAATAAATGAAAACAACGAGCAATGCACACAAGCCAATCGAATAAAAACAGTTTCGATCGCGTTTCCAAATTTTTATTCGATAGCAACTGCTTTTGGCTCTTTCCTCAGACCATCTTCACGCTTTACCCCTGCAACACAGTGATGATACATACACAGTACAGAAGGACGAAAATATGACTAAATAACGTCTGGAATACAAGCTAAAATAATTAATAAGTACCATTTTATACCCATTAAGGATGTTGGTGGCAGCAGACAGAGCGAGATCCGTAAAAGTAAGGGTGCCACTTCTGAATAACGCAGCTTTATCGAGGTTATACAGGGTGCTCCATTGATCAAAATGGTTCAAATGGCTCTGAGCACTATGGGACTCAACTGCTGAGGTCATAAGTCCCCTAGAACTTAGAACTACTTAAACCTAACTAACCTAAGGACAACACACATATCCATGCCCGAGGCAGGATTCGAACCTGCGACCGAAGCAGTCGCGCGGTTCCAGACTGTAGCGCCAGAACCGCTCGGCCACCAGCGGCCGGCGCTCCGTTGATCGTTACTGGGCCAAATATCTCACGAAACAAGCGTCAAACGAAAAAACTACAAAGAACGAAACTTGTCTAGCTTGAAGGGGGAAACCAGATGGCGCTATGGTTGCCCCGCTAGATGGCGCTGCCATAGGTCAAATGGATATGAACAGCGTTTTTGAAATAGGAACTCCCATTTTTATTAGATATTCGTGTAGTACGTAAAGAAATATGAATTGTTTCAGTTGGACCACTTTTTTCGCTTTTTGATAGATGGCGCTGTAATAGTCACAAACATATGGCTCACAATTTTAGACGAACAGTTGGTAACAGGTAGGTTTTTTAAATTAAAATACAGAACGTAGGTACGTTTGAACATTTTATTTCGGTTGTTCCAATGTGATACATGTACCTTTGTGAACTTATCATTTCTGAGAACGCTTGCTGTTAACAGCTTGATTACCTGTAAATACCATATTAATGCAATAAATGCTAAAAAATGATGTCCGTCAACCTCAATGCATTTGACAATAGGTGTAACGACATTCCTCTCAACATCGAGTAGTTTGTCTTCCGTAATGTTCGCACATGCATTGACAATGTGCTGATGCATGTTGTCAGGCGTTGTCGGTCGACCACGATAGCAAATATCCTTCAACTTTCCCCACAGGAAGGAATCCGGGGGCGTCAGATCCAGTGAACGTGCGGGCCATGGTATGGTGCTTCGACGACCAATCCACCTGTCATGAAATATGCTATTCAATACCGCTTCAACCGCACACGAGCTATGTGCCGAACATCCATCATGTTGAAAGTACATCGCCATTCTCTCATGCAGTGAAACACCTTGTAGTAACATCGGTAGAACATTACGTAGGAAATCAGCATACATTGAACCATTTAGATTGCCATCGATAAAATGGGGGCCAATTATCCTTACTCCCATAATGCCGCACCATACATTAACCCACCAAGATCACTGATGTTCCACTTGTCGCAGCCATCGTGGATTTTCCGTTGCCCAATACTGCATATTATGCCGGTTTACGTTACCGCTGTTGGTAAATGACGCTTCGTCGCTAAATAGAACGCGTGCAAAAAATCAGTCATCGTCCAGTAATTTCTCTTGTGCCCAGTGGCAGAACTGTACACGACGTTCAAAGTCGTCGGCATGCAATTCCTGGTGCATAGAAATATGGTACGCGTGCAATCGATGTTGATGTAGCATTCTCAAAACCGACGTTTTTCAGATTCCCGATTTTCGCGCAATTTGTCTGCTACTGATGTGCGGATAAGCCGCGATAGCAGCTAAAACACCTACTTGGGCATCATCATTTGTTGCAGGTCGTGGTTGACGTTTCACATGTGGCTGAACACTTCCTGTCGCCTTAAATGACGTAACTATCCGGCGAACGTTCCTGACACTTGGATGATGTCGTCCAAGATACCGAGCAGCATACATAGCACACGCCAGTAAGGCATTTGGATCACAATAGCCATACATCAACACGATATCGACCTCTTCCGCAATTGGTTAACGGTCCATTTTAACACGGGTAATATATCACAAAGCAAATACCGTCCGCACTGGCGGAATGTTACGTGGTACCACGTACTTATATGTTTGTGATTATTACAGCGCCATCTATCACAAAGCGAAAAAAGTGCTCCAACTAAAAAATTCATATTTCTTTACGTACTACATGAATATATAATAAAAAATAGGAATTTCTATTTTAAAAAACGCTGTTCGTATCCGTTTGACCTATGGCAGCACCATCTAGCGGGCCAACCATAGCGCCATCTGGTTTTCCCCTTCAAACTAGACAAGTTTCGTTCTTTATACCTTTTTCGTTTGACGCTTATTTCGTGAGATATTTGGCCCGGTCACTATCAATGGACCACCATGTATACTGTAAGCTCTGCCCATCGCCTACAGCATTACATCATCGACAACCAATCATGCATGAGGTATGCTACATTGATTGGCTTAGTCGAATTTATAAGAAAAATAGATACAGAAATAAATACACAAATTACACACATAAAATTTACATGTCTAACCCCATCATAATTAATTTAAGTAAATGAAACAAAATGACAGGCATTCTGTAATCGGTATTGTGTGCAGACTGCCCCCTGTGGGGATTTGCTTGTACTCGCTGCAGCAGAGACAGCTATATTTGGTAGCTATTGCAATGACTTGCCAGTACCGATAGTTGCACTGGAGCGCAGCCCACCACAGATACCATGGCAGATGACGGAATGGTGAGGAGGCAGCGGATATCTGGTGGCTTGGAAGTCGATCTTTCTGCTGCAGTTTTGCTTTACTATAGTGGCGAAGACTGACTGTCACAATATGGCCTCCAGTGGTTAGATTAATCCGCTTAAGCGATCACTTGCGTAGATTGTACATTACTGCCAAACATCCTGGTTATAAACTTAGACAATGATGTTATGCTGTAGACGATGGGCAGAGCTTACAGTATATAAGCTCCACTAAAGTTGCCTTATTCAGCAGTGACATCCGTACTTCTAAGGGTGTGCACTGTCTGCCACCACCAGCAGCCATAATGGGTATAACATAGCACTTCTTAATTATTGTAGCTTCTATTTTAGACATTGTTTAGCCATATTTTCATCCCTCCATACTGAATATGTATTATTACTGTATTGCAGCGGGGAAAAGCCTGAAGATTAGTCCGAGGAAAGGGCCCGAAACCGGTGGCTAACGATTAAAATTTGAAAACTTGATCGAGACTGTTTTTATTTGATTTTAGCAATTTACACCGATCGCTGTTTTCCTTCAATTGTAGAATGCTTTCTAAAATCTTGAAATCGTGTTTCGTTTAGGCTACCGCGTAACTCTGGTTGGCAGTGTCGTAAATGTGCTAGTTTAAGCTCGATGTCTAGCAGTATATTACGCATCTCTAGTTCAAAACACCACCCACCTAAAACTGCCGTATTAGTGTCCACGTAATAACACAATATCCCCTATAACTTGCAGTTTTAGGCCCCTTCTTCTTCGTGTTAACCATTCGAAGAGAAGGTACTATCTGTGTTACTGCCGGTATACTACCTTTGGTATCACACCTCATAAGCTTCAGAATACAGCTTTTGGAACGGTAATATGGAACAGATTAATTGCGAAGTGGGGTGTAGTGGTAGATTTTCCCACCGAAAATAATACTTCATTCAAAACATTTCTTTAAAATTCTATCTGCGCCCTCACAGTTACCAGTATTTAACTCCGAATAAAACAGTAAACATCAACCCATTATGATTACAGGCAGATTTTTCCCAATAGATCTGAGCACAGCATAAAAATATTCAATGAATATTGCCAGTAAAACTTTCATTACGAAACGTGTATGACACACGAAGTCGTGAAAATTCACACACAACTTTGTTTGAAAACAATATTTAATTAATTTAGTACCGCGACTTTCTTGTTAAAAACAAAACTATCCTAGGCATTGACCCAACAAATAGTCCTCCAAATAAACGATAGCTAAATGTTTCTGACTCAGTCTTGAAATTTTCAGATAATAGTTAACAAACAATATAAACAGTGGCCATTCCCATGAGCGATACCTGAAGGGCATAGAGGCACACACTATCCACTGCGCCCTAGAGAATGGTCCAATTGACCAATTAACATAGCAGAATGGAACAAATGTAGCGACATAAATGATGATCAATAAACTCAGCTGTAATCCTAAATTCTACAACAAATCACACATTCAGTAGGACACGTACCATATCTTCGCAATCGATGTGTGAAGCAAGCAATCTGAAAAATTTAATATTTTCCCGGAGAATCAACTATTCAAAGAGATTTCGAGATTGCAGCAGGTCGTCGTAAACTTCATTCCACGATATTTCGGCTGGACAACTGCCAGCCATCTTCAGGTGAACTGAACGAAGACTGACGAAGACGCTTTTTTTTTCTTTCTTTTTTCTTTATTGTGATTTCATTCCCCTGCCCCATATGGGCAGGGGAGGGCTGTCAGCGGCACAATCCGCCGCTCTTCAGCCGAGAGACACGACAACTAAAACAAGAATAAAATGATACATACATAAGGAGATAAAAAAAGGGGAACATAAAACAGAGTAAGGGGAGAAAATGGAGGTAAAAAGACATGGACATGTAGACGTTCATGGGGACAGTTAAAAAAAAAGTCACCAGAAAGTTAAAAAACACAGTTAGCGATTCTTGAAACACAGAGAAGACACTGAATGCGAATGCACAGGTTAAAAGTTGGCCACAGTATTAAAAACACTCTGAAACAACACACTTAAAACCCACTGCGAGCACACACGACGAAGAGTAAAACTACCAGGTGGGACCTGTCGAGGGAAAGGGCAGACAGGATGGAAAAGGAGGGGAGAGCATGGGGCAGCTGAGGAAGCGGGAGGGATGAAGAGAGGAGGGGCAACCGTGGGTTCACGAAGAGGCAGGAGACACGTGGGGCGGGAGAGGAAAAGGGAAGACAGGGCAGGAGGGAGCGCAGAGACACTGAAAGGAGGCACAAGAGATGGAGGGGGAGTAGGAGGGGAAAGCCGCTCAGGAGGAGGGAGAGGGAGGAGAGGGAGCCCTGAGGAGGAGGCAGGAAGAGGGGGTTAGAGTTGGTAGGAAGGGTAGATGTCAGGGCGAAGCTCATCATCTGGGAGGGGTAGATGGTGGAAGTTGTGTTGGGAAAGGAGATGGAGGGTGTGGAGATGGAGAGAGGGAGGGACACAACGGTAAAGGCGCGGCAACTGGTTGGGAGTGGAGAGGAAGGGAGACACCAGAGGGTGAGCGGGATCAAGGCGGCGGACAATATATAGTGTGCGGATGTGTTCAAGGAAAAGGGGAAGGTGGGGGAAAGGGATGAGGTCGTAGAGGATGCGCGTGGGGGACGGAAGGCGGATGCGGAAGGCGAGGTGGAGTGCATGGCGTTCGAGGATTTGGAGGGTTTTATAGAACCGGGGAGGAGCGGAAATCCAAGCGATGCTGGCATAACAAAGGATGGGGCGGATCATGGATTTGTAGGTGTGAAGGATGGTGGAAGGATGCAGACCCCACGTCCGGCCGGACAGGAGTTTCAGGAGGAGGAGGCGGTTGTGAGCTTTGTTTTGGATGGTATGGAGATGGGAGTCTAGGTGAGGTGGCGGTTGAGTGTGAGGCCAAGGTATTTGAGGGTAGGAGTGAGGTGGATAGGACAGCCATAAATGGTGACGTAGAAATCATGGAGGCGGAAGGAGCGGGTGGTGCGGCCTACAATGATCGCCTGGGTCTTGAAGGGATTAACACGGAGGAACCACTGGTTGCACCAAGCGGTGAATTGGTCAAGGTGGGTTTGGAGAGTACGTTGGGACCGTTGAAGGGTAGGATAAAGGGCTAGGAAGGCGGTGTCATCAGCGAACTGGAGAAGATGAACAGGGGGGGGGGGGAGGTTTGGGAATATCAGCAGTGTACAGGAGATAGAGGAGAGGGGAAAGGACAGAACCTTGGGGCAAGCCGGCAGAGGGGTAGAAAGTACGGGAGTTGGAATTGTGGATAGTCACATAGGAGGGACGATGGGAGAGGAAGGAAGCAACGAGACGGACGAAGTTGATGGGGAGAGCATAGGTCTGGAGTTTGAAGAGGAGCCCAGGATGCCAGACACGGTCACAGGCGTTCTGGAGATCAAGGGAAACAAAGATAGCAGAGCGACGGGAGTTAAGTTGGAGGGAAAGAAGATTAGTAAGGTTAAGGAGCTGGCCGTCGGCAGAGAAGGAAGGCCGGAAGCCACATTGGGTAATAGGAAGGAGGCGGTGCTGGTTAAGGTGGAGGTGAGTACGGCGAGAGAGGATGGCCTCAAAGACCTTACTGAACACGGAGGTGAGGCAGATGGGACGATAGGAAGAGGTAGCAGAGGGGATAAAGACGCTCTCCCCTCCGTCTTATATAGTTCGCTGATAGTACTGCCGCGCATGCGTTGAAGTCGCAGAGACAGAAGGACCACACCGCCCAGCGGTAGCGCCCTCGCTGGTGGAACTGCAAGACTCAACTGTCGTCGGTATTGTCGCTAGCTGCAGCTATCGAAGTCTTCTGGCTTCTTCTTCTCGAGCAAATTTCGAAGATAACGGGATTCCACGCGTTATTCGGTTGGTAGCCACTGTCACGGTTCATTAGATTTTCCACAATGCGTATTTCAACGGATCCTTGATAATGGAATCCCAAAAGGTTTTTGCTATGGTCAAAATCGAAATTTTGTCATACTCCATTGAATGTCCGTTGGAAATACAATGTTCCGCAAGTGCAGACTTACTGGGTTGGAGTAGGCGAGTGAAACGCTGATGTTCCGTACAACGCTCTTCCACTGTACGCGTTGTCTGTCCCATTTAGGCCATACCACATTGACACGGTATTTTATAAATTCCCGCCTTCAGTAGTGACGAATCATCCTTCACGGATCCCAACAGATCCGAAAGATAAAAGCAAAGAGGAAAGATCACTTGAATCAGCGGTTTGTAAACCAACTGTTTTGGAGATACGTCGATGATACTTTCATAGTGTGGTCCCATAGAGAACAAAAGTTAATGGAGTGTTTTCATCATCTTAACTCCATCCATGAGAATATTCGATTTACTATGGAACTAGAGAAAGATGGTTGCTTTCCATTCCTGGATGTTTTGGTTAAACGGAAGAGTGACGGCTCGGTGGGACATTCTGTTTACCGTACGCCCACCTACACTGATTTGTACTTGCATCCTTCAAGTGCCATCACCCATCCCAAACCATGAGTGTGCTTAAAACCCTTGTGCACAGGCACATACGGTGTCGAATGCAGACAATTTGCCTAAGGAACTAGCACATTTAAGAACGGTGTTCAGAGACAATGGATACTCGACCCGGCAAATTAACAGGGCCTTCTCAACTAAAGCCAGGAACCGAGAAGTGGATAAAGAGGAGAACGCGCCACCAAAGTCCCTAGCTTTTCTTCCCTTCGTTGGAAATATCTCCTTCAAGATTGCGAGGATTCTTAATCATTTTCATGTGAAAGTGGTTTTTTGTCCACCTTCTAAGATTTCGGATCTGCTGTGAACGGTGAAGGATGATTTGTTACTGCGGAAGGCGGGAATTTATGAAATACCGTGTCAATGTGGTATGGCCTATATAGGACAGACAACGCGTTCAGTGGAAGAGTGTTGTACGGAACATCAGGTTTGCACTCGCCTACTGCAACCCAGTAAGTCTGCAGTTGCTATGACAAAACTTCGATTTGGCCACAGCAACAAACTTTTGGGATTCCATTATCAAAGAATCCGTTGAAATGCGCATTGCGGAAAATCTAATGAACCGTGACAGTGGTTACCAACTGAATAACGCGTGGAATGCCGTCATCTTCGAAATTTGCACGAGACGAAGACGCCAGCGACAATATCGACGGCAGCTGAGTCTTGGAGTTCCACCAGCGAGGGCGCTGCCACCCCCAGCCTCAATTACCCTTTATAACACCATAACTCTGCTGATTTATTTTGTTTTTGTTTTATTTAATGTTACATCGTTGAGCTTCTGTAAATGTTGTTTGATTGAATCAATAACACAAAACTGTATACTCCTTTCTCTGTAAGAACTTTGATGTCGTGATTTGTTTCTATGCAAAGTAGTATATCTGTCATTTAAATTCTTTGTTCCATTTGGAGGGAACAAAACTTACTATATATAATTGTAATTTCAGTTTGTCTATTTCGGCTGAAGAGCGGCGGATTGTGCTGCTGACAGCCCTCCCCTGCCCGTATGGGGCAGGGGAATGAAATCACAATAAAGAAAAAAAAAAAAAAAAAGTTTGTCTATTGTGTTAATGCTCGGTAACAAGTAACGGGAAGACCGTTCAGTTTGAACAAGCCATGAAAGTAATAGTGTGTTTCGGTATCTGTTATATTTTTGCAAATAGTTAGTGCTGCTCCAGTTGTTAGTTTCAATCTTACCGTAAACATATGTATGTGTCAGAGTTCACTGCACTCGCGTGTGACAAAGTATAGGTTGTGCTTATCCATTAAAGTTACTAATAACTATTTTCTTGAACGAGAATGTTAATCATTCTCTTGCCTAGTTATGCTGGCGACCGTTTTATTTATCCGTTGGACAGTGCAGATAGGCAAAATTTTGTTTGTTACTGTTCGAATATTTACGTAATTCTGACTTTCATTTCCGATAAGCCATTTCAGTTAGGTACAACACGGTCAACCTAGCAAAATTCCTCTACAGGGTAACACTGCTCTGTTGCTTTATACCATAAGTGCTTTAATAAGACAGTTTTATTTCACAACCTGCCACCAGCTTCGAGGTTATGGTGTAGCGGTAGCAGACGGGGCTGTTATACGTGGCGCCGCGTGACGGGACGTTGTTCAGCTTGCATCTACAGACGGAAAAAATTATAAGTAGTTAGCATTTTACAAACATAGAGTGAACATAAAACGTCCAGCGGCACGAACCTGTACATTATTTGACAGAACGGATAGTGAAACTTCATTTTTAATTGAAATTAAAAGGTATCAGTACATAATAATAGCTAAAATGGATAGGAAACTAGAAATAAATCTAGACACGCGAGAACAGAATGCAATCGAGAGCAGTTCAGGCAGCACACCATCAGATAGCATTAAGCGCGAGTTAAATTACGTACGTTATCACACTGCGTCAATAAACAGATCGAAGCTATGTGTGTCGCGCGTACTAACAAGGGAACCTCCCCATCGCACCCCACTCAGATTTAGTTATAATGTAGCACAGTGGATAGGCCTTGAAAAACTGAACACAGATCAATCGAGACAACAGGAAGAAGTTGTGTGGAACTATGAAAAAATAAGCAAAATATACTAACTGAGTAGTCCATGGGTAACATAAGCAACATCAAGGAGAATATCAGCACAGGCGCGCCGTGGTCCCGTGGTTAGCGTGAACAGCTACGGAGCGAGAGCTCCTTGGTTCAAGTCTTCCCTCGACTGAAAATTTCACTTTCTTTACTTTCGCAAAGTTATGATCTGTCCGTTCGTTCATTGACGTCTCTGTTCACTGTAATAAGTTTAGTGTCTGTGTTTTGCGACCGCACCGCAAAACCGTGCGATTAGTAGACGAAAGGACGTGCCTCTCCAATGGGAACCGAAAGCATTTGATCGCAAGGTCATAGGTCAACCGATTCCTCCACAGAAAAACACGTCTGATATATTCTACACGACACTGGTGACAGCATGTGCGTCACATGACAGGAATATGTTGTCGACCCACCTAACTTGCACACTTGGCGAATGGGTAAAAAGATTCTTCTACCTTGCCCGATTTAGGTTTCCTTGTGGATGTGATAATCACTTCCAAAAAATTGATGAAAACATAAGAGTGTGTCACATAAACTTCAACAAATGAATGCAACAGTTTCACAGTCGCACAGTTTTCTCTGTGCTCTGTCAAAACATATGTTTTTAAGGTTTTCAAATTTTTCTGTGTGTAGACCGTCAAATCCTGCATATGTCCAAGAAAATCTGAACATGTCCTGGAATTTGGCACAGCGAAGTTGATTATGTGTGAGTGCCTGATCTCTGATAATTGTCTGAAAATAAAAAATTTTCATCCTAGGGAAGACTTGAACCAAGGACCTCTCATTCCGCAGCTGCTGACGCTAACCACGAGACCACGGCGCTCTAATGCATACATGCTCCTTGATGTTGCCTATGTTTCCCAAGGACTGCTTAGTTTGTATATTTTGCTTATTTTTCATAGTTCCACACAATTTCTTCCTGTTTTCTCGATTGATCTGTGTTCAGTTTTTCAAGGCCTATCGGCTGTGCCAACTTATAACTGAATCTGAGGGGGTTGCGATGGAGAGGTTCCCTCGTAAGCAAGACAGTATGAGTGATGTTGTGGAAGACAGTGGTTATGTTAATGAATCGCGGGATATGTTTGAATCACCAAAAACTGAAAGGAAGTAGAACTTGAACACGAAAATGTAGCAGAACCTAAAAGTGAAAAGAATTCAGATATGATAGAATTGTTAAAATGTTGTCTGCACAAATTGCAGCACAGGGACAACAAATTGCAGCACAGGGACAGCAAAATGCAGCAGAAAATGACAATATCAAGGCGCAAATTGCAGCACTGGGGCAACAAAATGCAGCACAAAGGCAGCTAATTACAACACAGGGTGGTGATATTAGTAAACAAATGCACGAGCAAGGAACGAATCTTAGTAAACAGATTGAGAAGGTTGATTTAAAAGTAGACAGTGTGAGTAATGAAATTAAAAACCTCAAAAGCGAAATTACTATCATCAATGGCAATATTGCCAACATACAGGGACAAATTGATGACATTAACGAAAGATTTGACACTGAAGTAATTAAAATTCAAGTTCAAATAGGAGCCTTAGTCTGTACTAAAGTGGATGAAAAGGTATTCGGTATTAAATCCGAAATACAAACTGAATTTAACGTGGAATTTGCACAGATTAAACAATCTGTGACAGAAACAAGTAGAGAATTAACCAAACATATTGTTACTTGCGAAAAGAAGTGTGATAACACTTCACAAATCCAAGGCAAAATGTATGACTTGGAAAGAAAAATACAATCAGGACCTACACATTTTACTGAAAAAATGCCTTTCAGTAAAATATTAGAGGGTGAGGAAAAATTCGACCCTGCAAAGAGACATAACGGTTGGCACCCCCTTGATTTTATAAAGAATTGCGAAAGAAATTTTCCTGAATATTTGACTGACCAGGAAAAAATCAATGTTGTGATCAGTGCATTAACGGGAGAAACAAAAAGGTGGGGATTGAATCTGGATACAAACCAGATGTCTTTTGAAAGCTTTAAACAAAAATTTATTGACGAATACTGGTCAGAACAAAAACAAGACCAGTTGTGGCGTGAGTTTCTAATGGCCAGGTTGTATGATATCAGAGGTAGGCAAACCATGAAAGGATTTTGCGAATCATGGTACAGAAAACTGATACATTTGAAGGCTCGAAGGACTGAATCCGAGATCGTTTGGGTTCTTTGGCAGAAACTGCCTGAGGATTCTAAACGATATGTTGGGAGTACACACAGAAGTTTTTCTGCGTTTTTGGAAAGGGTAGAGGATGAAGATCACTGGCGAAGAAATCGCGAGTCTCGTCCCCATAATGACAACAATTATTCGCGAGAAGCCAATGACCAAAATGAACAACCTGAAAACTATAGATTTCGTGTAAACACGATTCAAAGAGGTCGTGCGAGAGGTAGAGGAAATTATACGATGCGCGGCAGAGGATACTTGGCGCGGAATTTCCAAACTAGAGACGAAATGGAAAACTAAAAACCGCGTGTGTTACGGGCCGGATTCACGCGGAAACCGGTTTAGGGCCCAAAGAAAAGATGTCAAATAATAAATTCGAGAAGGAAAGATGTAAACTACAGGGCAGGAAGGTTAAAGACGCGCCTATGGAAGACGTGCGCGGAATGATACGTCGTGGCGAGCCCAGTGCGAAGTCACGTGACTGTTTGTGCTCGGGGCAGCGCTTGCTGGAGCAGCGTACATTGCACTTGGCAGCACACACAAATGGCAGACGTCAGAACAAGATGGCTACCGTAGAGAGAAACAGAAAAGGCGGGATCGGACACTTCCGTTGGCCAGTTTCAGTAGTAGATGAATGTAAAAATGGAAATAAAGTTAATGTGTCATATGATAAGGATAACTCAGTATCGGAATCGTGCGAAAAGACATTATTAAAGAAAGAAAGGGAGACAGAAAAGACGAGTGAAAAGGGGAATATTTGTACTGTTAATGATGTGTATGAGGTAAAAGACGTAGATGTGGGGGAGGTTATGATGAATAAAGAGGAAAGGAAGGTAGAATACGCCACGCAAAAGACGTGTGCACAATTAATGATAGATGAAAATGACGTAAAGGAGGACGTTAGTGAACATGACATTATAAGCAGTGCAGGTGAAGTTATTGTTGATGGAAAGGTGTTCTGTGATTCTAATGCAGAAGGTTCTAGTAGGAATTTCGCACGTTTGTCTGAAACTGATAGTAAGGAAGAAAATGAAATGAAGGTTATCGAAGTATATAACGATTATACTAAGTATGAAGTTAAGGCTGAAATCGTTCAAAGTGATACAACAGAAGTGCCTGACTGTCCAAACGATGTGCATTCTGTAGAAAATGAGTGGAAAAATGAAGTGGCTGAAACATCTAGTGATAATCTGCCTCACTGTTTAAAAGTTGCTTTCCTGCTCGAATCTGATGACGAAAATGAAATCAGTGATAGTTCAGATGATGATGGGTATATGAATACAGATCAGAATGAATATACTAAGTTTCCCTGTTGTTCAAAGTTCGCGTATTTAAGTGAATCTGGTGGTGAGGAAGAGAGTAGTGATGACTCCAGAGATGATAAATTTTCAGGTGTAAGCGAAAGTGAATATACATTTACTGAAAGGGGGTATGAGAAAATTAGTGAAATTTTTCCAAAGCAAGATACAGAAAATAGAACTGGGCCAAAACCGAAGGAATTATTAAGTAATGTAACACAGGGGCATAATTTGCAGGAACCTCTAGATGATACTGTACTGGGGCAAGCCTTAACAAATGTTTTGATGGAGTGTGAATTACAGGAACAAAAAGAACCACCTGATAAAATAATAGCAGGACAGGAGATGTTGTATCTTGCTAAAGACTTTGAAATTCCAAAACCTAAAAAGCCACCTGATGAAACAAAACGTTGGCAAGATCTGGATAGGTTAGTGAAAGATGTAGAAAATAGGAGGCCTAAAAAACCACCAGACCTAAGTGACTGTTTTATGAACCATACAAGACTGCCATGTTAATAAAGAGACTGGGGGCAGGATGTACGTATATATGCTGTAAATATAATGCATGACTTTATTTTTATTGTATCTGAGTGTTACCTGTAGCTGAATTATTGTTTTGTTGATCTTGAGACCTGTGGGAGGTTGCTTATTTATTGTACTGTACTGTATGACTCTGCTTAGGAACTGTTTCAATTTTTATTGGATACTTATTGTTGCCAGCCTAATTATGAAGATAGGGCCATGTAGTGTGACAAACCTAAAAACTTTATAAATTATGATGCTTATGGTAACTTTGTGAAAGTGCAAAGAACTCCTCAAGATGATAATTTATTTCTAATATAGTTAAAAATCAGAAAGGACTAATGCGTGCAGTATGTGGTTTACTTAAAGATACATGTCTTCAGATGAGGGTTGTTTAGCCTCAGGGGACGTGCACTCTTTGCATTGGCAGGTGCCTGACGAGCGCCAGGAACCCGAGTCGTTGTCAGCACTACTTCCATTTCTTTTCGTTCTGCCAACCTTCCTCTTCATCATTCAGAACTTTTACTATCTTCTTTCCTTCTTCTCTATCAGAATAAACTGAAAAGTGTAGAAGTAATGTAAGATACTGTGTATTGTTTGTGGACAAGTAAATCAATAATTAAATTGGGTACACTAGAAAATGACCAAGACTAATGAAAATATAGTGGGTATTGTTAAAGAAAAAATGTAATGGAAAAGTAATTGGAAAGAGAAATATGGATGAGAAAAGGTAAGAATACTGAAAACAAGGGAAATGAATACTATAATATGACTGCATGTAAATGCTTTTTTCTGAAAATAGGGATAAATATGGTGTTGACAAACTGTAGGTGTGTTTTAAAACTGAGGAGATAAACCTGACTAATGTGTGTAAAATACATATGAAAGGTATGTGACTAGTGCCACCAAAAGTTGGCAGAAATCACTTGCAGTAGGGTGTAAAGTTATTATTCTGATCTTGACATATTTGATAACCTAAATGTGTGTCAAAATTATTAAATTGAATATTGACTTTAAAAGAAATATTACTGAGTAACAAAGAAGGGAGAAAAACCACAAATCTGGGACTCTCAAATAACTCCTGAACATTGTCACTATACCAAAAATGTTATTTAAAATTTACTCGACTAATGATGTGTATATTGCCTGATTTTGTCATGATGTAAAGAAAGATTTAATGCTACCAGTGTCTAATTGCTGTTTCAAAGTTGCAGGTTTTATGTTTTATACCGTTAATGCAAATTGTACATAAAAATATGACATAATGATGAAAAAGCTTAAAGATGATGACAATAAACTGCTCAAAAATATGTTGCTGGGCAGCAAAACAGGACGAAAGAATAAAAATGCTGTGGTCCTGAAGTTGAGGGCTACCAAATATGCTGTGTGAGTAGTAGCCAAAGGACTTGCCATTGTGGGGCAAGAAGTTGATAAATGATTATGAACTGCCTAACCTAGAGGATGGGGCAGTGTGTTAAGTTAAAAATGTGTCTTTTAATGTTCTTAACCTAAAATGTGTTTATATGCCTAAATGTTTACTTACAAAGATTGCCAAACCAATAATGGGCAGAATGTGTAACATAGACTGCTAGTGCTGAGGCAAGCAGTGAAGTAAGTTAGGTTTTTTGATCAATGTCTTATGGACTGGCTGTTATTATTGGAGTCAGTGAAAAGTTATTATAAAATGTATAAGGAATCTTATTCAAATAGTTGTAGATGTTTTGAGATTAAGTTTTTTTGGAATAACTTAAAGTTTTAGACTGTCTTGTTTTAAAAATACAGCAGTGATGATTAAAGATAGTTTCTGAATAGGTTAGTGTGTTTATGTGCAACAGTCATTTTGGACTGCTATTAATGAAGAGCAGCTTTAAAGTTAATTATTTTGAAAAAAACCTTGAAAAGTTACTTTTGTATTTAAAGAGTCAGTTGAAAAAATTCTCATAACTGTTTTGTGTAAATATTAGTACATATGTGGATGCAAACTGAATTTTTCAATATTTCATTAATTGCTAAACCTTGCAAAATGTACTGTGATCATGAGTATACTTGTGTGTATCTGAAAGTTACATTCTTTAAAAATATTGAAAGACAAATTTCTGTTTTGCTGAGTTAGAATGTTCTGTGCTGTTGTATATGTGTATTACTTATGGTTTGAAGGCCATACCTATTCTACTAATATGCAGCTTATTTTGTGTACTGTTTGTCTTTTATATGAACTGTGTGTGTATGAAATGAACATGCTTAAAGATATCTTGTGTAACGATGAACATCAGTTTCCGTTAACTAGTGTGAAAGTGAAAATTACTGTAAATATCTTATTTTTGAAAATGTTTTGGAAGAAATGTAGGAAATTTCGTAATGTATATGCTATATGTCTGTAATATGTAATTTTCTTTTGTCCCAACTGAAGTTGGATGGTATAATTTTTTTTCTGTAGTGAAAACCACTTAGGTGTTATGGATGTTTCCTTGAAGTGCCTCTTACAGGAAACTTCAATGAAAAATGGGGCATGTGTAACACCATAACTCTGCTGATTTATTTTGTTTTTGTTTTATTTAATGTTACATCGTTGAGCTTCTGTAAATGTTGTTTGATTGAATCAATAACACAAAACTGTATACTCCTTTCTCTGTAAGAACTTTGATGTCGTGATTTGTTTCTATGCAAAGTAGTATATCTGTCATTTAAATTCTTTGTTCCATTTGGAGGGAACAAAACTTACTATATATAATTGTAATTTCTGTGTGAATAATTTTTTGTAGAAATGTCAATATGTGCAAATGTTCTGTTTTATTTAATGTATTTGGTTGCTGTTATGTAAACTGCTGATCCTCACTTAGGATTCTTAGTTATTCCGTATGTAAAAGTTGTTGTGGTTCCCCTCGGGAACGGAACTGTGTAGCGCGCGCAAATTGTGGTTGGCCTATGTAGAAAAGGTGGAACTGATAGTCAGTCGGGGACGAGCTACGAGTCGGTACGAGTCGGGGACGAGCTACCAAACTGTGCACTGCCATGTAAAACATGCATATTGTCCTGGTTCCTAGAGAGGCTTTTTCTGCTACAGTACAATGCCTCGGATTGATGGATAAATAGCTGGAACGATTCTGGATTTGGTATTCATCATCGCCACCAAGAACGGCCAGAGTCCAGCAATTCAGCCCGCGAATCCACCTACCAACATGCAGTTGCCACCACATTGCGCAATCACTGTAACGCAATACTATAATGATGTACAGTGAAGGATCAGCTTAATGGATGTGCTAATGTGCTCAAACATAAGGTAAATTATATCTAATTTCAGTACCTACCTTGATATTTTTCCTTATCATAACACCTCTCAGGGTCCTCTCCGTTTGAACTAAAGCGATTACTGAGTGTCCCTACTGAAAAAACATTAAAAACCAGTTTTTTTAATTAATGCCTCTTGAACATAGTAAAGAGAAGGTTAAAGTTAATGTGGCAAGAGAGTGAGTTAAGGTTAATGATGCTTGCTGAAAATAATTTTCCTAGTAAAACTGCTTATTAATGTGTTGTTGCCAACTTCAAATTAAAAGTTCATAAGACTGAGGCTTATAAAGTTTTGCTTAGTAAATGATCACATTACTGATTGTTGTAAATCGCAGAAGGTGAGTCAGTATCTTACATACATGTTAATTTTGTGTCTCACTGTAGTAAAAGTAGAAAGCTGCAGTTGTGAAACGTTATATACTCATGTTTGCTAAGTGTTTGTCTCTCTTGTGTATTAGAAGTGCATATTAATAGTATAAAAGGATCCACAGTTTGTCTATTGTGTTAATGCTCGGTAACAAGTAACGGAAAGATCGTTCAGTTTGAACAAGCCATGAAAGTAATAGTGTGTTTCGGTATCTGTTATATTTTTGCAAATAGTTAGTGCTGCTCCAGTTGTTAGTTTCAATCTTACAGTAAACATACGTATGTGTCAGAGTTCACTGCACTCGCGTGTGACAAAGTATAGGTTGTGCTTATCCATTAAAGTTACTAATAACTATTTCCTTGAACGAGAATGTTAATCATTCTCTTGCCTAGTTATGCTGGCGACCGTTTTATTTATCCGTTGGACAGTGCAGATAGGCAAAATTTTGTTTGTTACTGTTCGAATATTTACGTAATTCTGACTTTCATTTCCGATAAGCCATTTCAGTTAGGTACAACACGGTCAACCTAGCAAAATTCCTCTACAGGGTAACACTGCTCTGTTGCTTTATACCATAAGTGCTTTAATAAGACAGTTTTATTTCACAACCTGCCTCCAGCTTCGAGGTTATGGTGTAGCAGTAGCAGTCAGGAGTGTTATACCTTGACCGTCGCCTCTCCTGGACCCCCCATCTCTGGACCATCCAACCCAAGGTACGCTCCCAACTCCACATCCTCAACCTCCTTTCTGGCTGCACATGGGGTCTGGACCCCTCCACAATCCTCCACACCTATAAATCCCTCATCCGCCCCATCCTCTGTTATGCCCACCCCACCTGGATCTCCACCACTCCTACCTTCTACAAGTCCCTTCAAACCCTGGAACGCCATGCACTCCGGTTCGCCTATTGCATCTGCCTCCTTCCCCCACTCGGATCCTCTATGACTTAATTCCTTTTCCACACCTCTTCCTCTTCCTTGAACAGATACGTATCTTTTACACCGCCCGTAAACTTGATCCCCCTCACCCGCTTGTCTCTCCCATCATTTCCCACCCCACTGCCATGCCTGTACATCTGCATCCCACCTGCTCTCCATCTTACCACAACTCCCCCTCCCTGATGATGCCCACGTCCCCTCCATCTACCCCTCCTACCAGCTTTGATCCTCCCTTTCCTTCTGCTGTGTTTTTCCTCCAGGGCATACTCTTTCCCTTCTCTCCCTCCCCCTTCCACCCTCTCTCCCCTCCCCCGTCCTCAGTCTTCCACACACACTCCTATCCTCTCCCCTCCCCCTCCCTTCTTCTCTCCCACCGGCATCTTCCCCCCCCCCTCCCTCCTACCCTCACCTCTTCCATCGGGCAGGCCCCCAGCTTTTTCGTGTGCACAGTATGTTTTTAGTGCGCCGGAGCTCGTCGCCACTGTGCTAGTGGTTGTCTTCTCGTCAGTTACTCAGTGTCTCTCCTTCAGTGCTCTTACGTTCACGTGTGAAACTCTGTTTTTCCGTTGTGTACAGCGCTGAATGCTTTTATACAAACAGTGCGTCCGTGAACGCCTTCATTTATCTTAATATGTATGTCTCCTGTTTTCCTCCTCCATGTATGTTTGTTTATATGTCTTTCTGTTCAAATGGTTCAAATGGCTCTGAGCGCTATGGGACTTAACTTCTGAGGTCATCAGTCCCCTAGAACTTAGA
The DNA here is from genome assembly GCF_023898315.1 of Schistocerca nitens. Taxonomy (NCBI): domain Eukaryota; kingdom Metazoa; phylum Arthropoda; class Insecta; order Orthoptera; family Acrididae; genus Schistocerca; species Schistocerca nitens. Next base: position 445,439,546 of record NC_064618.1, on the reverse strand, counting down.
ACTACTTAAACCTAAGTAACCTAAGGACATCACACACATCCATACACGAGGCAGGATTCGAACCTGCGACCGTAGCGGTCGCGCGGTTCCAGACTGTAGCGCCTAGAACAGCTCTTCCATCCCGGCCGGCTATGTCTTCCTGTTGTATGTATGTTTTTTCTGTGGCTGAAGAGCGGCATAGATAGGCCGCTGCCGGCCCACCTTTCTGTAAAGCTTTTAAAATTACAATAAAGAAAAAAAACGTCTTCGTCATTCGTCAGTCCTCGTTCGGCTCACTTGAAGATGGCTGGCAGTTGTCCAGCCGAAATACAGTGAAATGAAATTTACGACGACCGGCTGCAATCCCGAAATCTCTTTGAACTGTGAAGCAAGCTGTTGCCCACACGAAAAGCTCGCACTGCAATCATACAGCCAGGTAGTAACTACAGAAGTAGGAAGGCCCGTGTCTCTACACGCTGCCGCCATCAACCAAACCGGCCACACACAGCCGACTTAATCGCCATGGTGCACGGCGCTGATACTGTGGATAGCTAAGCCGTCTGCTTCTTGACAGTCACAGCATAGCGCGGCTTCGCGTCCTCGCGTCCTGGGTTTGTCTCCATAGTGGCTGCTTCCTCATCTCTTGCCACTTCATACGCTATGGACCAACTCACGCTTTCCTTACCCTGCAGTCCGAGTCTAGGAAACTAGAAAGATAACAACTGGCTCTCTGGAGGAAGCGACAAATCAATACATCGATAGTCACGTTTCAGTTTTTTTATATTCTTAATACCTCTTGAAGTATTTTAAGAGTTTTCTTACGTTACATTATTTCACCCTCACGGATGTGTGAATATAATCACAGAGCACAAAATACAACATTTCCCTGCGTAAATTACAGGAATATAGCATCATTCATTGCGCATTTTCATGGCTCTAGTACCTCCCATCATGTGGACATCTTATGTTTTGCGTGGCTCCAGAGGTATATATATCCTAGTTGTCAAATCAAACAATTAGTAGTTTCATTTACAGATCTGTTCAAAACTGTTCGCAGATGATGTGATTGTCTATAAGCCGCACTGGGTAGCCGTACGGTCTAGGGCGCCTTGTCACGGTTCGCGCAGCTCCCCCCGTCGGAGGTTCGTGTTCTCCCTCGGGCATGGGTGTGTGTGTTGTCCTTAGCGTAAGTTAGCTTAAGTTAGATTAAGTACTGTGTAAGCTTAGGGATCGATGACTCAGCAGTTTGGTCCCATAGAAGTACCATAAATTTCCAATTTTCCAAATTGTCTATATGAAAGTAGCAACACCAGAAGATAGTGTCGATTTGCAGAAAGACCTATAGAGGATTGATGAATGATGCAGGATCTGGCAATTGACCCTGAACGTAAATAAAAGTAACATATTGCACATACATCGGAAAAGAAATCTACTATTGTACAACTACACTATTGATGGCAAACTGCCGCAAACGGTGTCCACCACAAAATATGTAGAAGTAGCAATCCAGAGCGGCAGATAGTAGGAAAAGTAGATGCCAGAGTGAGATAGATGGGAAGAATCTTAAGGAAATGCATCTCATCCGAGAAGAAACGGCTTGTAAGGTGCTTGTTCGACCGATGAGAATTGTTCATCAATAAGGGATCCTTACCAGGATCTGACAATAAAGTGAGAGACAGAGAGAGAAGATACGACGAAGAGCGGCGCATTTTGCCATGGGATCGTTTAGTCGGTGCAATAACATTACAGATATGATCAACAACCTCAGTGGCAGGCGTTACAAGAGAGGCGTTGTGCATCACGGAGAGTTTTACGATTGACATTTTGAGAGCAATTTCCTGGAAGAGTCGCACAACATATTACTTTCTCCAACATACATTCGCTTAATGACCACGACGAGAAAATTCGAGAAATTACAACTAACACATAGGCTTTGCGACAATCGTTGTTCCCATGCGCTGTTTGCGATTGGAAAAGGGTAAGCGGTATCAGTTAGTAGAACATAATTACTTTCCGCCACATCCCCGTTAGGTGGCTTGCGGAGTATGATGCAGATGTACATCTAATAAGTAATTTTGTTATTGGTATATATTTTCAATGTGCTAAATTTTTAGAAAGATTAATTTAAGTATTCCCTCATAAAAATCCTTACTTAAATCTTGATTTTATCGGCTGCATCAATGTCTACAGAAAAGAATCAAGGACACGGAGGTTTCCATTTGGAAGATTAATGTGGCTTCATAGTGGTAACATAAAGTAAGTTAATGTTTTCTTTAACGTTCATTCAGTAACACTGCTGACACAAAACAATGTGCAAACGTCGCAAAAGATCGGTTTCAGTCAGACTGACAAACGCGGTAAATAATCTACAGACCTAAAGAGCTCAAGACAGTGTTTTATAACAGTGACTACTAAGTACAGTGTGACAGCAGGTGTTGTATTACAAGCTGTATTTGTCACTTAACTCGGCAGGTGACGAACTGTTAGCTAGGGCATACAACGTATAAGAAAGTTATGTGCAGGAGCGCAACTTTTGTTTCCGCATATCGGGAAAAAATGCTGTTACAACCCCAGTGCGGCAAGGGGGTTGAGCAAATATTTTACGGTAGCTGTCTAGACGAAATGTCTGACACTGACATTGTGAAATGAGACATTATAATCACTGAAGGCGATAGTTGCAGCTAGTAGGATGACATGTAATGAATCATCAGGAGCAACGATACAGCTAGAAATGGTTTTCAAAAATTGAGGTCACATCCTTTATTTTTTCTTTATTTTTCAGACATACTTTCTTCATCTATTTAGCTACTTTGTGTGCAGTACTATAGAAAACAGTGCGGAAAATCGTATAGACGTCTTAATATCCGTTAACGGTAGAACTGCTCGCCTGATTCGTATAATAGTGAGTGGCCACATCGCGAAGTTCATTAAGCCAGATTTATGAACTACGCTATCGACTTACATAAGCGTAATGCGTTTTATACGTGGATGAAACTGAAGCCGTAACGATATCGCATTCGAAAGTAAAAACGTACGAGTGCATTTGTAAAGCTATGAAACGAATTCTTGATGAAAGGTACCCACGTATAGAAACCAGTGAGTTCTGTTTACATAAAGGTGAGTGCAAAATTAGTCTCTGACTCTTTTCTTTCCACGTTTACTACACAAGAGTTTCCTCTCACACTCATTCTAGTATGGGTGGGGGGGGGGGGTTCATTACTTTTTAAAAAAATAAGTCCTCCGCCGTATCTTGCAATACTTGCGCGTACTGCAACTCGTATAACTTTTTCTGACGAGATAATTTTGAGACCAGGTCTCGTCGTTATTAGAGGAATTCAAAGTTCGCTGTGGAGTCTTTGTTATCGATATACAGTAGCCCTGTGAGATACGGCCAATATTTTCAGCTGACGCCCGACGACCAGATCTTTCCTGTTTGCATATGCAACGTGAATGTTTTATGCCACTCGTAAATATGGTAATGGCGTGGATTTTATGTGTTGAACCAAAGGCAGAATCTGCGCTGCATTTGAACAGCAGTTTCACACATCACAAGTTGCCAAAACAACTTTTCTTTCAGTATCGCCATTTTCCTTAGAGCAACAATAGCAATGCTATGCGCCGTAAATTCAGCTTATTTTTGCACCATTGGTCTGCAATTATCTTAATAGTGTTTTTAAAAGTAAATTAGTTAAATTATCCGCTGCTCCTTTGAATAACAGGATTCAGCAAAGCATTTGGACATACAGCCCACAAAAATACTTCAGATAATCCCTGGTTCAAAAATGGTTCAAATGGCTCTTAGCACTATGGGACTTAACTTCTGAGGTCATCAGTCCCCTAGCACTTAGAACTATGTAAACCTAACTAACCTAAGGACATCACACACATCCATGCCCGAGGCAGGATTCGAACCTGCGACCGTAGGGATCGCGCGCCTAGAACCGCTCGGCTGCCTCGGCTGGCATAATCCCCGGAAATCGTTCGAAAGGTACTTGAGAAACAGACAACAGCGTATTTCTATGACAATGAAAATACTTCTGATAGCAAGTTCCTTCGCTAGTGTAACAGACATCAGTCCTGGGCCATCTATTGCTCTCTTTCTATTCGATTGTATCTTGTTAAACTTGTATTCCTGTAATAACCTCAAAGTTTATTCCAGTTCTGGGTCTGCATATCAGTAGTGCCTTTCTCCAGATGAATGACAACCTATCCTCAGTGTTCAGATCGGCGTGAAACCTGGACCTAAATATAAATTTGAAGAAGTCTCAGATACTTTTAGTAACTCGTTAGAAGTCAATTAATCGTGAATTCCACGAACACTTGCCTTCTAATCCTCTGAAAGGTTCGTCCATTAAGGTCTCATAAGAGTAGGCGTCGTAAGATTACGGCACAATTCCCAGCGACCGCAGTGCCTGCGTAGAACCAAGGTGACGAGAATACACAGTACGGAGGAGGAGGTTGAGATTAGCGTTCGACGTCCCGTTGACATGGAGGTCATTACAGACGGAGCACAAGCTCGAATTAAGGAAGGGTGCTGAAGGAAAGCGACTTCGCCCGTTCGAACGGCCATCGCGGCATTTGAGTTAAGCGATTTAAGGAAATCACGGAAAATCTAAATCAGGAGAGCCGGACGCAGGTTTGAACCGCCGTCCTACCGAATTCAAGTTGGTTCAAATGGCTCTGAGCACTATGGGACTTAACATCTGAGGTCATCAGTCCCCTAGAACCGCTCAGTAGCCCCCCACTTTTCTACCGTATTAAGTTCTCATTTATTTTTGATTGAATACGAGGTTGTTTGCGTGAGAGGGAGTTCTTATTGGCGATCGACGATTAAGTTTAAAGTTACGCTACTGTTATCAGTATACTATATGCTTCTGACAGTATGGTTTGATGCTTTTAATTAAATATAATGGTTTGCTGAATTACACTAATTACTGGAGACAACGAAGAACGTCACGAAATAAATTTCATATACACGGTTCAATCACATTGTGACAACTGCCTGTGTTAGGAAGCATAGTGGAACAACCACTCACAGACAGTAGGTGTCAGCACGATAGTGCGATCCATAGACGATTGCTGTTCGCGCAGGTCGAGACAAGGGTGGGGATATTACGGTTGCCGGTTCCAAGCGACAGTTGCGGTATGCGCTTACACATATTTTCCTCTTGATGAATGCACGTATCCGTCAAATTATGTCGCTGGCTCGCATGTGTAGAATTTGTCGCTCACTAGCACCATCAACCACGACAACTCGCAACAGATATAATAAAAATTTACCAAATAATTCGCTACGATCGCATTGCGTACAACGTTCACAGCAGACAGCTTAGAACACTACCGAATTCTCATTGGCTGTCGGAGAACGCGTGACGTCGGTCCACAGAACAAGCCTAAACTCGACTGCCGTAGTTCTTGACTGCAACTATAGCAATGAAGAGTATATAAAGCGTGTCGGCTGGAGGCCGAAAACATGGAAGTCGTTATCGCAATGCGGAAACGGAGCGATTTATCAGCCGTCCAAAAGGACATTCTCATTGGCTTTCGGGCCAAGGGTGGGAGCTTTCCCAAAGTGGCTAAGATTGTAAACAGTTTGCCCCCGTGGTTAACGTACACCGTGCATGGCAGAAAGGCGCTATCCAAACCCGGTGCCGAGGCAAGAGTGGTGCACCACAAGCCATAGATAACAAGGCTGAACGATGGCTGTGGAGATGTGTATGGCCGAAGAGACATGCAACTTTAGAGCAACTGATCGCCCAGATGAACCAAGAGACTTCCAACAGCGTCTCCTTAATGGCCATTCAGCGAACGTTGCTGCATATCGGCCTCTGCAGCAGGCTCCTCTTTCGTGCACCCATGATCACTGCTCCTCATTGGCGACAAAGGCTGGGATTTGCGCACCATTACCACAACTGGACGTCCACTGAGTCGTGACAGGTGGCCTTTTCAGGTGAAACACGTTTTATGCTCGGTAGGACAGATTGCCGGTGGCGTGTATGGAGTGAAGCGTATGAAAGCAAACACAATTGTCGGGAAGGTCCAGGCGGGAGGAGGGAACATTGTGGTCTGGGAAATGTTTTAGTGGCACACCCTGAGTGATATCGGTGGTCTGGAAGGCACAGTGGATGAACACTAGTATGAACCTGTCCTTGCGGATCATATCCATAATTGTATGCACTTTATTTATCCTCGGCACGATGACATCTACCAGAAGGACAATGCGACGTTTCAGATGGCTCACAGTGCGTACCTAGGTGGTTCGAGGAGCGCCAGTGTGAATTACCATACTTCCTGGGCCAGAAAGCTGCCCGGTTATAATCCCAATCGAGAACCTGTGGAACCATCTTGACCGGTTTGCACGCGCCATGGGTCTTCAATCGAGAAACTTACCGCAGCTGACCACGGCACTGGACTCGGCGTGCCTCCACATCCATGTCGCTATCTTCCAGTATCTCACTGACACTCGCCCTGGACGTCTCGCAGAGGCCCGCGTTGCAAACTGTGGTTATTCAGGCTTTTGGCAGGTGGTCATATTAACGTGATCAGATAGTGTATTTCCTAAATACAATCAGACGAAAGTACTGGCAGAACACTTAGAAGATGCAACAGGCGTACATAGAGACTGCCTACACTGCGCTTGTCATCCTTTTCTGGAGTATTATTGCGCGGTATGGGATCCGCATGAGATATGATTAACGGAGGCAGTCGAAAAATTTCAATGAAGGGAAACACGTTTTGTATTATCGAGAAATAGGGGAGAGACTGTCACGTATATGATACGCAATTTGTGGTGCCGATCATTAAAACAAAGGCGTTTTCCGTTGCGGCGATATCTTTTCGCGATATTTCAATCACCAACTTTCTCCTCCGAATGCGAAAATCTTTTGTTGCCCTCAGCCTGCTCAGGCGTAAATGATCACCGTAATAACATGAGAGAAATCAGAGCTCATACGGAAATGTTTAAGTGTTTGTTTTCCCGCGTGCTGTTAGAGAGTGGAGCGATAGAGAAATATTCAGAAGTTGGTTCGAACCACTTAACTTTGAGCTGCAATGTAGTCATGTAAATATAGGTGGAGAAACAAAGAAATAAATGCTTGTAAACATGCCGATTCGTTTTCTGTTGCTAATGTTTCTACGTATTAAATGCATTGAGCTGATTCGGATTATAAAAGAGATCTGAAAAGTAACTGCTAAACCTTCTTTCAACACACTAGTTGAAACCTGATGCTGTTCCACTTCTATATCGCACATACTCCAGAAACGATTTAGGGATAGTAATGAACCTCGCAATGAGAGAAAAATTAGCGTAAAGAAATGAAGTAACAGTGAAGAAGTAGAAGATATTTTACAAGTAAATGTATACAAACTAACGAAGAAAATATTAGTAGAGAAAACATTCGTTATGAAAACAAACATTACTGTCAATGCTACAAAGTACTTTGGTGCAAACAGCTGGAAATTGTGGAAAAAGAAGGAAAAGTACTTCGGAAAAAGAGTACAGACTTACAGGATTGTCTCTCTCAGTTAATACCTGACGAAGACGGTGCACAAATTTTGTCATCTGAAGGTATCGCAAGAACTATGACATTATGCTGCATATCTTACAAAACATTTTTATTTAAATATAAGCAAATTAATTCTTTATTTAGGAAATAAGTTAATAATAATAATAATAATAATACACTAAAGTATGAAATATCCCCATTACATTTACAATTGCGTACGAGTTAAATGTATGTGTACAAGGTTCTTTGTGGAATGGTGAGGCGATGTCATTGCTCATAGAAACCTGTAAGTCATGCGTGCGTTCTAAGAGCCGTGAGTAAAAACATACTGTCGCCACGCGCAGGTAGCCTTGCGTTTGTCTCTATGGTCTGTAAAACATTCGGGATATATTTCGACAGGATGCTGAAAGTTGTCTGTTACACAATGAAGACCCAACGAAACTGGTACACCCGTCTAATATCGTGTAGTGCACCCGAGAGCCCACAGAAGTATCGCAATACGACGTGGCATGGAATCGACAAACGTGTAAAGTAGTGCTGGAGAGAATTGACACCATGAATCGTGCAGGGTTGTCCACAAATCAGTTATAGTACGAGAGGGTGGAGATCTCTTCTGAGCAGCACGTTGCGAGGCATCCCAGATATGCTCAATAATATTCATATCTGGCGAGTTTGGCGGCCAGCAGAAGAGTTTAAACTCAGAAGAGTGTTCCTTGAGCCACTCTGTAGCAATTCTAGACATCTTGGGTGTCACATTGTCCTGCTGGAATTGCCAAAGTCCGTCGGAATGCACAATGGGCACGAATGGATGCAGGTGATCAGACGGGATGCTTACGTACGTGTCACCTGTCAGAGTCGTATCTAGACTATCAGGGGTCACATATCATTCCAGCTGCACACGCCGCACACCATTACAGAGCCTCCATCAGTCTGAACAGTCCCCTGCTCACATGCAGGGTCCATGGAGTCATGAGGTTGTTTCCATGCCCGTAAACCTCCATCCACTCGATACAATTGGAAAGGAGACTCTTCAGATCAGGCAATATGTTTCCAGTCCTCAACAGTCCAGTGTCGGTGTTGACTGGCTCTGGCGAGGCGTAAAGCTTTGTGTCGTGCAGTCATCAAGGGTACAAGAGTTGGTCTTCGACTCCGAAAGCCCATATTGATGTTGTTTCGTTGAATTGTTCGCAAGCTGACACTAGTTAATGGCCGAGCACTGAAATCTTCAGCAATTTGCGGAAGGGTTGCACTTTTGTCACGTTGAACTATTCTTTTCATTTCTCATTGGTCCTGTTCTTGCAGCATCTTTTTCCGGCCGCAGCGATGTCGGAGATACGATGTTTTACCGGATTCCTGATATTCACTGTAGACTCGTGAAATTGTCGTACGGGAAAATCCCCACTTTAACACTACCTTGGAGGTGGTGTGTTCCATCGCTCCTGCACCGATCGTAACACCACTTTCAAACTCACTTAAATCTTGATAATTTGTGACTGTAACAGCAGTAACCGATCTAACAACTGCGCCAGACACTTGTGGTCTTATAAAGGCGTTGCCGACAACAGCGCCGTATTCTGCCTGTTTGCATATCTATGTACGAGGGCCGTTCAGACAGTAACCTCCGGTTGATTTAAAAAAAATACACCAAGTTAAATAAAAATATTTTAATATATACATCTTACAACTACATCTTTGCACTATTTTTCTACATAGTCTCCATAGCGATTGAGGCACTTATCGTATCTCTTCACAAGCTTTGAAATTCCTTCTGCATAAAAATCACCCGCTTGTGCCTGGAGCCAGCCTGTGACCGCATCTTTGAGCTATTCGTCGTCATCAAACCGCTATGACCCGAGCCATTTCTTCAAATGCATGAAGAGGTGATAATCACTTGGCGCCAGGTCTGGGCTGTAAGGTGGATGGTTGATAACGTCCCACTTGAAGGACTCAAGAAGGGCCGTTGTTCTGCAAGCAGAGTGAGGACGGGCGTTATCGTGCAAAAAAACGATACCGGAAGTCAGCATACCACGGCGTTTGTTCTGTATAGCCCGTCGTAACTTTTTTATTGTTTCACAGTACACGTCTTGATTAATGGTCGTACCACATTCCATGAATTCAACCAACAACACCCCTTTGGCATCCCAAAACACCGTTGCCATCAGTTTTCTGGCAGAAAAATCTTGCGAGGCTTTTCTTGGTTTGGTAGGCGAATTTGAATGTGCCCACATTTTTGATTGTTCTTTTGTCTCAGGGTTCACGTACTTAATCCAGGTTTCGTCACCGGTCACGATTCTGTTTAACAATGGTTCTCCTTCGTCCTCATAACGTGACAGAAAGTCTAATGCAGAGGCCATTGTTTGAGTTTTGTGGTGGTCGGTAAGAATTTTGGGCACCCATCGTGCACAGAACTTACGGTAACCCAATCTTGCTGTCACTATCTCGTACAAGAGAGTCTTAGAAATCTGTGGAAAACCAGTAGACAACTCCGACATTGAGAAACGTCGATTTTCACGAACTTTTGCATCAACTGTCTGAACGAGTTCGTCAGTCACCAATGATGGTCTACCACTCCTCTCTTCATCATGAACGTTTTCTCGTCCACTTTTAAATAAACGTACTCATTCACAGACAACTCCTTCACTCATAACTCTTGGTCCGTACACGGCACAAAGCTCACGATGAATAGCTGCTGCAGAATATTCTTTGGCTGTAAAAAACCTTATGACAGCACGCACTTCACATTTGGCGGGGTTTTCTATTGCAGCACACATTTCAAACTGCCACAAAAACTAAACTAGCGCAGGTACGACGTTCACTCGACCACGGCTTGATGCCGACTGACCTGTTGAGTGCGTGAACGCACAGATGGCGTAGCTACTCCCCCCACAACCCGCACTGTGACCAATCGGAGGTTACTTTCTGAACCGCCCTCGTATTTGATTACGTATACCGACACCAACTTCTTTGGCGCTTAAGCGTAATTTGCCTCTTTTTCCTAAATGACGTTTTACCTTCCTACTGCTCGCAAGTATTCTTTGCTGTCATATCCGCGCCCACTGATCGGTTTTCTGTATATTCACTGCTACTTCTACCATACTAGTTTATCCTGAGTGATGCCAGCCAATGTGGAGTGAGGGGGCTGTTACAGCACCCATGGTTTAATACTTTAAAGTTCAACAGAAAGCTTCTTCTTCTTCGTTCTATTCATTCGATTCTGTTCTGCAGTAAAGGCGTCCGGTTGCTCGTGTGTCATATGGTGTGCTAATGAGCGCGGCTCTATTAAATTATAACGAGAAAGGGCGAGAGCAATGTATGAAAGCAGTCTAGAGTTTGTATTCACGAAATTATACTGAAAACTGTACACAACATTTCTCCATACTTCTACTCAGGAAGACAAGGTAATGTTCGTCTATGATTACGAACTTGGTGAGCCATATTGGAGCAGTAATATTCCTGAAAACTGTACACAACATTTCTCCATACTTCTACTCTGGAAGACAAGGTAATGTTCGTCTATAATTACGAACTTGGTGAGCCATATTGGAGCAGTAATATTCCTTGTGTGTGGAAGCAAAATGAATATAAAAATAGTGTTCGTGGTTATGGGGACCAGATTCCGTTCTGTTTACATGCTCTGTTTGATTCTTAATCGAGTTTAGCTAGCAGAGATTTCATTCATCAAATGTTTCGCGACTAACCTGAAGAGCAGGTCTTCGTATAATAGTGTCGTGTTGCTCTACGTTAAACAACTGTGATTTTTGTGATTTAATGACCTCAGTCCAAAGGAGAATCTCATATCCATCACTAGTTCAATGAGAAACAGTTCTCACGTCGTACGAATTGTATAGTCAGGAAAGATTTCTGTTACTTTAATGTTCTTTCTTTCAGATTATAGAAGTTAAGTTTACCTCGAGAATTCCAAATCAGTAGTTTCTTTCGTCGTATTGATACAACGTTTTATGGGAACCTTCTACTATCAGATCCTAAATGCTAAGTGCTATAGATTATAACCGAATCCACAATTATGGTACATGTCTACAAGGTGTAATGTAGATTATGCTCGTGACATTCAAGGTTAGACTGAGAGATGAGTAAATCACTCACTTAATTACAGTAAATAATGGCAGACGCCAGAGAATTTTCGCTGTGCAAAGTATGTGTCTGCATCAACTCATACCTGAGAGGCAGTCAGATCGCCCAGTAATGTTATCTCCTTGGGCTTTATTCACTTTGTAAAGAGTACAGCTTTAATCAGAGAAATTTCATGCAGAACTTTATGACCACTTCTACACCATACAATATGAAATAGAAAGAAGAGCAATCTCTCGTTCAGCTGGACTTTTCCACAGCACTATAGTCCAACAAGGGAAGATTAGCGAAACCCGAAGGGAAGACTAACTATGACCGCTTGAGTGCTTTACGTCAGTACATCTGCCTCTTTGATTATGTCAGAGCTTCACATAGCAAGTTAAGATAGTAGCAGAGAGAGCGCCATATGTCGTACCTTGTACATCGGCTCATCAGTGCACATAGCGCATGAGCCGCTTAAGCCCTGCCGCACGTCAGGCATTAGCTAGGACGAAAAGTAGTTCAACTGTTCCAATAACGTACCCCAGATGTAGAAAATGCCGCTACAATAACAGAATCTGGATCACTCCCTTATAGGATGAGATTTACCTGAGAGAAATTCATGCTTGCGGTGGCACTTTATGTGTGTCACACAAACAAAACCTCCCACGTGTAAAAATTTCATGTCCAATTAATATTTTCGACATGCCTTTCAAAAGTGACCATTTCATTGTGTAACGGTGCATCACAACCTATTCAGTCATTGATCCATCGGTATTTGAGATTTTAGCGCTCAATGGCGAAGTACACGTTTCCGTGGATGTTTTCCATCAGTGTGTGCTATTTACAAGAGAGAAATATGTTGGATGTGTTTCAACGCAGCACAGCGCTCCAATGCATATCTGAAACAACATGTCCCTATCAAATTTGGTGGTCAACTTTCAACCGGTTGTTTCCTGGTCCTCACGATAATTCGACCCGATTTATCGTTAAAAGATCATCTAAAATATGACTTTTATGAGGAAATTGTAAGCACAAATGTCACCGTGAAGCGAATCACATCAATTGGAGAATAGGAAGTACCTGTGAAGAACCACCAAGTAACCCTAGAGCTTGCTATCTTACGCTTTCAAATTGACTTTGACTTTAGATTAACATGGGTTCAAAAAAAATGTTTAAATGTGTGTGAAATCTTATGGGACTTAACTGCTAAGGTCATCAGTCCCTAAGCAAACACACTACTTAACCTAAAGTATCTTAAGGACAAACACACACACCCATGCCAGAGGGAGGACTCGAACCTCCACCGGGACCAGCCGCGCAGCGCCTTAGAACGCTCGGCTAATCCCGCGCGGCCTTAACATGGGTAACATTGCATCACGATACCTAGTCTCAAGGACACTGTGTCTACAAGATGTATGACTGTTGGCCAAGAAGTGTAGTAAATTACGAAATTTTACTTATTTTACGTGTACAGTATAGAAAGTAAAATACATGATTAAATTTGTAGATGATTTGAGGGTACAAGTGTTACAAAATGGTCCGCCTCCGTACCTGAGTCAGCCAGGCTGACTGCCATGCCTAGGACTCGGATTCGATTACCGGAACTATCATGGATTTTTTCTTTGTGGGAGGTCTGGTACGGGGTGGAATCAGCCTCACGAGGCAAACGGAGAAGCTACTGGACCGATTAGTAGCCGCTCCAAGGTCAAGAAACTCGACAACAGCGACGAGAGCGGTTTTTTGACCACATGCCCACCATGCCGCATCTGATAAAACCATTGGCAGAGGATGACACGGCAGTCGGTCAGGCGCAATTGGACCATTTGGGCCAGAAAGCGGAATTGTAGTTTAGTTACTACAGGGTACAAAATTAAACACAAAGGGCCACCACCTCTGACAGCGCCAGTGGGTGTAACCTAACTGCACTTCGAGTCGAACTGGCCTTGGACTATAGATAGATGTACGTCATTCTGTGCTACTTCAGCTCACGGGCAGAGTTCGTCAATCGTGGCGGCTGCAGACGTAGTATTCCAATCTCTCGACAACCCACGACCAGATGTGTTCAGTGGGTGAGAGATTTGTAGAACTACATTCGAACACCCTCTGTATCGGGGTAGGTCCGAACAGCATGGCCAGTATGTGGTCTTGCATTATCTTGCTGAAATATAACCGAACGGGAGCCTAAAAAATGGGACACAGCCACCGACATGAACACGTAATGAATATATCACCCTCTGTCCCAATTATTTGCTATGAGAAACAGATGTGATAGTGTGGCTTACCCAAAAGTACCCTATAAAATTTCGCCAGGCGTTGGCCCGCGTGATGACGTCGAACGAAGTCTACAACGTTCGTTCTCCTTGGAACTCCCATAGAAGCATAAGTCCATTGTGACGGTAGAACCGCGACCTGTTTGAAGAGATGACAACTGCTGTACCTAGTGTTGTCGGTGGGTCCATCACATCGACGCGCCTTCCTCTGCTGCCGCGTTAAGGGAAGACGTAACAATGGTCGCAATTCTGACAGGGCGTTCTGCTTCTGACGACGTCGCAGTCTCTGTATGGATACTTGTCTTGGTGCAAATAAGCACTTTTTCTGACTCAGGGTATGTAAGACCTTGTATGGCCAAATGAACAGTATGCACCTCGTCTTGTGTACTAGTTTTGTGGGGTTGCATGGTGTTTAATAGACTGTCCAGTCACATTAACGTAACAACCTGTCAAAAACCAGAATAACTACCTTTTGCAGCGCAGGATGCTGCGAGACGCGCAGGATGAGAGTCCACGAGGTTCGGGAAGGTATCGACAGGGACGTAAAGCCACGCCGACGCCATTGCCGTAGGCATATGCACTGGGCTTCTCGGTTGAATAAGCAGCCCGATAGAAGTTGTCCCACAGATTCTCGATTGGGTTTAAACCTGGGAAGTTTGCTGGCCGAACCGCGCGCGTACAATGTGAGCTGTGTGATACGTCGCATCGTACTGGTGGTAGATGACATCATAACGAGGAGAAATAAACTGGATGTAGAGGTGACATGGTCCACAAGGATAGATGCAGACTCGTGTTGATCCATTGCGCCTTCCAGAACGACGCTTTCATCCAGGGGATGCCAGGATAATATTCCCAAACGCTCTCTCCTCTGGCTTGGACCGTTCTGACGATCGCTGCAGGGTGTCGCCCACATGCCCGATGCAACATAAAACTTCATTCATCTGAAAAGGTTATCTGCTGCCACTCAGTCGGCGTCCAGTTGTGGTATTCGTGAGTAAACTTCAGCCTTCGTCGGCGCTAAACAGCCGTTAGCTTGAGTGCAACAGCCAGCGGCTGCTCCGAAGGCCCAAGGCTGCAACTTTCTCTGAACGGTCGTTGAAGAGTCATTGTTGGTAACTCCTTGGTTCATCTTGGAGGTCAGTCGCTCTCTATGACGTAGTTCGTACGAATCATTGTGCCCACAAAGAAGCAAGGAGAGGAAACTGGTCACACCGGGTCTCACAAGTCAACTGCTGTGATCTGATTATGGAGCAAGCTATGGAGTGTGTTGTCAAAATACGTTTGCAATAGGGCTAAAACAATTATTTACCAAAAACTGAAGGGGTAGCATGCAATAATCGTCAGATATTACCAACTGACGGCACATTCAACAAGTACTGTTATTTCACGACAGTCTTCTTAGATAGCAGCATATGGCAATGAGCAAATCCATGTACTAATACATGGCGTTTTAAAATAACTAATACCTTTATCAGAGCCACTTACGGTTTTTTTCACTCCCGTTGGCTCTGAGCACTATGGGACTTAACGTCTAAGGTCATCAGTCCCCTAGAACTTAGAACTACTTAAACCTAACCAACCTAAGGACATCACACACGTCCATGCCCGAGGCAGGATTCGAACCTGCGACCGTAGCAGCAGCGCGGTTCCAGACTGAAGCGCCTAGAACGGCTCGGCCACACCGGCTGGCCTTACATGACGGTTGGTAGATAATAAACAGATCAGGAGTATCGTCTTGCAAATTTCAAATACTGACTGATGTGGTGTTCTGACATCACACATCTGCTTTTCGAGATTGTAGCCACAATAAACGTTTAATGTCCTTTGGTCTAAATTTGACGGTGTGACACCCCGCCACTACGCCCATTCTTACCAGCTGCTTTCGATCGGAGCAGATTCTGTCTGGTTTCGGGCGGCTAGCGAAAATGGTAATAAAGACTGCCAGTCTTGCTTCCGAGATTAAGGCGGAGCTCACCATCTGCAGCATCGTCGATAGAACCGACTGTGGTCCTTTGGTGCAGAGCCGTGTGGAGGGTCTGAATCAGAGGCTGAGGCGGTTCTGTGACCATGTAGGCTGCAGATCTCTTGACTTGCGCCATCGGGTGGTGGGTTTCCGGGTTCCGCTTAATAGGTCAGGGGTCCAGGAGACGGCTACACGGGTAGCGGGGGCTGTGTGGAAGGGACTTGATAGTTTTTTAGGTTAGAGGGTCTCAGGGAACCACAGAAGGGGCGTCCGTCTAAAAGTGGGCAGGTAAAACACAATAAGGTAGTTGTAGCAACGATTGGTATTGTAGCTGTAAATTGTCGTAGTTGTGTTGGGAAAGAACCAGAGCTCCCAGCCCTAATAGCTTAATAGAAAGCACTGAAGCACGATCTAACAGTGTTCAGAAAGGATAGATTAAATACAGTTGGTGGTGGAGTATTTATTGCTGTCAGAAGTTGCTTGCCTTGTAGCGAAATTGAAGTAGATAGTTGGTGTGAAATATCATGGGTAGAGGTTATACTTGACAATCGAACTAAACTATTAATTGGATCGTTTTAACGACCCCCCGACTCAGAAGATATAGTTGCGGAACAGTTCAAAGAAAATTTGAGTCTCATTTCAAATAAGTACCCCGCTCATACGATTATAGTCTATAGTGACTTTAATCTACTCTTGATGTGCTGGAAAAATTGTACGTTTAAAGCCGGCGGCAGGCATAAAACGTCAACAGAATTTGTACTGAATGCTTTTTCAGAAAATTAATTTGAACTATTAGTTCATGAGCCTACTCGAAGCGTAAATGGCTGCGAAAGCACATTTGACCTTTTAGTAACAAATAATCCTTGACAAATAGTGAGTACTGTGACGAATACAGGGATTAGCGACCACAAGGCAGTTGCTGCTAGGCTGAATACCGTAACACCTACAACCATCAAAAAGAAACGCAAAGTATATCTATTGAAAAAAGCTGATAAAAATGTTCTTAACACCTTTTTAAGAGACAGTCTTCACTCCTTCTGATCTGATCATGTAAGTGTAGAAAATTTGTGGAATGTTTTCCAAGAAATAGTATCAACAGCAATTGAGAGATATATACCACATAAATTAATAAGTGACGGTACTGATACCCCATGGTACACAAAACGGATCAGATCGCTGTTGCAGAAGCAGCGAAAAAAGCATGTCGAATTTAAAAGAACACAAAATCCCCAGTATTGGCATAGTTTTACAGAAGCTCGAAATATGGCGCGTACTTCAATGCGAGATGCTTCTAATAATTTCCACAACGAAATTCTGTCTCGAAATCTGGCAGAAAACCCAAAGAGATTCTGGTCATACATAAAGCACACCAGTGCAAGACGCTATCAATACCTTCACTGCGCGATAACAACGGTGAAGTCACTGATGACAGTGCCACTAAAGCAGAGCTATTAAACACGGTTTACCGAAACTCAAACACCAAAGAAGACGAAGTAAATATTCCTGAATTCCAATCAAGAACAACTGCCAAGATGAGAAACATAGAAGTGGATATCCTCGGAGTAACGAAGCAGCTTAAATCACTTAATAAAGACAAGGCCCCTGGTCCAGATTGTACACCAGTCAGGTTCCTCTCAGAATATGCTGATACAATAGCTCCATATTTAGCAATTATATACAACCACTCGCTCGCAGAAAGATCCGTACCTAAAGACTAGAAAATTGCACAAGTTACACCAATACCCAGAACGAGAAGTAGGAGTAATCCGCTGAATTACAGGCCTATATCACTAACGTCGATTTGCAGTAGATTTTTGGAACATATACTGCATTCGGACATTATGAAGTACCTCGAAGAAAACGATTTATTGATACATAGTCAGCATGGATTCAGAAAATATCGTTCTTGTGACACACAAATAGCTCTTTATACTCATGAAGTAATAAGTGTTATCGACAGGGGATGTCATATTGATTCCATATTTTTAGATTTCCAGAAGGTTTTCGACACCGTTCCTCACAAGCGTCTTCTAACCAAACTGCGTGCCTGTGGTATATCACCCCAGTTGTGCGACTGGATTCGTGATTTCTTGTCAAAAAGGTCACAGTTCCTAGTAATAGACGGAAAGCCATCGAGTAAAATAGAAGTAATATCCGGCGTTCCCAAAGGTAGTGTTATAGGTCCTCTATTATTTGTGATCTATATTGACGATATAGGAGATTGTTTGCAGGGTATGCTGTCATTTACCGTCTTGTAAAGTCATCAGATGAGCAAAACGGCTTGCAAAACGATTTAGATAAGATATCTGTATGGTACGAAAAGTGGCAATTGACTATGAATAAAGAAAAGTGTGAAGTTATTCACATGAGTACTAAAAGAAGTAAGTTAAATTTCGATTACGCGATAAGTCACACAAATCTGAAGGCTGTAAATTCAACTAAATACTTAGTGATTACAGTTACAAATAACCTACATTGGAACGATCACATAGATAATATTGTGGGTAGAGCAAACCAAAGGCTGCGATTCATTGGAAGAACACTTAGAAGGTGCAACAGGTCTACTAAAGAGACTACTTACGCCACGCTTGGCCGCACTGTTCTGGAGTATTGCTGCGCGGTGTGGGATCCGCATCAGGTGGGACTGACGGATGACATCGAAAAAGTACAAAGAAGGGCAGCTGGTTTTGTATTATCGCGAAATAGGGGAGATAGTTCACAGACATGATACGTGAATTGGAGTGGCAATCATTAAAACAAAGGCGTTTTTCGTTGCGACGGTATCTTCTCATGAAATTTCAATCACCAGTTCTCTCCTCAAATTGCGAAAACATTCTGTTGGCACCCACCTACATAGGAAGAAATGATCATCACGATAAAATAAGAGAAATCAGGGCTCGCACAGAAAAATTTAATTGCTCGTTTTTTCCGCGCGCCTTTCGAGAGTGGAACGGTAGAGAGACAGCGTGAACCCTCTGCAAGGCACTTTATTCTGAATAGCAGAGTAATCACGTAGATGTAGATGTAGATGCTATCTTAACTGGATTACAATGCTATCTTTCACCACAGTGGTGTCAATTTAGCTCTCGTCAACTCTGACGAATTATTTTATTCTGGAATCACCGAGACGCCTGTACGTATTCAGAGCCAGTTCCTGACGTGTTTATTTATGATGCAGGGACTCACTCTAGAGCCCCTCCTACCCTGTGCCCTTGCATAGCAGTTAACTTAGATACAAGAGTTTCCTTGGACGATTTGTCGCTTCTCTCTTGAAACAAAAAGAGCGCTGCTGAATAAGAGCCGATACTTAACAGGAACGCTTCCTTGCTACCCTGTCCTCAAGACTAACCAGCACTCCGAAATCGCGAAACTTCAAACATTACCATCATATTTTAGATCACCCCTATGTAAGTAACGCCGTCTTTTGTCCTAATTCCATGCAGAACTCTCATTTTCGCTCCATCCGTCTTATGAATATAACATAGAAGATGGCAGAACTGGAACTGTGTTAGAACCTCGACGAACCAGATTCCATTATACCAACACCTGGAACAAAGCGACTGCATGGACCTCCCCGCAAAGGAAGCAACGCACAATGGGCAAGCGACTCATCCCCGATTTCAATGCATCCAACCACATGCCTCAACAAACAGCGAGGAAATAATAGTGGGAGGAAACACGATACAAGACAGCCCGCCAGTGCTGTATTGTGCAACCTGCTACCCCCAGAATACGGCAGTTTTTCTGTACTGGACGTGCGGTAGACGATACAAAGCATACGTGGTAATGACACATTTCCATCACGAAATCTTTCTCAGTCACATGTACAGGATACGATCCAGAACACCGATGTTGTACTGGGGCAACTCATCAGAAGATGATACTTTCATTTTCCTATGTGTGGTAAGACGATCAAAGACAAAGTTTGCGGTAGAGACTAAGGAAATTGAAACACCAATTCCCTGCTAATATAACTATACTGGTGTTATGAAATGTGAAACATCCAAGATAATTATTGACTGATTTAATTGTCAGCTAATGTGTACTGCGTACGTACTGGCATACATTATTTGTAACCAATGTAGAACACTCGGAACCGCATTAAGGCACAAGCGAAACAAGCAACCGCTAGGGGAACCAAGCTGTGAGGAGCGTCGGAGGTGCCACAAGCTGGCAGGATATATCGTAATTGGTAGTGACAACTAACAATAGTGGAAGTGTACGGTAATACAAGCAAAAACGTTCAATTAAACATGGATCCGCAAAAGACTGATTTACGAGATAACTGCAAATGTGTGGTTACGTGTCGCCATTGACATTAAAATTAAATATTGGCCTAATAGCAACTCGTGGTCTTGTGGTTAGCCTTGTGACTCTCGAGCGCGAGACCCCCGGGTTCGACAACCATTCGTCTCGGGGATATTCTCTTGTCGAGACTAGGTGTGCCTGTTAGCCTCGTCATTTCATCATCATCTTTGTGCAAGGTATCGACAACAAAGTGGCCCACAGTGGGTCATGAAATCCTGGAAACCTGGCCAAATTTGCAGTCACTTGTCCAATATTGTCAAAAATGGGTATAATCGGAATTCTGACCCTTCTGATAATGATTTCTATACCAACACTGAAAAATTCAAAATGGTGGGAACACATGGCGAAACGGAACTGGAAAAAGTTAATGAAGTAGACTAAAAATGTTTTGGGCGAACATTTATAATTCTAATGGTAAACTTTATTACAAAACAGCCTCTGTTAATATATTTGTTACAGAAGATATACATTAGTAACAAAAATTGAAAGTTTAATGAGACTCGGTAATTCTCTCCCTCTTGCGTTTCTTTTTTATGTCTGTTTCCTCACCGGCATATTTTGTATCCTCTCCATCATCTTTAGTATGTGGTTGCGCGTAATCCCATGCAGCAGGTACCAAGAGGGCAACGGCTTCCGACGAAAAAGCTTCTACTTTCGTTTGAGATGAGACCCGAAACGAGGAAAAATTAGTTTTTCTGTATGTTTAAAACATATTTTTCTATTTGATATTTGTATTTTTATTTTGTGATTGATTATTATTAATGTTGTATAAATAGCAGTTATACGATTAAGTGTGTATACGTGTTTTATTCGTTTTCCAGTAAAATTTTCAATTGTATTATATAAAAGAAAATAAAGGCTTTTGCAACTGTCTCTTAAAACTGGATCAAGGCCGGAACTAGTAGCTCGATTTTAAGGCTGATTCGCGGAGATGGTGATAAATATTGAAGGATTGAATGAATAAGAAGGTGGAATGTCTTGTAATGTAAGACTTGTCTCTTCCACTTCACTCACGTTTTACAATTTTCTTCTTGGCTATGGCTCTGAGCAGTATACGACTTAACTTCTGAGGTCATCAGTCGCCTAGAACTTAGAACTAATTAAACCTAACTAACATAAGGACATCACACACATCCATGCCCGAGGCAGGATTCGAACCTGCGACCGTAGCGGTCGCTCGGCTCTAGACTCTAGCGCCTAGAACCACACGGCCACTCCGGCCGGCAATTTTCTTCTTGTGTTCCGGTAAGAAAGTAACTAACAAAAACCAATTGTTAATTAGTTATTAAATAATGAAATAAGTATCCGTAATTAAATACATACCTTCTGGAGTAGCCTCCATTTCAAAAAAATTCGGTCTGATTTCAATGAATTCCAGTTCAGGTTTACAAAGGGTACACTATGACATTGGTCCATTACCTAGCCTGAATTTGTTGTGAATCTCTCGCCCTCATAAAGTCCCCGAGGTTACCCTTTTCTCACGTGCTGTACTGCAAAATATGGATGAAGGGCACCAGACAGACGCCATTTTTCTAGATTTCCGGATGGCGTTTGACTCGATGCCCAATTATAGGCTGTTAGCGAACGTACGAGCACATGAAAAAAGTTCACAGGTGTGTGAGTGGCTCGAAGACTTCTTAAGTTATAAAACCCAGTCGTTCATTAGAGACAAAGATACCGTCAAGAGCGCTCCAGGGAAGTGTGATAGAACCGCTGTTGTTCTCTATATACACAGATGATTTGGCTGATAGGGTGACCAGCAAACTGCGGTTGTTTGCTGATGATGCTGTGGTGTACGGAAATGTGTCGAACTTGAGTTACTGTAGGAAGATGCAAGATGACTTAGACAAAATTTCTAGTTGGTGTCATGAATTGTAGCTAGCTCTAAATGTCGAGAAATGTACGTTAATGAGAATGACGAGGAAGAACAAACTTGTATGTTCGCTTACAGTATTAGTAGTGTTCTGCTCGACGCAGTCAAGTCTTCTAAATACACTCCTGGAAATTGAAATAAGAACACCGTGAATTCATTGTCCCAGGAAAGGGAAACTTTATTGACACATTCCTGGGGTCAGATACATCACATGATCACACTGACAGAACCACAGGCACATAGACACAGGCAACAGAGCATGCACAATGTCGGCACTAGTACAGTGTATATCCACCTTTCGCAGCAATGCAGGCTGCTATTCTCCCATGGAGACGATCGTAGAGATGCTGGATGTAGTCCTGTGGAACGGCTTGCCATGCCATTTCCACCTGGCGCCTCAGTTGGACCAGCGTTCGTGCTGGACGTGCAGACCGCGTGAGACGACGCTTCATCCAGTCTCAAACATGCTCAATGGGGGACAGATCCGGAGATCTTGCTGGCCAGGGTAGTTGACTTACACCTTCTAGAGCACGTTGGGTGGCACGGGATACATGCGGAAGTGCATTGTCCTGTTGGAACAGCAAGTTCCCTTGCCGGTCTAGGAATGGTAGAACGATGGGTTCGATGACGGTCCCCTCGACGATCACCAGTGGTGTACGGCCAGTGTAGGAGATCGCTCCCCACACCATGATGGCGGGTGTTGGCCCTGTGTGCCTCGGTCGTATGCAGTCCTGATTGTGGCGCTCACCTGCACGGCGCCAAACACGCATACGACCATCATTGGCACCAAGGCAGAAGCGACCCTCATCGCTGAAGACGACACGTCTCCATTCGTCCCTCCATTCACGCCTGTCGCGACACCACTGGAGGCGGGCTGCACGATGTTGGGGCGTGAGCGGAAGACGGCCTAACGGTGTGCGGGACCGTAGCCCAGCTTCATGGAGACGGTTGCGAATGGTCCTCGCCGATACCCCAGGAGCAACAGTGTCCCTAATTTGCTGGGAAGTGGTGGTGCGGTCCCCTACGGCACTGCGTAGGATCCCACGGTCTTGGCGTGCATCCGTGCGTCGCTGCGGTCCGGTCCCAGGTCGACGGGCACGTGCACCTTCCGCCGACCACTGGCGACAACATCGATGTACTGTGGAGACCTCACGCCCCACGTGTTGAGCAATTCGGCGGTACGTCCACCCGGCCTCCCGCATGCCCACTATACGCCCTCGCTCAAAGTCCGTCAACTGCACATACGGTTCACGTCCACGCTGTCGCGGCATGCTACCAGTGTTAAATACTGCGATGGAGCTCCGTATGCCACGGCAAACTGGCTGACACTGACGGCGGCGGTGCACAAATGCTGCGCAGCTAGCGCCATTCGACGGCCAACACCGCGGTTCCTGGTGTGTCCGCTGTGCCGTGCGTGTGATCATTGCTTGTACAGCCCTCTCGCAGCGTCCGGAGCAAGTATGGTGGGTCTGACACACCGGTGTCAATGTGTTCTTTTTTCCATTTCCAGGAGTGTATCTGGGCGCAACGCTGCAAAGTGATACGAACTGGAACAGGCATGTGAGATCCGTGGTAGGGAAAGCGAATAGTCGACTTCGGCTCATTGGGAGAAATTTAGGAAAGAGTGGTTCACCTGTGAAGGAGACCACATATAGGACGCAGATGCAACCTATTCTTGATTACTGCTTGAGTGTTTTGGATCTGTACCAGTTCAGACTGAAGGAAGAAACTGAAGCAATTGAGAGTCAGGCTGCTAGATTTGTTACCTGTAGGTTCGAACAACACCTAAGTGTTACGGAGATGCTTCGGGAACTCAAACGGGAATGCCTGGAGGGAAGGCGATGTTCTTTTCGAGAAACGCTATTGAGAAAATTTAGAGAACCAGTGTTTGAAGTGTTGAGTGGTACTTATGATAGGTAAATAAATTAGTGAAATCAATGTGAAGTGAAGTAGAAATTAGAAAATAAATGAAAAACTTAGTTTCGTTTAAAAGAGCTACACACTGGCAAACAGTGGGCAGAGCAGCGGTGACAGAAGAGCCAGTGACCTTGAAGTCAGCACGTTCAGGAGAGAAGCGGAAACTGTCGACTCAGCCGACAGGGCATCGCCCGACCGGTTCACGTGTTTCTCAATTGTCACCTGTGATCACAGGCCCTCGCCTACATTCCAAGAGCCAATGACAGACGTCAAGAAGATTCTTCGAGAAGCTTTCCAACGTGACAAAAGAGGCAATGACCGTGAAGTCTTTCACCTCCAGTGAACTGAAGTGAATAAATACGCGAGACGCAGTGTGCCCGACAGTAAGAGAGTAGCAGTAGTTTTCAGTCAGTTTCGGTGCTGAAGACCGTCATGCAAGAAGAGACTACATCATGCACAGATGCACCAAGTCCGCCGCTGTAATGGAATAGCAAGCAGCAGCCTCGGCGCCAGAAGACAGAAGTTAAAAGGTATTTGAAGACTGATTTTTACGTACCCGGGTGACTCGTGAGGACGGGAAGGAGACGGCTTCACACCAGCAGTCACCTGTGAGCTGGGATGAAGATCTGACAGCCGAAGACTGGCAAGCGGGAGTCCGTTATTCGATTCCGGGGCACTGGCCTTCCCCCGCCGCGCCGCTCCGCTGGCCGACGCACAACACACGCGGCCGCTTAGAGAAGAGAAACACTGGGACGCCACATCCAAGTTATCACCGTCCAATGCACGACTTCGCTCTCAATAATTAAACGGGCCACAGCAGGATGCGCGTCTGCAGTCAACTGGGCGAAACTAGATACACACCGCCAGGCGTAATCAGACGCCGTCGCTCACGCAGCATGAAGGCTTCGCAAACGACACAGCTGCCGCTCTCGCAACCAGAACAATCCACTAAGAAAACCGTTGTCCAAATCTTCAATAAAAGTTATCTTATGTAAAAATGCTGTTTCATTCTACCTCATACCCGAGCCATGAAAGAACCCACCTTGCCCACATGTTATTAAGAGAGAAGAAGTAATTTATTTAGTATTTTTCACCCTGACATAATGCTTTAGAATCAAACGCCCTTTGCAGTAATGCTCATCCTGACAACTGACTAGCATTAAAAGAGAAAACTCAGTTACATTTAGCAACGAAAGCTTTACAGAAGCTGACTGCCGAACGATCCTACTGCCACCAACATATATTGCTCGAAAGGACCACGGAAATAAGATACGAGAAATTAGGACCCATTCGGAGGCATGTGGAGATTTGTTTTTCCCTCGCTCTACCTTCGAGTGGTACTAGAAAGTAAATGACCAGTAGAGTTACAGAGTACCCTCCGCCACGCACCTTACGTGGTTTGCGGAGTACGTGTGTAGATGTAAATGTAGAACAAAATTACTTCATCCATACGAAATTCTACCTTCGGGAGAAGCGGCCAGCCACTTCTAAGATCGGGTTTCAGTAATCCCTAAATTACTCTAGCCACCTTATTCTTAATTCTTAATTCCGAACTTTTTTTTTAACTTATACCCACTTTTTCGGGACTCCGATCCAATGTGTGGCGTCAGACAAAAAGACTTGAACTAGGCTGCCAGACTCCACAGAAGGAGATTCCCGGTGGAACATGTCATACACATATTGGCCTCGTTGGAATTACCGCCCAATAACATGCGGACATTTACTTTTGTACTAACGAGGACAAAATATCATACTGAAGTCAGTGGTGGTTTGTAACCATACTTCCGTAAGTACGTCGCAAGTAGCTCGGTTTTGGACGCAAGTATGCTGAAACGTTTTTCATTTTGTTATCGCAAACATTCACACATATGAATTTTCGGTATTAATGTGATCAAACCCGTATATATAATAACAAATTTTTATTATACCGTTTATAGACAAGTAAACAATAAATCTCGTGTATCTCAGAGCTTGGTGTAAATATTCTCGTCTGACGCCATTTAATGACGGGGTTGTCAATTTAAATTGGTGCTTTCACCAGTACTGAAATCCAGGTCATCCGCATATCACACACAAATTTGTTATCGTTTTGACGTGCATTCATAAAAATTAAAGCGCTGTAACTGTTCATTTGCAATCCAGAATACGTATATATTTGTGACATTGTTTTTGTGTTTTTGGAAATACCATTTTGAGTAACTGGATAATTTGAAAATAGATTCTGGCCCGAAAGTAGTCATAAAATAAATAAAAAAGTGAAATTCGCAACTTTGGCGCATTTTCCGTTGTACTGATAAAGATTTTGACAACTTTTAGCAATTTTCGTCAACGTTCATGGAAAATATCCTAAAACTTATGACTTAATGGCTTTTTTGTATAACGTACAACTAACACAGTTACATAGTGTCTTATGTGTGACACAATACAATATTAGATGACCTTTTTTTTGTATTTCTGCCCACATAATTCGTAAATTATAAAGTGAGTAAGATCCTTTCGTTAAACTAGGAAACTAACAGGATTCTTTTACACTTTCGTTTAACAATGTCTGAAGAGACAGACACTGGTGACGATGTTGCAGCGGTACTAATTTTATGCAATTTATTCGCAATCCTGGAATATTTCTAATATTAGTTGCATTAGGTATGAAGCCATTACCCATTGGTGACACCCAAAAATTTGTGCTGGACTAGGTCACAAATTTTCGTCTGTCACCAAGAGGTAATATATTCATACCTAATGCAGCTAATGTCAGAAAGATTCTGCAACTGTGAATAAATGTCATAGAACTCTTATTATGTTCATTTCTTACACCCAGTTTATCTGAGAGCACATTTTTATTGAAGCTAGTACAATACAATGGATCGCAGGTATTAACTTAAAGGGCAGTGTACTATTTCTTCTTTTTTAATACTCAGCAGTGGAACAAGATCGAGTAATTTATTATTATTACAGATGAATGCCTTCGTACAACTTATTTCAAAGTTAAGAACTATTTCCATTACCTCCAGATTTTTTAAAGGACTTATCATGAATCCAAGACGTGGCGACTAATGTCTGGCAAAGCGGATGGTTGGAGAGAAGGCAGGGTGGCAAGTTACATGTTGCTTGTGTCGAAAAATGTCTCTAACCGGCCCTGAATACAGCGCTGCGACATTTCATGAACATCAAATACTAATAAAATCAGTCTTTGAAAATCCTTCATTAATTGTAACCACAGATATTTGAAAATGAACAAGACGGAATTAAGTCTTAGATCTATGTTTGCTGTCGGCAGTACCTTTCCGTAGGCAAAGAGTTAACATGTAAATTGCTTCAGGTGGAATCTGCACGAACAGATGTCACACCGTTCATGACCAGGATACTAAATACCACATTACAGCAAAATAAAGCAAGCTCACATACGTTTCCGGACATGAATTCCAATTCAAAATATTGTCTACCCAGTCCCCTCTACAAATCCTAGAAGTTTGTGAGGTGAATTTTAGAGCAATCGGTATAAATGTGTTCTAATATGACAGTTATTTCTTTTAAATTTTCTGTCTGTTGATGACACTAGCTTGGTAGTAAAGGAAGTTGCGTGCAACATAGATAATGTATCAAACAGTGCAGTTAAAGACATAAGTTCACGGTTTGCAGAATATAAATTGGTCGTGAATCACAATAACACTCAGTTTTTACAGCTTCTAACACACAAATCAACTAAAACTATTTGATTACAAAGAATGGACACCAGACTAGTGTATCTGAACAATTCGGATTCCTAGGTGTTCAGACAGATGATAAGCAGTCATGGAAAACTCATTTCAGGATTTTGTTCAATAAATTAATGGCGCTAAATATATAGCTGTATCTGCAATTAGTCTCACACTAAAAGTAATCCACCTCGTTCATTTTCATTCTCTTTGGCATACGACATTATATTCCGCCGTAACTCTTCCCATTCGCAACGGGTGTTTTTGGCGCAGAGACGAGCAGTTCTAACAGCA
Source organism: Schistocerca nitens (assembly GCF_023898315.1). Classification (NCBI taxonomy): domain Eukaryota; kingdom Metazoa; phylum Arthropoda; class Insecta; order Orthoptera; family Acrididae; genus Schistocerca; species Schistocerca nitens. Next base: position 445,411,671 of record NC_064618.1, on the reverse strand, counting down.
TGTGGTGTATTTTCACAAACCCCTTCTCGAACCGTGTTCAGAGGTCTGGAAATTCTGACATTGGCCTCTCAATACGTATCCACTTAATGTCGCCTGTATTGTTAACAATACGAAGTTACTCCCAAGAATTAGCAGATTTCGCTCAGTTAATACTAGGTAGAAATGCTATCTGCATTTGGATCACACCTCCTTTACTCTTGTGCAGAAAGGCTTACAATATTCTGCTGTTCTTATTTTCAGTAAGCCACCGCAAGAATGAAAAAATCTTAGCTTCAATCCTCGTACTTTCACGTCAAAACTGAAGAAATTCCTCATGAGACGCTCCTCCTGTTCTCTCTGGGAGTTAATGGGTGAAATTTAAGCAAATTGCTGTGTCACATTCGTGATTATACTAACACGCAAGGTGAGGCACTGAATTCAGGGCGCCTGAACATATGAGCCACTTTTAGCGACGGAAGAAAATACTTCCAGACAAAACCCGTTTAAACTGAAGGGGAACATAGCCAGGTGTTTATTTTTGTTTCCGATGTGGAAGAATGGAGGAGATGTGATAGGAAACTTTGTTATTTTAAATGAATTGGCATTCTGTATTATCTACCTTTTGATAATGGGTTTGAGGACGCGTACAATGCGTTAGGTTCTATTGGGTTCGGTTACGTATGGTGATCTATTAAACAAGAGGCATCAGTGAGAAAGAACAAGCAAACTACGTGGTTACTGTAGTGTACAGTTTACATTGAATTTAAACACCATTCCAGTAACTTTTGGAAAATACGACATTTTGTCTATGGAGTGCGTGATTAAGTCTCTTGTATTTTTTTTTTTTATTTACAGACACAATCACATGTTTATGACACAGTCATAACCGGTTTCGGCCATACAATGAACATCTTCAGATGCTAAAGGCGGCATATACTGAAAACAGGCTCATGCGTTGTCAAACTGTAACTGCAGGTTCGTATGTTTATCTGTTGCATGAAGTCTATTAATCAGTGGTTCACGTCGTAACGAGTAAACAAAGTCTTCATAAAGTTATCAGATATTCATAGTGTTACATGCAAAGTTGATACGTTGTTTATTAGTAGCGAATGTCACCAAAATATGAGAGCAGCAGCGTGGTTGACACCGAGAGTCAACATGATCGCACACCTTAGCGACCTCCTTTGCCGACATACTACAAACAAAAACGGGTAACGTCGAAAACAGAAGTAAACGGCTGAAATTATCAATTGACAACCGACATGCTGTTGACATCTTAGCAGTTGAAGCACACAGTCCACATATTAGTACAGGACAGTTCGAAGGCGAGGGTGTTCAGCGAATATTACATTCGAATAAATTTCACCCATACCCCATATCACGACGAAGGGTATAACTCTCCAAACATGGGCTATAGAAACTGCAAGCAGATGATATTTTCTTCACCAAGATGTTATTTACAGACGAAGCATCATTTACAGACCATGGTCACGGTAATCTTCGAGAGGTGCACTTCTGGTCTTCTGAAAACCAACAATGCAATGGACAAGCAAATACCTTGGTCTGTCAACTTTTAGTGTGAACATCTAAATAACCGAATTATTGGTGCCCATTTTATTGATGGGAACTTATATAGTGTTAGGTATTTTGATATCTTAACAGAGGTACTACCATTATTAGTAGAGGGTATCCCACTGGACATTCGACAACTCAAGTGATACCAATACGATGGATGTCCTGCACAGTCTGTACGAAATATTGCAGAAGTTCTGAATGACAGATTTGAAGATAGTTGAGTTCGGGCAAAACAAAATTATCTGCTTGTTCGTCAGACCTAACGCCTAAGGATTTTTACTCGTGGGGTAAACTGAACCAAGTTTGCCGTGAAATTCCAACCACTTGCAAAGACATGAAAGATTATATTAAACAAGCTTGTTCTGCTATCAGCTTGCATGAACTTAAAGGTCAGATACAGTCCACATTCAATCGCTCTACACCATGTATGACAGCTAATGTTCACAATTTTCAACACGCGTTGAAACAACCTAATGGCATTAAATTACTTACTGTACGCTTCATCCTAGTCTGTTTGGATACATTTCGAAATGCACTTGTGAAAGGTCAACAACAGGATCTCATGTAAGATTATTACTATACAACCTAAAGCATTATACAACAATAAAAATACTAACAATTAATAATCTTTAAAATTGTCATAAAAATCACAGCAATTAAAAAAGTCGGAATGATGAGGTGTTTGCAAAAGCTGTATAGCTGTATGAGGATGCTTTATTCGGAATTACCGGCTTCATGTCAGTATAGACGCATCTTCAGGTTTTGTATTCCAAAAACACAAATGATTGTGTGAAATTTAATAAAATGGTAGAAATACAGACCCATACATAGTGTTGGCATTCGACAAAGAACAATGACAAGTACTCATGATGATTACATTTCCATAATACAGATTAATAGTTATCGGAGTCGCAGCATTGGGGAAGTTATTCACCTTAAGAGTGAAATCACATTGGTGTGTTGTCGTAATAAAAATGAGTAACCCAAAAGATGTTTCTCAGAATTGTACTAATCATACTGTTGAATCAGCCAGGCCTATAAAAATTCAGGGAAAAAACAAATGATGAATTGGACACTGATGTGAACTGGCATAAAATGCCTGAAAATGCGCCAGGGCTATAAAATTGCAGGGAAAAAACAAATGATGAATTGGACACTAATGTGAACTGGGATAAAATGCCTGAAAATTAAGTAACATCACACAGCATTTTAAATCTTATTTACATCGGTTTTATTCAGCTGATGGCTACCGAATCCTGTATTATATCCTAAGGGGTGTTATCAGCTAAGCTATTGTTCATATTTCTGTCCCCGCCCCATTAAAATAGTGACCCATTCATTATTTGCTTCTACCCACTTTTTTATAGGGCTGGCTCATTCAGATGTCATGCTTTGTCCATTTTTGACAAACACTTTTTGGATGTACTCAATTTTATTATGACAACTCACCAATGTGGTTTAACTCTTAATGTGGATAACTTCCCGAATGCTGGCATTCCGTAAATGTCCATCTACTTTGTGAAAATATAACTGTTGTGAATGTTTTCCATTGTTTTTGTTGGGTGTCAACACTGTCTACGGTTCTGCATTTCTACCGTTTCATTAAATTTCACACAGTCATTTGTATTTTTGGCAGATAGAACCTGAAGATGCATCTATAGTGACGTGAAGCCGGAAGTTGCGAGTAAAACAATTTTAGATATTATGCAGCTTCTGGAAACATCTCATTATTCCTTACTTTTTTAATTCTTATAATTTTGTGATAATTTAAATCATTATTGAACGCTCAGTGCTTCTTATTGTTATTCACAAAGTCTCTGAGCTGTGGTTTCCCTCCCTAGATAGTTGTTTATAACCCACTCTACACGTCTTCAAACGTATTATTAAAAGGTAAGTAATATAAAATGACAGTCCGTATAAAATAACAAAGTTATCTATCATATCTCGCCCCCCCCCCCTTCCACCTACCGAAAAATGATAAACGGCACACTACGTTCCCTTTAAGATAAGCAGCTTTTGATTCAAAGATATTTTTATATCAGTGACAGTGGCTGAGTTATTCAGGGGGCCAGTCTTAAGTGTCTCGTCCTGTATACTCAGCAGCTTGTCTTCTGCACAGAATTCGTGTAGATTTCGTTTTATTTATTATTAATATTTCTGATATAATTTCATTTACTACCTCGTTTCATGATAATGGAGATTAGCTCCTCAATTTGGTCATATGGAACCAGAAGTGTAACTTAACAAATTAAAAAATTGAATCCCTATTCCTGCCCAACAGGTCACAAATACTGACTTCTGAAATTTCAACAATACCACAGCTGACTATAATTCTACATTTTTGGGTGCCAGATGGTGATGGCTGGACAGCTAGATGGCCTATGCTCAAGCACGAAAGTGTCGAATAATGAAAAATAAAGAACTACAGTTGCTGGTGGGAATGATGTCATTTCAGAAATTATGTACGATGTGATTCCTGCTTGAAGAAGAGTAACATCATATTGATGTTGATAATGGATAAAAGATCAGAACGACATCAAAGTTTAATTATTTAGTACCCATTATGTGACGAACATCTCTGGATGTTTGATGAACATCTAAATGGTGCATTATGCTGTATCACTTCCCATTTCCCTCAGTGTGGTAAATTCATTATATGTAAATTGCAGTTGGAGGGAGAAGAAAGGAAAGAAAAGGGAGAGAACTATTGGTATCAGCTGCATGTCCGAAAGAAAAGACACCACACAGTCATTTAATTATTTATTACAGCAATTTTTAGTTGTACTTTGTTTTTATAGTTGTGTAATGGTACTAAATTGATTTGGATCATGAAAGTTTTCTCTCATACCGAGAAACACTGGTTTACGACAATGTTATTTAGTATAATGTCAAGCTATAGCCTTGCGTTTGACTGCCTTCTGTAGATCAAAATTCTTTATAGACATAGAATTTTTAGAAAGCATTGAGAAGTATCGACGTTTTCTATATAAATGGTGACTGAGTTAACCCGTTCATCTCAAATATTTCTTTTACCGTTTAACATATCGTGATTCTGCTTTCACTCAAATAAATTGTGTAAAGTCTCCACTGAATGACGTATTGTCTCTTTTCTCAGGTACGTTAATTACACAGATGTCGGTATTAAATTTGATTTTTCATGTGCGATTATACTAATGTTTGCTGCTATTACTGCAATTGTATAAGAGACAAATACAATGACTTTTCAGTCTTCAAAATCTCATCAGTAGCTTCAGAGAAATTACAATAGTTAGAACTTAGGATTATCTGTTTTGGACATTAAGCCGATTGCTGTCTTCTGCCAAAGTATGTGATTTCGTACAAAATTAGGAAATACGTCACATCAGATAAGGAGAAAACAGTTGTTCAGATGGTTCAAATGGCTCTGAGCACTATGGGACTTAACATCTGAGGTCATCAGTCCCCTAGAACTTATAACTAACCTAAGGACATCACACACATCCATGCCCGAGGCAGGATTCGAACCGCTCGGCCAACATGGCCGGCCAAAACAGTTGTGTGTGTGTGTGTGTGTATGTGTGAATTTCTAAGGGACCAAACTGCTGAAGTCATCGGTCCCAAGACTTACAAACTACTTAAACTAACTTATGCTAAGAACAACACACACACCCATGCCCGAGGGCGGACTCGAATCTCCAGCGGAAGGGGCCGCGTACTCCCTGAAATGGCGCCCTAAACCGGGCGGCAAGAGAAAACAGATTTCCACTTCCGTAATACCGGTATAAAACAGGCTTATTTTGTCTGTGTTCTTCACATGTGTCGAGTGCTGGTTCGTCTTTCACAAAACACGAATCTGCCCAAAATTTTTATTGGTCAGACACTGGATTACCGTGAGAGGGTAAAGTCGTCGGCACACGGGATGAGGCAGCTAACATTGATATGCACACAGACGGAGTATCCCATGTCACAAGAATCAGAGCCGTCGGCACATGTCACAAGCCGGTTAACGTGACTTTGCGCTCTCAGTGCATTCCAACGGCAGTTGTCGGCTTTGTTTGGCTAGCAAACAACACAGTTTGTTCAAGGAAATGGACGCACGTAGAATTGCTTCATCAGCTATTATTAAAACTTACATTTCCTTTCTTGACCATAAGCTAGTTGTGTTGTTGTGACAGGCAGACATAAATTAAAACTTCAGTATCATTGAAGTGTAATAAGACAAAAACGAAATATACATGTCCACTCCAGAAGAACATCAGCATATAAAAGTTCATCAAATCGAAGAAACTCACTCCTGACAGAGAAACAGAAATTATTTCTATTAATTTTACCAGAAACTTCCACAAACTTTTAGAAAAAGCTAAACGCTATGGTGGAAAAAGAATTGGATACAGCTGGATGCGAATCCTCTGCCGGTCCACCCTCGGTTCCGGTTGGCGACTAAACCAACTACACTATGCTGAAACACCTGTCGGCCACGTATTTTATGTTATAACTTTAGAAGGCTTCAATCTCCGAAATGTTTTTTGACATTTAATCATGACAAATCCTAAAAAGAACGACACGTTTCCACGAATCTTCAATGGGTAGTTGCCTCAAAACATTTTTCTCTCATAACACGCGAATTATAACAAGAAATAAATAAGTGTGAATATTTCTTAACCACCAACATGGCATTTTCCTTGATTTTTTCACTACAAATAGTACCAACAAGGCCGGCCGGGGTGGCCGAGCGGTTCTAGGCGCTACAGTCTGGAACCACGCGACCGCTACGGTCGCAGCTTCGAATCCTGCCTCGGCCATGGATGTGTGTGATATCCTTAGGTTAGTTAGGTTTACGTAATTCTACGTTCTAGGGGACTGATGACCTCAGAAGTTAAGTCCCATAGTGCTCAGAGCCATGTGAACCATTTTTAGTACCAACAACGATTCGCTCTCCAGACATTCAATGTTCTGGTGCTTAGAAACAGCATATGTTCATATGGTGTAACGTATAACATAAAACCCATCGAATATGGGTTCTACTGAACACAACAAATACAATAGGTGGTCTTGCTTTCTGCTTGAGACGTAGGGATCGTTCTTGCTTCCCATTGGTTCTACTTTAAGTGGCACGTTGCCGAAATATGGCAGTAGTTATTTCGTATTTCACTTGACGAAATGGTTCCTGGAGGAGACACAGCAGGAAGTGACGTCACAAAATTCGTAGAGCTCCACGTCGACATTAGCTAACTCGTCCCATGTGTCAACGCCTTAAGGAGCAAGCCTGCAGAGAGCGGAGAGAACAAGATGATATTCTGCCAGCAGTTGCTCATAGCCCACGTCTTAGTTTCAAAGAAACAGTGAATGCATTTGGAATAAGTGAGCCCTGCACTCTTCGCATTTTACACACAAACAACTTCCGTCCGAGCCATGTATGACTTCACCAGCACATTAATCAGCAAAATTGCAGAATATCCATGGATTTTGGAGAATGGCACGCCGTTGCGTTTGTCCCTTGTACAGCAACGATAAAAGCGACAGAAATTACTACATTTCCAGACGAAAAAGCGGAAGTGATACCGATATCTCTGAAGTTAATATACTTATAGAAATAGACTATACACCATTTAGTGGGGATTGGGACGGACGAGCGCAGCTCAGGGAAGTGGGATTGTAAAGGAATGTTGTTTGTTGTTGTGGTCTTCAGTCCTGAGACTGGTTTGATGCAGCTCTCGATGCTACTCTATCCTGTGCAAGCTTCTTCATCTCCCAGTAATTACTGCAACCTACATCCTTCTGAATCTGCTTAGTGTATTCATCTCTTCGCCTTCTTCTACCATTTTTACCCAATACTAAATTGGTGATCCCTTGATGCTTCAGAACATGTCCTACCAACCGATCCCTTCTTCTCGTCAAGTTGTGCCACAAACTCCTCTTCTCCCCAGTTCTATTCAATACATCCTCATTAGTTATGTGATCTACCCATCTAATCTTCAGCATTCTTCTGTAGCACCACATTTCAAAAGCTTCTATTCTCTTCTTGTCCAAACTATTTATCGTCCATGTTTCACTTCATACATGGCTACACTCCATACAATACTTTCAGAAACGACTTCCTGACACTTAAATCTATTCTCGATGTTAACAAATTTCTCTTCTTAAGAAAAGCTTTCCTTGCCATTGCCAGTCTACATTTTATATCCTCTCTACTTCGACCATCATCAGTTATTTTGCTTCCCAAATAGCAAAACTTCTTTACTACTTTAAGTGTCTCATTTTCTAATCTAATTTCGTCAGCATCACCCGACTTAATTCGATTTCATTCCATTATCCTCGTTTTGCTTTTGTTGGTGTTCATCTTATATCCTCCTTTCAAGACACTGTCCATTCCGTTCAACTGCTCTTCCAAGTCCTTTGCTGTCTGTGACAGAATTACAATGTCATCGGCGAACCTCAAAGTTTTTATTTCTTCTCCATGAATTTTAATACCTACTCCGAATTTTTCTTTTGTTTCCTTTACTGCTTGCTCAATATACAGATTGAATAACATCGGGGAGAGGCTACAACCCTGTCTCACTCTCTTCCCAATCACTGATTCCCTTTCATGCCCCTCGACTCTTATAACTGCCATCTGGTTTCTGTACAAATTATAAATAGCCTTTCCCTCCCTGTATTTTACCCCTGTCACCTTTCGAATTTGAAATAGAGTATTCCAGTCAACATTGTCAAAAGATTTCTCTAAGTCTACAAAAGCTAGAAACGTAGGTTTGCCTTTCCTTAATCTTTCTTCTAAGTTAAATTGTAGAGTCAGTATTGCCTCACGTGTTCCAATATTTCTGCGGAATCCAAAGTGATCTTCCCCGAGGTCGGTTTCTACCAGTTTTTCCATTCGTCTGTAAAAAATTCGCGTTAGTATTGGCAGCTGTGACTTATTAAACTGATAGTTCGGTAATTCTCACATCTGTCAACACCTGCTTTCTTTGGGATTGGAATTATTATATTCTTCTTGAAGTCTGAGGGTATTTCGCCTGTCTCATACATCTTGCTCACCGGATGGTAGAGTTTTGTCAGGACTGGCTCTCCCAAGACCGTCAGTAGTTCTAATGGAATGTTTTCAAATTGTTCTAATGATGTTTTCTACTCCCGGTGCCTTGTTTCGACTCAGGTCTTTCAGTGCTCTGTCGAACTCTTCACGCAGTATCATATCTCCTGTTTCATTTTCATCTACATCCTCTTCCATTTCCGTAATATTGTCCTCAAGTACATCGCCCTTGTATAGATCCTCTGTATACTCCTTCCACCTTTCTGCTTTCCCTTCTTTGCTTAGAACTGGGTTTCCGTCAAAAATCTTGATATTCATACAAGTGGTTCTCTTTTCTCCAAAGGTCACTCTAATTTTCCTGTAGGCAGTGTCTATTTTACTCCTAGTGAGATAAGCCTCTACAGCCTTACATTTGTCCTCTAGTAGTCTAGGTAGTCTATAGAAATTTACATTAACATTTCCGGAGGGAGGGATGGAGAGACAGACAGAGCGAGAGAGAGAGAGAGAGAGAGAGAAGCAGGCAGACAGGCAGATTGAAAGAAAGAGAGAGGAGGAGGAAATATTTTGAATCGCTATGCGGACAGTCACTGTTGATTCGCTTCAATATACTGTAGGCACTGCGGGCGGGGACGTAACCGACACACCGCCGTGTAGCGCGGTACCCTCTAACAGCCAGGCGCGGCACGGTGCCTGGCGTGCCTGTGGCACACACCGCGCAGACTCGCTCCAGCAGCCACTCTTTTTTTCCCCGTCCCTCAGTTTTTATCCTCCCCTGACGGTCTTGGTGACGTTAAGCAGAGGCGAAAACACGCGCGCTCGATATTCGTCTGACGCGCGTTACGCACATCAGTTCAGCACAAGTTTCGTGAACCGTGAGGGCCGCCCCAGAGACAGCGGTGGCGGGGTCTGCAAATGGAATGGGGCGGTGGGCGGGCGAGCCATGGAAGCAGAAGAACTGAAACAGTGAACTGAAAAGTTCTTTTTTGCTTTTCTGCGAAGACCTGTGCGTCTGTTGGCGCTCCGGCTCCAATCAGCTGAATGGTTACTTGCGCAGCCCAAATGGCTGCCCCAGTGCTCTTTTTCACCATAGGCCAATGTGATGGTGCCTTTGACCAACCCTTTATTGAACTGTATATCACATTTCTATCTTCAGTTAAGATATTTTCTGTCTTATAGAGGTATAAATACTAATTATTACATTAGGATAAGACGACATACAGCAGATTAGCTAAAACTGGAACTATAACAGAAAATTTGTAGACTAGAAAATTTAGGAAAAAAGGATATAAAAAACTTTTATTGTGAATCAATAAAAGCAGATATTAATTTGTAAATGTTTGAATGATAAAAAAAATTCTTTGAACCGTAAATGATGCACTTTAGGTATACGCTGTCCCATATTTGACTTTTTCTTTCCTGAATTGAACCATTATGGTAATAAAGAAGCCACTGAAATTTATGTTTAAAACTAATGTCATTATATTCTGCATAATAATGTTTTCTCTTCATTAGCCCCATTCGAGCACAGTCTCAATGTGTCGTCCTACCATTCTTTACACACTGAATAACTTCTCAATCTTTCTGGTATACCTGAAATACTAACTGACTATGTCGATCATCGATAATACACTGCCGCGCGGGATTAGCCGCGCGGTCTGGGCGCTGCAGTCATGGACTGTGCGGCTGGTCCCGGCGGCGGTTCGAGTCCTCCATCGGGCATGGGTGTGTGGGTTTGTCCTTCGGATAATTTAGGTTAAGTAGTGTGTAAGCTTAGGGACCGATGACCTTAGCAGTTAAGTCCCATAAGATTTCACACTCATTTGAACATTTTTTGATATTACACTGGGAGGGTAGTCATTCTTCATGACCTTGTTTGCCTGCTTTTTGTACGCCAACGAAGTCAGAACTGAGTAGTCTGCTGTCTTTCTCTTTCTCACTTCTTCCCTTTTGGGTGCCCATGTGTGGGCGTTATACGTTGGAGATTTCTGGTATTAATGAGAAGTGAGTTCATTTTTAGTACAGATAATAAAGGTATTACATGTATCAACCTAGAGTTGCTGCTGAAGCTGCTTCTGAAAGGTAGCTGTCATCGAAAACATCTCTTTTAACAAGCCACACTCCATTCCTCTTTAATCTGTTGAAAGCGCTTTCTAAGGTCCCATCTTGCCCATAAAAATTTTTGAGCATTTCAGTTATCTTAAACTCGATAATGAGTTGTATTTTGAACGACTCCGAACAATAGGTTCAATACACGCATCGCCGCCAAGGACACAAGGATTACAAAGCACACAGTCAACTAGTAAACACGTCATACGTTCCCAGTTTCTATCACTCGGTTCAATTTAGGACATGATTGAAAATAAATGGTGTTACCATATATTTCTCATGTTACGTCAATGTAGTTCTTTCTTATCGAAACGACCTAGTAACTTGACCAACATAGGACCTAGCACTTATTTTACATATCCATTAGATAATGTACTACATCTAGAATCAGAGACTCGTTCTTGGATTCACACGTTCCCCTGGAGAACACTTAATTTGCAGATTTTGCTTGAAATTCGATAAGTGACGGAAAAAAACATTGGCTTCCAGCTTGCTCTGACCATTTAGCTTCCGAATTACAGAGACAACTTTCACCATGTTTATTTGTATATAATGCAGAGATGCCATGAATGTTCATGATGTCTACCCCACAAAATGTTTTTACGAATCCAGTACAGCATGTACTAAAATTAATAGGGGGATATATTAATATTTTAAAATACTAAACGTTGTTCATTGTGGGTATACTGCCCTTAATATTTTTCAACAATGAGATTATCGAGGGGGAAAGAGACGTGCTTTATAGAGTTAATATTGTTGACACGTTTGGACGGAGGGAGTCATATAGACGAAATTTCTAGTGATTGCCAAGGTATAGGTAACTGAAAGACAGGCCATTCTGTATTTTTGTCCGCTGGGAGCCAAACCGCGCAATAACCCTGGGTTCGGTGTGGGGCGGCGGTGGCGTGGGTATACTGCTGTAGCCTGTTGTGCGGTTGTGAACCACTGAGAGCTGAGGTGGGACGAAGCCTCTCCGTTGTTTCTAGGTCCCAAGTTTAAATACACAATACACAAGCAACAAACTGCGCTGCGTACGGTACCACTGAGCAGGGAAATCATGGAAAAACCAATAGGGTAGCGCTAGCGTGTTTGTGTGACTCTACGGCACAATCTGATGCCTGCAGTTTCTAAGAGGAGATGAACGTAGTACAGATGGGTAGCCCTACAAATGAATCATGTGTAATAACCAGAAAGCTTGCATATGAAATTTCAGTACTCTTGTTTACAATAGCAAAAAACTGGCTGTCGGGATACCCTAACATGCAGAAGCTGAATAAACGCACTTTTGCTAAACTTGTACATCTTGTCAGTGAAGCCAACGAAAAGCTGGAACATCATTTAGAACATTGTTTACACAAGTGTAAAATCTCATACAGAATGACTGCTTCTGTTTCAAACTCGTTCATGAATAAAATACGATACGTGATAAATGAATCCAATTTTATCTCAGTTTTCTGGATAAAGTATCTGATGTTGCAATTTCTCATAGTTCTTCTTAGTAGTACAATACGTCAAGGGTTGTTGGTCAAGTCGATCGAATATTTTTAAAATACATGAACATGCTCAGAGTTACGATGAATCTACTGTTACGGCTGCTCATTTGAATGGATTGAAATCAGGATTCATAAATATGGTTTCTTCTGCAATGTTCGCTTACTGTTCGACTAGTCAACTGAATTCAGTGCCGTCGTAAGTCATGTCGAAGATTAAAAAACGCAACATTTCTTCCCTCACTAAATGATCTTGCTGCTCTTTTTCCAAGCTTACCAAAAAAAATGTGGATTCAGGCAAACTAAACAAACGGCTGCATAAAGTTGCCAAGCGATGGTGTCCTGCTTACAGTCTGGTGAAAACCGTATATCGCAGTAAGATGGTTTCACTTTTGAGAAGATAGTAGATCCAGATAAGTAGGACGAAGAAGCCTTTACTGCTGCTCGAGGATATGAAATCATGATGCAAGTCAGTTTCACTCCATGCCTTCGGAGATATTTTCCCTCTGAATGATGCGTTATTTGATATATTGAAAGCCGCAGCTTAGGACATTGGCTAATGTGCAGCAACAATTAATGGATTCCAAGAAATGTTTAAAATCAAACGTGACAGATTTAAAAGCCTATGGGAGAGAGTCATTCATGGTGAACATATGGATGAACCAAATAATAGTCCTAGGCATGATTCTGCAGTCAGTTTGGAAACAAACGCTATCAAAATCTACTGTAACATCTGGGACACAGTGGTGGGACCATTACAAAACAAATTCAATAACTTGGGCTGCGTATTTTTGGAATTTTTGAATTTACATAATTTTGTTCAATAGGATATACGATGATAACTCAATAATTATCTGTAATAAATTTTTTTAATTTATTGTAACACAAGTACACAATTTGTATTGCTATCTTTTTTCAGTGTTTTCACCCTTCTTTTCAGAACATTTGGTCTATCGCTGGCCAAGCTATCCGACACTCTCTGCAAAATAAGTTCTTGGTTGCGCAGAAAGCCACATACGCACCTCTTTCTTCATCTGATGATTCGAGCTGCTCTCTGGTTCGAAAGGATGAGTCTGTATTCCATTTCCAGTGGTGTTTCGTTCCAGAAATGTTTCGCCTTCGTTAGCATGACGGTCCAGTAGCTGTTGACAGATTTTCATACGGTTTCGCTTGTGATCTTCATCGACTTGTTTTGGAACGGCTGGTAAGAACATAAAAGCCGTAGAATCAACCTAAAAATTAGAACAAAATTGCAAATCCTCATTGACATATCTTTGTATACAGTGTTACCTATAACTTGCGCAGAATCACTAAAAGATTTCGATGGATCATCGTTTATTTTTATCATAATCTGTGTTTAAGTATATTTTCGGAGAAATTAATGATGCAAATATAGGTGATTGATTAATTTTTAAATTTAAGTTGACTCCAGACTGCATTCTATGAAATTGTAGAGCCCTGACTATTCCTGCATACAGGGTATCTGTTGGGAGAAGCTTTTAAAACATGAAAAGGGTAAAAAAGGCTGCGTATATAGCTCTTAAACTAAAACGGCTTACAAGCCTTATTATCAACTGAAAGGGATTCACTGTAGCAGCATAAAGTCTGAGTTCTGGAAATCAAAGAATTCGTGAAAAAGATAATTTATGTTTAAAAATGACATTTCCTTCTTTTGTAACTGCCAATAAACACCATTGGCCACAACCTCATCCTTACTGGGATTCAGTAGTCAAGGAAGCTGTGAAAAAAACAATTAGAAGACAACCTGCTCAACCGAGACCAGGGTTTCCAGCTTGACAAATCATGGAAACCACTCACTGCACGTACGTGCTGTCAAAGTAATTATAATTCTGAGTCTTCGGGGCCTGTCATTCCAACATATGCCATTGGTATTCAACAACATAATTTTCTGACTCTGCGCGTGCTTTGTTTTACTCTTAGAGGCAAAAAGTTTTATCCATGAGTCCTTGGCGACCGTGTTATCTCTGGCGGACGATTTTATTCCACAATACTGTATCAAGTGGTTTAAATTCTGCCAGCGAATCACTTTGAACATGCCAGTAACTTAATTAGCCGAAATATCGGAAGAAGAACTAATACTATCCTGGATGCACGCTCGAAAGATGATGGAAAAAGGGAGGATTTTTTCCAAATTGAATCATTCACTCTGCATTGGAGGGCTGCCGATTAGATACACCCTGGTATATTTCCTGTTTGTGGCAGAAAGTTACGCAGCAGCGCACACACCACTGCAGAGCGACATATTTGTTCTAGAAATACTCCCCCACGATGTGGCTAAGCTGTTTCTCGGCATTATTTTTCTTCCAGGAGTGTTAGTCCAGCCTCATATGTAGGACAGCTTGTGCGATATTCAGAAAGTAGAAGAGAGAGGTACTGGCGGAAGCGAAGCTGTGATGTCGGGTCGTTGGTCCTGCTTGGGCAGCACAATCGGTGAGAGCATTGCCCGCAAAAGGAAACGTTTCCGATTCGAGTTCCAGTCTGTGACACACTACTAATCTATTAGGAAGTATCAAAGAAGAAATTGCTACTTTTCCCCAGCGTTTATCAAGTCTGGTGGGGGGTCAACCTTTTCAGCACTTGGCATTTTGCTTTCATTTTTATTATTTAACCTTCTGGCTGGATGCCCTTCTTGACGCCACGGTCGACAAGGTAACCTGAGGGAGGGAAGTCGTGTAAGCCATCCGTCTGTGAATCGTATAAACTTTGTTATGTGTGTCATCACATTTTAACCGTTTATGTACCGTTTTTCTGAGACGAAATTTGGGAATCAGCTCAACATTTGCCTAGAGGAGTACAGAAACAGCCTAAAACGCACACTCATGCTGATCATTCTACAAGCCCACGATCGTTAATCCACTGTGTGGATAGAAACCGATTCTTGCTCAACTCCCTGTCGCTCTATCTAGCGCGCTGCGTGCTACGCTATATGAGAAGGTCAATTAATTACTGTTACACGTCTCAAATACTCTTGCCCTCGATAGAGGAGCTATACAGAGGCTCTGATTAACAACAGGGCATCTGAATACAAGAGCTATAAAATTATGTTAGCTGTGTCAATATCGAGCACACGCTGTAAAGAGAAATAAATTACCTGCACCGTCTGCATTTCCGGCAGTTAAATTCAGCCGCAGTTTAGACGCTACTGATAACAGAGCACATGTTTATCTCATGTCCTCAGAATGGTCCATGTTATCGTCAGACTCAGCCTCCTGAAGCACCCTGGTTAATGGACTGGCTGATTTTGCAGTAGTGGGAAAAGTATATTATCTAAGAAACGCCAGTGATACTAGGGTCATACAGACGACTTGAATAGAGAAGATTCTGTCGAAACATAATGAGAAACCTAGTACTAAAATATCGACCTGCTGAAATCCTCATAACAAAGATAATGGGAAGAGATTATGCTCTGAAATATCATGATTCAATAACTAATACCCCAACTTCAGTCTTCAGTCTATACGTATTTCCACAAACCATAACACGGCGTTTGCGTTCTACTGCATTGGCAAATATTGTCTAACGCACATGTATCCATCTCTGTAGAACAAGATGAAGCGGAGCTCTTCCAAAAACGCTACCTTTTTTTCAAGCGAGCAACAGCGTTCAAGTGCAGTCTGAGTTCTGGACAATGTGGACCTACACAGTGGCGTGAGTTCCACCTGTCCGGTCCGTAGTATAAACCTCCAACTGGAACTGTAATCAGATCCAGTGTCCCTGACGTGCTGACAACATGGCGGGCATTCTTGATGTGGACACAATGCCTGTGTGGGTTGCACACTCGAATCTGTCCAAGCAGCATGACTCATACGAGTGGTAGCCCTAAAATTTTAATTCTTATTCGAAAAAACAAAGGATAATTAATATTTCGTTTGTTCACAGATACCTGTCTGCCGTCCTGTTACACACTGAAAGCCCTACACCTGAGTGCCATGACTCCACTACAGGACCCCAAAAAATGCTTCTGTCCATGGATAAAATGGGCTATCGTGTGAGTATTCACTTCCGGGATTTGAAGAGAAACAACGCTGCAGCAATCCATGTTGGATTGGCGGGAGAGTATGTCAATAATGAACCATCATATGACGCGATGGTTAGGTGGCGTATACTTTCCAATGTGTTCGAAGTTTGAATGACGAAGAACGTAGGCAGACGATCTCCCTGTGAAGAACCGGGAATCAGAAGAGAAATAGAGGTCCTAATGTTCGGAGGGCGACGTATCACATTTCCGGCGGTAGTGGAAAAACTGAAAATCAGTCATGAATGGTTCCAACATCTCGCACGACATTTGGAACCTGACAATAATCGTTGTCCGTTGGCTTCAGCAGCTGCTCACTCCCATCCGCTGCCTTCAGCGGCTGCTCACCCCCAACCGAGGCCGCAACAGAAAAGTTTCAGCAGTTTCAGGCCAACCCAGCTAACATCTTTAGCCGCCTGACCACCATATCGCTATGAATCCGACCCAAAGCAGAAAGCAAGGAGTCGAAATATGTGGATTTGCTACTGCGGAAAAGGCGAAGACAGAATCGTCGTCGGACAAGATGGTGCATTGTGTGTTGCTATCAGATTAAATCCGTAAGGGGCAAACAGTCGCTGGAGACTTGCCTTGCCCCTGTTTTACCAACACAAGTGGTCCCTGCAGTCACTCTCTTCCCCTGATCTAATTCAATGGCGTCGCTCTTTCTTCTTGCCCAAAGGCAGCCAGTCTACGAAATAGTCGCGGCTCGCAACCAGGGACCATGCTTTCCCATATGTGTTCCATGTTGTCTCTCCGATTAGCTGTCCTCTCGTCGCCCTTATTTCTCCGTTCCCCATCTCACTCACACCACAGTCCCTGTTAAAACTATTGGCGACGCAGAATTGAACACCAAGTCCACTTATTTACATCTTGGCTACACATTAATTCAGTTGTAATATGTAATGTTTCCTCATTAGTGGATATGCAGCTGGCTGTTAACAAATCAACATGTTCGTTCCACTCAAGTGTCGGTGGGACCTCCTGCATTTTCCTTTCATATTTCAACATCGCTTGACGGCTTCTCACAGCATGAGCTTAGCGTACCAATCATGTTTTACACACTGTCTGAGCTGGGACGTATTCGAGCCATTATCTCTTGAAGATGCATCTCAGGAGTGTTTGTGGAATTGTGCATTCACATTTTCAGCCTTCATCCACCTCACATTCCATCAAAGTTTTAGCAACAGCCAGAATCTAACATTTTTTCGTCAAAGCAGTGTACTTGACCAACCTTCTAGTATAGACATCTAGAGGTTAGTGTTGTGGAATTGTAACTTTGCAACTTTTGCTACTTGCTTATAACCTATTAATCTAATATTTGTTAAACGGCGCACGTACACACGCACACACAAAATAGTCTGCAGGGAGAGGAGATATAAACTTCCCTTCAGTACTGAAAAGAAAAATTTCATTTTATGAGTCATACTAGATGACAAAACCCGACACCGCCCAGCTTTTCGTTTTGCCAATGTTGACTCGACTGTAAGAGTATATTAGTAGCAAAGAATAAATGTATTAAAAGTTCATACATGATGCGGCATTTTTTGACGCTTCCCAGTATTCATAATGTCATATCTCTTAAACTATGTCTCATACAATTATATCGTACTGTAGGTGTATTCACCGGCATATGTGGATAATGTCTACAAAATACGTTACGAATATAGTTGATAGCCAAGAAGTAATAAATTTAAACATCATACACGATGCGGCAGTTTTTCACGCATCTCAGTGTTTATGATGTTATATCTTCTGATCTATGTCTCATACAATGACATAATTTTGTAGATACACAGAGCGGCAGCTGTGGATATTATCTGAAAAATGTGTTGCGACTAGTGCTAGTAGCAAAGGAGTAATAAATTTTAATTGCATGCATAAAGTGGCAGCTTTTTTACGCATCTCAGTGTTCATGACACCATACATCCTGAATTATATCATGATATAATTTTAAATGTGCATTTAGCGGCGTACGTGAATACTCTCTACTAAATTTATTGCGAACAGAGTTAGCAGTACAGAAGCAATAAATTTAAACGTCATGGATGATGCGGCAGTTTTTCACACGTCTAATTGTTTATGACGTCGTATATAATGAGCTATCGTACGAAGATGGTTCTTACACACAGTCCAATGATCCAATGATTTAAGAGGAGATGAGGAACACACACACACACACACACAAACGTGCGCCTACGTACATCCATTTTTATAATATGTATGGATTAGTCCATCAAAGGTATGTAGGGGAAATTCCTTGGAGTTTACGCACTGGGAACGAAGTTACATGGGACAGTGAACTAATCTTTGGAAGAAGGCCGATCCCAGTTCTTTTCCTGCTATCCAGATTCATGTTTTTCGTGATTTCTCTAAACTGGTTAATGCTAATACTGGGATGGTTCCTTGTAAAACGATACGGCCAATTTCTATCGTTCCCCAATTCGAGTCTGCGCCCTGTCTCTCACGACCTCATAGTCGACTAGACGTTAAACCCTAATTTCCTTTCTGAAATTGGTAAGAAGCACTGAGAGATGGAATTTTTGAGGGAGGTTGTAAAATTTCCTGGGTGACTAAGGCGGTAGGATGACTGTCAGCGAAGATAAAAATTCATTTGATACGTTGTTCTAATTTGTCACGGAATTTCATAACACTGCTGAGTGAAAGACATTCTAGTTCCCTACTGCTCAAAGTTATTCTGGTGTCTGTATTCGTGTTTATCTAACGGAATGGAGGAATTTTACGTCGGCATCATTATCGTGAAATGATGTAGGGAAGTCCCTGTTAGCCGAATTTTGGAAGGTCTTAAATACTGCACCATTTCGTACGCACTTTCCGACGCGCGCGCGCGCGTGTATGTGTGTGTGTCTGTGTACGTGTGTGTGTACGTGCGCTTATCCACCCGCCTTCAAAATGCGTGTTGCGTGTTTCTCTCTCAATGAGAAGAACTTTTGCAGCTTAATTTGAAACACTGTGAACAGAGGTATTACTTTCATTTCTGCATTTTTCACATGTTACTTTCCTCGGTAGACTACACAATTCAATTAAAATCTATTCGAGTCAGAACGGAATCTGAGAGATGTAATATAAAAGTCTGATGTTAAAATGTATTCCGACTAATGAGAGTTTTTGAAAGAGGTAGTGTGGAATCCTGTGGAAATACAGCAATAATGCAAACAAAAAATAATGTTTCTCACTGTAACAAAAAACCTCAGTGTCTCCATTTACGCTATAGCAAAACTTTCACATCGAAAACCTGATTTGTACAGATGTTCTTTTCAGCATACACAGTTCTTAGACATTGATACATAAAATTAAAATACAAGTTGTAAAACACAAATGTATGCAATTAGTCTGTTAGAACATGGACTTAAACTTAAAGCACATAGATGGGAATCGATTCTGTACATTAGTCGCTAAACGAAATGCCACTAGTTGCATAACCAATGACTTTATTTGACGCGTTTCTGAAGATAGCTGTATCAGTTACAACACGTCTTTATGCATCTGAATACCTAGATGTTCATGACTATCTGATGATTGGTATCTCTCGAAACGTGTCAAACAAAGTCACGGGTTTTTAACTAGTGGAATTTCATTTAGCGATCAATTGAGCAATTTTGCAGCACTCATATTAATTTGCAGTATGGTTGCATTCTTCCTGCGTGACTTTATGTCACAATTAGAATATAGTTGGGCACTGGTAGGCTGTGGTAGTGGACCGTGGTCGGGAAATAGCAAGAGAAATGTCCAGTCCAGTGTCACACAGAATATCAGACGAACGATTGTAGACACGACAGTCACAAGCTCACACAAAACTGACATTCGTCCTCTCTGATGTATGCCTGTCAAAGGCAGCCGTGCCTGTCACAGGACCCGGTGCAGCTGCAGCTTGGAAGAGAATCAATAGAGACCTCAAAGAGAGAGATTCTACCATCTTGTTTTTCGTTGTTCATTACTTGCATACCAGATAGCCGAAGGCTGACATTCACAACATGTTAACAAATCTAAATAAAAACCAGTATTTGTGCGAGTTTTCCTATTGTTGATGGTGCTGTTCGATGACCCCAACAACTTAGGTTCAAATGGTTCAAATGGCTCTGAGCACTATGGGACTCAACATCTTAGGTCATAAGTCCCCTAGAACTTAGAACTACTTAAACCTAACTAACCTAAGGACATCACACACACCCATGCCCGAGGCAGGATTCGAACCTGCGACCGTAGCAGCCCCGCGGTTCCGGACTGCAGCGCCAGAACCGCACGGCCACCGCGGCCGGCCAACAACTTAGGCTGCATTTTAATTTCAACACGCTATACTATTCTAAGTCCTTCTTTGTCAGCCAGCAGATGTGGCAGCTTAGAATGATATTTCTCGTCAGATCTAGAACGAGCACACACTCTGAAGGTTAACTAGCGTTTGGTTGATTCTGAATTCGCGAACATGGGAAAAAATAACTGTTGCAAATATAATTTAGAGTTAACATGTCCTAATTCAATAGCTGGATCTAAATTAAATGATATTATTTGATTATATCATCTTTCAGCAAAAGCGTCTGTTTTCCTTGTGGGAAATTTTGGTATTTTGAAGGCTGTTAAATACTGCTAAAACGAGTGTTCAGACATGTTCTTAATATACTACAATTTTAGCGGCGTTCTGGAATCTGTGCACAGGGTGAACCCAAACTCATCCGATGAGATTTCCTCAACTACTCTCACGCAGTTCGGAAGCCATGCGATGGTGCTTTGTGCTGTTAAGGTCGCTGGTGCTGTGTTGTAGGCGAGCAAACGAATGTACATGATCGAACAGTAGATATCCATGTCACCTGCCAAATGAGAGGTGATGGAAGATGTAACAGAGACCACATTTCATCCGTTGTAAGCATACTTCAGAGAAAAATCTCTCCGCCAGTTGTTTGGACGCTGTTCATAAGCAACATGACATCGATGCTCTGAATGGCTGAAATGCAATGTTGGAGCGTTGGAGCGTCATCTCAGAAATAGACGCGTATCTTCCGTCCGCTAAAGCGTCTGCAAGACTCTCTCAACAGCAACCGCCCTTTAGCGCCATCTCAGAAATACTCGTACACACTTATCTGCCGTCCGCTAAAGCGTCTGCAAGACTCTCTCAACAGCAAGCGCCCACGCAAGTGCCGCTGCCCAAAAAGATACCCCTTCAATTGCAGCTGCTGCTTTTATTCTAGGGGCAAGTGACGCCGTTCCCACGGCATCAGAGAAGCGCTGCGCAAGAATTACTATTTATCTTATCATTCACTTAAAGTATTCCGTTAATGTACGTTAATGACATTGGAAAATCATCGGAAACTGCTGGTCCTGAATGCATGCAAACTGAAAGACGTGGACAGCTTTAAAAGCGTAGAGAAACAAAAATCTCTAGAAAAATTCAAAAATTAAAATTTAGAAGAAAGTTATAGTTTTGCGCTTCAAACTGTTACATTTTATCAGAGGATAACAGAACTGTATTTGGATTTTGGCTAGGTAAGTTATTATCAAAGTTACTGATATGTCTTTAAGAATGTACATTTAATTAATGGTAGAACCTGAGTTTCTCAGGCGAATACAATATTCAAATAACTTACCGGTAAGCAGCCGGATTACATCTTGGATAGCCGTCGATATTTCGACAGGTGTCAGTCATTTTCAAGGCAAAACTGCAACGAGTTAGCGCTGTGCAAGAGAATTTAAAACCTCGATTTGGAGAGCTATTCCCGAAACATAACACACACACACTCTGTAAACACTGGTGCACACCACATGGTCAAAGATGACCGACGCCACAAGGTGTTGCTAGTCAAAATTATTGAAAAAGGGGTGAAGTAGCATTAACTCTGTCCGTCTGTTTTTTAAAAATGGAGAGAGCAGGTCAGGAGGAAGGTTGATGGATCGTTGGGCATGTTGTTTACAGGAAGACTACTCACATTCACTTGTATCTACAGGCCGATAGTTATCACCATCCGGCTCAGCGTGAAGGGGTACTTCATACCTCGGTTCACAGGACCCATGTCATTTCATACCCTCAGAGTTTGTTAGATGAGGTCACCTTCGGTCAGAATGGATACACTGAAAGACAAATCATACATGTGTTGCGCTGTCGACAAACCGTCGACCGGGTGAGTGATGATAACGCCGACTTTGCGTCAAGGTCTACAGCCCTTCTGGCTAGTGCAAGGCAACAAGATTGGTCGTAGTTTGCGGTAATGTGATTTAAAAGGTGTTTTTCGTCCTCCAAGATTAGCGTCCTTTTAGGTTCCGTTAAGGATGAGTTTTGTCTGCATAAGGCGGGTGTCTACTGTATTCTTTGCAGTTTTGTCAGGTCCTATACTGGACACGCTATCAGGACCGTGGAGGACCGGTGTTAAGGGCATAAGTGTCACACACTGTTACAACAGCCGAGCAAATACACCATTGCAGAACACTGTCTTGGCACCGGTCATCCTGTGGAATATAAAATACAGAAACTCTACATACACTGGGATAGTGTTATTGCGAAGCAGTTGAGATTAAATTAGCAGTTAACTTTGTACATAGAGATGGAGGTTTTTGCTTAAATTCTGCGTGGAATTCTGCTGTCTCTCATATCAAAAAACAAAGGGAGAGAGTTAATGCTCCCTCCCCCGCTATCGATAACGTCCCGAGTCGGTAATCTTTGGTTGTGTAGTGGCGCTGGTGTTTAGAGTGTGTGTGTGTGTGTGTGTGTGTGTGTGTGTGTGTTTGTCTTCCCTGAGTTTTTCTGCAAACCGAGGTTTTAAATTCACTTGCACTGTGCTTACTTGTGCTGAACACGACTGGGTGCTCGTCTGTCTAAATACCGGCTGTTGTTGACGACGTCACCCGACTGCATTCCTGAAAGTTATGTGGATAATTACTGGTAATCAGAGCTTTGTCTCTTAAGTGGAAATAGCTATCAGCAGGTATTTTCACCTCATACTTTGACTGATATCGCATCAACTGCTTCAAAAGGCTTTTCTAATAGAGTATCAACATTAAGACGAACGGTGTTCTCACATCAGGCTTTGCAAGATTATTTGCTGGAAACCATCCCCCGCAAAAAATATTCTGTCACTGCGTATAAGTGGTGGATCTGACTTCCAAAACATGTTTGTAAAGTTGGGAATAATTTCGAAAAGAGAAACCTCATAAGAAAACTTGAACCACACATGACAATTTGGTAAAGAAAACGTACACAAGAATGTCATTCATCCGGCCCTCATTAACCCACATTTCCTATTTATTCGGATTCATCTTTTGTTTCCTTCTATTTTTTTAAAATCAAAAATGTACAGTTGTTATGCTGGCACCGTTGGCATCATAGAAAACTCCAGTCCAACGCTTCCTGCTGCCGTTACTGCGGTCTGTGTGGATCTATTCCTTACAGAGTCAAGAAGCTTATGGCGACTTCCCTTTTCCACCGTTCTCTAACTTTTCTCGTTTTATCAGCAATCGGCCCGTAAGGAACCTAGCAGTACCTAGTCGGTGTCATCGACCTATGGGGACTCCAGACGAGTCGGGGGCCTGTGTAACTATCCGCGTAATTTTCAATTATCTCACGGCAGCATTTAGACCCTGCTTTACTATATCTAACTCAACAGCGACTGCTGAAGCCAAATTTGAATGTTTCACGTCAGGTGTAAAATCACCGTTTCCTTAGAATAACTCCCTCGCGTCGGATTATTTGTTATTTGTTGTTACGAAAGTACACCGCTTATCCTCCGTCCAAAAGTATCTCTGATTAGTCCAATGATAAGTTTTTACTGTCATTCCACAATACAAACCAATTACAATCACATGCAGCAACATTTAAAATGCACGCCACTGTATTTTACTAGCGTCATTTCAAATCACTAATGAGCCTTTATAATGATTCAGTACAGTCAAAGAAACCGTTCTAGAGTATTCGGAGCGGAACACATCAGTAACACTGCACACATACACTCCTGGAAATGGAAAAAAGAACACATTGACACCGGTGTGTCAGACCCACCATACTTGCTCCGGACACTGTGAGAGGGCTGTACAAGCAATGATCACACGCACGGCACAGCGGACACACCAGGAACCGCTGTGTTGGCCGTCGAATGGCGCTAGCTGCGCAGCATTTGTGCACCGCCGCCGTCAGTGTCAGCCAGTTTGCCGTGGCATACGGAGCTCCATCGCAGTCTTTAACACTGGTAGCATGCCGCGACAATGTGGACGTGAACCGTATGTGCAGTTGACGGACTTTGAGCGAGGGCGTATAGTGGGCATGCGGGAGGCCGGGTGGACGTACCGCCGAATTGCTCAACACGTGGGGCGTGAGGTCTCCACAGTACATCGATGTTGTCGCCAGTGGTCGGCGGAAGGTGCACGTGCCCGTCGACCTGGGACCGGACCGCAGCGACGCACGGATGCACGCCAAGACCGTAGGATCCTACGCAGTGCCGTAGGGGACCGCACTGCCACTACCCAGCAAATTAGGGACACTGTTGCTCCTGGGGTATCGGCGAGGACCATTCGCAACCGTCTCCATGAAGCTGGGCTACGGTCCCGCACACCGTTAGGCCGTCTTCCGCTCACGCCCCAACATCGTGCAGCCCGCCTCCAGTGGTGTCGCGACAGACGTGAATGGAGGGACGAATGGAGACGTGTCGTCTTCAGCGATGAGAGTCGTTTCTGCCTTGGTGCCAATGATGGTCGTATGCGTGTTTGGCGCCGTGCAGGTGAGCGCCACAATCAGGACTGCATACGACCGAGGCACACAGGGCCAACACCCGCCATCATGGTGTGGGGAGCGATCTCCTACACTGGCCGTACACCACTGGTGATCGTCGAGGGGACACTGAATAGTGCATGGTACATCCAAACCTTCATCTAACCCATCGTTCTACCATTCCTAGACCGGCAAGGGAACTTGCTGTTCCAACAGGACAATGCACGTCCGCATGTATCCCGTGCCACCCAACGTGCTCTAGAAGGTGTAAGTCAACTACCCTGGCCAGCAAGATCTCCGGATCTGTCCCCCATTGAGCATGTTTGGGACTGGATGAAGCGTCGTCTCACGCGGTCTGCACGTCCAGCACGAACGCTGGTCCAACTGAGGCGCCAGGTGGAAATGGCATGGCAAGCCGTTCCACAGGACTACATCCAGCATCTCTACGATCGTCTCCATGGGAGAATAGCAGCCTGCATTGCTGCGAAAGGTGGATATACACTGTACTAGTACCGACATTGTGCATGCTCTGTTGCCTGTGTCTATGTGCCTGTGGTTCTGTCAGTGTGATCATGTGATGTATCTGACCCCAGGAATGTGTCAATAAAGTTTCCCCTTCCTGGGACAATGAATTCACGGTGTTCTTATTTCAATTTCCAGGAGTGTATATTATTACAGAACAGCAGTTTCATTTAACACATTTTTTTGTAATAATTTTCTGCGCCGGGATACTTTTTTGATTGCTCTTTCCCACAGGGCCTTTGACTGCCAGCCGCTACTTACAGCTACTCAGTTAGCTGCAGCGTCGCCCCATCACTTACGCAGATCTTCCTGTAAAACACTAACCCGTATGAGGAACAACCACTGCCATAAGTAGACATCTTGAATAATAAATTATTTACAAGCTCGGCCAAGCGCTCATTAGTCAAGATGTCCTTCTGTAACATTTTTCAATTCTTTCAATTCTCGTTCACACAAGATCCCCCCCCCCCCCCCCCCCCCGGTTTCGGACAGTGATTGCCCCTTCTCAGATGTCCTTACAATTTGTCTTTCGAACATGCTGATTCGGCGTGAACTCTGAGGATTATAATTAAAGACGGCCGATACAGCCGGACCATCACAACTGTTCCAGTAACACTCTTCTGTCCCGCGTTTTAAATGTGCGAGAATGAAATGGCTTCAAAGCGAAGAAGGAGACTGTTATTTCGATGGACAAAAAGTTGGACGTCCTAAACAAAATAGACAAAAGAGAAATATAGCGCAGAATGTGTTTTAGAGACATCAGCTGTATCAGATTGGAAGAAGAACCAGAAAGAAGCCTGAGGACTTTTGCTTCAGAATGATGACTAATACTAGTTTTCAGAAGTGCAGTACAATACAGAAGGCAAGAAATGAAACACTCGATAAAACATTATACGTTTGGTTCAGTTGGAAAAGAGAGTACTGTGTTCCGATATCTAGTTCAGTCCTACAGGAAAAGGCGCGAAGCTTAAACATCAGACTACCCGATGGCGGCCGTAACTTCACAGGCAGCCAACGTTGGTTGGAAAGCTGGAAAGCTCGTCTTGGGATTCACCGGCTTTCAGTGACGAATGAAAATTTTTCGGCGGATATAGTGGAGGCACAAAACTTCAAAAATGAATTTGAAGCAGTTGTTTCTTCCGAAACCTACCTTTCAGCGACTACAGAGTTTATATGCCAAAAAAACTGTTTTTGTTAGTGCCGAAATAAAAAGCTTTGTGTAGGACAGCACATATTTGAGTTTTTGCGTTAAGCAGAATATTTCCGGATTATCTGGATTTTCGGTATTCCGGATTGCATTCGGTTCTACCTAGGTCGGGTAAACGAAGATGCTGTGTAAAACGATCAATATGAAAAGGGACTGATAATTTCAATGAATTTTGTGTAGTATCTGAAAGAGTCTGCTACTTTTTCATCTGAACCAATTTTTATTATGCAGAATGTAGATTACGACGAACATAACAGTTTTTATCTGAAGCAATCGATTTGGAATAGATCGAGTGATTGCATTTAATCTCGGGTTTGTGAAGAGCGGGACCGGTTGAACAGAATTATACTACAAGCGTGATGCACCGTCTCATTGTACTCAATGGCTTGTATCGACTGATATTCGTTGAAAGTCTGCTTAACCTAATCTGTGTAATGCGTGTGCTCTGTGATGGACAGCGAGGAAAGGCTTACACAGAGGGCGGTGGCGTCTGTGCTCTGTTATCCAGCATAGAATTGCTTTGACTTGCTTCACCGTGCCTATTCCATTAGGCGATACGATCCGCGCTAGTTGGCGGCGACAGCTGTCACCGACAAGTTGTTGTCCTAGGCATTTGACTCTGGCGCAACATTTTTCCGAGAATACCTTTAACGCGACGAAACGTAAAAACTGCAGACTGACGCGGCTGCTGAGGTTGAACGCCCTTGCATCGGGCGTCCTCGGACTGTAAAAGGTGCTGATATCACCTGTCCTCTCTCGTCCTTGGTCACAGTCGACAGACTATACACCATCTGACAACACACTATCATGTGACATTTCCAGCTACATCCTCAGGGTGATGACAGAAATATCCTCTTTCGAACACATGGAGGAGGAGGAGGAGGAGAGTAGCGTTTAACGTCCCGTCGACAACGAGGTCATTAGAGACGCAGCGCAAGCTCAGGGGAGGGAAGGATGGGGAAGGAAATCGGCCGTGCCCTTTCAAAGGAACCATCCCGGCATTTGCCTGAAGCGATTTAGGGAAATCACGGAAAACCTAAATCAGGATGGCCGGAGACGGGATTGAACCGTCGTCCTCCCGAATGCGAGTCCAGTGTGCTAACCACT